>NC_142589.1:87436477-88036477 GCF_965207765.1 Zootoca vivipara | reverse complement strand
GTAGCAGTTGAAATACATGCCCTCTATACAGCTTTTGAAGTTTGTGCCCTTTTGTGGAAGACTGAATAGGAAAACTAAGGATGGCAACTGTCTACAGTTGGGATTTCCTCCAGGAGTTGTTGAGCTCTCAACTCCCACTTGTCCCAGCTAGCATAGTCAGTGGTCAGGGATTTTGAAAACTAGTCCAGCAACATCTGTAGAGTCCCATGTTGGTTAACCCTGATCTAATGTTGTTGAGTTGCAGGTGGGAACAGTTATGTTTGAATAGGGAGAACCAGTAGTGAAAGCACAAGTTTGCTTAGGGCTGATGCAAATAAAATTTTAAGAGCATTCATTGCTTGGGATAAGGTAAATGGATTTCCTTCCTCTCGCAAGAGAGAAGCCTAAAGGGGTGGGGGTTGCAATATAGTATAGGTGGGAAGCTCTGTAGATCACTTGGCCTAGTAGCAGTGATGTCTCAGTATCTGTGAATTTTCTGCCTGCCTTGTCATCTTTTGTAGGTTTTCTGATTCAGTCATTGTATCCTGAGATGGCTGGTCTGTCTTCCTCTTTCTTGACACACTCATTTAATTTTTAAGCTCGCTGGGCATTTGCTTATTTATGTTCATTGTGCTTGATAATAATTCTAAGCCATTAGAGGGGAAAATTGTATTCAAAAATGCTGTTTCACACTTTATTTGTTTGATGATCTGGAGTGAAAGAAAATAACACATTTGCTTGCTTTTATAGTCTCATAATTATTCACATCCATCAAGTTATTCCAGGGGAATAAACAAAACACTGAGAAAACTGCACTATTAATAGCATTCTCTTCAGCAACAATGAAAAGTATCTTTCTCATGGGATTGTCCAGTTAGGAGGCTCCCTGTAAGCAACTATAAAGCTCCTGCTTTTTGCCAAGCAAACAATTTTTAAATCTGATTACCCTGTAGATTAAACATTAGAGGATGTGTGGTTGTTGGGGAAGTGTAGAACAGTCACAAATTGGAGACGTGCTTTGCTCTGGTGGTTTACTGGTTAGGTTAGGCTAAGTTATACATCCACCAAGATTAATACCTCCAACCGTCCCCTCCCTAATGGTCCCCTCCCCAGCATTTTTGTATGAATTGCTACTCTTGGTGTGGCTCCTGCTTGGAGGGAGGCCAGCTCAGGCAGAGATACAACAAATAGCCTTTTCTGAAAGTGGGTAGTTCAACCTGTTTCTTAATTGAGAATGATTGAGTGACCCAGTCATGCCGCATAGACAAAGTTGAAATTACCCACATCCAGGGAGGGCTGAGTAGAAGCAGTGAGCAGGCAGCCTGATCTGTGAGTGGCTTTTTGGGCTCACAGGAGCCTGTATTCAATTCACATTGATTACAGAGCACTATCAGTTTCCTTATGACACATTAATATGGGCTTGGTGAAAAGTTAGGGAATTAGTGTGCTATAAGGTGTTCCTGAGCTGAACCTCTGGACAGGTATTGAGAATATGCATCCAGTGTAAACTTAAGCCAACAACAACAACCAATGTTAACTGTCAAGTATGTTCTAAACAGTTTTAATGAGTGATTATTTATAGTTAACAGTGTCGCACAGAACGTTATTTTTGAACGATATTCACAAATTTGAACTCTCTTGTTTTTATCTTGGAACACCCAGAATCCCACCAATCCACCTATTCATAACTATATATTATTTCTGGTCTGTTGATGGCTTGAAATGTGGATAGGCCCTTCCTTGCTTGCTTGACCAGAGATGACACTTGTTTCCCATCACCAGTGACACAGATTAGCCTGCTTTATATATCTAAGAAAATAAGCCATGGCAACATTTAAAACACAAAACAATGCCGGGGCAGTGGTGGAAAACACAGACAAGATTTATTGTGTGGTATGCATCCTGCCTGATTGGGAAAGGATTACACAGAACACCAGTCAGAAACTGTATAACTTTTTTTTGGTTCCAGAATTGTTGCAGTTAACTAATCCCCAGGCTACTTTATAATTTTGGCAGCTGAAGCCATGAAGAAAGCCATTCATAAGCTACCTATTTACTGCCAACAGCCTTAAGATAGCTAATTTGTTGCATTGTGCTCCAAACTGTGTTTGCAGAGAGTACAAGGCAACAAGCATAGCTTAATAGCTTTAGTTCGTAGATGAATTCAACCTCTGGCTACTGCCAGCATGCACTAGCTTTCCAGCCATTTCATAGTTGAAATGCCCTGGATGATTTTTTTTGCTCATCCAGTTTCTGAAATGGGACACCTAGAGAGGAAGCTCCATTAAAAGAGTGAAGTGCTACAGAAAAGAAATAGGGTTCACGAACAAATGTCTTTGTAGGAAGGGGGCAGGAAGCAGTTTCAGCTGTTTCATGTAGGAGAACCAGGGGCCGTGAAGAGAGGAGCAGCTCTAAACCTGTTGGGTTGCTAGGGGCAACCCGAGAACCTTGACTTGCAAGTTTGCAGCCAAGGGAGCTAGTAACTGGCTGGCAGGAGTAAGAGCTGAGATCTGAGGGATGAAATGGGGGCCGGCAGTGAAACTGATGAAAGCAAAAAACATTGTGCAAGGAATGATTTTTTTTTTCCTTTGCAAGCTGTCTTAGTCGGTCTTAAAGGGGAGCTCTTTTGTGTGGGCTTGCTGGTAGGTGTGGGCAGTGATAATTTGCAGAGCCCTTGAAATGCAGGGTGGGAGGGTGTTGTTGCTCTCTGAGTGAGTGTTATAGACAGGTACTGAGTTTTGTGACTGCAAATCAAACCATTACCCAGGAGATGGGTAGATATCTAAAATCCAGGCTTCTTTGGCTTGTGCTGTTGACAAAGGGAGTGTGTAGGTGTGCTTTATTTGTAAAGAGAAGGTTTTATGTGTGCTTTTCTCTGTCAAGAAGGTTGGAAGGTTTTCACAACTTACTTAAGGAGTGAGCAACATATCTGCTGAAGAGGGGGTGCTTTTCAGCCTCTTGGAATGCAAAGGTATGTCCTACATGGTGAGAGTTACTGAATTTCAGCAACACTCCACTCCACTGTGAACTTACATTTTCCTGGTTGTGCTGGCTTGGTTCTTAGATTTAAAAAGGATTATTATTTTTTTGATCCACTGGGGTTAGGGGAAATCATTTGTAGTTAGCCATTCAAAGGACCAGATAATAACTGTGGCTCAATGGGTTGCATATCATAAATTTCTCACTCCTCTTTTGTAAATGTTTCAGCACTAATAAATACATGTGGCATGGAATACTGGTGCTTGTGATTCCATCCGCACCGCTGCACCAAGCACTGCCTAAATCTGCAGTATTTGGAACTGTTTCTTCATTTCAGTTCAGGTTACACACATATTATCAAAGAGTCAACAAACAGCAAATGAAATAACTGGTGCAAAATGCTGTCTTCCTAGTACTTTGATACTTAAGCATACAGGGAATCATATCAGAAGCTTCCTGTGTAGGGAAAACGGGGCAGCCAAAGACACATAGGTAGTCAAAAACATTTGGAATCAATGCTATGGGACTCCAGTATCTATGAACATATGAAGCTACTTTTATAATGAGGGCAAACTATTGGCCCACGTGTCCCAAGCTGGCAGCAGCTCTCCAGGGTATTGGGTAGAAGGCTGGGTTATTCAACTGGAGAAGGCCCCCCCCCAAAAAAAGAGCTCTTGCTTGCTCTACTCTGTGGCTTTGAGGAGATAAGAAACAGTAGAAGACTTAACATTTTTTGATCACTGAGATCCTCTGATGGGGCACGTCTGCTAATTCCCCATGCCTCTGAAGTTTGGGTGGCCTTCACTAGGGGAGAGGCTTCAGGGTGGCAGGCCGTGCCCTTTGAAACTCCCTGTCAGTACAAGGGATTGTTGCGGCTACTCTCGAGTAAAGACGCTCCAGTCCGCTCTCTCTTTCAGAGTTTTATTGTGCATACTATTTACAGTGCAGAGATATCGGAAAACATGACTGCCTAGTCCGATTCAGAACCCAGCAATGGTTGCTTCCGGCTCTTCGGCCAGCATAAAAGCCTGGGCACCCCAAAGCGCCTCCCCCTAGCCCTGTGTGTGGGCTCACGCCTCAATCCGGGCACCGGAAGGGGCTGCGTTCCTTCTCCCGTCCTTTGGCTGGAGTGTTGCAGAGGCTCCGGCACCTCGCTGCACTGTCCTTCCCTCTCTGGCCAGCCTGGGCTCTGACACGTCTGAGAGCCCTCTCTCCACCCTGCTCCATTCCTCATTCCCTCCTGACCCGCTGCTAGTGCTGTCACTGGGCAAAGTGCTGGTCAGGATGACTGGGGGGCGGGTCCCTGTAAGGAGTCCCCCTGACACCACCCATGCCTGTTTTCATACTTCTTCTGAAAACTACCATTTAGACAGGTTTTCACAATATGGATTTCTCTTCTTAGCCAACCGGTATCTACTGAATCATTGACATTTTAAATTATATTTTAAGTATATTTCTGGACTAATTTTAGCATATTTTGTAAGCCACCTTGAAATATTTGTGAAAGTGCAGATAAGAAATATATAAATAGAATAAATAAATAAATAGTGTTTCTTAACGTTTCTAAACTTAAGTACAAGGAAATGTGCCTGCCTCTCCCCTAGAAAGATTGGAAGCTGCCTTATGTAGAGTTGGATCAATGGTCCGTCTAGTTCAGTATTGTCTACACTCAGCTCTCCAGAATTACAAACAGAGTACAGTCGTACCTCGGGTTAAGAACTTAATTTGTTCTGGAGGTCTGTACTTAACCTGAAACTGTTCTTAACCTGAGGTACCAGTTTAGCTAATGGGGCCTCCTGCTGCTGCCGCGCCACTACCTCACGATTTCTGTTCTCATCCTGAAGCAAAGTTCTGACCCGAGGTACTATTTCTGGGTTAGCGGAGTCTGTAACCTGAAGCGTCTGTAACCCAAGATACCACTGTACTATCCCAGCTCTGCTAGGAGATTCTGGGGATTGAACCTAGGACTTTCTGGACTTATTTGGGTGGTGGCGGTGGTCAGGTTGGTGGCAAGCACAACTATGACATGGGTGGGGAGTCTTTGGTCCTCCAGATAGTGAGTTGTATTGGTGAACTACAACTCCCACCACCCCCAGCAAACAAGACCAATGGCCAGAGGTGATGGAAGTTGTACTTTAGTAACATCTGGAAGTCCAGAGGCTCTCCACACCTGAATTGGAGGCTGGCTAGTAAGTGAAAACCATAGGTACGCCCCTTGTGTTAGTTTATTTATTTCAGCTATTTATATGTCACTTGATCATTGAAGTTTCTCAGCAGTGTGCAGAAAAATTACAAGTAGCACAGTGGGGGGAAATAAATTAAAATTAATCATACAAACAGAAAACCCCTTAAATGCCTGTTGAAATAGAAAAGTTTTTGTCAGTTCCCTGAAGTTCAACAGGGAGAGTGGCCATTTGAATGCAGTTATTTTTGCCGCTACGAGAAACATGTCCTGAAGTGCTGCCTTCCTGGGAAGGCTGTATAGTTTACTTTTCCCAAGGTTGGATTGTTGTATCCAATGTCAGTAGACCACTGAAATGAAAGGACATGACAAACCTAGCTCCATAAATTTCAGTAGCTTTAGTCTGAGTAGAATTTAGCTGGGTACAACCCCTCTGACTTTAAAGTTTCTTTATATCCTTGTTTTGAAAACTTACATGTGGCAGCTTGCTCTAGTAACATGCTGACATTTGGGAATTCAGAATGTTTGTTCGGGTCATGCTCTCTCCTTTTTAAAAAATATAAGGAGATTTCTATGTTAATCACTTGCCATTATAAACCTTATTTTCTAGGGTGTATATGGCATATCTATTAATACAAATGCATTTACGAGATGAGATCTGGAGATAGTGCTGTGCCTGGGCCTTGCTGCAGCCGTAATGGAAGGGTTTCAGAGCAACTGGCAGAAATGATATTTCTGGATATTTGAACATCTCCCTTTTGTTTTGACACCTTGCCTTGAGGTTAATGAGCGAACAGTTTGATCTTCCCTGACATTTTGACTTCCTCCCCGAGGATAGCCTATTATCACTGTCTCTCCTCGAGCAGAGAAACAAGAGAGCTTAAAACAGAAGATTAAATTGCTGTTTGGCAATAGGCAGGTACCAGTAGGTTAAGCACTGGAGAAAGGAGCTGGTGGCCACCAGGGTGGGCGGGCTATCCCACCATTGTGGCAAAACTTAGATGCTTGAGTGCTAAGGTTCCAGATAAGAGTTCCTAAGGGTACAGTTGTTAGCTACCTGGAATTTCCTATGGAAAGCTAGTATTTGGCATAAAATATGGATCCCTAAGACAATGTGGGGTTATGATAGTCTGGCCATTCCTTTGAGATGGTAATTACAGTACTTGATTCCTGAGAAAATGGAAAGGTTTTTTTTCCCACCTCCTCCCTCCTTGCAGAGAAACACTTGGTCAGCATGGGAGTAAAAATGGTTTCAGGACTGTCTTCCTGTGCAGCTTCAGACATGTGGTTTATATATTTATGTATGTGTTTGATTGGTACATTTATGAATTTTTATTATATATCTTTGTCGTTTAGTCGTGTCCGACTCTTTGTGACCCCATGGACCATAGCACGCCAGGCACTCCTGTCTTTCACTGCCTCCCACAGTTTGGTCAGACTCATGTTCATAGCTTCGAGAACACTCTCCAACCATCTCGTTCTCTGTCATCCCCTTCTCCTTGTGCCCTCCCATCTTTCCCAACATCAGGGTCTTTTCCAGGGAGTCTTCTCTTCTCATGAGGTGGCCAAAGTATTGGAGCCTCAGCTTCAGGATCTGTCCTTCCAGTGAGCACTCAGGGCTGATTTCCTTAAGAATGGATAGGTTTGATCATCTTGCAGTCCATGGGACTCTCAAAAGTCTCCTCCAGCACCATAATGGAAAAGCATCAATTATTAGGCGATCAGCCTTCTTTATGATCCAGCTCTCACTTCCATACATCATTACTGGAAAAACCATAGCTTTAACTACATGAACCTTTGTCGGCAAGGTGATGTCTCTGCTTTTTAAGATGCTGTCTAGGTTTGTCATTGCTTTTCTCCCAAGAAGCAGGCTTCTTTTAATTTTTTGACTGCTGTCCCCATCTGCAGTGATCCTGGAACCCAAGAAGGTAAAATCTCTCACTGCCTCCATTTCTTCCCCTTCTATTTGTCAGGAGGTGATGGGACCAGTGGGCATGATCTTAGTTTTTTTTTTTATGTTGAGCTTTAGACCATACTTTGCGCTCTCCTTTCACCCTCGTTAAAAGGTTCTTTAATTCCTCCTCGCTTTCTGTCATCAAGGTGGTGTCATCTGCATATCTGAGGTTGTTGATATTTCTTCCGGCAATCTCAATTCCGGCTTGGGATTCATCCAGTCCAGCCTTTCTGCATATAGGTTAAATAAGAAGGGAGACAATATACAGCCTTGTTACAGGTAGGTAGCCGTGTTGGTCTGAGTCGAAGCAAAATAAAAAAATTCCTTCAGTAGCACCTTAAAGACCAACTAAGTTTATATTTTGGTACACACTGAAGAAGTGTGCATGCACACGAAAGCTCATACCAAAATATAAACTTAGTTGGTCTTTAAGGTGCTACTGAAGGAATTTTTTTATTTTGAATATACAGCCTTGTCATACTCCTTTCCCAATTTTGAACCAATCAGTTGTTCGATATCCTGTTCTAACTGTAGCTTCTTGTCTCACATAGAGATTTCTCAGGAGACAGAAGAGGTGATCAGGCACTCCCATTTCTTTAAGAGCTTGCCATAGCTGTGGTTGACACAGTCAAATGCTTTTGCGTAGTCAATGAAGCAGAAGTAGATGTTTTTCTGGAACTCTAGCTTTCTCCATAATCCAGCGCATGTTTGCAATTTGGTCTCTGGTTCCTCTGCCCCTTCGAAATCCAGCTTGCACTTCTGGGAGTTTTTGGTCCCCATGCTGCTTAAGCCTGCCTTGTAGAATTTTAAGCATAACCTTGCTAGCATGTGAAATGAGCGCAATTGTGCGGTAGTTGGAGCATTCTTTGGCACTGCCCTTCTTTGGGATTGGGATGTAGACTGATCTCCAATCCTCTGGCCACTGCTGAGTTTTCCAAACTTGCTGGCATAGTGGGTGTGGCACCTTAACAGCATCATCTTTTAAAATTTTATATAGTTCAGCTGGAATATCATCACTTCCGCTGGCCTTGTTATTAGCAGTGCTTTCTAAGGCCCATTTGACTTCACTCTCCAGGATGTCTGGCTCAAGGTCAGCAACCACACTACCTGAGGTGTACGAGACCTCCATATCTTTCTGGTATAATTCCTCTGTGTATTCTTGCCACCTCTTCTTGATGTCTTCTGCTAGGTCCTTACCACTTTTGTCCTTTATTATGGTAATCTTTGTACGAAATGTTCCTTTCATATCTCCAATTTTCTTGAACAGATCTCTGGTTTTTCCCATTCTGTCGTTTTCCTCTATTTCTTTGCATTGCTCGTTTAAGAAGGCCCTCTTGTCTCTCCTTGCTATTTTTTGGAAATCTGCATTCAATTTCCTATATATTTCACTATCTCCATCGCATTTTGCTTGCCTTCTCTCCCCCGCGATTTGTAAGGCCTCATTGAACAGCCACTTTGCTTTTTTGCATTTCCTTTTCATTGGGATGGTTTTCGTTGCTGCCTCCTTTATAGTGTTACGAGCCTCCATCCATAGTTCTTCAGGCACTCTGTCCACCAAATCTAAATCCTTAAACCTGTTCCTCACTTCCACTGTGTATTCATAAGGGATTTGATTTAGATTGTGTCTTACTGGCCCCGTGGTTTTTCCTACTTGCTTCAGTTTAAGCTTGAATTTTGCTATAAGAAGCTGATGATCTGAGCCACAGTCAGCTCCAGGTATTGTTTTTGCTGATTGTATAGAGCTTCTCCATCTTTGGCTGCAGAGAATATAATCAATCTGATTTCGATGCTGCCCATCTGGTGATGTCCATATGTAGAGTCGTCTCTTGTGTTGTTGGAAGAGAGTGTTTGTGATGACCAGCTTGTTCTCTTGACAGAACTCTATTAGCCTTTGCCCTGCTTTGTTTTGAACTCCAAGGCCAAACTTTCCAGTTGTTCCTTTTATCTCTTGATTCCCTACTTTATATATGTCTAAGACCTTACAATTCTTATAACAACCTCAACAGTTGTGCTATGCTTTTCCCCAGCCCTCCTACTGCACTTGGAGTGGGGGGATGATCCCGGCAGCTGCTATGCTTCAGAGGTGCTGTGAGGGCCTCTGGAGCACCTCAGACTACCTGGTTGATCCTCTTCCCCTCTCTATATTAAATGTTGGAACAGGGGAGGATAGCGAGGCACTGTTGCTGAGGTTTGGAGATGCAGCACAAGTCCTAGGCAAGAAGGCTCTGCCTCTTTTCTTTGGCCTTCGACCCCCCCCCCCCCGGTCGGACGTCCATTATCCTTCCTGGCTGAGGGTGGGTCAAAGCCAACCTAAGCAGTTTGGAGGCACCAGGTAAGCCCCCACTCAGTGCCGCAAACCCTGCCCACCTGTGGGGAAGGGAGGGCGAAAGTTGTTGACCTCTTCCTATAGCCAAGCCATTGTTGGAGGAGGGTTAGGTTTCACCCCGTCCCATCCATCTCCTCCTTCATTATGTGGTTTTATATGTGATGTGCTACTAGCGCAACGACTGGGCTCAGTTAATTTTTTCTTCCACTCTTAATTTTGTTGAGCATTTGAAAGAAGGCACCGAGTCCCCTCCTGTTAAATGCAAGCCAAGCGTGCTCTGGCTGTTCTTTCTGTGTGTTTGTTGGCCATGGGGTGAGGGCTGCAGATATTTTCTCCTATTCTGCTTTTAAGCGCATTAACACAATTTTCTGGGTTCCTGTCCAAGCAAACTCCTTTTAATTCTCTCCCTGGGACTCCTCTCTAGAACTTCATGCATTGCTTTTGCAGTCTGCAGACTCTGATAACGCAGTAACCATGTTCCAACATATTAAACTTTTAACATCCTCAAGATTCAATTAATCTTATCTTTACAACTCCCAATTACAGGCACTAATTAAGTGAAAGTAGCATAGTAGACCTAAGGATGTTGCATTAATCATCTGCTGCCTTGTATGCCTTTTCCAAATCCTTCGACATATTCCCAGAAGGAATGGAATAGTTCAGTTCCTGTTCATTTTTTTTAAAGGGTTGTTAATCCCACAAAGGAGTGTTTGGATCTGGATTAATTTACTCATTTGTTTCATGTTACCAATAAATGGCATTAAAAAAATTAAAAAGTCCAAGATGAGTAAAACTGAATTATTTGATAATTACACAGTTTAAAGGGCCATTGTTGTGGCTTTAGTTAAAAGAGTTGTGGGTCACACTAAAGATGTCTTCTTATTTCATAAGATTAGCTGTTACAGGATGGCTTTCTGTTCCTGGAAAATTGTTTTTTGTTTCTGTTTTAAGCTGCCAGTTTAAATCAGCTTAAACACTAAGTCTTGAAGAATCCTCTTTCTGTACAATTTTTCTTCCTGGACATCCTGCTACATTAGATTTTACATTATGAGTCTTCAGATCACTTCAGAGGGCAGAAAATACCACTTTGGTCTAGAGAGAATTTAGGATATGATTTCCATTCTTTCGTTTGAATTTCCACTATGGTTAAAGCCACCCTTTTCAGAGTATTGCAAGCTTCTCTCATGGGAGGGGTGCAGCAGGGTGATAAATGAAGCACTGAGTGTGTACACAAGCACTGAGGCAAGAGTATTATTTCCAGAAGGCATGGGGAATCTGTCTTAGCCACAGGGCTGCATTCCCTCATGAGAAACCTTCTGGGGCCACATGCTAGTGGTGGGTTGGGCCAGAGGCAAAAGTTCCCTTAGAGGAGTAGGCTACATTCTATCCATGCAAAAATCAGGTTTCAGTCTACTGTTTATGCAGTTTATATCATTTTGATTTTGCTGCTTGTGGGAACAAGGGGCGAAGAGCTATAAACAGCCTTGAGGTCCTGCCCTCTGACCAATGAAGCAGTACAGTGGTACCTCGGGTTACAAACACCTCAGGTTACAAACACTTCGGGTTACAGACTCCGCTAACCCGGAAGTAGTACCTCGGGTTATGAACTTTAACTCAGGATGAGAACAGAAATTGTGTGCTGGTGGCACGGCAGCAGCAGGAGGCCCCATTAGCTAAAGTGCTACCTCAGGTTAAGAATGGTTTCAGGTTAAGAACGGACCTCTGGAATGAATTAAGTTTGTAACCAGAGGTACCACTGTAGAAAGGTAGAAGAGGCCCTGAGGAACTGCAGAAGTATCCAAATGTGCAGGATCTCCTGGTTCAGTTATTGGTGCAGAGGGTGGGTGGAGATTAGAGCCTATGGCTTGCTCTAGATACCTCCTCAGGGAAACCATGGTGGATCGAGGGTGTCAATTTGGGCCCCAGGTTATGGGTGCCCAGTGGCACCCACGACGTAACGTGACTTCCATCACACACTGTTAGGTAGGCGTGCCGCAGCGGTGCTTCTGAGGCTGCATGGTGTGGTAAGAATTCACGTCTTCACCTCATTGTTACCCAGGTGAGGATTTTGAATAAACCATAGAAACAAGGAAACTATTTCCAAGTCCAGCACCCATATTTAGGGACCCAGTTTTGGTATTATAGCTATTACAATAGGGCAGAGCTCACTCCACTCAATGTGCCAGTTGAGAAGGTCTGCCCCAAGGCACTTCGAAACAAAAGCTTATATAGTAGTTCAAACACAGCAATCAAAGAGTCATAAAACATATTCACATTCTACCAGAAGTTCTCTGAGAGGCCTGGCAGGGCCTCGGACATTGTTTCTAAGGCCACGGCCAAAGCCTCAAGAGACCTCTGATGCTGCTTCTGGTTTTATACCAGTCGCTTGGAGGCTTTACCAGGCCTCGGACGTCGCCTTGGAGGTCGTGTTTGGGCCTCTGATTCAACTTCAAGTACAAAACCAGAAGTTGCGTCAGAGCCCCGTAGTCAGCCCCCACAAAAAAAATTGCGAGTGCCCAGGCACCCAGCGTCCCCTAGAGCTGGCGCCAGTGTGGTGGATGGGGGTAAGTAGCGTAATCTACAAACAGGCTCTCAGTGAATCAGTGTGGTAATGATCTCTGTTTTTAAAATTTCAGTGTTACTGATGAGCACTTTTGTTTCCATTGCTAGGTATGCTATACCTCCAGAACATGGGAAGCGGTTGGAGAGACTGGCAAAAGGTAAGTTTGTATCTGCTAGTGACCTTATATGTTCAAGCAAGGATCAGGAAAGGTCTTGGAGAATAATTTTTAGCAAGTGCCAAAAAACAAGAACAGTAGATGCTTGCCTTATCTCACAGGGCAGGTGGTTCTATAAGCTGGGAGCCACAATGAAAAAACCTCTCCAAGTTGTCACAAGATGGACCTTTCGGAGGCTATGCAACAACCACGAAAGCCTTGTTCAAATATTTTAGTGACTTGGGCTGGTCTATCCAGTACACAGCATTTCCTCAGAAAACCTGTTCTAAGTTGTTTAGGGCTTCATAGACCCAGTAATATGTTGGCAGCCACTGCAGTTCTTTTAAAAGTGGTGTAACATGCTTCTGGTAAGCTTCTCCTGTTAGCAATCTAATTGCTCTGGACCAGCCTTAAGGGCAGCCCCACGGCGAGCAGATTACAGTTGCCCAGTCTTGAGGTTAGCAATACATGGGACACTGCAGTCAGGCTTTTTGAGTCTGGGAACTCTTGAGGTGCTCTTAACCCAATGCAGCCAACTGGGCCTCCAGCAGCAATGATGGACCTAGGAGCACCCACAGACTATGCACCTGTTTCTTCAGTGGGAGTGCTACTCATCAAAAACAGGGAGGTCACCTAATAATTCATGGACTTAGAAAACCCACAAGGCCCCTCATATTGGGATCCAGCCTCAGCTTCTTGGCCTCATCCAGACTGCTGCTGCATCCAGGCAGCATGCCACAATTTGCAGGCACATTGTCTTCGTCTGTGATCTTTGAGAATTCTTGGAGAACAGGTGAAGTCCCTACAGATTGTAAGCGGGCAAATGTTTCCATCTTCAAAAATGCGAAAAAGGGAGACCCAGGTCTCTCCACCTGGTGAGTTTGACTTCAATACCACCTGGTGAGTTTGACTTCAATACCAGGGAAGGATCTAGAACAGACCGAACCCAAAGAGTATTCATTAATGGTTCCTTGTCATCCTGGAAAAAAGTGACAAGTGGGGAGGCAGGGTTCTGTCCTGGGCCCATTGTTGTTCAACGTCTTTATAAATGACTTGGATGAAAGAATTGAGGTGATGCTCATCAAATCTGCAGATGACACCAAACTGGAAGAGGTAGCTAAAGTCGCAGGAAACAGAAACAGAATTCAAAATGACCGTACAGATTGGAGACCTGGGTGCAAAATGAATTTCAAAAGGGACAAATATAAGGTTCTGCACCTAGGGAGGAAGAACCAGATGCACAAATATAGGATGGGGGACACCTTGCTTACTAGAAGTGCATGTGAAAAGGATCTAGGTAGGGGTCTTAGTGGACCACAATCTTAACATGAGTCAATAGTGTGATGCAGCAGCAAAAACTAACTAAACTAACTAACTAACTAACTAAAGCTATTCTAGGCTCCCATCAACAGAAGTAGTGTCCAGATCAAAAAGTAATAGTACCACTGTATTCTGCCTTGGTTGGACCATGCGTGGAATACTGTGTCCAATTCTGGGCACCACAATTTAAGAAGGATGGTGACAAGCTGGAATGTGTGCAGAGGAGGGCAACCAAGATGGTCAAGGGTCTGGAAACTAAGCCTTATGAAGTATGGTTGAAGGAGCTGAGTATGTTTAGCCTGGAGAAGAGGAGACTGAGAGGAGATATGAGAGCCATCTTCAAATCTTTTAAGGACTGTCACATTGAAGAGGAAATAGGCTTGTTTTCTTCTCTGGAGGGTAGGACTTGAACCAATCGCTTTAAGTTACAAGAAAGGAGATTCCAACTAAACATTCAAAAAAACACTTTCTGACAGTAAGAGCTGTTCAACTGTGGAACAGACTCCCACAAGAAGTGGTGGACTCGCCTTCCCTTGAAGTTTTTTAAACAGAGTTTGGATGGCAATCTGTCATGGATGCTTTAGCTGAGATTTCTGTATTGCAAGGGGTTGGACTAGATTACTCTTGGGGTCCCATCCAACTCTATGATTCTTGGCTCAGATCCAAAATAAGTTGTCATTAACATACTGATGATACTGTGTTAAAACAGCATTGGAAGCAAGGTGGTACCTTGTGACATCCCATAGAATCACTAGCAGGAACTGAAGTATAATCCCTTAATGCCAACCCTGCAGGCAGGAGCAGAATATTGCCTCCAACTTCCAACCCACTAATGAATTATTTTATTTATGTAACAAACTTTATATGCCACTTGATTGTAATAAAGCATCCAAGCGATTTACGCTAAGCGAGTTTAGTAACACACCATGGTTAATGGTATCAAAAGTCACACCAATGTCACACTGCAAACAGCTTGTTAAAGAGTCAATATGGAGTGTCTTCATTTGTTCTAGGTGAATACTATGAATATGGCCCAGAAAGTGTCTTGAGATAAATTGGAAGCTCTCTGCCCCCCAAAGCAACTGTTAAGAAGCAGAGCTCTTGACTTTCTTACCTGTTAGTATTGGCAAAATCCTGAACTTGGAGTCAACTGCTCATCTCAGTGTAACCACCACTGTGATAGTGCACTCCAATCATTTCCTTAAATGTGTCACTCGAGCTTGGTCCAGAATTTTTTTTATTAGCTATCAGTAAGGATTCCAGAATTGCTGTTTGCCAAGGAACCGAAATAGCATGCAAAGGGTAGCAGTTTCCAGTACGAAAAAATGAAAACTAGCTCTGGCGAGCACCCGGAATGAAATGCTGAGTTGGTGCAAATGTGTATGTGATGTATTGTTGTGAGAGGACCTCTTGGAGCATACACTTATTTATTTTATTTAATGGATTTTAAAAGTTGATTTTCTGGGAAAGTCCATTCAAAGTGGGTTACAACTTTCAGAACCCCCACAATGGGTGAACAATAAATAAGCTACACAAACCTGTAAAACAACAACCCACAATTAAAACAATGACAACCAGACAACAAACAGTAATATCTCATGCCTGGAATAAATTTGCCAAAATCAGACCTCTCCAGAAAGGGCCCACAATTGGCATACCAGCTGAAACTGGTAAAGGTATCTAGGCTTCCCCAGTTGGTTCAAAATCCAATATCACTCACTCCCAAACAGCATATTTGACCTTTGAGAGGGAGTGCTACCCCGTCCATTACCAGCTGTAATCCTCCTTCTGGAGCTGGGGTCTCCCAGCCCACAGTGCCTATGTCTTGCTCAGAGTTAATTGTGGTTTGTCTGCCTTTGTCCATCCCAGAGCGGCCTCCAAGCATCAGTTCCAATTTTCAACAGCCTCTCTGGGGTCAGAAGAGGGAACCAAAAGGTAGAAGTGAGTGGCACCCATTCTTGGATGTCTTCCTGCAGCATCTTCATGTAGATGTTGGATGACATGGGGGTTAATTTAGAACCCTACAGAGCCCCATAAATCAATAGTCATGGGGAAGAGCAAAAGTCTCCCCGCATCACCTACTGAGTACATCCAGGAAGTAAGGACTGAAAGCAGCCCAACCCCAACAGATGGCCCAGGAGGTTACCATGATCAATGGTACTGAATGTTGCTGCAAGGGCCAGGAGGACTTACAGGGTAGCACACAAACCCTGTTCACCCTCAGGCACCTGCTGGGGTGACCGAGACTGTGTCCATTCCAAAACCAGGGCTGAATCCAGATTGGAACGGATTCAAATAATCAGCTTCATCCATAGCCTGGAGCTATGTGGCCACCAGCCTCTTAATCACTGCCCCTAGAAAAAACAGATTTTGAGACTTGTCAATAATTATTCATAATAACAAATTTTAAAACCAGCTTTACTAACACCTCCTTGAGGTAGCTCTCCTTCCCTTAAGGAAGCACCGAATCCTTATCTTGATGTTTTCACTAGCCCAGAATCAAGCAAGCAGGTGGTAGCCTCATAGCTCCAAGCAGCCTGCCCACAACTTAACCACTTGCAATTTATGACATCCTTTGCCCATGTTTTTCTGTTTTGCTTCCCGTTTTAAAACAAAGTATGGAGCATGCTAGTCAAGCAGTAAAGGATCACACAGAATATCAGAGCATTTATTAAAACAGTACATTATAAAAGAGCAGAACTTGATTGAAGCCCTTCTAAAGAGCTCTATCCCTCTTTGCTAGCTTCTGGACTGACAGGAGTGAGGTGGTCATGTGACCTGCTTGGGCCCCGGACAGAGGTGGCTACAACCCCCTTAGCAGAGGCTATTCTGTTTATCTCAATTCAAGTGGTTCCTTCAGATAACCAAGACCCCAGACTATTTGGGGTGTAAACACTAGCTCTTTGAATAGTGCCTGAAAACAAGCTGGTAACTAATGTACTGTTCTAAGGCCAGTCTGCTACAGCTGCCCCAGCCAGTTTTAATCAGTAAACTGGCTCCCATGCTTTAAATTAGCTAATTTATTTTAGGCAACCTCCAAAGGCGCACCCATCTTAACAGTAGTCACACCAGTGACCTGGGGAGGAAACCAGAGGCTCCTGGGGGGATTTAAATGGTTATGTTTTAAAATGCTTGTCCCAGTGGGAAGTAGGTTTTGATATGTGTGCCTTTGGAATGGTGTAGGCTAGGGCAGGATAGGCAATATCCCTCTGCTTGCTCTCTTGATCCTTACTGAAAACTTAATAATAATGCAGAATGTCTTCATAATACGTTTCTCATTTCTTCATTTGTATTTAGTCTGTTAAATACAAACACCATTCATATTGATTGCTGAGCATTTTTCATTTGGAAAGTGCTTACAGGTTCAATAATTGTGGATTTAGTGGGGCATAATTATCGAAGTTTTTTGTGATTGATATATATATATATAACAAGGCATGTGCTGGTTCAGCTGACATTGTTATGTTATGGTCTGAATACCTCTTTGTGGGGATGATAGTTTTCTCATCTTTCCTTGCCCCTCTCTACTGCACTATCAACTCCATGACATCCTCCCACTTTACAGGTGAAACTCAGAAAATTAGAATATCGTTGAAAAGGGCATTTATATCAGTAACGCAACTTAAAAGGTGAAACCAATATATGAGATAGATGCATGACATGCAAAGCAAGATATGTCATGCCTTTATTTGTTGTAATTGTAATTATTTGTCATTAGGAGGGCCAATTATAAATGGAATGTAATTAATGAAATGTAATAGCGATGTTTATTTTTGTATTATTGTAACTATTTGTTTTATTACTGTGGAATTTCCAAAAGAAAGCATTTGTAAAAATTAAAAGAAAAATTAAAAATAATAAGTTGCATTACTGAAATAAATGCACTTTTCAATGATATTCTAATTTTCCGAGTTTCACCTCTACACACCCTGGGCAAACTGAAATTTTAAAAGCCACAGAATCAAGAACATGTGTGCAGACCTTCCACGTGTCCCGATTTTCCAGGGACGTCCCTGATTTAGAGAAGCCATCCCGGTTTCTAATTTTGAATGTCACACTTTTCCTTAGGATGTCCCTATTTTCACTGGAGAAATGTTGCAGGGTATGGAGCTATTCAACCCCTGAGCCATTTGAAGGCGATCCTGTATAGCGAAGATTTTTTAAAAAATGTTTAATGTTTTATTATGTTTTTATTTATGTTGGAAGCTGCCCAGAGTGCTGGGGCAACTCAATAAGATGTGTGGGGTATAAATAGTAAAATTATCATTATGGAATGGGACATCCCTGTATCCATCAGAGAAATATTGGAGGGTATGCATTTGGGCCTGCCCCCCCCCGGGCTAGCGCTCCCCCCCCCCCGGGCTAATATAATTTATGTGGTGAGGTGGCAGCTGCCCAGAGATAGGCTAATTACTTGATAGGCAGACCCCTCTGTGACAGAGAGCCTTGTAGGTTAAAAGGTGCTATATATTATAGAAGAATACTGAGCAGACACCTGATAAAATTGTTCCATTGAGGATTTTTGGCCTGATAACATCTCTCTCCTCCTCCTCCTCTCCCTTCGTCACACACATGTAAGGCTCCCGTGGGCCTTTGAGATGCAGTCTTTTCTGTTTCCACTACCTCTCCAAACAGCAATAGCAAGATGTCAACTCTATTCCCTGTGTTAATATTTAAAATAATTAACTTAAAGCTTGGTTTATTCACTGGGGGAATATTTTGATGCAAGTCATCCTTCACCTATTTGAATGCTTTGAAAGGGAAGTGACCATGCTTCAGCCAACATGGAATAGGTTTTAGGGACTGGCTTACTCTCACTTTACCCACACACTCTAAGAATAGAGTGGTGTTGGAGGAGCTGTTGCTACCACTTGACAACAGGAGTGCATCCTCCTCTGCATATGAGTCTGTGGTCTTAAAGCAGTGGTTCTTGTTGCATTGTCAGAGATCAGCTTCTGCTGTAGTCGGCTTACTGTTGCTTGAAGGAGAATAGATTGGTGTGAGGCAGCAGTGTCTCATCTTATCCCTTTTCCAAGATTGCAGAGTGAGGGGGGTAGAAACCCCCAGCTCCCACAGCATCATCTGGCCTTGTTGTAAGTGACAGTAGAAGTGAGTCCCCTCCCTTCCAAAGGAATTCCAAACAGCAAGGTAAAGCAGGGTTTTATTTAGTAACACCAAATTATTACTGAAAGTTTAGAGCTGCTGGGTGACAATGAACACTATCCAGACAGCTGCATTTCCCCCCTCTTACTTTCAACACTCAAAGTAGTCTGTCAGTGTGTGAAGCCTTTTCATTGACATACCTAACTGACCATTTCCGGGGGGGGGGGAGATAAGGCTGGCCAGTGATTGGACTGAAATTATAGTGTCAAGTAAATAGAAAAACACATGAGGTGCCCAGATGAAGGAAACCATCATTGCCTTTCTCTTGGAAGCCATTCACTCTAGTGACATCGTATAAAATAGAAATAACATATTGAAAACCACTGACTGGAAAATGAGAGCTTCAAAGCAATTTTATATTTACACCATTTTCACTCGGTCATATGTCAAAGCTTTACAAAAACTACAATTTCAGCAAGCATAGAGCTCCATAAGTCCCAATTGCCCATAAGAGGGTATGTGTATGTGGCGTTTTGTTTTTTAAAATAGAATTTGGAAATCTGCATTAAATGAAAAGCATGGAGTGTGGCTTTCATTTTAAGTATATCCTTCTTATTTGAACCTAAAGTTGGAACAACTTGGAAATTTTGGGTGTTGTTTTGTTGATAGCTTTGCCAAATTATTTAGCTCAACACTCCGTGCTACTGACCAGTCAGATGCCCCAGGGAAAACAAAACAATCAGGGTGTCCGTCACACCCCAGCACCTGTTAACTGGAGATACACTGCATGGATGTTTGACTTCTAAGTTTTCATAGCTAATAACTGCTGATAGATCCCTCTTCCACATTAATTAGTCTGATTTTTAGCATACACAAAACACCTTCTGTGTACGAATGTTTGCTTAAATGTATACAGTAATACCTCGGGTTACGAACGCGATCCGTTCCGGATCGCAGTTCGTAACCCGAATAGTTCGTAACCCGAACGCAATGCGCAGTGCCATTTTGCGCATGCGCAGAGCGCGATTTTCGCGCTTTGCACATGCGCAGAAGCGTCACGCGTGCGGCGAAAACACTTCGGGGTTGCGCAGTTCGTAACCCGAACTGTTCGCAAACCGAGGTGTTCGTAACCCGAGGTACGACTGTATTGCATTTTCCCCATGGCATACACAAGGTGGGTAACAACGTAATACAGTTGTACCTTGGATCCCGAACACCTTGTGAGTCAAATGTTTTGGATTCCGAATGCCACAAACCTGGAAGTGAGTGTTCCGGTTTGTGAACGTTCTTTGGAACCCAAATGTCTGACATGGCTTCCAATTGGCTGCAGAAGCTTCCTGCGGCCAATCGTAAGCCACGCCTTGGTTTTCAAACGTTTTTGAATTCGAACGGACTTCTGGAATGGATTCCGTTCAACTTCTGAGGTACCACTGTACACTAAATCATTACTTTTTATAAACTTCTCTTAAAAACTTCAGGCACCTGACAGAAAATAGAAATGTGTCTTCTCTGTCTGCTATGACAATAGCTGTTCCCCTCTGCTAGAGTTAGAGAAGCACTTTTCAGTTTCCAAGAGCTGGGCCTCAGCAGAAATGAGATCACATTTATTTCCTTAATCTCTAGTTCCAGATTTCTAGGAGTTTACAGGTTTATCATATCAATAGTCTGTTTACCCTCTAGACCAGTGTTTCTCAACCAGTGTGCCTCCAGATGTTTTGGGACTACAACTCCCATCATCCCTAGCTAGCAAGACCAGTGGTCAGGAATGATGGGAGTTGTAGTCCCAAAACATCTGGAGGCACACTGGTTGAGAAACACTGCTCTAGACTTGCATATTCAGGTCTTAAACAAACTCCCCTATTGCATTTGTGGTTTAGGAGGAGGTGGGGTCAGCCTTTGCTGTGAAGAGCAACAAACAGCATTAATGCCCTGCCTTCCAGTGCATCACTGTTCCAAAGATGTTCAGAGCATGGAATGAGCTTGCAATTAATATGGAAAATGAATAGCTAAGCTATAAATGGGCTCGCTGGGAGAGTTGCAGAGCCCATGGAGGGACCATTAATGTGTTGCCACGTTATTGGTGCTAATCACTTAAAATGTGCTCCTTTATTAGTAGCTTTAATGAGAGCCACTTAAACTGTGCATTAAAAAGAGGAACTGCAGAGAAGGACGATGAACTGGGTGGCAGGCACTCATAATTCTAATTGAAATGCTTTTAGTATGGGGGGGGGAGTTGCCAGAAGCCAGTAATTCTTTGCACTTTTAAAACCCTCCTCCATTATGTAGCATCAATTAGTGTTTTGTTGTTCAAGTGTTGGAATTATATTTTGCTCCCTGTATGCTTCCTCCTCTTCTCTTCCTCCACTCCCAGCATTCTCTCCCTGCTTGCCCACTGGGATCTGTTTAATCAACAGCTTATAATGGACACATTGACTGATGCAAAATCCTAAGGCTAGAGAGTGAGTTACTTCAATGCCATGAGTCATGACCAGGATCATAAAATCATAGAATCATAGAGTTGGAAAGGACCACAAGGGTCATCCAGTCCAACCTCCTTCAACACAGGAATCTCATTCATAACAGATGGCCACCCAACCTCTGCTTAAAAACCTTCAAGAAGGAGAGTCCACAACCTTCCAAGGGAGACCGTTCCAATGTCGAACACCTCTTACTGTCAGAAAGTTTTTTCTGATGTTTAGCCAGAATCTCCTTTGGATCAATCTAAGAGTAGAAAAATAACTTACACTCCCAGATGCCATTCTGAAGCCAGCAGCACATTGACACTAGCATCTGCCTTGTGCAATAATGAGAAAATGTAAATTCCTGGGTGCCAAAAGCAAATGCCAGGTGCCCTTGGGGAATTTTCCAAGTCTGCTTCCAGTTGCTTGCAGCATGTGCTGGAGCCAGGGCCCACAATGGTGTTGCCTTCGAGATAAGGTCCTTATTTTCCAAATTTTGCAACAAACTCTTAACAGTACTCTCCTTCAGAGACATGTACAGTGAGGACAACTTTATCAGGGGCCAGTTCTTATAAGCATTAACATATTTGGTCACAGTGATAGAAAACAGACAAGATTGTTCTCTGTGGCTGAATTTTCCGTGGTTTGCCTCATTTTTCAAACTAGTTTATCCTCCTCCCAGCACAAATGTTGCATCTGCCACCTCCATTTTTTCATGCTTCAGGTGAATCCCCAGATTTGCTTTTGCACATGTAACCAAACAAATTACTGTATGAAAACAAAATTTATCATCTTGCTAAATTAACTTATGGCCCGGTTATGGGAATGGGTCTGGAGAAGCCTTTGGCTAGCACACTTCCTTCCCCTCCCTTCTCCTTCTGCACACATGTAAAGGAGATTGAAATCCTCTGCCATCAGAGCCATGACTCAGTGGTAGAGCATTTATTTTTGCATGCAGAAGGTCTGTTTCATCTCAAGGTAAGGTTGGTAGAGACCCTACATGAAACCCTTGAGAGCCATTACCAGCCAATCTGAATGATACTGAGCTAGATGGACCCAGTGGTCTGACTTTGTACAAGGCAGCTTCCAAGGTTCCTAACTTGGAGAACTGGATTCTTCTAGCCATGGTTAGTTGATTTAATAAATGTGTTTATAACTGTATGTCATACAGTACAATACTTACAATAAAATACAAATTGAAAACCTTGTAAGACAACAAGTGTTTGTAAGCAGGTGGCCCTGTGGTCTAACCCACAGAGCCTAGGGCTTGCCGATCGGAAGGTCGGCAGTTCGAATCCCCACGACAGAGTGAGCTCCTGTTGTTTGGTCCCAGCTCCTGCCCATCTAGCAGTTTGAAAGCATGTCAAGTGCAAGTAGATAAATAGGTACCGCTTCAGCGGGAAGGTAAATGGCGTTTCCATGTGCTGCTCTGGTTCGCCAGAAGCGGCTTTGTCATGCTGGCCATGTGACCTGGAAGCTGTTTGCAGACAAATGCCGGATCCCACAGCCTCAAAGCGAGATGAGCGCGCAACCCCAGAGTCGTCCACGACTGGACCTAGCCGTCAGGGGTACCTTTACCTTTAAGACAACAAAATGATATTACATGCAGTATTAAAAACTGACTTTATGCCAGGAAGATACAAAAATTATCCAAACCAGACCAAAATAATAATTCTGCAACTTCAATCCCAATTGTTTACTAAAGGCTACATTGCATATTTAAAGCATTTTATAACCCATGAAGTATGGTGTCTGGCTTATGTCCTGAAGAATTGCATTCCATAATTGTGGAGCCACTGCCAATAATGCTGTCATCCATGTGCTCTCCTGTCTCACCTTGATAGGTGAACACCTCAGTAGGGCTTCAGAGGTATGGGCAGGCAGATAGGGATGCTGGTGGTCCTTCAAATAATCTGACCCCATGCTATTTAGAGCTTTAAAGGTCATCACCAGCTGCCTAAGGTTGAAGCCATTTCCACTGGAATCCATGGCATAGGTGCAAAGGAGGTTTATTATTGTATATATTTTGAATTCCAAATTCAATCAGAAGAGCCAACAGAAGATATTGTGGTATCAGAACAAGGCAGGTACACTCATCCACTCGTGGTGGCATTTTGTACTTTAATAGATGAGTGTCTCCTTCAGGAAAATGTAGCATTTCTGCCAGAGGACATTCAGGCCCTACACAGACACAGGTTACAGACAATGAATGGACTTAAATATGCAAGCACAGCAGGAACTTTTAAATCAGTAGTACCTATAGGTGAAAACCTTTGCATGTTGATGGAAGTGATGTCGATAGCAGGATGTGGAGTCTCCACATAGTACTTGCTAATGTAAGGGTTCCATCTAGATCAACAAAGTATTATGAAAGGAGCAATAATTGAATTGAAAGGGCATGAGCATTTGTGTAAGGATACAGCCAATTTGTTAAGTGGGTAAAAATGCATTGTATGGCAGTACTGTATAGGTGTTTGCAGATCAAGACACTAAAGCTGGTGAAGCTGATGGTAGAAATGGAGGAGATGTGTGGCATTGACACAAGGCATACTGAAAGGAACAGGATGTTGGCCATGACTTAGTTGTGTGGGACAGTTACATTTCTACTAGATTATGCTGTTCTCAAAATGGGTGATATGCCTTGGATTCTGTTGCCGGCTTCAGATTAAAGGAGGACTAGTTTGGGTGCAGTGGAATTCAACAATACTCTCTGTTCCTCAGCAAAATATCAGGTCAATATTTCTGATTATAGATGTAGAAAAAAAGCTGCACCGTGTGTCTCAACCTGAGTGTGATTAGATCTACATAATAGTTGCACATGACCTTGCGATTGAAAGAGTGATCTTGATGATACAAACAAAGGAATACTTTCATAATTCAGTAACCACTTTGCAGGATTTCACACAAAATGGCCCATTTGGTGCTTATTCAGTCTGGAATACTACTTTGCTGCAGCGTTATTCAGAAAGATGGTTTCAGGGATATATCTGAACTTTTGCAAGCACGTGCACCGGATTCTGCCAGCTTCTAGAGAAATCTTGAATGCCGAAGAGTAGTTTAAATAAAAGAACAAATACCTTATAGAATCATCATAGAATCATAGAGTTGGAAGAGACCACAAGGGCCATCCAGTCCAACCCCTTGCCGAGCAGGAAACACCGTCAAAGCATTCTTGACATATATTTGTTGTAGTTTTCTAAGACTCAGCATTTTTTCTTCATTCTTCAGGTGCATTCATGTTACATACTTCATAACGGCATGAGTTTTTTGTGGGATACTAAGAACTTGCATAGATTATTTCCTGCTGATTTCGAAGGAGCACAAAACCCCACTTGAGAACATTCTTCTTAGTCAGGCATCCCCAAACTGCAGCCCTCCAGATGTTTTGGCCTACAACTCCCATGATCCCTAGCTAACAGGACCAGTGGTCGGGGAAGATGGGAATTATAGTCCAAAACATCTAGAAGGTCGAAGTTTGGGGATGCCTGTTCTTAGTGCTAACCATGAAATGTGTAAAGGCCTGCTGAGGAGGCGGCGGATAGAGTTGTGGAGAAATGTAGCCTTCAGGATGATGATAGCATATTAACTTGGGTACTCTACAGCCTAAAGTAAAACACACAAGTTACTTCGTAAGAAGTAAAGCCCAACTGTTGCAACTGCAGTTGGTGTTCAGTAAATGTCACATTAAATGGGATTTTGCCACCAAGAAGGTGGTGACGTTTTCCCAAGGTTGGTTGGTAATGGGTAAGTAAAAAAACAAAACGTTTAGAAGCCTTTTGTGCTTCTGCAGTATACAAATTCTGTTAAATAAAAAAAATGTGTTCCTGAGCCATTTATGACTTTGTACTATAGTGCCAGCATCTTGAATTGTGCCTGATAGCTCAGTAACAGCCAGTGCTGTATGTTGAGCATGGGTGTAATATAATCTCATATTGCTGCCCCACACATAACGGACAACAGAATTTTGCATCCGTTGCAGCTCCCTTCCATTCCATTTTGAAGGGATGCACACTCTCACAATCCTGCCATGATGGTTTCCCATAGGAAACCATAGGAACCATTGCTCATTGTGGGGCTCATACCCACAACCTTGAGATTAAGAGTCTCATGCTCTACCAACAAAGCTATTCAGTATTTATTATACTCTCACACACAGTGGTATCCAATGCTAATCATACATGGGATAGATCTTTTTAAGTTAAAGGACAGTAGTAACTTTAATCCATCAATTTCAGTAGGTCTACAGTGAGCAAAATCCAACCCAGAGGATAAGGTGATAAAACTGTTTTTGGGCGGCAGCTGAGAGATTAGACACACAATCATGTGTTGAAAACTGGCATGGGAGAAAAAATAGTCTGAGCTGGTTTTGAGCTAGTAGACAGTATTTTTCACAGGGAAACTTAGCTCTGTGATCCATCACCTGCAGTCTGCATATTGTCAGAGAAACAGTTTTGACACCACCTGCTGTTTGTGTGGATTAGGTTGAAAGTGCAGCTTCTGTTTCAAGTAGGTTTTGCTTCCCTCCAGAGATTACCATGTTTCCACCTTTCCCCACTTTCCTGCTTGCACAAACCCAGGGGCTTTGCCTGCTGATTCATCTTCATCTGGTCATAGTTAGTCTGAGCATGTTCAAACGATATTTATTTGAGATTGTGGGTGGGGCAGGGAGCTCCCTATTACACTTTATTACTTTTCATTATTATTATTATTAATATTAATATTTTTATTTATTGTATTCCACCCTATACTCGTAGATCTCAGGGCAGTTTACAACATAAAATCACAATATAAAAGTCACAAAATACATAATAAAAACCCAAACAACCCAATAATCTCCCCCTTTCCACAACACATTTAAAAGGGCTGGTTAAACAGGAACATTTTTGCCTGGCACTTAAAGGTGTATAATGATGGCGTGAGCTGAACCTTGCTGGGGAGAGCATTCCCGAAACAGGGAACCACTGCAGAAAAGGCCTGTTCTTGTGTTGCCACCCGCTGAACCTCTCATGGAGTTTGAGGAGGCACACAAAGAAAGGCTTCAGAAGTTGATCTGAGAGTCCAGGTAGGTTCATATGAAGAGAGGTGGTCCTTGTGCATCTTGCTTGCCTTGTTTGAACTTTGAAGGTTTATGATGGTGCTGCCCCCCCACCCCCCACCCCTTAGAGCTTTTATACATACATGAGAAAAATGATGCCTGGATAAGTAACAAGTATGCAGCTGTTGGCACTTCCTCTAGGTAGTTAGAGGGGATTCCCTTGGGATACAAAATCATAGATCAGGTTTCCCCAAACTGCGGCTTTCCAGATGTTTTGGCCTACAACTCCCATAATCCCTAGCTAACAGGATCAGTGGTTGGGGAAGATGGGAATTGTAGTCCAAAACATCTGGAGGGCCGAAGTTTCGGGATGCCTGTCATAGACTCATAGAATTGTAGAGTTGGAAGGGGGCCTGAGAGTCAGTGATGGTAATAGTTTCTCTCCTGAATCCTCCTGCAGGATTTTTCCCTGGGAGCTCTCAAGGGTGCGACGCCTTCCTCCGCCACAAGATGACCCTCATTTCACCATCTATCTTGAAGAAATACGGCATCCCCTTTGACCGGGTATGTATGGATAATGTTTCAGGACACCCACAGGTTTTCAGAGAATGCTGGTTGAGAGCTGAATCCTCCAGCAAACTGTTATGTTACATTAAGCACTCAAAAGTAGGGTTCTGAGCTAGGTTCAACGTTCTGGTTGTGGGAAGTAACTTGATGGTGGTGCATATAAATTTTGTTTTATTATTGTGAACCCTTTGAGATCCATGGCGGTTTGAGATTGTAATGGTTGAAAAAGAGCCATCAAAACTAGTACCGTGGAACTTGTGAAGCATGGTACTCTTAATTCCTTCCTCAACAGCCCGTCTAGCTGGGTTTCCCAATTAAAGAAACCCAATTGAAATTGATCTTGACAATTGGCATTACCCAAAAATGCCTGATGTTGTGTGGCACCATTCACTTGAGGACATTGTTAACCCCCCCCCCACCATATATTTGTGACTGGTTGATAGCTAGAATAATTCTCAGGGTTCAAGGAAGTGTTTTTCGCTTGATGACCTTGGCCAAGTCTCTCACCCTTACTGTTGGGAGGATAAAATGGGACCACTTTCATGTCTGCTACCCTAAATCTGTGCAAAAATGAAATAAAAAGCTGTAGCACAAGATCCTGCCAGGAATTAGCTCCATTCTGCTTCTCTTCCTTTGTCCCTCTCAAAGGAGTGTGGGAACTGAAAAACAGGGTAGAAATTCAGTTCCATTCCCCCATTTCCTGCAGGGGAGGATTTGTGTTGGAATCCTACAGGGACTTAACATTTTGGAGCCTTCACATCTCCAGTCCACTATTTTTCTTTCCCAGTTGAACTGTTGATGTTTAAGGTAGTTTGCAGTTGTGTGAATATAGAAGACAGGTTAAGCAAAGCATGCATTGGCCATTAAGCAACACATTGGCCATTAAGCAACCTGCATAGCTCTTTTCCAGTGTGTGATGATGTCTTTATTGAAAATGGAGTGAGAAGAATCATTTCAGCTTTCAGCATAAAAAATAGAGCTATAAAAGTTTTCCTGAATTGCACACCTCTCTTTACGCTTCCTAATTATTTTAAGGATGTAGGAAGTCTAGTTCAGTCTTAAACTCCACCTGAGAAAGGGGTATCACACAGTCCTGAAAGAAATGGCTGTTCACAGTAGGGAAGAATATGACTTGCAGCACACCAGGGAGGGTGTTCTATCTTTGGCATTAGGACTTTGTGTTCAGCCTGCTTTTTCTGACACTTTATTTGTCAGACTGAGTAGATGTTGGTCAGGCTGGAGCATTTACACAGAACATGGGAGAGAGCCCTTGCAAAATCACCATGTTAGCTATGTGGGAAACTGGCATAGAATTCTGTTTAAATGTGTACACAATGCAAGAATTGTTGTTGTTGTTGTTTAGTTGTGACTCCATGGACCAGAGCACGCCAGGCACTCCTGTCTTCCACTGCCTCCTGCAGTTTGGTCAAACTCATGTTCGTAGCATGATCCTTCATGGATCACTGCCTTGTCGTGGCGAATGGGCTTGAACAACTCAGAGGAGCTATGAGCTATGCCGTGCAGGGCCACCCAAGACGGACAGGTCATAGCTGAGAGTTTAGACTAAATGTGATCCACCTGGAGAAGGAACTGACAAACCACTCCAGTATTTTGCCAAGAAAACTCCATGGACAAAGACAACAATGCAAGAATAGAGGCCTCTTAAAGGCTGGTGAATGTCTGAATATTGAATGCCTTTTCTTTTGAAGGCAAGGGAAAGTTGGCCTTAAGATTATGAGGGCCTGGCCCCCAGCAGGGGAAGGGGGTTGCTTTTCTGACAGCTCCTTGCTCCTCCTCTGAGGCCCATTGTGGTAAGGTGATGCAGGAGGAGCTCCTTTGTGTAATCAGCCTGGGCCCCAAGCAAGTCCAACCTAACTTAAAGCAGCAGCCCTCTCCAGAAGTGGCCTCCATTCACGGAAAGCAAGCTAAAGGTTCCTCCCACTTCTCCCTCCACAAATGCATCAAAATTCCTGGCAAGCTTCAAACAGGGCAAATACCTGGGTGTTTATAAATCTTAGTAATGGTATTTACTTCTCTAAAGAAATCAGATCGATACCTGAGCTTTTTAATAATTAAAAATGTGTATTTCTGTAATCCGCTATTGATTTCTCCATTTATTCTGTGAAGGCCTTGCAGAAGTCAGTAAATTCAGGGCTTTTCACTGTGAGTGGCAGCCGGTGCTGGCTTTTCCTCAATAGTTATTACTTTTCTACCCAAGCCCATCCGTCACCTGGAGTGCTTTTCTAATTTATTGGCGGGATAATGTTGACAGCAGTGATGTGAGGAGGATATGCACTGTGGGTCTTGGGATGAAGACACAGGGATGTAGATTTTCTGACAGGAGCATAATCTCTCTGTCTGCTTAACTTAACTGTCTGCAGCTTTGCCTTGATTTATGAACAGGTTCAAATGGAGCTGGGCACCAGAGGCCAGGCCTGAACTTCTCTCACCTGTATCTGGAAAAGCAGAGGAATACAAAGCCTCTTATAGTACTGCTGTCAGGCTGGCTCTCCTCAGGGGAGGGGAGGGAGGTCGTGAGTGCAGATGGTTGTCCCTCTTAAACATTCTTTTGAGTAAAGTCCTCATGCTTAAGAATTAGGCTGTGACACATTAGCACCTCAGTAAGGTGCAGCAGCATTTTAACCAGTCACTTTTCATGCCTCAGGAGCATTGCTTGCTGTTGCTGCTGGTCCTGCCTCAGTCAGGGCTGGCTGAGGACATTTTGGCCCATCAGGTGGAAAAATCCTTATGGCATTACCCCTTCTTATGTTAGTTAATGCCCAAGTCAGTCAGTTGGAAAGTTTGTGTACAAATATGTGGTAATAAGGATAGAGACAACCAATCCAGAGGGTGGCAGACTAGTTGGTGATGCTCAGCAGACCTGATGTTAATTGTTTTCAGTGGGACCCCAGTTTTTAAAGCAAACACCCAAGTTGTGAGTTCATGGAGGTGTGTAGAAGGCCTTCCTTTATGCATTAGCCAGTTTCCCACTTCTGCGGTTGTCCAAATCAAATCAAATGATCTGAGGAATCAAACTCTGCTGTTGCAAACGTGATGGATATGAAATTGGTGCTTGACATCCTGGTTCTTTAATCTCATCCTATGAAAGTTTCTCCCACTCTTGATTTCTTCCTTGGTACCTCTGATTTAGATGTCTCACATGTGTAATATAAGTGAAACGGGAATGATTTAGGAGAAAGTGGGGAAAACCTTTGTGAAAGACACAAAAACTTGAAAGCAGAGTTATCCCCCCCCCCACAGCAGCACCTAAGTTTGGGAAGAATACCTGGGGCCTGTCACATGAGGATGCTGCACATTTGCCATGGCAACTGAAATTGTCAGACTCAATACTGTCACTTTGATCCCCTCCTGCAGACAGTGACAGCATTTCTGTAGTTTATGGTGGTCTTGAGATTTCTTTATTATATTTCATAGAATCGTAGAGTTGAAAGTGAACCAAGAGTCATCTAGTCCAACCCCTGCAATGCAGGAATCTCAGCTAAAGCATGCATGACAGATGGTCGTCCAACTTCTGCTTAAAAACCCCCAGGGAAGGAGAGTCCGCCACCTCTTGTGGGAATCTGTTCCACTGTCAAACAGCTCTTACTGTCATAAAGTTTTTCCTGTTGTTTAGTCGGAATCTCTTTTCTTGTAACTTGAAGCCATTGGTTCAAGTCCTTCCCTCCAGAGCAAGAGAAAACAAGCTTGTTCCCTCTTCCATGTGATATCATATATCCTCTTAGTTGCCTCTTTTCCAGGCTAAGCATACCCAGCTCCTTCAACCATTCCTCATAAGGCTTTGTTTCCAGACCCTTGATCAGCTTATTTGCCCTCCTCTGCACATGTTCCAGCTTGTCAACATCCTTCTTAAATTGTGGTGCCCAGAAATGAACACAGAACTCCAAGGCAGAATAGAGTGGTACTATTACTTCCCTTGATCTGGACACTATACTTCTGTTGATGTAGGCTAGAATAGCATTAGCCTTTTTTTGCTGCTGCCTCACACTGTTAACTCATGTTAAGCTTATGGTCCACCAAGATTCCTAGATGCTTTTCACATGTACTACTGGCAAGCTAGGTGCCCCCACCTTATATGTGTGCAGCTGGTTTTTAACCTGGCATTTGTCCACATTGAAATTCATTTTGTTACTTTGGGCCCAGGTCTCCAATCTCTTAAGGTCATTTTGAATTCTGATTCTGTCTTCTGCGGCATTGGCTACCCCTCCCAGTTTGGTGTCATCTGCAAATTTGATGAGCATCCCCTCAATTCCTTCATCCAAGTCATTTACAAAGACGTTGAACAACAACGGGCCCAGGACAGAAAGAACCCTGGGGCACCCACTTATCACTTTCTCCCAGGATGACGAGGAACCATTATTGAGTACTCTTTGGGTTTGGTCAGTCAACCAGCTACGAATCCACATAACAGCTACCTCATTCAACCCACATTTTTCCAACTTCCTCACAAGAATATCATGGGGCACTTTGTCAAAAGCCTTACTGAAATGTTTTTGTTGCATGTGACGTCTGGCTGGAGAAGTGTGCCTTTGGCCTTCCCAGCACACTAAAATATTGTGGGGCTTGGATTTCAGGCAGCATAAAGCCAATGTGGGGGGAGTTGGTTGGGACCCTGGTGGGGCATGCAAAGAGTTTATTGCAGGTCACCTGGGTTGGTGAATGTATGCATTTCCTCCCTGCATTAGTTTGTTCCCATGAGAATTCCTTGTGGAAAACCATATTTCTAGAAGGGGTAGCTGTCTTTCCTAACAGATCCCACAAAGATATATGGAGAATCCTGAAAGCAGCCCTGGGTCACCATAATCAGCCCACCATCTTGGTTTCAGTGAAGGGGTACTTTTTGTCACTTCTCTTACTACAAATACAGATTTATTTATTTCAAAAGGTCGCATTGCCTTGGTTGAAGCTTTGCTACCTCCCTGCTTGATAATGGCACATTCTTTTCTTCCTTCCCCGTTTTCAGATCACCCAAGAAGCTGGAGAGTTCATGATTACTTTTCCTTATGGCTACCATGCAGGATTTAACCACGGGTTCAACTGTGCGGAGTCCACCAACTTTGCCACACTTCGGTGGATCGACTATGGCAAGATGGCTACTCAAGTAAGTTCCCACGTCCTGGTGCTTTAGTTGGTATGGGGCAAATTACAAGGCATGCCTTGCAAATTGGGAGCCAGTCTGCCTGGCACAGGTTTCTTGCTGATTTTCTGCCTAAACTGTGAATGAATCATTTAGTTCACAGCAGCGTCATGGTTAATGCTACCTAGCTGAAGTTTGCAAAGCCACTTCAAACTCTAGTTTTAAAATCTTTTTCAGATGGGAACTCTGCCTAGTGTTAACAGATAGAGTTAGCACATATAAGGCTTAACTACAGTCAAGGCAAACAAGGAGCGGGTGTGTATGTGGAACGTGTGCTGGGGTTGGAAAAGAGTGCACAGTCCTCAGGCTGGCTCCCAGTTAGCAAACCATGGTTTGCTGGGGTTTACCGTCATTTTTTACTCAGCTAAGGATATGTGACTCAGACAGCAACTTCCATCTATTTCTGGCAGGTATAATAATAATAATAATAATAATAATAATAATAATAATAATAATAATATTTATACCCCGCACATCTGACTGGGTTTCCCAAGCACTCTGCAGCTTACAACACATTGTAAAACATTAGACATTAAGCTGGTTGTTTGTATGCCTGGAGCCTCTGTCACATGCACCCAATGGTTCTTTTTCCTTTGATGTGGCTAACAAGGCACACTGGTGCAAGCCCAGATAGTGTGCTGCAATGTAACAATATGTTTGTGTCTGTCAGTAATTTTCAAAGTGTGTGCCATGAGAGAACTACTCGTGTGTGAGAGAGAGAACAGTTAAATGGTTAATAGGTCCTGGTTGGGCCAGAGTACCTGTCCCACAGAGAAAGCTGTCTGCTGTATCTCTGCTTGATTTACTGCTCTTTGCTTCTTTCCAATTAGCCTGTGGGCAGATACTTCTGCCTTGTCTCTGCCTCTGAGGTGTGACCACCAGCTATTCCTGAAACAGAGTAGCCCTTCCTGGACGAGGTTGACTACTGCTACTTTATATGACCCACCTTGACTCGTGGAGAAATGGGTTGGGCTTGCCTCCGGTAGTCAGTTTCTACTCTTGCACCTGAAAAGGTTTATTTTCAGACTATGCAAGAGTTGAGAGTTCTTCCAGCTCTGAATTGGAGTGAGTCTCTACTTCCAGGTCTCTGGGAAATTACTGATGCAAGTGAAGCACACATGAGAAATTGTAATCCCAAGACTCTGTTTTAAAGTAATGCTGAGGCCTAAGTATAAAATTGTGTCTGAAGACCTTCTGTTTTAAAACAAAGCATGCTGATCTAAGCAAATTTTATTATTAGAGGACTTGGAATCTGATCCTGTCTGCTGTGGCCTTGCTTGCTAGGTTTTCACCCCAACAACTCTAATTTCATTCTTTTGGACCCAAGAAAATGGTAGTTTGTCATGGAAATTCTGAGAAGCATTTTTAACTATGGTAGGTGCCAGTGGGCAACTGCTCTAATATTAAAAGCAATTTTGGGCTTAGTCATGTGTTCAAAAACAAGTGACATTTGGGAAGTGGAGACTTTAGATTGAGGCTCCGTGCTTACATTGTTGGGCGTTGTAGCATGAAATTACTGAACAAGCAGTGATGGGGAGAGTTTCCAATCCACTCTAGGTAGGAGGACCTAGGGAAAGGAGGAGGAGATGCCCCAGCTGTTCGCTTTTTATCACAAGGGGCAGCAGTGCTTCTCTTTCCACACTGACAGTCACCCCACAGTGCATGCTTACTTAGTTGGTATATCCATAATGGTCATTTGGCTTTTCAGAATTTCTGCCTTTAGGGAAACCTTTCCATGTCAACTTCCCCACTGAGGAGTCTCTGTTCTGGAACACATTCCAAGTGTAATTGGTCATCAGACATTGCTGCTGCCCCAGGTCAATAGAGAGTGCCCTTCCAGCAAGCCCTGAACTCCCTTCCATATTGATAGCACTGGGCAAGCTGTCTTTCAGAAGATCTTGTGATCCCATTGAGGAACTTCTTATAAGCTTCCAATATGTTAGGCACAAAGGTGGAAGACTTTAGCTGAGGGAAAGTTGTATAGAAGGAAAAGGGAATGTAAGCCTATTTCATTCTGTCATACTTCAGTCACAAAGAACCCTGACTCCTTTGATGGAACCTGCTGGGCTTCAGCCTTGCCCCCAGACCTGGGGCCCAGAGTCTACTCCGAGGAGGAGTCAGGATGAAAAACAATACACAGGTAAATGGTGGGGGGGGGGAGAGGAAAGGAACATTTTAAGGCTTTGGGGTGTGGAGCAGCATCTGGGAGGTAGCCAAACATCTTCTCCTGCAACAGGGTAGCAGGGTTTTTGGACAACAGAGCCTCTCTCCTCTCTCCTCTAACTTTGCTTGGATTCCTTTATCTTCAGGTGAAATAAACTGATAAGTGATTGAATAACACACACAAAATAAAGCAAGTAACTACAGTAACATGCAATAAGAGTGGAAGCAAACAAATCTTCCCTTTTTTGAAATCCATGAAACTCCAAGTGAACATTGAGAATCAGAAGCTGTGGATCTTGCAGACATGATTCTTCTGAGAGAAACGGAATTATGTTTTTATTTTTCAAGGATATATTATTTATTGGAATAGATTAGGATATAAATCTAATAGGCAAAAGGCCATGCTTATTTACAATGGTACCTCTGGTTAAGAGCTTAATTTGTTCTGGAGGTCCGTTCTTAACTTGAAACTGTTCTTAACCTGAGGTACCACTTTAGCTAATGGGGCCTCCTGCCGCCGCCGCGCTGTCACCACTCAATTTCTGTTCTCATCCTGAAGCAAAGTTCTTAACCCGAGGTACTATTTCTGGGTAAGCGGAGTCTGTAACCTGAAGCACCTGTAACCTGAGGTACCACTGTATTTGTTACTAAGAAATTCATTTCACTGAATTCACTGGGTTTACTCCCAAGTAAGTGTACATAGGATTGATTGTCTTCTGTTTCTTCCTAACAGTGCTGTGGTTTACATACTATCTTGAAGCCCAAATAATCCTCTTTTTACATTACTGCAGCTTTTCTCTTAGGAAAAACAACAACTATTTTCCCAGCTGATTGTCTGTGTCCACAGTAGGGCATTCATGCATATGTGGGTCACTGTTTCCATGTTTGGCTTTGTCTGTACATGAGCAGTTTCAATTTTATGCCTCCAAAGACTGTTGGGTATTTCTCATTCACTAGTTGGTGCTGCTTAAAAGGATGTATATTGTTGTCCCCTCAATTGGCACTTCCCCACCCATGATAAGTTTCAGAAACTTATACCGTGTTTCTCATATTATAAGTCATGTCTTATATTAATTTTTTCTTCAAAAAAAACACGACATGGCTTATTTTTGAGGGATGTCTTATTTTTTAATAAAGTGCACGCGGGCGCTGTTTGCCGGGCTTGTCAAGCCCAGCAAACAGCGCCCGCCGATCTTCGGTGACAGGCGGGGGTGGGCGGAGAGCGGAGAACGATCTCCGCTTCCCCCCCACCCCCGCCTGTCACACAGCACAGGTCGGCGGGCGCTGTTTGCCGGGCTTGTCAAGCCCAGCTAGGAGCGCCCGCCGATCTTCGGTGACAGGCGGGGATGGGGGGAGAGCGGAGAACGATCTCCGCTTCTCCCCCACCCCCGCCTGTCACACAGCACAGGGCCGAAGATCGGCAGGCGCTGTTTGCCGGGCTTGTCAAGCCCAGCAAACAGCGCCCGCCGATCTTTGGTGACAGGCGGGGGTGGGGGGAGAGCGGAGCACGATCTCCGCTTCTCCCCCACCCCAGCCTGTCACACAGCACAGGGCCGAAGATCGGCGGGCGCTGTTTGCCGGGCTTGTCAAGCCCAGCAAACAGCGCCCGCCGATCTTTGGTGACAGGCGGGGGTGGCGGGAGAGCGGAGCACGATCTCCGCTTCCCCCCCACCCCCGCCTGTCACACAGGACAGGTCCGAAGATCGGCGGGCGCTGTTTGCCGGGCTTGTCAAGCCCAGCAAGGAGCGCCCGCCGATCTTTGGTGACAGGCGGGGATGGGGGGAGAGCGGAGAACGATCTCCGCTTCTCCCCCACCCCCGCCTGTCACACAGCACAGGGCCGAAGATCGGCGGGCGCTGTTTGCCGGGCTTGTCAAGCCCAGCAAACAGCGCCCGCCGATCTTTGGTGACAGGCGGGGGTGGGGGGAGAGCGGAGCACGATCTCCGCTTCCCCCCCCCCCGCCTGTCACACAGGACAGGTCCGAAGATCGGCGGGCGCTGTTTGCCGGGCCTGTCAAGCCCAGCAAGGAGCGCCCGCCTATCTTTGGTGACAGGCGGGGGTGGGGGGAGAGCGGAGAACGATCTCCGCTTCCCCCCCACCCCCGCCTGTCACACAGGACAGGTCCGAAGATCGGCGGGCGCTGTTTGCTGGGCTTGTCAAGCCCAGCAAACAGCGCCCGCCGATCTTTGGTGACAGGCGGGGGTGGGGGGAGAGCGGAGAACGATCTCCGCTTCCCCCCCCACCCCCGCCTGTCACACAGGACAGGTCCGAAGATCGGCGGGCGCTGTTTGCCGGGCTTGTCAAGCCCAGCAAGGAGCGCCCGCCGATCTTTGGTGACAGGCGGGGGTGGGGGGAGAGCGGAGAACGATCTCCGCTTCCCCCCCACCCCCGCCTGTCACACAGGACAGGTCCGAAGATCGGCGGGCGCTGTTTGCCGGGCTTGTCAAGCCCAGCAAACAGCGCCCGCCGATCTTTGGTGACAGGCGGGGGTGGGGGGAGAGCGGAGAACGATCTCCGCTTCCCCCCCCACCCCCGCCTGTCACACAGGACAGGTCCGAAGATCGGCGGGCGCTGTTTGCCGGGCTTGTCAAGCCCAGCAAGGAGCGCCCGCCGATCTTTGGTGACAGGCGGGGGTGGGGGGAGAGCGGAGAACGATCTCCGCTTCCCCCCCACCCCCGCCTGTCACACAGGACAGGTCCGAAGATCGGCGGGCGCTGTTTGCCGGGCTTGTCAAGCCCAGCTAGGAGCGCCCGCCGATCTTCGGTGACAGGCGGGGATGGGGGGAGAGCGGAGAACGATCTCCGCTTCTCCCCCACCCCCGCCTGTCACACAGCACAGGGCCGAAGATCGGCGGGCGCTGTTTGCCGGGCTTGTCAAGCCCAGCAAACAGCGCCCGCCGATCTTTGGTGACAGGCGGGGGTGGGGGGAGAGCGGAGAACGATCTCCGCTTCCCCCCACCCCCACCCCCGCCTGTCACACAGGACAGGTCCGAAGATCGGCGGGCGCTGTTTGCCGGGCTTGTCAAGCCCAGCAAGGAGCGCCCGCCGATCTTCGGTGACAGGCGGGGATGGGGGGAGAGCGGAGAACGATCTCCGCTTCTCCCCCACCCCCGCCTGTCACACAGCACAGGGCCGAAGATCGGCGGGCGCTGTTTGCCGGGCTTGTCAAGCCCAGCAAACAGCGCCCGCCGATCTTTGGTGACAGGCGGGGGTGGGGGGAGAGCGGAGAACGATCTCCGCTTCCCCCCCACCCCCGCCTGTCACACAGGACAGGTCCGAAGATCGGCGGGCGCTGTTTGCCGGGCTTGTCAAGCCCAGCAAGGAGCGCCCGCCGATCTTTGGTGACAGGCGGGGGTGGGGGGAGAGCGGAGAACGATCTCCGCTTCCCCCCACCCCTGTCTGTCACACAGCACAGGTCCGAAGATCGGCGGGCGCTGTTTCCCGGGCTTGTCAAGCCCAGCAAGGAGCGCCCGCCGATCTTCGGCTCTGTCCCCCGATGCGCGACGGCTCGGGGAAGCAGGCAGGGAGCTCCTGCTGGGTCCCGCGCCTTCGCCTCTCGCTCGGTCGGGGCTACACGACATGGCTTATTTTCGGGGTATGTCTTATTTTTCACCAACCCTTAGAAATCCTGTCATGGCTTATTTTTTGGGGATGCCTTAAAATATGAGAAACACGGTAGGCTTGTGTGTAGCTATTTGTTAACTTGTTTGCTCACACCTTATTATTTTTTGAAATGCATTTTTTTCAATATTATTTGAACAAAGTAATTGTTTAAAAAAAGTTTACTGCAGGCAGTGATTTGGAATAGCTTTCATATGAAGTGCCCCCCCCCGCCTTCCTGGTTTTCCCTTTCCCCATGTCTTTATCCACAAGGGGATTTTTTTTTTAATATTACACTGTGTCATGTGTAAGACACAGTGTAATAAGAAAAGCTATTTTGTGCAAGAACAGTGTTGTGCAAAAGAGCAGTTGTAAAAATAAAAAATGACAAATGTGCCAGCTGGTCAAGAAGGGCAGGCTGCATCCTTTCCTTCTGGCAGATGGAAACAAACTAGGGGTGTGATGATCGAAAGCACCCAGCAAAACATTACGGAACATATAAAAACAAAAAAACCCTACCCACATAGTGTGCTACACTGCATCCACAATCGGGCAACATGTAAATTTATCACAGAATCATAGAATCTTAGAGTTAGAAGGGACCCCAAGTGTTATCTAGTCTAATCCCCTACAATGCAGGTAAAGGTAAAGGGACCCCTGACCATTAGGTCCAGTCGTGACCGACTCTGGGGTTGTGGCGCTCATCTCACTCTATTGGACAAGGGAGCCGGTGTACAGCTTCCAGGTCATGTGGCCAGCATGACAAAGCCGCTTCTGGCGAACCAGAGCAGCGCACGGAAACGCCGTTTACCTTCCCGCCGGAACGGTACCTATTTATCTACTTGCACTTTTGATGTGCTTTCGAACTGCTAGGTTGGCAGGAGCAGGGACTGAGCAACAGGAGCTCACCCCGTTGCGGGGATTTGAACCGCCAACCTTCTGATTGGCAAGCCCTAGGCTCTGTGGTTTAACCCACAATGCCACCCGCGTACAATGCAGGAATCTCAGCTAAAGCATTCATGACAGTTAGCCATTCAAATTCTACTTAAAAACCTCCACAGACTGAGAGTTCACAACCTCCCAGGGGAGACCGTTCTACTGTCAAACAGCTCTTACTGTCCGAAAGTTTTTCCTGATGTTTCGTCGGAATCTCCTTTCTTGTAACTTGAAGCCATTGGTTCAAGTTCTCCCCTCCAGAGCAGGAGAAAACAAGCTTGTTCCTTCTTCCATGTGACAGCCCCTGAGATATTTGAAGATGGGCATCATACCTTGTCTCAGTCTCCTCTTTTCCATGCTAAGCATGCCCAGCTCCTTCAAGCACTCCTCCTAAGGCATAGTTTCCAGACCCTTGATCATCTTGTTTGCCCTCCTCTGCACATGGTCCAGCTTGTCAACATCCTTCTTAAATTGTGGTGCCCAGAATTGGACACAGTATTCCAGGTGTAGTCTAAGCAAGGGAGAATAGAGTGGTATAGAGTGAATAGAGAATAGAGTGGTATTCTTATATTGGATCTCATTATTGATTGATTGGAAAAATCTAAATTTAGTGGGAGAAAGGTGCGGGCTGCTCCTTTGAGCTGATGGATACCACCAAAAAACAACAAGTAGTTTCAGTTGCATGTTAAACTCCAGGGTGGATGGATCAGTAACATGTACCATCATGTACAAAATTCTTCCACAACGATGTAAGAGACTGATAAAGTTCTACAAAAAAAATTATTACTTCAAGTTATTGCTGCTAAAGGTGGTTTTACAAGCTTTTGGCTTTATTTCTGTTAAATATATCATGACACAGTGTAATATGTCATGTGTTGTTTATCTGAGGTTGTATTTACCTAATTTTAAAACGTGCTTAGGAATGGATGATTGTTATTATGTCTTCATATGCAAAACTACAGAATTCAAAGAGGGTGCACTTTCTTTTTCCCATGACTATAGTTTGTGTCCCTGAGGTTGCACCAATTCTCACTCTTGAATGTGAGATAGGTTTGTTAAAAACATCCATACTCGTGATTGTACCAGACAGTATGTTCTGTATGTAAAGTTATACATATATCTATGTTCTTAAAGCAGTTAAGGAAGTTTAGGATGTGAAAAGATGACTACTGTATATTCCTGCGTATAAGACTACTTTTTAACCCAGGAAAATCTTCTCAAAAGTCAGGGGTCGTCTTATACACTGGGTCGTATTTCTTATGCGGCGAGTATATCCCAAACTCTATATTTTAACTGGAAAAGTTGGGGGTCGTCTTATACGCCCAGTCGTCTTATACGCCGGAATATACGGTATTTCATTTATTTCACTCTTTCCTGAATCTTTGGTGTGGTATTTGTGGGGTGGAGCATGTTTTCCACTATGGCAGGTTCCCTTTTCTCCTCCAGATGTTGCTGACAACTCCCACCACCCCTGACCATTGCCCATGCTTGCGAGGAATGGTGTAAGTTGTAGTTCAGCAACATCTGGAAGCCCAAAGACTCCCAACTCCTGACATGGCTTCAGAACATCTAGAATATTTACATTCTACCTCCTACCTGCAGTCAACACATTTGCCAGTGTGTTCTTTAGTTACTCACACTTGAGTGATTATACACAATCCTAAAGCAAGCAGCACTAATAACTCACTGGACCGATGTTGCTGCTAACTATGGCAGGACACGATTTGCCTGCGCGCCACAAATGCACACGGGGAGGGAGTTTAATGATCGGCTCATTAGAAGTGAGTTCCACTGTAATTGTTGGACAAGCATTGGTATTAACAGGAAATGTGCTCTTCAGTGGCAGGTTTAAAGGTGCAAAGTTGACTATTGGGAAGAAAAGCAGATTATACCTGAGAGAATCCACAAGTAGGCCTTCTGAACTCTCTGATTTAACTGAAAATTGGCCTGCTGAGTCTTAATGTGTGTATATATCTGCACTACAGTCATAATTGCTTTTACTGCCATGGCTTTATATATGTGGACCACTCATAGTTTCCTTCTCTCAGGGGAGAAGAACCACCTACTTAACTCAGGTAGGGCAGAATTGTGAAGATTAATGAACTAAGGATTATAAGCAAAATTATTGATGATGCATCTAGCACCAGCACAAATAAGCTTTAGAAATGTCTTTCTAACAATTTTCGCAAACCTAGTGTGCCTTCAAGGCTAATAATTGTAGCTGCAATCTGGTTAAATAAATTTAAAGCTAATTATTCATTCGGTTTACATATGAGTAGAGGCAATATTTCTGAAGAACTAATTTTCCTTTGTTTTTAGATGATATGCACATGTATTGTAGCAGGCATCATCTTAGAAGAGGCATTTCTTCTGATTGAGAAATGGGAGAATGCCACTTTTAAGACAGTGCTTTCCACTTTCCTGTTTTATAAGCACAAGCTTGCTTGCTTGTTTGTTCAAAAAATAGCTATATCATTGTTCCCATGGGGCAATCTCTGTGTCATTTTTTAAGTGCTTGGCAGCTGGGATGCTGAGTGCAGCCAAACTACTACTTGGAGCTTTGGTTTCAGTTAGAAAAGAGGTGGTATTGGGCCTCCTTTCTGAAAAGGAAGTCCCCCTCTGAAAAATCACCCAGATTTTTCCACATTGGCGGACTAAGCCTCCAGCAAGGGTATAGGTGTGGGGAAGAGAGAGAGTTGTGTGAGAGAGATGGATATTCAGCCTTGCCCCACATTAAACATTGCAGTCCTACTTACTAATATTAGTACGATTTTCCTCCTTAGCCTTGGGAGTGGCAGGCGAATACACCATGCTTTTAGCCCAGTGCATTTTAGGCGTCTGTATCTCTTAGGGGCTACTAACCTTTTTGAGCCCATGGGCTTATTCAAAATGTTGAGAGTGCTGTGGTCATCAGCCCCTCTGGTTACTCCTCTCCTACTTCCTAGTCACTCCCCCTGCCTTGTGTGTGTTTATTTATATTTCCAACCTTCTTGTCACCAATTGATGCCATGCTTTGATGAGAAGTCATTGCAGTAAAAGATGTTTTCAAAGAGAGAAACCAATCGCTTTTATTGACCAACTTGTGCTCATAGAGCAGCATATGAGTCTTCAAACTGCACAAAGCTATTCAGTGTGCAGAATCAAAAGGGAACTCAATTTGATTCATATTTTGTATCAATTTACATATTCAATAGCTAGCATGCTTCATTGCATTCACCCTGTAGATAATAGACACAAAAACATTTGTGGTGTTTGCAAATTACAAGAAGTGCTTCACAAAACGTTCAGCAGCAGGTTCAGATTGCATTGAGAGTGTTCAGTTCAAGAATGTGGATTGTGACCAATAGGCCAAAGTCTCTTGCTCAAACCTCGCCTTGCCTTACTTCTAGGACGAAACCAGCCCTTGAGCCACCTGCAAATGCTTCCTCAGCCAGTCACTTGTGAAGTGGCTTGTAATGTAACATGGTTTTATCCTTTTTTGTCTCGAGGGGTTTTTCTTGGTTCTTCAGTGTTGGTTTCTGTTTAGTGTGATTGCCTGTCTTTCTGCCTTCCTGGCTGTCTCTGATTCCTAACTCTTAGAATTGAATTCTCACTCCCCCATCCTTTCAGCATACAGCAGTGGGAACCCTGACAGAATCCCTGCTCACACAGCAAGGATAGCTTTGTAAGTAACAGGTAGCGTCTTGCTGCTTCCTCTGTGCTTAATTTTATTTTTGCATTACTTCAAATCCAAGTATTACTTGACTGCTTGTGGATTGCTCATTACAGAGTCTGTCATGCAGCGATAATGCCACAACACTGATAGTGTTGAGATGCTGCTTCTCTTCTCTTCTACCCACCCCATCTCCCCAGTCCATTTTCTTCCATTTGAATAATCTTTTCTAGGTTTTCTTTCCTTCAAATTTTGAAATCATTTTGTCTCCCCTCTATTAGCTGTGTGCATGTGTCTTGTGATTTGACAGCCTCTCTAGGTGCTTTTCCGTATTTCTTGTGCCACAGTTGGTCAGGCTAGTTCCAGAACCTAGCTATGCACTGTTGAACTGTAAATAAGATGAGGTGTTCAATCTATCTCCCAGACAGTAGTCAAGATCCCAGTGTGCTTTGGGATGTATTTCAGGGCAATATTCGAGGTCAAATGTCACTGCATAAAGATGTACCTGACTTTTAGATTCTCTCAACTGGGAGCATAGTGGAAGTTGTAAGTTGAAGGCAGCTGTGCTTATTTAAACGTTGCTGTTTTTAATGTAGATGCATTTGACATTGAATATTCCCCTGAAGGGAAGAACTATACAGATTAAAATGCACTTAACCTTGGAGTTTTGTACACCTTAAAAAGAAGTCCTTGCCTCAGATTGTAATGATACCACTCCCCTTCTGTGACTTCCCCAAACCCTGATAATATGCCAGCGTAGCCAACTGATAGCCCTCAGGGTGAGCAGGCAAGCACCTGGTGACACTTGCTTACACCTTTTCAGAAGGATAGAAGGAGGAGTTTAAGGGACTCCTTTTTTGATCTGTCATTCTTGAACAGTGCCCTACATTGACAACCCCCCACAACTCTTTGGGGGCTGAAAGGATCATGATGGGGTGGTTTGTGTTTCCTCTCCTATTTTAAGGGTTACTTCTACTGGGTCATGAACGGACAAATCTGGGTGTGGTCCACTTCACAGCAGCAAGCTCGCCGGGCTCGGCTGCCTGAGGGTCAAGGCGATGGCGGCAGTCTCAGGGACAGACAAGTCCAAGAGTGGGGTCAGGGTTAGGCTTCTCTCCTGTGCACCACTAATTTCTGCCTTGATGCTTGCTCACTTTCACGGCTGGCGTTTTTCTCTGCCAGCTGAAGACAGGCTGCTCCCCCCCCCTAGGTGTCACAACTCTGTTCACTGGCAGAGGGTCAGTAAGGCCCTCCTTGTGGCCAGAGTCACCCAGGGAGATGTGCTCGCCAGTTGTTCTCCTGGCTCCTCTCCAAACTCTTTCTCAGTGGCAGGGGTGGTGGGGGCAGTGGTGGAGGTGGTGGCGATGCAGGGACCACTCAATCAGTCCAGCTAGTGGTGCTGTTTCTCAGCAGTTCACCGTCCCGTAGCGGCCGTCATCTTACTGCTCTGGAAGTTCAATTCTAATCCATGTTAATGATACTGTATGACACCAGGGAGCATGAATTACACGTATGTACCCATCATTCCCCTGCTAAGAAACTCTCAAATATTTGTGCAGCCCTGTCCTTTGTGCCATCAATGTCTATGTTGCTACTGCTGTCATAGACCCAAGAGCCTCAGGTTTGCAGTCTGGTTCCTTTCTGGCGCACTATGGAGAAGTCATTAAAATAGTTAAAATGCAGTGGGAGATACAATAAGCTTGAAAGCAAGAGGTTCACAGGTCATAAGGAGGAAACACTGATGTCTTTAAATATAAAATAAAAAAATTCCTTCAGTAGCACCTTAAAGACCAACTAAGTTTTTATTTTGGTATGAGCTTTCGTGTGCATGCACACTTCTTCAGATACAGTGAAATGGAAGTTTCCAGGCACTTATGTAGAGGAGGGGTGGGGAGGGGTGGGGATGGGGAGGGGGGATCACTCAGAAGGGTGGTGGAAATGGGTGATTGACTGACTGATAGCTGTTGATGACCGCAAACGACTGCAAATGGTTTTGCATGAAAAAGCAAGGGTTGAGATGGCTGAAGATCGCTTATCATGTATAATGAGATAAGAACCCGATATCTCTGTTCAAACCAGGTCCCTCCATGGTTTTGAGCTTGGTGATAAGTTGCAATTCAGCAACTTCTCTTTCCAGTCTATTTCTGAAATTCTTTTGTAGTAAGACAGCTACTTTGAGATCTTGTATGGAATGTCCTGGGAGATTGAAGTGTTCTCCTACTGGTTTTTCTGTCTTCTGGTTCCTGATGTCAGATTTATGTCCATTTATCCTTTGGACATAAATCTGACATCAGGAACCAGAAGACAGAAAAACCAGTAGGAGAACACTTCAATCTCCCAGGACATTCCATACAAGATCTCAAAGTAGCTGTCTTACTACAAAAGAATTTCAGAAATAGACTGGAAAGGTGCTACTGAAGGAATTTTTTTATTTTACTTCGATCCAGACCAACACGGCTACCTACCTGTAACTTTAAATATAAAGTGGCTGTAGCTTTAAATGAGACAATGCTATGGTGGAATTTGTTAATAGTGTTAAATTAAAGCACACCTTTCAAGAGCTGTGACATAACTCCAACCAGGAAGTATTGTGTTTCCCACCTCCTGCAGCAGCACTTAATGAAAACATGTTTCCAAGCTGCCTGCTCTGTCTAGTGCATGGGGGTATAGTTACTGTCTCCAAACATAGTTTCCTTTGCTTTAGTTCACCCTGCCTTGTACAGCAGGCATCCTTCCCAATGACACAGGACTTGTTCTGGTCCATTTATTCATTGCTTATTGCTTATTCTGATGTGGATTGCAGTGACACCCTTAGCATCTTTAAAGGCAAAGAAGTACTCAGTGCGTGTAATGTTGACTTGAAACCAGTTACGTTAACAACTCATCATTTCTTTCTGTTCTTTTGTTGTGCAAACTGCATTATAAGGGAGGGTGATAGTCTTGGACAGGCATCTCCAAACTGCGGCCCTCCAGATGCTTTGGCCTACAACTCCCATGATCCCTAGCTAAGAGGACCAATGGTCAGCATAGCTGCCAAGTTTTCCCTTTTCTCGCGAGGAAGCCTATTCAGCATAAGGGAAAATCCCTTAAAATAAGGGATAACTTGGCAGCTATGATGGTCAGGGATGATGGGAATTGTAGTCCAAAACATCTGGAGGGCCGCAGTTTGGGGATGCCTGGTCTTGGATCAGAGAGACTGTGGTTAAAATTCCCCATTCTACTGAATCAGACTGCCCAGCTCAGTATTAGCTACTGTCAGTGGCTCTCCAGGATTTTGGTGAGTCTAGGACCATCTTCGACATGCTAAGTGTGTGCTTTGTGGCTGAGCTACAGCCCTTCTTCAGGTGTGCTGTATGTCCACGGTAGGGTATGATGGGATCCTGCTGCCTCATTTTCATAGCATTTATAAGGTTGCCCAACCCAGAGCCGCCCCCCCCCGGTCTCTCTTTAAAGGTGTTTGCTGAAGCAGCAATTTTCTTATGGAAACACTTATGCATTATATTCCCCCACCCCACCCCACCCTGCCTTGCTGTGCATGTTAGGCTTTCTATTTCTTTGACAAACCTTGACTGGAAATTGGTGGATGAGAGCAATTTCTCAGCCCCCCTATTACATTAATAGTAGCAGACTGTGGGAGATGATAACATCTGTGCTACCTCAGTCTTATATTTTCACGGCTTCATTTTTATCTCCCATTTGCTCCTAAGAAGCCTTAAAATTATCTATTTCAATACAAAATGGGGGTCAATTTCCTCCTCTTGTTGCCTGTCTCCCATTTTGATCAGCTGCACACAAGTAGCATTCATCTCTTCCCAACCCCCACCTCACATCTTTGACAAGCTTTCCATCTCTGATCTCTGTTTGAGCTTTTTCCACTCTCCATTGCAGGGGCTTGTCTTGTTTCTAACACATTCCAGTCTGTTCCCAGGCTAGTCTGTGGGTTGCTCAAGTGATAGATTTATTTAGGGCGGGGTAGCGGATGTGGTGCCCTCAATATGTTGTTGGACCATAGCTGCCAAGTTATCCCTTTTTTAAAGGGATTTTCCCTTATGCTGAATAGGCTTCCTCACGAGAAAAGGGAAAACTTGGCAGCTATGTGTTGGACTCCAGCTTTAATCATCCCTAGCCTTTGGCCATGCTTTGTTGTTGTTGTTTAGTCGTTTAGTCGTGTCCGACTCTTCGTGACCCCATGGACCATAGCACGCCAGGCACTCCTGTCTTGCACTGCCTCCCGCAGTTTGGTCAAACTCATGTTCGTAGCTTCGAGAACACTGTCCAACCATCTCGTCCTCTGTCGTCCCCTTCTCCTAGTGCCCTCAATCTTTCCCAACATCAGGGTCTTTTCCAAGGATTCTTCTCTTCTCATGAGGTGGCCAAAGTATTGGAGCCTCAGCTTCACGATCTGTCCTTCCAGGGAGCACTCAGGGCTGATTTCCTTAAGAATAGATAGGTTTGATCTTCTAGCAGTCCATGGGACTCTCAAGAGTCTCCTCCAGCACCATAATTCAAAAGCATCAATTCTTCGACGATCAGCCTTCTTTATGGTCCAGCTCTCACTTCCATACATCACTACTGGGATGCTAGCTGAAGCTAATGGGATGCTTGGCCATGCTAGCTGAAGCTAATGGGAGTTGCAGTCCAACAACTTATAGAGAGTACCACTTTGGCTACCCCTGCTTTAGAGTCATGTGATTGCAAACAAGTATTTTGGCCTCAAACTCACTTTAATACATTAGACGCCCTTTAGCAATCTCATCGGAGCAGGATGGCTTGAGAGCAGTACATGTGAAAAGGATCTAGGAGTCTTGGTAGACCACAAACTTGACATGAGTCAACAGTGTGATGCAGCAGCTAAAAAAGCCAATGCAATTCTGGGCTGCATCAATACTGTAGGAGTATAGCATCTAGATCAAGGGAAGTAATAGTACCACTGTATTCTGCTCTGGTCAGACCTCACCTGGAGTACTGTGTCCAGTTCTGGGCACCACAGTTCAAGAAGGATACTGACAAGCTAGAACGTGTCCAGAAGAGGGCAACCAAAATGGTCAAAGGCCTGGAAACGATGCCTTATGAGGAACGGCTTAGGGAGCGGGTTATGTTTAGCCTGGAGAAGAGAAGGTAAGGGGTGATATGATAGCCATGTTCAAATATGTAAAAGGATGTCATATAGAGAAGGGAGAAAGGTTGTTTTCTGCTGCTCCAGAGAAGCGGACACGGAGCAATGGATTCAAACTACAAGAAAGAAGATTCCACCTAAACATTAGGAAGAACTTCCTGACAGTAAGAGCTGTTCGGCAGTGGAATTTGCTATCAAGGAGTGTGGTGGAGTCTCCTTCTTTGGAGGTCTTTAAGCAGAGGCTTGACAGGCATATGTCAAGAATGCTTTGATGGTGTTTCCTGCTTGGCAGGGGGTTGGACTGGATGGCCCTTGTGGTCTCTTCCAACTCTATGATTCTATGATTCACACTTGGACCCCAGTGTTGCCAGGTAGGGGCCAGGAACTGGAGGCCCAGGGCCAAAATCTACTCCATTAAAACATGCAGTCCCATATTGGCAAGCAGGAGTTTTCCCCAAAATATTAGCAGGCAGCAACTAAAATTACTGGCGGACCATGAGTGGAGGGCTAGCTAGGGGTTGAGGTACTGGCTCTCACTCACTTTGCAACATGGAGGCTAGTTGGTGATGAAGTTGTGAAGTATGAGTATGAACCTTGGGTTCAAGGAATCTTCTTTTCTGAGCCTGTGTCAAGGCAGGAGACTGGTTGCCACACAGTGGGGAAGTGAAACAGGCCATTCCCTAGGCTGGAAGATGGCAGAGCAGCTTGGCCTATTTCTAGAGATGAGCTGCCTAGACTGAGCAGTTAGGTCAGAGTCGGGTGCTTTAAAGAACCAGGTCAAATCCAATTGAGGTCTGATTATCTTACCACCCCTGCCCCTCAGGGCAGTAGATCAGGGAGTTTGACAGTCTGCTTATTAATTTTAGTTATGGCAGGTTAGAAAATCCCTCTTCCTGCTAGCATAAGCCCCTTCATACAAGCTCTTGCCACCAACATCCCATAATATTTGCCTTAGCCACTCACTCTGACAAGGTCAAAGGAATCTTCAAACCCGTTTTTTTCACAATTGCAGCTAATAAGTTGTAGTACCTTCATTTGACCAGCTGTCTTTGTGGTGCTCAAGGACAGCAGATAGTCGGTCTCTTTGGGCAGGCTGGTACAATGCTGCAGAGTAAGGAGCTTGGGCTTGTCTGCCAATTCTTCACTTAGAGACTGTCCAATGTCTTACAAAAGCATATGTGCAGTGCAATGTGCAAGTAAGGCATTTGAATACTCCTGTTGGGATTATCGGTTTGCAATTGACACTTCTGTAGGGTTATTTATGCGGTTGCCCCCACCCTCAGACATATAGGGCTCTTTGATATTATTCTGTATTCTACCCCAGTTCCTTGCCTAAAATGCAAGATTGTGCAAAATACCTATAACTGCAGTCAGAATAAATGAAGCAATTTAGCACTGTGGAATTAGGTGGCTGAGACTGTGGAAGAGAGCACAGAGCCCTAGATATTGCAAATTCAGCGTTCAAGGCAGTTTTAACAAGGGGAAAGGACTATGCTAATACTCAGCAGTCCCGTCCCCCCTTCTTTCTTTTTAAAACATTAATTGTTTCACATAATACATTTCACAGATTGGTTCTGCTGCTTCCAAAGATGGCTTGCTTCTCCCTGTTTGGTTAATCAGTTTGCTTGCTTTGAGTGATTACCCAGGCAGGTTCCTGAGAGTGGGGAGATGAGGCTGCTCTTCTGGAATGTAAAGTACTTGCTTCTGACCCAGTTGAATCTGTAGGTATCCAGGTTGCCATGATCTCTCTCTTCTCTGCCTCGCTAACAATCTGATTTATAGGGCCGAAGGTGGCGTGTGTTCTGTGGCTGTGGTAAAGAGTTAACTGAAGAATGACTTGCCTGCGGCTTATTCTCTCCATGACTTATTCTCTGTCCACCAGTGGGAAATTGCTCATCTTTTGGGAGGTGCCAGCTCAAAGTCTGTCTAGCTTCAAGAAAGGTGGGGGTGACAGCTATAGGACTACCCCACAATTTTTCTTTCCTTATTATAAAGTCAATTCTGCAGCATTTAGGCTCTTCTTTGGGTTAGGTGTAAGAGATGACCCTGAAAGCCACGTGCATGGAATGCCTGCTAATTATGGTCAGTCCATAACTATAGCTAAATGAAGACCAGTCCTTGCAGTGATGGGACCAGTCCTTGCCGTCTCTGCCCCAAGCCCTAAATCCCTCATTCATAGTTTTAGGCTACATTCACACAAACAAAAGGTATCGTCTCCTTATGCAGACAATTGTGGTCAGTACATATTCTCTGACTGTTCCCAGGGCAGATAACATACTTCCTGCCCTCTCCTTGAGAATGCCTTTCCACAAAGAGATCCCAATATCCCATGATTGAAAACAGGCACCCCTCCATATTATATTTTTCATCTACTCACTCCTTTATGCCCAAAGGGCTCTAGCCTAAGGTTACCAGATTTTTTTCCAATGAATCATGGGACACTTTTCATCTTCCTACTAAATTAGTGGTTCTCAACCTGTGGGTCCCCAGATGTTGTTGGACTACAAGTCCCACAATCACTGACTGCTGGACCTTCCCACTAGGGATTATGGGAGTTGTAGTCCAACAATATCTGGGGACCCACAGGTTGAGAACCACTGTACTAAATACATGGATTTTGTCAGGGGACTGATTTGTAAATCCGGGGACTATCCCCGGGAAACAGGGATGTCTGGTAACCTTACTCTAGCCTCTACTTTAGTTTGAATAGTAAGGAAGACTTTGGGCAGAGCCATCTTCTTACATAACTCCACCTGCTTTCCCCCTTTTGCCTCTGTCCTGGCTGGTCTGTGGAGGTGAGGAGCTGGTGTGCAGGAGAGAACTCTGGACAGACCCTCTAGGCAGGCTGAACTAAAGAACCTTTTGCTCATCCTGTCTGGGGCCAGTGTCAATAGTGGTCTGGCTAAATAGAAAATATGGCTGCAATTGTCCATGCTGGTGAGTAAAAAGCCTCCCCCCCCTCTCTCTCTGCTCTGAGACCCCAGTTGTCATTTCTGTCCTTCCAGTCATCTCTGCTCTTGTGACTTTTCCTAGCTGGTGACTAGGAACTCTGCAGGGGTCCTCGGAAATGATTACCAGTGCAATTTAAACACATCTTTATTGTTTTGCAGCAATCTCACTTTGGGGAGAAACAAGTTGTCTGTCTCTCTTTTTCTTCTTGTGGCCTGGGGAATAATTCCTGGACTTGCTCAGTAGAAATGTTTTGCGGGTTTCTGAGGGTAGATGTGCACAGGTGTGTGTGTGTTGCTTCAGAGAGCCAGGAGGGTAAATTGAAGAACCCTCTCTGTGCGCTTCCTTGCAAGTGATAAATGTGTGCATTAAACTGATGTCACTACAGCCAAGAAGCATGTTCTCCATTTGCAATCCTGTTCCTGCCTCTGTTTAAATCATTTGGCTGTTTAGCCTGACCTCTTGTTTCCAAGCTCCTTCCCTCCTTCCCTCAAGGCTCTCAATCCACAAAACAATTCTTGCTGCTTCTCTCCCTCTCCCCCTTTGTTAGCAATCTAGCTGGCGGTTATCGTCAGCTGTCTTGTCCGCTGAAATTGGTGTGATTGGGGCAGTGATACTTGTAAGATGTGAGGGGGGAGAGGAAGTAACAATAATTGCTCTTAGCAAGCACTTTCATTGTGCACACAGAGCTGAGCTGTAAGCAGGGCCTGCCATGTACATTTCTAGGCTGGATAATGCACTTGTGTGCCTGTAGATGCTGTTTGTGTGCTGCTCCATGTGTGCCCCCAAGACCCTACAGGGTTCTGGTTGACAGAAGTAATTTTGCACCAGACTAGTACTAGCTCAAAAAGGTTTATGAACAGGTCACAGTCTGTAAAGTAATGTTCTTCATATAAGCTGTTGCTGTGGCTGCTGCTCCTGTTGAAGCCCTGGTCTTGTTACAGCGCACATGGTGATATGAGGGAGCCCTGCTGATGTGCTTGCTGCTGCTTGGCTTTCGATGGAAATTTAGGCTGTACAACCGGATGATGGTTAGAGAGTAGGTGGTCCAAGTCCCACAGTGAATGCAGCCAAACACCAAGCTTTCATAATCGCTGACTGTTTGCCAGAAGGCCACAGTTTGGAACCAATCTAGTTTATATATTAATCAGAAATGAGCAGTACCCCCCCTTGATTGTATCACTTGGGGCAGGGAAGGGGGAGCTGTGCATTCGACTCTTCCACTGTTGGGGAGCGGACAGGTTTTTTGCCGATAGAAAAAAATAGCATGTCAGAAAGCTTAACTGAAATCAGCCTGGATAGCTTCGTTGGTTAGAGCATGGTGCTGATAATGCCAAGGTTGCAGGTTTGGTCCCCTTACAACTACATATTACTGCATTGCAGGGGGTTGGATGAGATGATCCTCAGGGTCCCTTCCAACTCTATGATTCTACATCTCCTCCCTGATAGACTAGTATTACTAATGCTAAACAACTGTATAAATCTAACCCATAAAGCTGAGACATTGGCCCAGTGCATGAAAACAGAAATGATTCAGAAATCCTGATTATGTGTTGTCAACCTCTGTATAATTACAGAATTTTAAATTGAAGACTATTAATTATATCTGGTGCCAGCACTTTGCTCTTTGTCTTTGCCATCATTTTGTTTTGAGTACCACTGGATGGAGGAGAGGGGGGGAATTGCAGTGCAGTATTTCAGATAATGGAAGATTTGGGGTTGGGGGAGGTGAGACAGTGGAGTGAATTTCCCGAGAAGGATATGTGGGAATTGGGCTTGAGTGGATATTGAAAGACAGACAGTGCATTTCAATTGAGAAAAGACCAAGTAGTGAAGCTGGTGATCTTTGCAGCGGCACCCAAGTAGTCCTGCCCGACCTCTGCCCCTATAATGCCAACAGTGCCATTGGAATTTTCAGAGTTTGTGAATGCTGGGGTGGTTGAGACACATTGGATTGTATCCAATATCACCCCTGCTCAGCATTTCAATGGGTCTCCACACTTACAATCCATTATTCCCATGAGTCATAATAATTGAAAAGTAGCTGTGTCTTCCAGCAGGCTAGTGAATTCCATGCACCGGTAGTAGGAAATGAAGCTTCTGCTTGCAAATCAGTGACTGGAGATGCACCCAGCAGGCATCATTCACTTTGGATTTATAAAGTACTGTATGAACTAGACAGTTGTTTAATTTAATGCATGTGCTGAAGCAGGGCTGTCAGGGAACAGAGGGGGTTGGATATTTTAGGGTTCGTAAAAACTCATGACTCTTTAGAAGGATTGTGTCAGAAAATTTTGCCTTTAGTCCCAGGTGGCCTTGGCTTACAAATGAAAGCTAGAATACTTTGAAAACAGATTTGCAGTATGCTGAGGCCCTACTCTTTGGTCATCCACAGAAGACCCAAGGCTTAATCCAAGCAGTTGCTTGGACGTTGTTTCTAGAGGATGAACAGCAACCCTGAATGCTCTGTTTGTAGACTTCCCAGAATTGTCTGCTAGGTCCCCTGAAAATGAGATGCTGGACTAGGTAAAGTATTAGTGGAATCCAGCACATGTGATTTTTTTTTAAGCAGCCCTGAAACACTATTCTCCCACTTTGCCTCCAGAGTGCTCAAGGCAGCTAAGAACATGGATAAAACCATAAAGTAACAATTTAAAGAAATCTTTATGATTTAACAACAGAACAGCAGCAGAAAATGCCAGAATACAGCAGCCGTTAAAAAACAAATCCAGAAACAGTTAACAACACAGTTTGTACAAGGCAGTAGGGTTCATAGTCCCTTTCTAAAAAGAGAACATTTTACCAATATGCAGATGGTCTTTACTGAGGAGACTGAGCTACACCTCCCCATCTTGACCTGCAGGGAGATGCAGGTGTCTGTACAGTGGATTGCTTGGGCTTCTGGATCTAGAATTGGCAGAATTTTGGCTGTGTCTATGCAGGATGACTTGGAACTGCATCCCATTTAATTCAGTAGGGCTTGCTGAATAAACAGTTATGAATTTGAAAATAAAGGCAGAGGCACAAAACTCTCTTTAAGAACACTGGTGTTCCTTGGCAAAGCAACCAGTCACCAACCAAACAATAAACTCTGTTTCTTTTCATAAATTACGGTAATAACAACTGCCTAATCTACATGAGAGTAAAAGGCCCATGTCTATCTGACTTGCTGTAGGAAGGTCTACTGCTTTCTATTGCAAGATACAGTACTCGGACAAAAAGGATACACTGGGATTAGGAGAACAATAGGACGAAAAAGGCCTAAGAACCATGTGGGTTTTGCCAGGCTTTTCCTGGGAGGAGTACATTTCTTTTTAGCAAACAAAAAAGTTTGCCCAGGAAAAATGGCTGCTTCAGTCTGAAAACAGACAAATGTCAAATACCATAATCCTGCAGTTTAATATTTCCTTAATCCAATTCCTTAATCCAATTTGATTACTTATTTAAGACTCATCTTGATTAACAAAAAAATCAATTAACCCCTTGTATTCAAGGGTAAAGGGACTCAGGTGGCGCTGTGGGTTAAACCACAGAGTCTAGGGTTTGCTGATCAGAAGGTCGGCGGTTCGAATCCCTGCAATGGGGTGAGCTCCCGTTGCTCGGTCCTAGCTCCTGCCCACCTAGCAGTTCGAAAGCACATCAAAGTGCAAGTAGATAAATAGGGACCGCTCCGGCGGGAAGGTAAACAGCGTTTCCGTGTGCTGCTCTGGTTCACCAGAAGCAGCTTTGTCATGCTGGCCACATGACCCGGAAATTGTCTGCGAACAAACGCTGGCTCCCTCGGCCTATAGAGCGAGATGAGCGCCGCAACCCCAGAGTCGGACACGACTGGACCTGATGGTCAGGGCCCCCTTTACCTTTTTTCAAGGGTACTTTGCCAGCATCTTGTCTTATGCTCCTCATCATGGCTTCCTCAAACCAAACTATGGTTCAAGCCTTAAGTGAGCATTCCACTGTAAACCAGAACCTAGAAAACAACACCAAGAAGGAGCCAGCCAGTACTCTTGGGTTCCTTATATTCACAGCAGGGCTTGAACCAAATGATTTCCAGGAAAAGAATTTCCACTTGCCTTTTACAACATGAGGCAACATTTACTTCCGTAGTGCTCTGTCATTTACTCTGATTTAGTAGAATTCTGCTGTGAATGCCAACTCCCTAGGGGGCTGAGGCTCCAATACTTTGGCCACCTCATGAGAAGAGAAGAATCCTTGGAAAAGACCTTGATGCTGGGAAAGATGGAGGGCACAAGGAGAAGGGGACGACAGAGGACAAGATGGTTGGACAGTGTTCTCGAAGCTACGAACATGAGTTTGACCAAACTGCGGGAGGCAGTGCAAGACAGGAGTGCCTGGCGTGCTATGGTCCATGGGGTCACGAAGAGTCGGACACGACTAAACGACTAAACAAACAAACAAGTAGAATTCTGCTGTGAATGCCAACTCCCTAGGGGGGCTGACCTTCCCCTTGTAGCTCTTCTCACATGCCCACCATAAGCAGAAGAGCAAGGTTAGATACAGGGCTTGAGAGAACAAGACTAAGCTTTGCAAGACAGGCATTTTCAGCCCATGCTTTCTCTCCTCTTGCCCACCCAGATTTTCTCCTAAATACCAGTGCTCAGCACTGCAGGAGCAAATGAAGAAGACTATTGGGGGTGTGGGCCCTACAGCTACGGATCGAGGGAGCTCATAGAAAACCCTGTCTAATCGCTTTGTTTATGAAGCACTCTGTTGTTTCCAGCAGATTTTCTAATGAGCCAGTATGTTGTCAAGACTTGCTGCAGTGGTGGTAATTACACCGGAAATGGGGTAGTTAGGGCTCATCTTCTTTAGCGCAAGCCATTGGCTACCTGCTGGCAACGTACACATCATCTTTTCAATTTTCCATATTTTTAATATGAAAAAGATAATTTAACCCTTGATGAACCTATGGTTGATACTTGTCATCTTTACATTACCCTTTTAAATATGTGCTTACCCTTTAAAATATGTGCTTTGACAACATATGTACTTAATGCATGTGTACAGAGGAGAGAGATTGACTGCCTACAGAAAAGGAATGCTGATCAGTCAAGGAAGTCTAGGTCCCTAAATGTGGGCTAGTTGCTGTTAATAATAAATAAATTTGTATACTGGCAGTTCACAAGATAATAACACAAAATGCATAATAAATAAAAGTACATCCCCGTCCCGCAATCATATTTAAAAGGGTATAGAATGTTAATCAGCCAAAGGCCTGGTTGAAGACGAACATTTTTCCCTGGTGCCTAAAGGTGTATAATGAAGTTCTGTGGCTTTCCTTTGTTGCTGGTTGCACAATTTCTTCTTATTACATATGTGGGAAATTGTTCACATGCTTCTCCCTACTACTCCTCATCTGGTGGTGCCGGAACAGCAAGGTTCCCCCCCTCCACCCCCCCATTCCATCCGTAAGAAAGAAGGCTCATTGAAGAAAGTTCTTCTTCTTCTTCTTCTTCTTCTTCTTCTTCTTCTTCTTCTTCTTCTTCTTCTTCTTCTTCTTCTTCTTCTTCTTCTTCTTCTTCTTCTTCTTCTTCTTCTTCTTCTTCTCCTCCTCCTCCTCCTCCTCCTCCTCCTCCTCCTCCTCCTCCTCCTCCTCCTCCTCCTCCTCCTCCTTGAATTTATATACTACTCTATACCCACAGGTCTCAGGGTGCTTCACAGGATAAAATCAATAAAACCACAAAGAGCCTCAAGTGACAGCAAAGGGTCAAGGAGTACTCCCAAGCTACAAACCTGCTCCTTCAGAGGAAGTGTAACCCCATCAATAGCCACCCACTAACTGGGGAGCTACCCACTAACTGTGACTCAGTCTTACCTGGATTGAGCTTCAGTTTGTTGCTTCTCATCCAGTCCATTATCGAGGCAAGACACTAACCATTTCAGCACTTCCACTGCCTCACCTGCAGATGTAAAGGAGAAATAGAGCTGGGTGTCATCAGCATATAGCTGACAGCGTACTCCAAACCTCAGGAGGGTTGGCCTAGGAGGCACCTTCTGCTTCCTCTCTGAAGCCAGGCTGCATACATATCATCTATGTGAGCAGCCAGTTGCGTAAAACATCCATCCATGGGGGATATGCTTGCCACACAAGCCCAGTTCAGGTGAGGTAAAAAATTGTGCATGCCCCCTCCCTCCTTGATGTGTTGAATGGCAAGGTCTGGGAGTATTTTCTAAGCATGTTCCCGTATCTGGGAGCCCCAAGTACACAGCACAAGGTCACAGGTAGAAGGAGTGGGGCTGACATGTGCATCCCTGCACCCCACAATGCAGTTTGATTTTATAATTCCAGAATAGGATGACACTTGCCCTTAATCTAGCACAAAGAGTGATAATAGCTGTCCTCACTGCATGCGGGGCATGAAAGGTGACCAGCCCATGTGATTGCAGCGTTACTCACCACAGTTTTTAAAAAACAATTTGACAAATACTTTATCCTTCCCCATAGCCCACAGTAAGGGGAGTCATAGTAGCAGCTCTTTAAACTTATCTTTAATCTGATCTGTTTCTACACGGCAATAAATGAGGTTTTATGTTAACATTCCACGCACTGCTGAGCAGATAGCGTTCAGCTTTTGGCTTAATGGTTTATTGTTAAAAAGAGGATCCACCTTCTGTACAAGAGATATAGAACTGGGCTTTGCTTTACATTTTTATGCTATGTTATTACTTATTTTTTAATAAAAACGAGCCATTTTCCTTAATTTCACTCATTACATGGACGATTATTAGCAGGCATAAAAGATAATTTAACATATCCGGGGGACACGATAAAACCTTGATGAGAATTGGTGCCTTTTTCCTACCCATTCTTGAGAGGCAGATGTGGGGGAAGGAGCTCCCTTGGTTGCTGGTGGACTGAATTTTTTGGATCTTAGAAGATTTTGGAAAGCTTGAAGGGTAGAGGGATGGCTTTGGGCAGGCACAGGCAAACTCAGCCCTCCAGATGTTTTTAAGACTACAATTTCCATCATCCCTGACCACTGGTTCTGTTAGCTAGGGATGATGTGAGTTGTAGTCCCAAAACATCTGGAGGGCTGAGTTTGCCTATGCCTGGCTTTGGGGCTCTATAGAGAAAAGTTTATCTACACCTCTTTGGGGGGGGGGGAGAGAATGACTGCCTATCAGTCATGTTTATCCTAAGCCACATCGTGCCTGTCCTCAAACCTAATTTTCTTCTGCATCTTACATATTTTTTCTCCTGCTCACGATACATTGGGGCATCAGCAGCTGCAAGTCATGATTTTGTTTTAAACTAGTGCATGTGCACACACATGTTTTTGAAGACACTTGGCAGTGGGCATTGGAACCCCAGCTGCAGATACCTCAAGCCAGGAGACAATCCATTCATGGGGTTGGCTGGTTTCATAATTTTAGTTAACATCAGTGTAGGGTGCAATGGGATGCCATAGATTTTTAAAAGAGGAAATAATATTTGCTTCACCAGCAAATACCAGCTAAGGATGGGGCATTTTGGCAAGTAGTAGCATGAAACTGCAAAAAAAAAGTTACGTTTGTGTAATACGAGCCTTACTTTGGTGTTTTGAGGTTGGTCTGCTGGTGCAGTGTTCAGAATCTTGACTAGCAGCTTATTTCATTGCAACTGGAGAGCATCTGCATATACTCTTACCACATCAAGCTTGCCTAAAGTTGCCTCTCAATTTTACACATGGGGAAGAGGTGTGAGAAGAGATCAAGGTTTGTGAGGTTTGGCCCAAAGGCCACTCAGAGACTCCATAGCAGAGCTGGGATTTCTGCTCTGCTTTTGAAGACCAAGGGCGACACTTTGTGCACTTACTACACTGGCCTTCTTTCCAAGCCTGACAGTGGTTTTTAAAGGGGATAAGATTCTGATCCGTGTTCTGATAGAAGGCCTTTTGCTGCCTAAGGACCCTTCTGGATAGAGGGAGGTTAGCCACTATCACCCATGACCTGGTAGCTTTGCGTTGGGTTATTATTATGCACTCTATGTGGGTGGGGCTGTCTTTGAAGATAGTTCAGAAACTGAAGCTGGTTGAGATCACTGCAACTAGGTTGCTAAATGGCACCAAGCGAAGATCTTGCTGAAGCTGAAACAACCCCATTGGCTCACAGTGAGTTTCTGAGATTAGTTCAAAGTGTTATTAGTCTTAATCTTTAAAGCTGCACCAGTTTGTGGCCACCTAGCTGTTGTTGGACTCCAGGCTAATGGTCAGAGGTGATGGGAATTTGAATCTAACCATTTTTGGAGTGTCACCAGTAGCAAGCAAGTGAGAGAGACTTTTCTGTGATGGCTCCTTGCATTTGGAATGGCGCCACCATGATGTCTGTCTTAAGGCCTCATTGCTATCATATACTGGTACATGCCAGGCAACAACATTTCCCTCAGGCTTCAAAGAACTGCTTTTCTTTGTATTTGAATGGACTGTTGTCGCTTTAGTTTGTTGCTTTTAATTTGCTCTATTCACATGCTTTATATTAATATGTTTGTATCGGTGATAATAATTCTGGTAATTGTAACTCTTTTTTCTTACTACTTTGTTAGGCACCCTGGGACTAACGTTTTGTTGTTGTTGACAGTGTGGGATATGAATTATATAAATAAGTAGGAAATGACCCAGTAAAATTTAATAATACCCCTATTAGTGTGTTTAGCCTCCCCCAGTAGGTATTGTAACATCCTCCTGAAGATCACACCTCTTGACCTGTATTGCTGTGCTAATGCAGAACAAAGATCCTTGCAGCACTTTCTGTGAAGGTGGCTGGTCAAGTGTTCCAGGGAAGCTCACAAGCAGGGTGGTGACAGGTGGATGTCTCTTATGGTTTGTCCCCAGCATCTGATAATGGTGGATATCTTGTCTTTTTAAACATGGACGTTCTGTTCTAGCTACCATGGTTAATAGCTGTTTAATCTCTCTGTGAATTATTGCTTGTGTTCCTTACCCTGCCTTTCAGGTAGCTTGCAACAAAACAAAAAACAAAACAAAAGCATGCCCTGTAAGCTACGTAGGCTAGTGGCCATCATAACATCTTGGACCAGTGAATCCAAGAAGTTGATGAAGTCTGCCCAGAGCCTGCTGCCCGTGAACTGTCATTCATTTTATTTTCCAGAAGTCAATTAGTTGCTGCTGTTGGGTCTTTGATGCCCTGTAACTGGAAGCAAACAGTCAACCTTGGAATGCTTGATATTTTCTTTCCCCCTCACTTTCCTCTTAACTCACGAGCTGGTGGGCTGGTCCTGGGAGAGCTGGCTTATGAATATTCTACTCTTTGATCTGACACTCTCCTGGGATGCTTGGTGACAGCCACGCTGTTCCTTGGCTCTTCAGCATGGCAGCCTGGGCACCAAATGAGAGAGGAAAATGGTGAGAGATGCAAAGATGCTTGATTAGATCCCAGAGTCCCTGAACACTGTAGCTGTACTTTTGTGTGTTTTCATCTGTCATTTTTTGATGTGACAAGCATACAGCTGCCTTAGTTACGGAGGCTGCTTCTGATGACCTTGTCATTCTGAAGCATTTCTGGGGGTGAAGAACCAGGACAAATTTCACCCAAATTTTTTTCTTTGGGGGGGTGGGGCAGGAGGGAGGTAGAAGGAGGGGGGGAGAAGTGGAGTATTATGCAGTTATACCATGTGTTTGGGTTGTAAACCCCAGGATCTGGTTTGGGGGGCATTTCTGGTATGGCCCAAAAAAATCCCTCACAAGGTAGACTTCGATGCTGTTGATTTAGCATTGCACATCTGGAAACTTGCTACTCATTTTCCAAGGAACTTGATGAAGGAGCGATCCTCAAGAGAGTGGCTCACATACTCCTTTGTGATGCACTCCCTGCAGTGCTGCCAGCAGGCCTTACTCTCCAGTAGTTTCTGCCTCCCCCCACTTACTCCTGCAACCCAGATGGGAGGGAATCTGGGATGCACTAGTGAAGTACTTTTAAAATAGTTCTGAGCCTGTGCTCCAGCACTCCTAAGTTCAACCTGCACCTTTGTGGCTTACTTGAGTGCAGTCTGCACTGTATCTGATGCTTTCCCAGACCTCAGAAGAGCATGCTGGTCACTTACAACTCCAGTCCTAAGCTCCCAGTAGCCTGAATGCCAAGCATCTGGGCATGTGGGGATCCTAAAACCCTGAGGCTTGCAAACCTCCACACTTCAACAGGCAAATTAAGAAACTTTATTAGGACTAAAGATAGGGGGAAAGCAGGCAGAAAGTCCAAAGAGAATACAAAATAAACCTGGACACTGGCTCTAAAACTGAACTAATCCTAATATAAAAAAATTCCTTCAGTAGCACCTTAAAGACCAACTAAGTTTTTATTTTGGTGTGAGCTTTCGTGTGCATGCACACTTCATCAGATATATTCACTACACTAATTGTTTAAGTTCACTCACAAAGAATCAGCAAAGCCTGGCAGCTTCATAGAAAATCCTGGCTTAGAATCCTGGTGCTGGAAAGGGAACTGGAAAACTTTATGTTGGGAGGAGAACAAGCATTTTTTAAAAGTCTCACTCCTTTTTTGGGGGGGGGGGTTAAGTATTGGCTCTTTCTGGTCCCATTCCTCAGCTCCCTGTTTTGCATATGAAGAGGACTGGCAGGAGATACCTGATAGCCTCAACAAAAGAAAAAAAATTCCTTCCAGTAGCACCTTAGAGACCAACTAAGTTTGTCAGTGGTATGAGCTTTCGTGTGCATGCACACTTCTTCAGATACCATAGGCTCACTTAGTGAAATGGTGGGCAGATCACGGCCCTTCTTCATACTTGCCGTGCTCAGAATGGGAGATCTACCATGCAGGCCACATAGACCTCTGGACGGACAGGAGTCAGAGGCAGTTGCTTGCTGCTTGCAGAATATTAGATCCTGCTCTGGACCCAGGCCTGTTGGAGTGTCATAGTTGGAGAAGGAGGTGCTTACAGAAGGGGTGTTCTAGGTGGGATTCATGTGGCAGTGGACTTAACCTAGGTGCAGAACCAGAAAAGCAGCTTGGCAGCTCCTAGTTTTATCTCTGGAGTGGAAATCAAGAGGTTCTGCTTCCCTACATTGCATGGTGGCTTGATTGATGAAGATAAGTGGTTGCTCTAGGCATAGGGAAACAGCATGGTTAGAACCACAAGGTCAGAGGTAGTGTTGGGCCGCTCAGGTGGGCTACAAGACATAATTTAAACAGGCATCTTACAGTTGGAGCACTGCAACAAGTGACTGATGCAGAGAGTTACTGAGAATGGGTGGTTGACTGCATTCACCATCTGATTGCCTATCCAGCTTTGAACCTTCCTGTTGCCTACTTCCTAAGCTTCCAATGTCTCCTACCCCACCCATTGCCCCTCTCTGTGCTCTCTTGGCACATCACCTTGCTAATATTGCACCCCTTTGTCCACGTCTGCATGGCTTCCCACCTGCAAGGGGTGAAAGGGGCTTAGCCCTTTGTTACAGAAAGCTCTCCAGAATCAAATGGGCCTATCTTCAGAAGCCTCATTTTCTTTTATTGGTTCCTGATTTTAAAGTAGAAATCACCTTGCTCGCTAATTTAGCTATTTGGAAGTCCTGCATTATCCTCAGGTGGATTATAGTGGAAAAGAGCCTCAGAGTCCATCAACTGTGCTACACAGACCTCTGGGGATCAGGGTTTCCAATATTTTTTTATTTTTATCTTTCTATTGGCTGCTTAATCCCAGCAATAGCCTGGGATTCTTGGGGGGATCTAGGGTTCTGTCGGTATTTGAGAGAACCTTTCAAGCCTTCTTTGTGTCCCAATTTGTTCTAATTTTCTCTCTTAAAAAGGAATGGCATTGTTAAAAAAAAACCTTTTTGAGAACAAGCACCTTTCTTTCCAGAGAAAGGGTAATGGGGAGCATATGTGTTGGATCACTGGGCTTGAAACGCCAGCACATTGATTGCTACAATTAGAGATCTTTTGGGGGGGGGTACATTGAAAATTGATTGGCAAGAGGCTGCGGTATGACTGGCCTGGCCATTGTGTGCTAGAAACCGAGGAAATTCCAGAAGAGGGGTGGCGTTAGGCTGTTGCAGTGAAAAGGCCAGTCAAAACATGTTAAAACCAGTAGTTTCCAAACCACATCCAGGAACTCAGCCCCAGGCAGGATTAGAGGAATTATATAGTGCAGCAACATCTGGAGGGCCACTGGTTTCTCATCCCTGACCTAGAGGATTCTGAATCTGAATTTTGTACAGGTGCAGATCCAATAGGTGTATCTGTACCACTCAGCAAGCATTGTTAATGGATTAGCTTGTATTTTACTTTTCTCCCTCACAATAGTTTATTTTCTAGATCACACTCCCAATTCCACAGGAATTGAATCTATAGCCTGAAACCTTGAAACTCGGAGGGAAAATGGGTTTTGGGGGTAGGAGGAGCAAGAAAATTTGTGAGGGGCAGGGTTGTACTTTCTTGTATATTTATAAAATTGTAAAAGTATAACTGTTTCTGTTGTAGTAACACATACGTATTTGTAATTAGAGGTGTTGGCCACAGCCTAAGTTACCCAAGTGTATCAGTTAGGAGAGAATAAACAAAATTGAAAACAGAAAACATCAATATTGCAGTAAATAACAGTAAGACTTTAGAAACATATGTATCAGTCAGGAAAAAAAACCCCTAAATAAATTCATACTTTTAGAGAAAAGGCTCAGGAAATAAACATCCCTATAATGGCAATAAATTTGGATTTTGTTCTTATATAATACTATTGAAATTTTCAATGTTGTTTTCATAATCAGACAGAGCAAGTATCTTCGTAACTGGAAACTGATTTATGTTCTGCTTCATCCCAGTAAACAATGTTTCGTAGCACAACTCTAGTTTATATGTTTTAGCAATCCATCACTCTTTATTCTGAACTTTGAACTTCATGAATTTCGGAAAACACAAATGTGAGTGTTGAGGTTCAGTTCAAAGATGAAGCCAGTGCAATCCACTTGTTAAGAAGCAGCCCATGGTATATAGTCCTTCTGAAATTTAGCAGTGGAGGTTGGAAGGCCTGATATGGAAACACTCCACCCTTTCAGTAGAAAGCATAACAGAAGCTGGTGATTCCAGCCTCTTCTGCCAGGTATAATCTTGTTTGTTTGTTTTTAACATGAGGAAGCATTAAATCATGGGGTTCCCCCCTCCCCACTCACATTCTGTGGTGGGAGCTCTTAACATTCCCCCCCTTTTAATGTAGAGTTTGGTTCTTAGTAATCAGAGGCGTCTTTCCCATAGAGGCTACCGTGTTTCTCAGAAAATAAGACGTAGCCATAAAATAAGCCGTAGCAGGCTTTTTAAGCATTCAATGAATATAAGCCATACCCCGAAAATAAGACATACCTGGTAGTGATAGGCGCAGCAGCAACGCCGACCACGACAGGAAGAGAAGGAGGAGGCCTGCTGGGTTGGTGCCCGGAACTGGCTCTGCTGCTGCAGCGCTGACAAAGCACCCAGCAGTGCCGTGCGGAGCCCCTAGCCAGCGGAACCCAGCAGCAGCAACGCCGGCCGTGGCAGGAGGAGGAGGAGGCCTGCAGGAGAGGAGCAGGAGTGGCTGCTTCTGGAGCAGCCTTGCAAAAGGGGGGGGGGAAGGCCTCGGCCTCCCCAAGGGAGGATTGCATAATAAAATTAAGACACTCCCCGAAAATAAATATAAGACGGAGAAACATGGTAGTGGCTCATTGCGCCAGGGCACCTCAGGGGCACCCCAGCATTGACAAGGTGCAACGAGCCACTAAGCCCTATGGCTCCTCTGCCACTGCCGCCTCCTCTCCCTTGGCCATGGGAATCCCCTCAGACTGCCCGCCGATTCGCTGTCGCCTGAGGGAACAGCGGTGGCGGGAGCGGCTCTCAAGGGGCCTCCACGTCACCAGTGCCAGCGGAGGAGGGGGCGGTGCCCCGGAGCCTCACAAGTGAGTGTGGGGTTCCGGCAGTCTGGCCAGCTCTGGAGCCTCACAAGTGAGCGCCGGGTTCTGGCGGTCTGGCCAGCCGCGCCACGGCCACCACAATCTGCGGCGTCTTCTGTGGGCAGCGGCTCCCGGGGCTGCAAGGTGGTCCGCAAGTTGGGCCCCGAGCTCTAAATTTTGGGAAAGGGAGGGGGCGCCGGAGGGATCTGTGCCACGCGCTGGATGTGCTTAAGACGGCCCTGTTAATAATCACAGCATTTTCCCACCAGGCAACCTGCCTTTGCTAAAGTGTCGCAGCAAGGATACAAACACAACTGCTTCAGTGTTTATTTTGTAGTCAGGGAAAGGGAAATGTTACTTTTTTGTAGTGAGAGAACAACCCGTATTCCTTATTCAGATCATCAGGTCAGGTGTCAGTTTTGTTAATGAAGTTCAAGTGAAGGTGTTAACAGTGGCAAATCAAAAAGCGGAGACATAAGCTTGGCTTAGGGTCCTGGTGCAGTGAAGGAAAAAGAAAATAGTCCCCCAGTCCCTTTATATCTGTCAGCAGCGCTCTGATTTGCTGCTGCACCAGGCTGCTCACTGCTCCAGAAAGGATTACACAGCTGTGCTGGAGCCAGAATGCAGGGCGGGGGTGTGCACGTCTTTTTGGCAAGAGGCTTTTGTGGGAGCAATGCGGCACAGTGGCTGAGAAAAGATCGCCGCCTGGGCAGAAAGAGGCCCCTGAGGACCCAGCCCGGGTGTAAATTATTCATGTGCACCAGTGTGAAAGCAATAAAATAATATTAAAATTGAAATATAAACATACATCATGGTAGATTTGTGCATGTAAAGAGGTGGGCGAGGGAGAAGAAAATGTGCCTGCTGTTGAGCTGAGGCATTGCAGAGAGGCTGGGGGAGGGAGAACCAGAGAGAGACTTTGTGGCCAAGTGACAGTAAAGCAGTTCTGGTTGTTGCTCTCTGAGGACTCCCCGTTCCCCCTTTTCTCCCGGAGCCTTCATTGGGCGTGCCTACATTAATAACACCAGTTGCAGCAAGAGAAATCTACACAGGGATTAAGTACTCCTAGAGGGATCCTTCCCTTTGGGAGTGACAGAAACATTTTGTATCCAGGAGGTACCCCCCTTCCTTCTCTCAAGCAGAATCATGTTAGTGAAACATGAGAGCGTATCTTCAGTTTCTCAGGGGTGTGTTGTGTTGCTGTTTCTAGGCAAATTTGATATGCCACCAAGATTTGCTTACGATTTAACTATGTTAAACTTTTGTAGCAAATGTCTTTAAAATGCCACCAGAGTCTGCTGTTGGCAAAGCTACCCCTTTGGAATAGCAACTTGAAGCTTGTTTCCCAGTCTGGCTGCATGCTAGGTCCACTAATGCTCAGATGGATGTCAGAATTTGTCTGTTGAGGACTGAAGATACGAGGTGAATAAGGAAATAAAGGACAGGACAGAATTGCTATTTGCATGATGGAGAGCTGCCCTGTAGAAAACCAGACATTGTTTTCACTGACCTGGGGCTCTACCGCTGAGCTATGACCTCTTTCTCCAAGAAAAGGAGCTCTTTGCTCATGCCTTTAGAGGCACAATAAGGGACAGAATTCTGCCTGAGCCTCTGTTGTTCCAACCTTACAATTTCTATGACAGCAGTGTCTTACACTGAACGTAACAGACCTCTAGAGAAAGAACTCTATGAACTGAAAACAGAGTCATTGTATGTACCCTTGTTAACTATGAAAATCCTTTAATAAAAACTGAGGAGGAAACTGTTCAATGTCCCCTTGCCTGTGCTTAGATTCAGGCCTTACTCAATTCAAAATATGATGCCTGTTCAATATTATTTGCCAACCAACATTTTGAATGGATCAAGGACAACTTTGGCTCCATTGGCTGTCTTATTCTTGTATTAATCAAACCACAGGCAAAGGGTTCTTAACCACTTCTTTCATTGATGCTTGGAAATTACCTCTATTTTTATAGTCTGGGGAAAGGAAATGTTACTTTTTTGTAGTGAGAGAACCTATGGTGACTAATAAGCTTCTCCAAGAGACCTGACAGGGAAACTTTTATAGAAGTATTCTTTTCACTCTCCGCACACCCCACACCCTAATTGTAAGCTATTGAAAAGTGCGGACTCAGTTGCACAGCTGCATTACCTGTCTTCTCTATGCAATGCAGGGGCCAACTTTGGCCTGTGCTATCTCTTTGCAGATAGTTCCCACTGTGATTCATATGAGTCAGGCAGGGCAATAGTGGGTTTGTTGATGCAGCTGTGTTTGTTGACCCAGGTGGTGCTGTGGGTTAAACCACAGAGTCTAGGGCTTGCTGATCAGAAGGTCGGCGGTTCGAATCCCTGCAATGGGGTGAGCTCCCGTTGCTTGGTCCCAGCTCCTGCCCACCTAGCAGTTCGAAAGCACGTCAAAGTGCAAGTAGATAAATAGGGACCGCTCCGGCGGGAAGGTAAACAGCGTTTCCGTGCGCTGCTCTGGTTCACCAGAAGCAGCTCTGTCATGCTGGCCACATGACCCGGAAACTGTCTGCGGACAAACGCTGGCTCCCTCGGCCTATAGAGCGAGATGAGCGCCGCAACCCCAGAGTCGGACACGACTGGAGCTGAGGGTCAGGGGCCCCTTTACCGTTTACCTATCTCTCTGCAGATAGTTCCCACTGTGATTCATATGAGTCAGGCAGGGCAATAGTGGGTTTGTTGATGCAGCTTTATGAGTGCCTTGCCCCCCCCTTCCCTCCCTGGGAACACACTCAGGTGCCTTTTTTTAATTACTTAAGGGTGGGGGTGGGGCTATTGGAAAGCTGTTCAATACAAATCCCTTAAGCTACTATTGATGGAGGCTCTGGGGAGAGCTTCAGCTCAGCCAGGAACCTGAAACACAGGCACCATCTGCGGTCTGCAGCTCCGTAGCCAAATTACATTCTGGGATCTTTCTTTCTGTCCTCTGCTATTTTTCATTAAGCGAATTGGGTTTGCTGGAAATCGCCCGTCCATAAATATTCTCTCCCTGTTTGGCGCGGGTGGGTTATTATTGCTCACGAGTTTGGTGCTTGTTTTTCACTGCAGAGCAGAAGGTGGTGCCCTGAACTCTCTCTCTGAAATGAGAAAATGGGAGGAGGGGACAATCCTCCAGCAAAGGAGCGGGAGCCTTGCAAGGGAGAGCCTTCCCCATCTCCTCTCCTGCCTGCTTCAATTTCAGGGCCATAAATATTTTCAAAAAAGAGCCAAGACAGCCACCTGCTCATTGGTTGGTTAACTTTAAATCTGTATGTGCAAATATGTATCCCACCCCATTGCCTCTTAGGCCTCTCTGGCCTACAGCCACTGCCTCCAAATCTGTCTTGCCTGGGCATTCATTTCTCATCAATGGCCCACATCCCCTCCTGTCTTGGGACGGTGAGTTTGCTCCTCATCCACACTGCCATCTTAGTCCCTTGTATTTGCCTTCCATTTTGCCACCCTTATTTCCTACATGCCGCCTCCTGGACCCAAGTGTAGGCAAGGTTTTTCACTTTCTACTTAGGGGCTATATTCCATGCCATTGTCTTCAGCTTTAGCAGGCAGTGTTTGTGCATATTCCATGTCCTCGCAGCAGTTCATTAAGAACAAGAGGGGCTTGGAGATGTTGATGGATGGCAGCCAGTGTTAGAAACTGAGATATGAAAGCTAGGAGTGAAACAGCTTCTTAAACCTGGGTGCAACAATGGAATGTCTAGGCGTGCTTTTTTATAACTAGAATACAAAGCTGAAAATGAACGAACTGCAGCTAAAATATTATGTTCATTTTTACATGGTCTAGCCCACCCCCTAATATTCTTAAGAAGGTCTCTTCTCCAGTCTTCAGAGAGTAGCTGGAAGTGGGGAGGCAGAAAAAGGTCCTCCTTTCCTTCCACTCTGCAGTTTTAATCTGAAATCTTAGGCCCAGAGCTCAGAAACTGCTTGCGCTAATGAAGTTTCTCATCGCAAAATGCGCCTAGAACAATGGGAGTTTTGAACACTGGTGGTAGCCAGTTTGGGGTTTGTGGACTGTAATGCAATTCTGTTGGTACATCACCACCACCACTCTTACTTGTAACACTAAACTAATGGGTGTCTGGACTTTGTTTTTCAGTGCACGTGCCGGAAAGACATGGTGAAAATCTCTATGGATGTTTTTGTACGGGTCCTCCAACCTGATCGATACGACTTATGGAAGCAAGGGAAAGACATCACTGTCTTGGACCACATGAAACCTACAGCTCTAACCAGCCCAGAGCTAGAAGCCTGGAAGCAGACGAAGAATGCCCTGAAAGCAAAGATGCTACGCAAGTAAGAGGGTCCTTTTGTGCCCACTTCTTCTCTGCTTGCTTAGAATGTCCAAAGTTGTTCTGGAGAGGCCATAGGATGTCACTGCTGAACTGTCAGAAAAGAAAAATAGCATCTGCTTCCAGTTTGGAGAGGAGGTCAAAGCAGTGGCATAGCTAGCTGCTTGGGTGCCCGGTGTGGCGTGTGCATCCTGCAGCCGGAGGCGGGGTGAACTGCCCATGGGGGCGGGGCAAGCCAAGGCAGGGCACTCTGCGTGGAGCCTCTCTGCAGCCTCCCTCTCAGCTATAGGGCGGCTGAGGCAGTGGGCATACGCAAGCCCCACGCTGCTCGAAAAAGCAGTGCAGAGCTTGCAGGCAGTCCGCCCCCCACCTTCCCCTCAGGAGAGACGCGTGGCTCAGGCACGCTGCAGGCCCCGCTGTGTGACTCCCAATGCCCCCTGCCTCACCTAGCTACCAGTGGCGTAGGAAGGGGGCTGCGGTGGGTGCAGGAGTTGTCGTGAGCACATTTTTTTAAAAAACAACAACACATATTTTTGCTATTTTGTCACCCCCCCCCTCAGTGATGACACCCGGGGCGGCCTGCACCCACTGCACCCCCCTTCCTATACCACTGGGCCAAAGGAGGAATATTGTGACACGACCTTACTAAACATGATCCTCTCTTGTGGGGAAGAGTTTTGTCCAATGGAGTCGTATAGATACAGTGATATGACATACCCCCTCTACCCCCCCCCCCGCTCAGTAAACCCAATATCTGCAAGAGCACCTGATATTATTTGCTTTTATTCTTTTGAATCATAGAATCTTAGAGTTGAAAGGGACCCCAAGGGGTCATCTAGTCCAGTGCTCCCCAACCTTTTTATTGCCGCGGACCAGTCAACGTTTGATAATTTTACTGCAGCCCGCTGAGGGGGGAGCATTGATTGTTTTGCGGCCTGCTGAGGGGGGGGGCATTGATTGTTTATATTTTATTTAGATTGTTTTGATTTAATAATTTTAATTTAATTGTATGGTATTTAATGTTCCTTGGGCGGCCCGGTACCAATTGATCCACGGACCTGTCCCAGTCCGTGGCCCAGGGGTTGAGGACCACTGATCTAGTCCAACCCCCCTGCAATGCAGGAATCTTAGCTAAAGAATCCATGACAGATGGCCACCCAACCTCTGTTTAAAAACCACCACCTCTCGTGGGAGTCTGTTCCATTGTCAAACAGCTCTTTCTGTCAGAAAGTTTTTTCTAAATGTTTAGTTGGAATCTCCTTTCTTGCAACTTGAAGCCATTGGAATGCTGCCTTCAAAGCTCTCCCTCCCATGTCCTTATGACTTTCAACTGTGGTAGCTTTTTTTGTGTCATAGAAAACACCCAACATGTTTTGCAGTCTTTTGTGCCAGTCTTTAAAATACCTACAATGACGGGCCTTTATATAAAATGGCTGCCTAATTCAACTTTTTTTCTGAATCAGATAGCATTTTTTGTGCATTTCTGCTGTCTGGAAGAGAACAAACCTTACCTGGGTGGGTTGCAGGCTAACACCTAATTTATGACGATAGAATGCTGCTTCGGTTGTTTTTAGTTTCCCCCCACTCCATTCTAGTATAAAAAATATAGTTCCTTATCGTAGTCCCTCAAATCCTTTCATAATTTTGAAATATCCCTGTCAGGTCATTTAATGTTCACATGTCTGACTTGAGCTGCGCTCGCTTGCTCTTGCGTTTTAGATGGCTATCGAGTGTCAAGCTTATTTGCCACACTCAATTTATTATACCAGTCAGGATTCAGTTTCAGAATCCTAGTGCGGAGATCTTGATACAGCCAGGGCTGTGTGTATATTCTCCACTTCTGTGCATTTTATGTTAGCATAGAGCGGACTTATCTGTCATAGAGTTTAATATCCTGAGAACATTTCCCTCTCAGTTTGAGTGTTCATTTTTGAACCAAGTTTCCAGCCCTTACTATTGCAGAAGAAGGCTTGGAATGTTCTCCTTTCCCCATTCCATTATTTCTTCCAGTTGCTCCAGCGGTGGATTTCACTGCCCCTACTAAAAAACTGCCCAAAGGCCTTATGTCCTCTTAAGCTATTTAAAAAACAAAACCAGTATGGGAGTTAGTTCTGTTATTACCAGGTTCGGTTTACATTTTTTCAATAGATTGTGACATACAGGGTATCCCTATGGACATCTAGAAAGTGTCCTAATCACTACTGAGATTCTCCATTTAAGCCTGGAAGAGCTTGCAGAGTGCTGCACACACGGTGCACTCAATGCAGTAGAGGTCATAGCAGATGCAGTTCCCAGAGTTCTGGATACCTTGGATGAAACCTCCCTAGGAAGTATTGTGAAGCAGACAATGGCAGGGAGGACACCAACTGTATCAGGAGGTGCATAGGCTTCTAGGCCCCATCACACTTCAGAAGACTATCCAATGTTCGTAATTGTGGTGTGTGTGTGTGTGTGTGTGTGTGTGTGTGAGAGAGAGAGAGAGAGAGAGAGAGAGAGAGAGAGAGAGAGAGAATTTATGATAGTTGTCTGCTTAATTAGTCCTTTTGTAAAGGATTCTCTGCAAATCTGATGCCTGACCTCTAAATGGTCACCACAGTAGAATAATGACCACTGGTGAGGTGCAAATGTTATCCTCTCTCTCTTATCTCCCCTCCTGCCCCACCCTCAACGTAATGCACTTTGCTCTCTTAGCCTTTCCTCCTCATTGTTTGGGTAGCTCTCAATTGTCAGGAGCATGTAGCTGATACAGACACCCACCCACACCCTTACAGTGCTTGCACTCTGTGGTCATTATGCCTCATGAAGCAGCTCGTGCTCTCAGTCCAGCTTCAAGTGTGCTCTGCATATATGTATGTCATGCTTCCATCACTTACCGCTGCAAATTATTTGCTAGCTAGCTCATAACCTCACAGGTATAATCACCTTTTATTTATTTTAATTTTTGCTTTTGTTTCTCCTGCTCCTTCCTGCATTCCTCACCCTCAAACCTCTCTTGCTTAAAAGTGTTTTATGGTATTAAACTGAAATGCATTTTTTTTCCTTGGGCAGACTACCATGCTAGCAATACCATTTTTCTGCTTGAAAACCTTGTTAACTCTAAATCAGCAATCCTATCATGTCTGCTCCCGGCAGAGTAGAGGATGGCTGGCTGAGGACCCAGTTTTTCAAGTTGCCTTTAATCGTCCCTTCTTATCCTCTAGCAAGGCACACAGGCCCTACTGTCAGCTGAGCATGACCTTCTGGGAACCAGGGCTGGAAAAATCCCAGGCACCTGGGTGTCTGGGCTGCCAAAAAAGAGAGGAATTTTAACAGATTTTCCCTGCCCTGTGCAGACCTGGTGCCTGACAACTAGAATATTGCAGGCTCCTAAAAATGTGTGCTGGCACCTAAGAAATTTGCATTACTTTCCCATCTCTGCCAGGAGCCATTTGTCACCCTGCCCTTGACTCTTATTTATCAAGCATGTAGCTGATTTTGTCCCCAAATCTGCCTAACTTAGTGAAGCTGTTGGCTTGAAACATGGCTTCTATTTACATAACGGTTAATTGATTGTGGCTAAAGCTAATTGGTCAACAGAGTGTATTGTCAATAGAGAGCAGTGATCCCATTCCACAGGCTTTCATTGGATTTGAAGGTTTTTATAAATGGTTTGTTCTGCCACAAGACATGAAACCAAGTGTATGTGTGTGTTTCCTGCTCCATCCCCCTACCCCAAATCAAGGACGCTTTAGGAAGAAAGCAGCCTCTACGTGAGGAAGTTTAGTGGTAACACAGGGAAGAACCAAATCCTTCTACGAGTATGCTGCCCTTTATAGAAATCTGTGTTATAGAAATCAAACCATTGGTCAGTTTATCTCAGTACGGGTTACCCTAACTGGCATCAGCTCTCCAGAGATTCAGGCGGAAGTCCTTTCCTAGCCTTACCTGGAGATGGTAGGGATTGAACCAGGGGCCTTCTGCAGGTCAAGTATTTGCTCATTCACTGTTATTTATAGCTCTTCTCCCTTAGCTGCTTCTTACCTTTCACCTCTGTATTCTGCCTAGTCCTAGATGATTAAGTCTTGCATTAGAATATTGGGAGATCCAAAAAGTTACAGCAGCTGTGCTGGTTGCATCCAGAGGGAGGAAACCCTCCAGGTGCACATACACACACAAAGTTCTTTATTAAAACAAAGTTAAACAAATCCTTCCAGTAGCACCTTAGAGACCAACTAAGTTTGTCATAGGGACCCAGGTGGCGCTGTGGTTAAACCACTGAGCCTAGGGCTTGCTGATCAGAAGGTCGGCGGTTCGAATCCCTGTGACGGGGTGAGCTCCCGTTGCTTGGTCCCAGCTCCTGCCAACCTAGCAGTTCGAAAGCACATCAAAAAATGCAAGTAGATAAATAGGAACCGCTACAGCGAGAAGGTAAACGGTGTTTCCATGTGCTGCTCTGGTTTGCCAGAAGCGGCTTTGTCATGCTGGCCACATGACCTGGAAGCTATACGCCGGCTCCCTCGGCCAATAATGCGAGATGAGCGCGCAACTCCAGAGTCGGTCACGACTGGACCTAATGGTCAGGGGTCCCTTTACCTTTACCTAAGTTTGTCATAGGTATGAGCTTTCGTATGCATGCACACTTCTTCAGATACACTGAAACAGAAGGGTGGTGGGAATGGGTGATTGGTTGATCAGCCAATCACCCATTCCCACCACCCTTCTGAGTAATACCCCTCCCCACCCTCTGACTATACATAGGGTCTGGCGACTTCTGTTTCAGTGTTTCTGAAGAAGTGTGCATGCACACGAAAGCTCATACCTATGACAAACTTAGTTGGTCTCTAAGGTGCTACTGGAATGATTTTTTAAATTTTGTTTTAACTACGTCAGACCAACACGGCTACCTACCTGTAAAGTTCTTTATTGTTCAAGAGTGCCCCTGAGGGAGAACTCTGTTAAAAATGCATTCAGCTCAGTAAAAAACTTATTCTTGTATATCAGAGGGGTCTCCCTTCTTTCTCCTGCGATTTGTTCTTTCCTGCAAAGCATGGTTGTGCCTTACCCCGGTTGGAGTTGTCCTGCAGGCAAGAGGGCATCCAGCAGTGGCTCAGGTCTCCGAGATCTATTTCACTTGCGACTTATTTCAAGGTGCCAACAATGGCCATGAGCAAGACCTTGAGCAGAGAAATAGGCTGTAGAGCAAGGCAAGAGTATTGTTATTGTTACTGTTATTGTTATTACAATGTCTATACCACCCTTCACCTGACGATCACAGGGCGGTTGAAAGTCTGGGATAGGAAACCAGAAAAGACATGAAGGATTGTTTCCTTGCATTTGTGTTTATAATCTTGCCTTTTCTTCCATGATGGGTTCCCAGCTGGTCTCCCTCATCTCAGGCACTAACCAGATCTGGACCTGCTTAGCTTCCACAAGGCACCTGCATGGTGTGCCTTGGATATGTTGAACTGTCTGGTCAGTGAGAGGCCAGGCAGTGGAGGCTGAGCTGAAAACAAAAGATTTTCTACCTCCGCATCATGTTAGTTTTTACAGAAAGGCTTATCTGATTTGATGTCACGGATGTGGGAGAGATTTGTCTTCCTCAGCTAAAGGTTCCAGATACGAACCAAGTGTGCAGCTAGGCAGAATATACTCCTGTTCATGTCAAGAGGGTCAACGTGGGAGTCATCCATGGGGTGCTGGACTTGTAGGTATTTTCAGCAGTCCATGAGAATGTCTGTAACTGGCAGTTCCTCAGGGTCTTGGCTAAGTTACCCCATTTATTCTCAGCAGTGGTGAGATTCTCAAGTAGTCTTGTTGACAAGTAGTCTTGTTCACATTACGTTTAGATAACATGAGTGTACAGACCTGGATTGTGAGGCATAAGGCAATGTAACTTCATGAAAGCGAAGCATGTAGCTCCTGATTTCTACTTGTAGAGATGGGGTTAAACTAGCTGAAGTTTGCTCCAAAATTTTCTGCAAGCAATTCCCCCCCCATCACTAACAATATAGCCCCCAAACATCTGGTTATTAATTGGGAGATTATGTCACTTCCCTTCTGAGGAAGCACTGCAAATTCTCCTGAATCTTAGTGAAACAAAATTCCAAGACTTTGGTTCCACTGGTGGGTTCCTGCTAACAAATTGTCTTGTAAGTGTGAAGTAAACTTACTTGGAGAGGGACCATATGGCTCAACTCTAGTCATTAGTAATTCCTCTGCTAGTGTCTGTCTTTCTGGGTTTTTCTTTTTTCCTTTTTGAACATAGAGCATTTCTCTACCTAGCCCCCACATCACTTCCAGCCGGTTGGGTTTGTTGCCTCATTAAAAGTTCCTGTTAGCTATGTTCTGCTGTGACAGAATTAATGTTGCCCACCCCCACCACCGACAGGCTGTAAAAGGTGTGGAACTTGGGTGGTAGGTTTTGGACCATTTAAAGTTGCCTTGAGTTGCTACATTGGTAGTGGCTGAGAAGAGAGTGGAGAGGGGACCACAATATGTGAGGGCTCTTTCTTTCTTTCTTTGATTCTTTGATTCTTTCTTTCTTTCTTTCTTTCTTTCTTTCTTTCTTTCTTTCTTTCTTTCTTTCTTTCTTTCTTTCAAGCCATAACTGTTTGCTGAAACCAATGGCATGCAGGAAACCAGAGGCATGGGGACACTTAATGGGTTGAAAGCAACAGGAAGCAACTTATTTAACAGTGATGTAACTATGCATGTGCACACTTTCTCACACATATACATACACGGAGGTCAGGGAGAGAGTATTTACAGACAGGTGTTGGGAAATCTTGCTTCTGTGCTTCAGAGAAGTTTTTAAAACTTTCTTTTTATGCTTCAGAAAGATGTTTGTTACTAACACAGTTGTGTCGCCTCTTGGCTGTCACTTGTCTCTGCATGTAGGGTGTTTGCTTTATCAGAAACACACCGAGTAAAGGCAACATTGCTTCCTGCAAAAAAACAAACAAGCCCAAAACCCACACAATATTAGCTGTTGTTGCACAATGCACAAGGAGATAGAGAGGAAGGAAGGGAACATTTTATAAGCTCTGGGAATCGAGGACTACAACTGATAATTTTGTTTTGTTTTTTAATTTATTCATTTATTTATTTTTGAAAATTACAGAAAAAGAATAAATTAAAAATTACACCTGAATACACAAAAATAAAATAATAAAGAGGGGGAACAATTGATGAGATACACAAAATTGTTCAAAGGATACAAACTGTAATTTGAATATTCTATACAAAAGGCTCCCAGAAAGAAATTACGGTACATTTATATTTCTTCTTTTCTTTCTTCCCTTACAATCACTTGCTTTCTGTTCCAGTAAACTTGTTTGAATCCCTGTTATGTTATTCGACTTCACTCTATCTCTTTGCGGCTTCAACACTTCTCATTGGTTACCAACAATCTGTATTCCTTTATTCAAATCAATTTTATTCAAATCAATTTTAATTTTGGAACTGATAATTTGGGGGCATTTTTTAAAAATTTGCTTTTTTAAAGAAATGTACATACAAACATTTTTCCAGACTTTAATATCAGGATATTCCAGACCTTTATTTCTGATCTTTAGTCATCCCTTAATATGACCTGTTTTTCAGCCAAGATTGGGTCACCCTGTATCGTTGATTTGAAACCTATTCTGTTCTGTCTTCATGTACACAGTGGGTGATTATACCCATTTACAAAGCTCAGCCCTCTCCGCCTTCAGGCCTGTTGCTGAGAGTGGTGGACTTCAGAAAGGTTTTCTTTATATGTTTGCTCTGACCCGTTGCCTGGCTCATTACAATGTTAGCCATCCTGATCTCTCTTATGAAATTGCTTCCAAGCAATTGCTTTCCTTCCTCCGCCAGAGCCTTTCCTTTCACGAGACATGTAACATTTCTTTCCCTTCCCAAATACAGGGCTAACAGAAAACGAAGCCAAACCCGAAGGCATAAGACGCAGGATCAAAAGTTGCTTGGGGATGACATGGTGACGGAGACTGCCTTGGATGAGGTGAAGGTGAAGGAGGAGCAGAGGAGAGTCCCAAGTTTGGATGATGAGGACAAAAACAAAGCCTTGAATGGCAAAGAGGGTAAGGCTTATTGGACATAATAGAACTCTGTATCATGAGCATCTAAGCTCTCATGAAAAATGTTTCTTGCCCCTCTAGACCAGGCTTACATTTTAGCACTCACCTGCTAACCACAGTCGACAAAGAATTGCATGCAAGTGAGTATGCTGGTGGAGACAGGGACCGAGTGCTCTATCTCTCCCAGCACAGAAATGTCATGAGCTGCTGGGAAAAGTGAATAAATAGGACACTGGAGTTTTTGGAACACTTCATGATCATAATGCCAACGGTCTTTGTAAGCAAGCCTTGACTGTGTTTATGCCCTACTTTTCAGCCAAGATTGCCTCCCAAAGCAACTTTAAATTAAGTTCCATACAAAGATACAATATAATTAAGGATATGTTGGCGGGGGCAGGGGGGACCATTTCTTATGGCTCTTGGCAGTGGATATCACAGTCCAGGTGCCAGACTCCTCCTCTAGAGAGAGATTGGTAGAAGGGCCCATAAATGGACTCAGTGGCTCACTGATGGCAATGATCCCAACCTGCAGAAGCGGCTCTCCCACTGATGTAGAGAATCTTCAAGATAGGACCATATGAAACCACCTTAGAACTGATTAAAGCTGTTAGGGTACCTGACTGGGAATGGCTTTCAAGATCATTCCCAGCTTTACGACACAGAATCCTGACCGTTTGTAGGTGTAGGCAGCTTGAAGTGTTTCTGCTTGCCCTCTTCCTTGTGGGCACAAACCACAGAGCAGCTGGCTTAGCATTGTCCAAACCAGAATTCATGGGAGAAAGGAACTGTATGTGTGGGTCTGGGTGTAATGCTAATCTCTGGGTTCATTTTCCCCTGGACTAAGGGGGGAGCAAAGAGGGTTTGCTTGAGCTGTGTGAACCAGCATACAGCTCGTGCACATCATGGTGAAAGCAAGCTGTTCTTTGCTGCTTCCCAATTTTGCCCAAATGCAGCCATTAAAGCCCTTCAGAATGACACCTTCAAGGCCTGAGGGGTCAAAAGGGGCAATTTCTCCAGAATTCAGTTGTCAAATTCTCATTGGGCAAAATGAAATCTATGCTTGCTGAAATATATCATCATTTACTACACCCATTAAGAATTCAGCCTAAAATAGCTTTCTTGACAGACCTTGGAAGTTTCTTCCAAAGCTGCTTAAGCTTTTCTAAAAGACATACATTTTTCTTCAATACTTTGGAAAGGGTGGAATCTCTCATCTGTATGGCTGCCACACCTTTCATTAGAACAAGGGAGGCTTGTGGAAAATTCCGAGGGGGTGCAGTGTAATCATCATCATCAGCATTTATTTGTTTGCTTATATATCCTGCTTCTCTACGAACAGTACCCAGAGTGGCATGCAGCATAACCACAAAACATATAATCAATAAAAAAGCACAACACAATTTCTAAAAGCAATAATAAAAAGCACAATACAACCAACACTTAAAAGCCTGCTTGCAAGCTTCCTACAGGCACCTGGTTGGCCATTGTGAGAATAGGATGTGGGACTAGATGCACCTTCGCTCTTCTCCAGCTCCAGGCGCCTTCTCATATTCTTATGTTCTAACATTAGTAGTCCCTCAGCTTTGTAATTCCTCTGTGTGGAAATGTAAAAGAAATTTGACAAGCGGGTAAAAAACTAGGTGGTGAGAAATATATTTGTTTGAAATTACTCTGATTGGTAATAAGGGAGGATTAGTAGAAGGTGAAAAATTCTTAAATTCTTCATTTCCATTCTCAAATAAAATGACAGGAGGTTATAGTTTGCTTATGGCTACTGGGAGCAGGGTGCCTGAGCAGGACTTCCAGTGTTAAAGCAGTGCCACTTTACCATCCTGCACAACCCTTTGCCATTCGTTATTTTTCTTTCATTTATCAAATTGGTATACCACCCTTCACCCACAGATCTCAGGGCAGTTCACAACATAAAAATGGCTAGCAGGAATAGAATAAGCTAGTTTGCCGGGGGGGGGGGGGGAGGTTCAAGTCATAGAACTTAGATTTCTTTCGCAAAGGCTCTGCTCCATTAATCCTCAGAATGTGGGTTGAGGGACATTAATGTGTTCTGAAAAACACATTTAATTAAAATTAAGTCTCCTGAGAACTCAGAGAAGAGGCTGCCTCTCAACATGTTTCTCTGTTTTGCATTTATTCTGTCCAAATAGCTTATGTTGGGTGGGGTGGGGGGAGATAAAAAATTTTGTATGCCTTTATCAGAAGTAATTGGATCATCCAGTCATTCATGACACAGCAGAATTACCTGTACTTAGTGGAGGTATGCTCAGAAGCAGAGCAGGTGGGCTTCTCTGAGAATGGGTAACTATTAGCTCTGTAGGAACTCCAAAAGTTAACCCTCTTTGACTGCAAGAGGGAAGCATGCCTTCAGTTTTATTTCAAAAAAGAAGTGTGCCTTAGCAATCAGAGGTTTGGGGAATATTCCTCCTCTTTCACTCTTGCATGTGTGCACAGTCATACTTCAGGTTGCGTCTTTTCAGCTTGCGAACGTGGCAAACCCAAAAGTGTTTACTTCCGGGTTACGCCACACACGCAGAAGCGTTCTGCACACTTTGCATGTGCGCGGAAGCGCTCTATCGCGCTTCGCACGTGCGCGGAAGCACCGCTCTGGTTGCGGACTTTTTGGCGTGCAAGCGGCACCCCGGAACGGATCAAGTCCACAACCAGAGATACCACTGTAATGTGTTTGTGTTTCATAAAATACTAATTAATTTAGCTTCCTTGGGCACTTTTTGAAATGAAAAGGCAGGGTAAAAAAAAAAGTTTACAAACATTGCACTGTACAACCCTGATTTAATTGGGATCTGGCCATATTTCTTTTTTCAGTAGCTCAATTTTGGCATAATTTTGTGCAGGAAAGCCAGGAGTACAATACACTGCTCCCAACCCTTGTTGCTCCTAGATTTTGTTGGACCCATTTGTTTTACTCCTTAGGCAAGGAGCCATTGGTGTGTGGGCGGCAAAGGAGTTGCACAACCAGAGCAAGTGACTCCCTGCCGCTCCATCTTGAAAGAGCCAGCAGCACTTTGAGCAGGACGTGCTTGGCTTCTGTACGAGCCCCAACAGTTACAGCATGGAATAAATGGCCTGAAAAATGCCGATGTCTCCTGGGGGGATGAGAGATAAGTGGCACAGGCAGAGCTGAGGAGCCTTGAGAAGAGAAGAGGGGAAGATGAATTGCTGTGTTCAAGATGAACAGCTTTTAAATTGGAGCTGAGCTCTGCTACTGGCAACTGCTTAACTGCCTGCATCAGTGGGATGGAGACTTTTCTTCCAGCCCTGTTACTGAAATTCTGACTTTGTGGCTGAGTAGCTTTTGATGCTGCTTGTAGGATGTTGCTGTTATCAGCCTGGACTTACTGGTACTTATTTTCTGTTGAAACCTTAGGAAGCAGTGCTTGTTTTTTGTGAGCTCTGGAGTAGAGAGCCAGCCTTTTCTTCAGGCTCCCACTCAGACCTTATAAGTAAATGTGCGAAAAAACCAACAACCCTAAATTGTGTGAAGGAAATAAGCGTCAAGCAATTCATCTGTGAGTAGCGTCAGACAACCACAGAGTATTTTTTATGGCCCTCAAATACAGTTCTCATTCATGGAGATGGTTGCGTGTACAGTTGCCAGTCATGAAATGTACAGAAATGAAGTGATGTGAATCCGCCCTTGGAAAAGAGTTAGGAGTGCAGACTCCTCTCCAAAACGTGCCTATGAACTGTTTGTTCTGTGAATCGTTATATCTACATTTCTTCATAATTAGGGCAGCTTCCCCTCTAGAAGCAGAGAAAGGAGACCTTGTGGATTCAGACCAAAGGCTCATCTCGTAGTCCAGCATCTTGTTCCCCGCAATGGCCCACTAGATGTTCCCAGAAAGCCCATAAGCTGGACACAAAGGCAAATTGCTTTCTTGGGCCTGTTGTTGCTCCCAACAGCTGGTATTCAGTGACATAATTGCCTCTGAACCTGAAGCGTGTATATAGCCCTCAGATAGTAACCCTTGGCTGTTGACTATAGATTGATTTAAGCTCTTCCCAGAGGGTAATGGACTCCTGCACGTGGAACATGTGGCAACAGTACAACATACTCCTGAATGACAACCTGACATGGGTCTGGCAGCAGGCCTCTTTAAGGAAAAAATATTGATCACCATCACCATACCTGTCAAGTGGCTAAAGACAGGAAGCATTGGACAAAGAACCCCGATTGCAAGCTAAAAAGGGCCAGCACCTTGATCCAGCAGAGGAGCAGTCAGCTGGTGGACCATGCCTTGCTCAGGGAAGGGGACTGGTTCCCATTCAGCTCTCCCATTCTCCCTCTCACAATACCAGAACTGGTAGGCATCCCATGAAGCCGGAAGTTTGAAGATTCAAGACAAATTATATTTTTCACACAATGTGTAGTTGAACTATGGAATTTGTCAGTGAGGGCCACAAAAGTGGATGACTTTAAAAGAGAATTAGATCCACTGAGGATAAGGCTTCCAAGTGCCAGATGTTGAGATCACTAGTGTGGAGAGTGCCAGTGTGTTCAGGGGTAACTGACCTGTTGATCACGTGATGTCATAATGACATCAGATTATTCTCAAAAGTTGGCTTGCCAGAGGTATTGGGGGGGAGAAAAGATCCGGTCCACCAGGCCAAAAAGCTTCTGCACCCCTGCTCTGAAATAGTCCCACATGCCACCGACTGCTGCCAAAGCCACCTGTTTAGAAGTCAGTGAAGGACAGTGCATTATAATTGCAGGAAGGGGGGCAGCTTCCACCCCCTACCCAACACCGAGTGTAAATGCAATCTTACATTTTGTGGCCAGGGAGAGATCCAATTTGACTTCTCATTTGATGCAGTCATTCCTCTAAGGAAATTCGAATTCCTTTCATGCAGTGCCTCAAAATCAGCTTTATCTTGAAGTATTGTTTACACAAATGCACCCCTGACTATTTTTTGCTAGATCTCATTAACTTTTCTTTATTTTATTTTTAAATAAATTGGTGTAAATAAGGCTCTTGGAATAACCGGCTTCTGGGAAATGTTGTGACACAGACTTCTGCCAGCAATAGGCTTCTGCAGGGGGAGTCTCAACAACTTAATCTAGCTCCAAGCTTACTCATTTCGTAGAGCCCCATGCTGTGCTTTGGCTTAGCTGATCCCCCTCCCCGGGCTTTGCAATGTGTTAAGCCCTGGCCTGTAGCCTTTGCTGGGCTTTAATGTCAGCATCTCAAGATTGGGAAGCAAGCTGGTAAATCTTCCTGATGAGGGTTACAGTTCCCCATTTCTCTTTGCCTTCCATCTCACTCCCCTTTGAGTACCCTATTCGTAAAGGAGAGTGACCTTTTATAGTTGTCCAGACATCTTGTAGGTGAAAAACAATCTCTCAAGAATCAAATTGTGTGTGTGCGTGCGTGCGTGCGTGCGTACCGAAAGGGTTGGCCCTTTCCCCGTGGAACATCTATTATTTACTGTTCCTTGAATGGACTTGATAACTTTATTCATGAAGCTACTGGGGGAGGGGGAATAAAGTTCCATTAATTCACTACAAATGCAATAAAGGCAGCAGTTTCGAGGCAGCTGCCATCATGACCCACTGAAGGGCTGGCAGAAATTTCAATTTGGGGGTGTATATGTAATGAAATATTTGGAAAACAAAGTGGCAATCGGGGGTAGGGAGTGCTCTTTTGTTTTATGGGTGGCCCTCTGTCTAGATGGGGAAATACTGAGGCATCTATCTGCCTATGGAGTGTGCGTGCGATCTCAAAAGTGCACTCGTGAGTTGACAGTGGGGAGATAAAATGGATGGTGGTAGCTTCTGAGCAGGGTGGGGGCACTGGGCAGGAAAGAGATGAGAAGAGAGGATTGGGAGAAAAAGAAAAAAACGCATCACTGGCATTTTGTGATAGACCCCAGTTCAATGCCTGGCTTGATTCATGTCCTACGTTGCTGCTGCTGCTTTCAGAGACCTTGCAGGAGAAGCAGTTTGGCAGAGAAGTGATTTAGGGGTCTCTGTTCAATGCCTCATTTCCCAAGTTTTGTTGACTGCCCAGCGTGTAATGGCAGGGCTTAAGTGTATGGAATGAACTTAAACCGAGTGTCTGACTGCTGGGCTTGAAGGCATCAGGGAGCCAAGACTCATCTTTTGCCACAAAAGGAGCTCTTGCCTGTTCTTAGATCTTTTTTTAGAGTAGTAGAAGAAACTGAGCCCAGCAATCTGGAAACCACACAGGATTTTTAAAAATAAAAATAAAAGATGGACTATGTTTCTACCCAGGTGGCGACCCAGGGTCACCTTGGGGACCCAGGTGGCGCTGTGGTTAAACCACTGAGCCTAGGGCTTGCTGATCAGAAAGTCGGCGGTTCGAATCCCTGTGACGGGGTGAGCTCCCGTTGCTCGGTCCCAGCTCCTGCCAACCTAGCAGTTCGAAAGCATGTCAAAATGCAAGTAGATAAATAGGAACCGCTACAGCGGGAAGGTAAAGGGCGTTTCCATGTGCTGCTCTGGTTCGCCAGAAGTGGCTTTGTCATGCTGGCCACATGACCTGGAAGCTATACGCCGGCTCCCTCGGCCAATAATGCGAGATGAGCGCGCAACCCCAGAGTCGGTCACGACTGGACCTAATGGTCAGGGGTCCCTTTACCTTTACCTATGTTTCTACCCAAACTATATGTTGAGTTTTATAACTTCTTCATGGTCACTTCTGAGGCTTTGTTCACTCTTCATTCTCTCTGGCCTGACAATGAGCATTCTACTTTCTCATCACTCACTTAGGCCGTGTTTGCATTAATGGTTACTTCAGTTTGTGCCATCCCTTAATTCACATTAACTCCTGTTCTCTTCACACTGAGAGAGGAGATGAAAGTCATTGCAGGCTTTTGTTTAAAACCTGCCTGTGTTCTTGAATCATTTGTACTGGAAGCACGTCTTCACATGACTTCACTGAATGTCACCCGTCTTGGGAACAGGTGAGGGATGTATTCTTCTACACAAGGAGGGTGTTGGTAGCACAGAGATGGAATTAAGAGTTTTAGCAGAAGCTCTGCTTTCTCTCCCTGCACCATCAGAGACTTCGGGAAAGAGGGTGTTTTGGTGTGTTACATAAAATCTGGAGAATCTCAGCATTTTTAAAGGCAATTTTGACTGGTGTTGCATTTGTGGAACTTCAGCCCCAGAGAGATGTAACCGATTCTGCCCTGTTTGTCATTTAGATGCCAGGTTAAGATTTCCTGGGCCAGGTTCAGCTAAGTTCCCCCCACCCAAATCTCCCCAAATCTGCTTGGGCAACTTGGGAGAACCCCCCCAGAACGGCACACTGGGAAAGGAGATATTGTTCTGTCTGCCAAGCAGAAATGCTTGCACTGGTGGAACAATCTTCTTAGTGTGGCATAGAATTCCATCCCTGGTGTTTGCCACAGAGGTGGTTGGTTTTAATTTTTGGTAGATTTAATGGGTGCTGTTTTGCTGGTATGCTTTAGTGAGGTTGTAATCCACCCTGAAAGCAATTGTTGTACAAAATTACTATCAATTTTCCAATTAAGCACCAGCAGCATGCTGATTTTTAGCCCTTAAGGCTTTAAAAATCAGTGTAGCACTGATCTCCAAATTGGTGGCATGGGTGTAGGTCTTAAAGCTGAGTATTTAAGGTTAAATACTGGTTAGGGAATGTCTGATGATAATGAATTGTGAATCTTAAGGCAGGGATCTAAGAGACCGCCTCTTTCTGTACAGACTTTCTTGGGTCCATTTTGGTAGTTCTGCTGCCCTCAGAAGTTCAGGTGAAAGTGGACTGGAAGAGGGAATTCTCTGTGGTAGTCCCTATGTTGTAGGATTCCTTCACTGCAAAGGTGTGTCTGATGATTTAACTGTACAGCTTTGGGCAAATGCTACACACTGGTCTTTGACTCCTGAAATGTGTGTGTTCAGGACCTTCCCTATTCCTGTGACTGTAACTTCTTGTAAATGTTTTAAATTATGAATTCTAAATTATCATAACCTGTTATGGGAGCTGCTAGTGAAGGGCGGGTAATAATTACAGTTATGGAGTGAAAGGAAGAATTTAATATGAGGCTTTGTTGTTGTGAGTTTGGTAGTAGCCTTGTTGAAACTGATCATCTTCTTTTGTCAAAGCAGGTGAATGCAAGCCGAAGACCCGAATCCCAAAAGTGAAAGGGGAGAGGAAGAAGAAGAAGCAGCAGCAGCAGCAGCACCCCCACCCCTTGCCCCAGCCACCTCAGCTCCCATTGCAACAACGTCTGCCTCCACTGTTACTCCCACAGCCACCTTTGCTGAAGCAGTGGGAGGGGCAGCACCAGGTCCCTTCGGAGAAGGGGGGGCCTGAAGCCCAGTCCCCCAAGTCTGCATCAGTGGAAGAAAGCATCCCCCCAATGCCTGCCCTCAATGCCCTGCCCTCTGAAGCTCCTGGTGAGGAGGAAGAATTGAAGTCACGCCGCATTATCCCAATGCTCTTTGTGGTTCCACGGCCCAAAAAGACTTCTTCAGAAAAGAAGCATGCCTCCTCACAAAACGTGCTTGAGAGGTTCGTCACACAAGAGCAGGTGGCCCCCTTGGATCTTGGGGTGAAAGACGTGGAGAGCGGCGAGGGAGAAAACGCAGATGTGCCTACTGAGCCTAGTAAATTGCAGGTAGCGTTGAGTGTGGTGGGGGTCTATGTAATGAACGTTTCGTGGTTAAGCAGCCAGATCAGGGTATAGCAAGTTTCTCTAGGTCCTTGTTTGAAATTCCTTGCACCTCCAAACATAGTGGACAAGGAAGCAGAAGCAGCCACCACATTCCATACCTATCCTTGAAAAGTTGCATGGATGTCGCTGCACCATAAACTCCTCAATTTCCCTATATGCCATGCTCCATCCCACGCTGGACAGCCTCCCTCTGATGACGCACAGTGGAAGGCTTACATTTCAGAGCCCCTGAAATCTTTTGGGCAGCCACTATTTTCTGGGCCTCAAAACACAGTGCCCTCCACTGTTTAATGTTGACTCTGGTTTCCTGTAAGAACCTGGTTGACCAGTAAGGAAGTTCTATGAGTAACAGTGCTGTGGGCTTCTAATCTGTATATAGGATGTTTCAGGAGGCTGGTTTCCTTTCTTCCTGGTGTGTCATTGTTCTTCCTTCTGCTCCCTTCTCTGCTCATGTCGCTCTGTCTTCCCTGCCCAGAGAGGTGTAGAATAGATTTAGCCAATATTGGTTGAACTGCCAGTTCCTAGTAGGGATGACATGAAGGGATTCAAAGTGTTGACATGCTGCTTCCAGTATCGCCTGGGCTAGCACTCAGGTTGCATCTACAGAAGTGCCGGACAAACCCATCTTTCCACAAAGCACTTCTTTTTTTTAAAAAAAAAGAGGATTGATGCAGTGCTTGTTAATCCCATGCTGCTATCACTGCCAGTGCACTGTAGAAGCTAATGGTGCAGTTGTGCCTGCTGTGGATTGGTTGTGTGTCCTGTGTGTAATCAGCTTGTAGACCTGTGCTGGTGAGAGCAGAGTCCCAAGTCCAGGCTTCAAGATCTTTCTCTTTCCCTGCTCCAATCCCCCACATCCAGGATGATGAGACTTCTGTTGCCTGGTGCACAAGGCTGCTCTTCCCAAACAAATCTGGCAAAGATAAATGTTTTTAGCGAAATCCTTCGCTGCCTTATAGCATTCTTTAAAAAAACCAAAATGCAAATGCAAATCCAGCGTCTCCTTTGCAGCTCTGCAAGATAGGTCACTGTTGGTTCCATTTCACTGGTGGGGAACAGAGTGCTTGTGTCTTCACAGTCAGTTCATTGCAGAGGACAGGCCTGAGCCCAGGGAGAGGCCAAACCTCCTTGTCACTGGAACAACATGGGTTGTCTGATGAGATTGCCTTTTTGGATCATAACCTAGTCTTCTGATTGAAGATGCAGCATTGATAACCTGTTGGTGCTTGAATGGTTTGTGAACACCATGTGTTTAGCTTGCCGGGCCGGGAAGATGATAACAGGAATGGCTTAGTGCTTGCCCATCCCCAAACACCTGATTATTTCTCAGAGACATTAATGCTGCTTTCCTCCTCAGGTGACTCCGAACATGAAATAGCCTCAACTGTGAGGACTAAGAATCACCCCCCAGGTGACAAGGCAGGGAAGCTTAGTTGACCCTCATCCTTTCAGGCCATCTAGGTATTGGCAGGCTAGTACAAACATTTGGGCTTGCTTGCAAGGCTTGCTTAGCATTATTCTCTTTCTTAGCTCTTGAGCACATCACATCCCTTCTGATGGTTGGTTTTTTTTTTTTTTTGCTATCTTGTGCTCCAGCGGAAGGAATGATCCCTGCCTCAGCCAGATAATTTACGCACACAGTTCAAAAAGTTGGACTGAGGGGAGGGACTTGATGCTTAGAAATTGAATGGTGGCAAATAGGAAATTTGCTATATATATATATATATATATATATATATATATATATATATATATATATATTCAGCCACACATGTGGTCTGTGTGCATTTGCACACAATAAGAGGACAAAAAAGGGCACCCTGTGAGCTTGTAGTCTGCAGAGTCCTAACAGAACTGCCCTGTAGTAGCATTTTCTCATGGTTTGTGTGTTACCCGGAGAGGAATTATACCAATTTTGAAACAGTGTGCTTTGAATCAAGTTCATCAGATCTTAATGTTCAGTGCCTACCCTCACGTTAAAAGGAGTTTGGGGTTTTGTATATTTAGTCAATCTGTTTACCCTTCTGTAAATCACCTAGTGGCTTTGTAAGTCTTGTGTTTTTGGAATTCCTTCTAAATTGGGCAGGCATTGAGTAGAGGTTTGACCTAGAGTTTGACTCCTGCCAAGTGGGAATTCCCCCAGTGATATCTCAGAATGGAATATTGGAATTGATGGCTACAGACATTTCATCTGAAAGGGCAATGTGATGTTGTCAGGCTTATAGGAGTTTGAAATGGCTTCTTGTTGAGACAAAACCCCATCAGCTCACTGGGCAGACTCTTCTTTCTGTGTGCTTCTCATCTGACTCTGTCTTTGACTTGTTGTGTTTGGCCAGTGATATCACCTTCTTCTTCTTCAGCCTTTAAGTGGCTCACTCAGTTGGCCTGTAGACTTTTTATTTATTTTATTACATGTATATTGCACCTTTCTTCCAAGGAGCTCAAAGTGGCATACATGGTTCTTCCTCTCCCCATTTTAGCCTCACAGCAGCCCTGTGAGGTAGGTTAGGCTAGGAGACAGCGACTGGCCCAAAGTCACCCACAGAGCTTCACAACTTGAGTGGGGACTAGAATCCCAGGTCTCCCAGGTCTTAGTCCAGTGCGCTAACCACTACTCCACACTGGCTCTTCACATGACCATCACCCTTGCCTCACCCACCCCACATTCACCCATTATATTTCTCTCCAAGTAGAGAGATTTGCTTAAAGACACTGCCATTTATGTTCATGTTATATACTTTATATCATGTTGTTCCCTGAGTATAATATTTACTCAGGGCCCAAGAGGAATGACCTTAATAAGGGAGCCATGGATAGGGAAGAATTTGTTCTTATAAGCAAAGAACCACTGTACCGTTGTTGAAGTGAGATAAACTTGAAGGAAACCAGGCAGATCTCCAAAGCCCAAGAAATTTGGCGTGCTCTTGTTGTGTGTTGTCTGTTTCTCTGTTGAATTGTTTGTCTGTGTTGAATTGTGTGCCCTTTCGAACTCTGCATTCCACCATCAGCCCCTGGAATGTGAACAGGGTTGCCCAGATGAGTGTGGTGCAGTGAGCTATAGTGTAAACAGGTTCTGAGTGGTTCAGGATGTATTATTATTTTTTCTAATGTGGGGAGGTGGCCATTGCACATTCCAGTGTAAGTAACGCACCTTCACCTGTTGCAGGCAGTCCTACGCTCGGATGATATCACCTTGTGGAGGATCCCTAGAAGGGAGAGGCGGGAGTTGTTCAAGCGAGTTAGCGGCAAGCCAGCGAGATACGCTGCAGCTTTGTTCACCCGTATGGTCCCCCCGGATGAGCTGCGGAGGTGGCGAAGCACTGTTAGCTATCGCGGGGGCAGAGGGAAGCTTGCTCTGCCACACAACGTGGTTGCCCGCTTGAGGCACCTTTTGTACAAGCAGTACTCGGACATAGTGGCGGCTGACTGGAGAAAAATCCGGTTGAAAATCAACAAGATCCTTTGGGCTTAACGGGGCCGCCTCTGGGTGCCTCTGCCCAGTCCTGAGTAGCGCTGGAATGCATTTGGCTCTTCATGGGAGTTCTCCATGGCTGGCTGTGCCAGACGCCTCCAAGAAATCAGACTGTGCTGCAACGTGTTAAGTGCCTGATGCCAAAGCAGAACTTTTGTTTGCCCGTGTTTGTGCTGCTGGCCAGCGCATGGGCGGAGCAGGTGCAATGTTTTACCATGTTTGGCTGTGAAGTGCCTGTGGCTTGTAGCCTGGCAATAAATGGTGGTGTTGCTGTTTTCATTTTCTTTCTATCCTTGTGGTCTCTTTGTCCCCCTTTGAGTTTTTAGGCTGGTATTCCATGTCTGTTTGATGTAAGACCATCTGGCTGAGCATTAGAAACAAATGAAACCTATGCTTGGCAGCCCCAGGTGGTAATGGAGGGCAGCGCTTCCGATGTGGCAGGAGGGCCTGTAAACATACGGTTTTCCCTGGCATAAATACCCTGTTGCTCTTTAAAGATGGGCATTTTTTACCACCAGAGTTTCTATCCCTTACTGGCCCATGCAACTTTCCACTTTTTGCGCATGCTGGTGTCACAGGATTTCCTTAAAATTGTACTCCAAGAAGAAGAAGAGGAGGAGGAGGAGGAGGAGGAGGAGGAGGAGGAGGAGGAGGAGGAGGAGGAGGAGGAGGAGGAGAAGAAGAAGAAGGAGAAGAAGAAGAAGAAGAAGAAGAAGAAGAAGAAGAAGAAGAAGAAGAAGAAGAAGAAGAAGAAGAAGAAGAAGAAGAAGAAGAAGAAGAAGAAGAAGAAGAAGAAGAGAGGAGCAGAATAGGGGGGTGAGGGGGGGAAGTTTGGGCCGTGAACGAAACACACTTTGAAGGCTGCAATTATATTTTTTGGGTGGTAGTGGAAGCGGGCTGAAAAAGTGTCAGCTATCATAAAATAAGTCTTTCCCCCCCCCCATAGCCAAGAGCAGGGCTGCCATCTCAGGGGAGCATAGAGCTTGCAGTTCCACAGTGAAACAACATGTGGCTGAACTACGTGGGAGCTCCTTGCTGACAGACGTTATTTCAGAGTAATGTCCCCAAAAAGGTAGAATGAGAGGCGCATTCCAGAAGAGCTCTGCTTCTCTGCTGCCAAGTTTTATAAAAACGTGTAACTAGGAAATAACTGCAGGGCTGTCTTACCTTGTTGTGAGGTGTTGTTTTTTTCCAGAACCCAGAGCAGCAAATACTGAACCCCCTCCTGCAGTTCCCCTTCATACAGGTACACTGTCCCAATCCTCAAGAGGCAGAGAACAAAGGTGTTTGGATTGTCTCCATAAGAGCAGCACAGTTGCGTCTGAGCTGCATTGCTTCAGACTGCTCATGTGACTGAACCTTTGTAGGCGTGTGGAGGCACACACAGGCGCACGCACACAATGAGGAAACTAAAGGACACAACTGACTGAGCCATTACTTTCCACAGGTCTTTGTTCCATGGAACAAATCCCCGGTCCGGGTGGTAAAAGTGCTTATTTCCTCCTTTGCACTCACCCATGGATATTGGCATTGAGAATAAAAAGAGCACAATTAATTCTAGATGGATTACCTCTGAGTTTTGTTTTGGCATTAAAAGTTGTGATTGGTAGGCCCTTCTCTGGCACTGTATACTCAGTCAGCATTCCATGAACCTTACCTTAGCACAGTCCCTGACACATTGGTGTTTTTTTTATATATATAAAAAAAGTGAACAGTAAATTGATTTCTGGATAAAAATGAAAAGCCCACACAGCCCCCTCAGTGGTACACAAAGAATGTAGTTGAAGAAAAGGGCCCTGACTCTTCTCCACTGCAGAACTGAGAATTACTGAAACACACTGAATTTCCTTGGAGTGCCGATACTGAGTCACCATCGCTAGGCAACCCTTTCTCTGACAGAGCATTCCTAGCATAATTGGCTTTGTGGGCTTTAAAATTCAGATGGATGTGTGTGTGTGTGCATATCTGTCAGCAGGTAGGTGTGACAATTGTGTGTATTCATTGGTTTTGCTATGAAAGCTACTAGGAGTTTGAACACAACACATGAGGAAGGAGAAACAAGTTGGTGCCTCAACCTGGGACATGAAGTTTGCCTGGTAAATGAAAAGCTTGTGTCAGTAAGAACTGTTCAGTTGTGGTTTTCCCAGCTCTGAGCATCATGTAATCCAGCCTTCCTGAACAGATGCAGGCTACGCTATCACAAGAGTGGAGATGGCCAGCTCCTGGATGCCCATGAATCACCATCTTCAGTGTGCATGAAGAAGTGTGCATGCACGCGAAAGCTCATACCAATGCTCATACCAAGTACAAACTTAGTTGTTCTCTAAGGTGCTACTGGAAGGATTTTTTAAAAAAATTTGTTTTGACTACATCAGACCAACACGGCTACCTACCTGTAACACGAATCACCATGTTCTCCAGAATGCAGCCCAAGAGTCTGACTGTGTATCTTGCGACATTAGCAGACCTCCTTGTCAGCCAGCACAATGAAGCGTTCACCATCTGGACCATTCATGAGAGGGAGGGCTGTAGCTGCCCAGTGTAGAACAACTGCTTTGCATGCAAAAGTCCCCAGACCCAATTGCCAGCATCACCTGGTAAATCTGGGAAAGACCCCTGTAAGAAACCCTGAATTATCACTGTCAATACTGAGCAAGATAGACCAGCGGTCTGCCTTGATCTAGGGCAGTTTTCTGAGTTCCTTTTTTTTTTTTAAGAACCAGGATGACTGGACTCTTACTTTATCTTGGGAGAAAGGACCATAGCTTGGATCTGGCGGACTAAGGTCTCAGATTTTGTCCCCAGCATCTCCAGATAGGAATGGGACTCCCATTTGAAACCCCAGGGAGCTGCTGCCAGTCAGCTTATAGACAACAGTTAGTTTGATGGACCAATGAAGCTGTGACTGTTAAAGTGGCACGAGAGTGCTTCAGATCTATGGCATGGATGTGACCCTTGCCTGTGTGCAACCCCTTCCCTGTCTCTAGAAGGTTGGCAAAAGTTAAAATAAAATACTGTCTTAAAATCAACACAAAATGGGTTATACCTTGTGTTAGTTATAACTATGATTTAGTTTGATGATACTGCCCTTTAAAAAAATATCTAAAAATTACCTTTACAATAAAATGTGGCTTGTTAAACTGAGATGCCCAGATTATAAAACCACAAGTGTTCTAAAAACCCTGGTTTTAATAGAAAGATTTCTACAAGACTTGTGCCAGGCGAGCCTATTTCACAAGTGGAGTGTCACTACTGAGAAAGCCCTTTTTAAAGTAGCTCTTTGAATAGTGCTACTTATTTATTTATCACAAATATTTATTTATCACAAATTAGCTGTTTTCATTGTTGTCAGGGGACCTCCATACAGAGAGCCTCTGCCTCTCCTGTTGACTAGCACTTTGCCCAGTGAGAGCAGCAGCAGCGGGTCAGGTGGGGGGAATGAGGAAGTTAGTGGGATGGAGTCAGGGCTCGGCTATACTAAAGAGCCATTGCAACGACCTGACCAACAGGTGGAGGGGAACAGGCAGCCCCTTCCAGCGCCTGAATTAAGGCGCACCACCAAACGTAAGGTCGGGAGGAGGCGGTTCGGGGTGCCCAAACTCTTATGCTAGGCACGCAACAGGAAACGTCCACTCCCGGATTCTGCGAGTGACTGAGAGGTCATGTTTTCTGCTATCCCTGCACTGTAAATACTATGCACAACAAAACTCTTAAAGACAGAGCGGACTTGGGCATCTTTACTCAAGAGTAGCCGCAACAGCACCATTACAATTGCCCAAATGCTCTCTCCAATGGCATTAAAAAGGTCTTCTGAACTTTCACGATGGCCTATCCATATAGAAAATAACTGTAACCCTTCTCAAAGGTACATGTGTTATGTCCTCTTGCAATCCTGTGCAAGGGGAGGGATTTGCTGTAGAATTCAAGGTCTTGAGGGCTTCTGCTTTGATTTTGATTGAGATTTCTAGCCCTTGTGGTGGTGGAGAAAGGCTTGAAAGCGTATGTGCAATGCAGAAGAGGCCTTTCAGTGACTTCTGTAGTTCCATGCTCCTCATTCATGGCAGAAGCAGCCTGGGTTAAGCAAAATTGCTAAACAGTCCTGTTGAATAGGCATACTGTGTTCACTTTCAAAGTTTACATTGCTCTGTTGTGGAATTTGGGCATTTGTAGCATAAGGGGATGCACAGCTCTGACTATACTCCTCCCCCCCCCCCCAACTCGCAGGACTTTACTGACCTGGTATCACCACAGGGCAAAGGGTAATGATGACCTGCCTTGAAGCTTTTCACTCTGACATGCCCCTTGCTTCCACCATCCTGAGTTAGCTGACACATATTGAAATAATATGGTTGTATTGTTTTGTCATTGTTCCCCCCGCCAGAAAACTTCTACTTTCTCTAAACTGAAGATGGAGATTAAGAAAAGTCGCCGCCACCCACTGGGCAAGCCACCCACACGTTCCCCACTTTCTGTGGTGAAACAGGAAGCTTCAAGTGATGAGGGTAAGTATACAGGTTCTTCCAAGCACCTTCCAGCTATGCTGTCCAACCCTCCCCATCTTTCCTGGTGGAAATATTCCCAGGTAGATGGAGGTAGGTGTGTGTGTGTGTGTCTGTGTGTCTTCACCTGCCTCTTGATCTCTACAGGTAGTTACAGTATTGTTCCTGTCAGCCAGTGGATCCCCACCTGGGTATCCAAACTTTCAAGATATGGCAGCAGCCCAAAGGTCTTTCACATAACCTGCAACCGGAGGGCCTTTTGACTGCAGGTGCCTAGGATTGAATTTGAGACCTTGTGCATATAAATCTGTTGAGTCTCTATATTTGTTGCTCTTTATTAAGTGTTCATCTCTTTAAGGCCACCAGAATATTTTCATTCATTCATTCATTCATTTCCTATCTTTTTCTCCAGGGTGATGTATATACTTTCCTCCTTCCCCACAACAACCCTGTGAGGTAGGTTAGACTGAGAGTTGTGACTTGCAAAAGGTCACACCCAGTGAGCTTCGTGGCCAAGTGGGCATTCGAACCCTTGTCTCCCAGGTCCTAGTCCAGTACTCTTAACCACTACACCATGCTGACTCTCTCAATTTTCCCCTCACCTGTCTGGTTGGCTGTTTGCTGACTGAGGAACCAATACCTCAAGGACTGCCTCTTCCCCATATGCACCAACCTGGACCCTACAATCATCATCGTGAGTCACTTCGTCCTGTACCCCCTCCACCAGAGGTCTGCAGGGTAGCACAAGAATGGGTCTTTTCAGTGGTGGCTCCCTGTTTGTGGAATGCTTTCCCCAGGGAAGCTTACCTGGTACCATCGTATTATATATATTTAGTTGCCAGCCAGAAATGTTCCTCTGTAATTCCTCTATAATTTTGCCTCTTAACTACCTGTGGCCTTTTAGAGTGGGTGAGATTTATTAATGTCCCATACCCCCTTGATTTTAATGTATGTGGATTTGTTTCTAGTTTGTTTGGTTGATTGGTCATAAGTTGCTTTGAGTTCCCTTGGACAAGAAAAAGTGACTAACAAATTTAATTAGCAATAGTAAATCATAATATGCAACCAAGTCATCTGTATCTTTCAGGACCTCACTTTCCATAAGGAATCCGTTAATCCTCCAGGTGCCGTAGCATTTCAGGAATTTTATCTGCCAATACAGGCCAGTAGCTTCCTTTTTAGAATCTGGGCATCAGAAAGGATCGACTTTGTAGCTCCTGACACTGGGATGTGGGGAATCTTTGACAAAGCTCCAGGGGAGTGGCACATTCCAGTAGCAGGGCAGGGCAGGGCCAGGCATACATGCCTCTTAGCACATGATCAGACACACATACATTGTGCATACGTGGACACAAACCTGGTGTGGACTGTGGAAAGTGCTCAGGAGCCAGAGGTCCCCCTACCTTATGACTATATAAACAGGCAGAGCTGTGCCATTGTTTTCCTATGTCCAGACTGATGGTTCAAGTCTTCCTCAAAACAAAGTGTCCACCCTGTCCCCCCTACAGTGAAGAGGATTATCCTCAAGTGCTTGAATCCGCAAGGCTATGCTAAGCAGATTTGTAACTGCCACGATGCATGGGAGAGGCTCCTCCAGTTCCGGCCTTTTCTCGTGCCAAGGGACAGGGTGTTGATGGAGTTCTGCAAAACTTTTCCGTTTGCCTGTTTCTATTCTCTTCTCTCATCATTTCCCCTTAGGGGAGTTAGGGCAGAAAAAAGACATACATTTAAGTTGCTGGCACAGTTTAAACAGATGAGCAGTGCAGCTGTAACGCTTCTGGTCCAGGCAGGGGAGGGGAGTCATATATTACTGATAGATTCCTCTGAAAGGGGCATGGGCAGATGTGGGTGGGGCAGCTGCACAAAAAAATGGAACCCAGGAAGTCAAGTGCTCCCAAAGGTGTGTGATGATCTCCTCAGAACCTTGGGCACCTACCTGAGGAGGCCGAAGCACTGCTGGGTGGTCATTGCAGGCAGGTGCATGGGTTTTGTGGTGTGCCCAAGGCTGCAGAGGAGGGTAGCATCACTCCACTGGAAGTTCTTTCACCCCATTAGGATGACACAAGGCCTACATGCCACATTCTGCTGGTGGAGGTCATGATCTAGGTCCTGATGCAGGACCAGCTGCAGATGCCTTGTTTCCCTGAGGTACAGTCCAGGGGAAGGCAGGAAACCCCATCTCCTCTTTTAGGTAGAGGTTGGCCTTTCTTCCCTCTCCCTTCTCCATCAGCTCTGGGTGCTAGGGCAGGACACAGCTCCTAAACTAGTTTTGGTATGCTTAGATGTTGCCTTTTCTGTAGAAGTTGCACCCTGGGGTGGCTGCAGCTTTTGAACATCTAGTCCAATGATACCCTCATTCACTGTAGAAAAGTGGAACACTGGATTTGCCATGATAAGTTTTGCAGTGGGTGGTACACATGCTGTGCACCCCAGAGAATTGGTTCTGTCTGCTGGGGAGAGTAGGGTGGTGGTATTTGACTCTCGGCCAGTGCTATTTGGGCCTGGAGATACTCCATACATCTTTTTCTGTTTCCTCTTTCCTGTTACTTTTGCTGCTAAGGAGAAGTTAGCATATCTGAAAGTATTCACTGTTTGCTGATATGCTAGGTCAGGCATCCCCAAACTGTGGCCCTCCAGATGTTTTGGCCTACAACTCCCATGATCCCTAGCTAACAGGACCAATTTGGGGAAGATGGGAATTGTAGTCCAAAACATCTGGCAGCTGAACCTCTGGCATGCTGCAGCCCTCCTGCCTATCTCTGACATGAAGACAGCTCTGCCAATCAGGCTTCGTTGACTTTGCCACCACAACGTCCCTGGTTGCATTACAATATAGATTAACAGCCAGAAAACTAGCTTTTCCATTCCTTCGCAGAATCTGTGCAAGATATCGACATTTTATTCGCTGACAGCTCTCCCCTGAACAATTAGAATGGAGTGAACATTGATTGCATCACAGCACCTCCACAGTCGTCTAGGGGAGAGGTTTGCAGGTGACAGCTGGCAGCAGTTTTTTAATCCTTTGTATCATTTCTGTCTCTGGTGATAGCTTCACCTCTACCCATTGGCTTGCCAGATCTTAGCTAGGTGGCTTTGCCTCCCACCTGAAGGATAGTCTTGCCATGAAGCACTGGTGCTTCTCAGGGGCTTGAGTCACAGAGCTGTCAAGTCTGACCACACAAAACTCTGACTTTTCCTGCTCCCCATCAAGGAATTGGTAGCACTTCTGAACTGAGCATCTCTTACCGATATAAACAAGACCACTGTGCATGGGGGGGGGGAGCTGGGAAATGAGGGGCCTTCATGGAAGTGTTTGGGGAAACAGCACTCTGTGCCAAACAATCCAGACAGAAAGTGTGCCAATTGCTTCCTTCGCTTTTTAACCAAGTGCATGTTATACCTGTATACCTGAAGGAGTGTCTCTAGCAGCCTGGACACTGAGGTCCAGCTCCAACGGCCTGCTAGCAATTTCCTCCTTGTGAGAAGTGAGGTTACAGGGAACCAGGCAGAGGGCCTTCTCAGTAGTCACACCTGCCCTGTGGAGCGCCCTCCCATCAGATGTCAGGAAATAGGCATCTGTCTGACTTTTAGAAGACATCTGAAGGCAACCCTGCACAGGGAGGTGTTTTTTTAATGTTTGACGGTTTTTGTGTTTTAATATTTTGTTGGAAGCCACCTAGAGTGGCTGAGGCAACCCAATCAGATGGGAAGCATATTAATAATGTAGTAGTAGTAGTAGTAGTAGTAGTAGTAGTAGTACTTTATAACAGCCCTGCAGAATCCGACCAAAGGCCTATCTAGTCCAGCACCCTGTTTCCTAAGCAGGACATGAAGTCAGTGGCCCTCTCTCTCCCCCTTGTTCTCTGGCAACTGGTATTCAGAGACATGCGGTTTTGGGTTCTAGAGGTAGCTTGTAGCCAATAATGGCTTCCACAGATGGATCCTGAGGCAGCTGACAAAGAGGAGATAAGAACTTCTTCTGATGCACTGAAAAGTTACTGCCTCCTCCTTGACATTTTAGGATGGTTTGCAGTTGGACTGCTCCAAGGCTAGCCAACCCCAGCTGATTTCTCTACAGCAGTACTGTGATTGCTTTTCACTTTATATTCTTTTTTTTTCCCCTTTTCCTTTTTACAATTATTTTAACCAGCCATTAAGGTTGAGTAGGTCCAGAAGACTAAGCTTATATTTTTGATAAACAAAAGTTCAGTTAGACTTAGTGTTCAGTTATTTGGTATGTACATGTTTACAAAAAAATGTGTGTGCGTGTTTATTTCATTAATTGATTGGCTTTTGGATGACTCGCTATCATGTCTCCTTTATGGCTGAGTGAATTGGTCTTACAAAGTGGGCCATCCCTAGTCATTGTTCCTGCCTCTCTACTTAACCCTAATCTATCTATCTCTCCCCTCTCTCTCTCTCTGCTCATCTTGTTCTTTAGAAACCCTCCCATTCTCTGGTGAGGAGGATGTTGGTGACCCCGAGCCCTTGAAGTCCTTGCTTTCCTTGCTGTGGAAAAACAAAGCACCCAACTTTGCTGCGGAGAGGCGATTCAATGCTGCTGCAGCGTCGACTGAGCCATGCTGTGCCATCTGCACCCTCTTTTATCCCTATAATCAGGTAATTCTGCAGCTTCAGTAGAGGAGCAAGCACACAATACCCCAAGGTCCCCTCAGTCAGCAAGCAATTTCTTTAAATACTTCTGTAATCCTTTAGAAGGGTGTGTATAGAAAGCTCTTAAGTCCCCTGTGGAAGAACCATAATTCTGGCATGCTTCGCCTTTCTAGCTTTGGGTGAAGAACAGTAAGTATGTAGGTGTCTCATCTCTTGATATCAATATTTGAGATGGCAGCTTTCTTCTTGGTCACATTGCATGCCAGCAGTTATGCAGGTGGGTGTATGCTTGATTTATTATTACTTACCTCCAGTTGAACTGGTGGTGGTGGTGGTGATAATGTCATCAATATCATTTGTGGGGGACCTCAGTTTGCTTCCAAACTAATAGGCACTTGGTCACCTGATTTCTGATTAGCCAAAAGTTGCAATACATGTGCTTGTTCCAGTCTACCTTTCCCAGTATACTCAATTCCGTTACCCTTCCCACCCATTTTCCCCTTCCAGTTCACATAACCCCACCCTGCCCCAGCAACAGTCTGTGAGCATTTTGTGGCCACTCTTGGGGGAGTTCTCTGCCCATTTAGGGTTCATTTCCCCCTAAATTTTTGTTGTACTTCGGCAGGCTTTGGGGGGTTCCCCCAAGCCTACTGATACCTCCCTCATTAGAGTCAAAGCAGCAGCATCCCCAAACATGAATCTTCACTGTCAGTCTTGGCTCTCCACATGTGTCAGATTGAGATGGGCTGCTCCACTTTGTATTGTAGGTGTGTTATACCATTTACTTTGTGTGAAATTTCACTGCAAATGCTAAACTGGCATATCAGGCAACCAGTCAGGTTCTCACCCAGCCTTCCTCCCACTTTGCCAGTTTTTCTATCTGCAAGGTCTTAGTTTTGAAAAGCATTTTTTTTTTTAAAAAAAGTATGCTCCCGTAATCAGAAATTGTTCTGTCTACCCCCTCAGTGCTCTGGTGCATTTTTCTGCTGCACATCCAGACTGTACCTTAGGGGGAGTTGTTTAAAGATGGCCATATTATGGGTCAGCCCTACATACAGGTATCTGACTTCCAGCTGTTCAGAGGAGGAGCTATTTATAGCACCACTATCTTCTTGGGCCCTCAGGTGGCAATCGGTAGTAAAATATTTAAGACCTACTGATGTTTAAACCATGGCAGGATGTCAAAGAACTTGTTTTTTTTTAATTGGCCGGTAACTGAATTGAAGGATGCAATTTAGTGATCATCTGGGGCTCATGCCTCACTTTGTAGAGCAGGAACTGGAAGGATAGAATGTAACACTTTCTTCTCCATCATGTTGGGTTTAATCTCCCTATCGTCAGGGTAAATAACATATAATATTTGTGTGTGTTTTCTGGACACAGTCCAAGCTTCATTGATTAACAGAACTGGAAACACCCAGTGTTTCCCCCGCTTCCCACATCATAACACATTGCAGGGAAATGGGTTGCAGGAGGCAAGCTGCAAGGAGGAAAGGCATATCTACTGTAAGAAATCTCCTAAGTCATGAGGGCCACTATCCACCCCCCCATCCCAGCCTGGCCAAAAAACCTCAGGACACTTCAAGGAACCAAATGCAGGGTGTAAACAAAGTGTTTTTATGTTCCTCTTGTGAGCTCTCTTGAGACCTCTGGTTGGCCACTGCTGGGAACAGGAGCTAGAATAGATGGACTGTCAATGTGATCTAGGAAGACAACACTTGCATTTTATTTATTGGATTTCTGTGCCACCCTTCAGCTCAGTGACTGACAGACAAGCTTACAATAAAAAATCATAAATAGCCAATAAATGACAATGGGTAAATAAGTTGAATAAAACCAGTGGCTATAACTCCTCAGGAAATAAAAGCAATGGAAAATGAAAAGATCTCTGCTTGGTGCTAAAAAGATATGTACATAGGTGTCAGGCAAGACTCCCAAAGAGAGAATTCCATAAGCCGAGTAGCCACATAAAAAAGACCCTCTCTCTGGTTGCTACCTGCTTCACCTCAGATGCTTCCAAAGATTACTGCAGTGCTTGTTGGCTTGATGTAGAGGCAAGCACTTTGGTAGATAAACAGGTCCCAAGTTGTGTAGCCCTTCCCAGCCTGGTGCCACCGATATGTCGTTTGACTACTGATCCCATCATCACTGACCATTAGCCATGTTTATGGGAGTTGGGAGTCCAACAGCATCTGGAGATCATCATGCAGGGAAAGACTGGTTCAAGGCACTTTGAAGGAGCCAGCAGAGGTCTTGCTGCTTGCCCATTGACTGGTCCCAGTTAATACTCTAGCAGCTGCATTTTGTACTGTGCAGGACAGTGCACTGCAGCCATCCAGTCCGGAAGCTGCCAGAGTAAGTATAACAATACATATCTATGCTAGTTAGTAAATGACAGAGTTAAGGACAATAGTTGTAAGAGTATTTTGCAGAGTTTTTGGTTTTCAAAAGTGATTTTTAACCAGAAAAACATTTTTTGTGTGTTTTACTTCCTAGTTGCCACATGGTGCTTTTGTTTCTGTTGTGAGAGGACTAACACACACCCTTCCTTTCTCGACCTGCTCTTCCAATGCAGAGCAGCAACATAAAAAGATATTTATTTTCCTTTTAAGGATTTTGGCTTTTTGGTTTTTGTTTCAGATTTTTAGGAAATAGGCTTAGATAATTTTACTTTGCTTTCGGAGATTTTGAGAATGTTCTATTTTTGGCAGTTTTTCAAAAAAAAATTCTTTTTTGATTTTTCTAAAATGGCTAGTAGGAATTCTCTTGTTAAAGAAAGCTTCAAATTACCTAAGCTTGCACAAAGCAATTTCATCCAGTGTAAAAAATGATTAGAAGCCAAATTTGATATGAAAGGTATTTTAGAATATATTGAGAAAGAGAAATCCAGTGAGGATAGAGCCTCAAGAGGAGTGGGAGCAGCAGAATATATTGGCAGTGTCTATCATTCTGGATGGTATTTCAGGTGCCCAAATGGTTCACACAAAGAGTGGTGACATATCAGCTCAGATGATTGAAAATTTGCAAAAAGCATTTGATTAGCAAGCATGCCTGGGTGGCATATTTATTTAATTTAAAGCTTGAATCCAAGAAGGACCAACAGTCACGTGACAATGTTCCTATCAATTATTGAAAAGCTAGAAATTTCACAATACATATTGGATGAGGAACAGAAAGTTTGCTATTTCCTGGGGACACCAGGACCTAAATTTCAAACAATTGCAACTCTCATGGGTTATAAGCCAAACTTAACACTAGGAAATGTGATTGGGCACCCAAAAGAGGAATATGTGGAAAAAAAGAGCAAACTCTTCAGCTAGCAGTGTAAGACGCAGTGACTCAATTATGTGTCCCAAAGGAGAGCCAAGGCTACAACCAGAAAAATGGTTTGCTTCAAGTGCAACAAAGAGGGACACATATCCAGATTTTTTGAAGCCTTGAATTCAGGAAAATTCCCTGCATTTAAGCAAGCAAGCCAAAATAAGGGGAGCAAAGAAAAAGTGTTGTCTTTTGCAAGAGAAGAATCTAACTGTAAACAGTTATGACACAAAATCAAATAGACAGTTAACTGATTTGGGTGTTCTTTGCACGTGAGTTATGATAATCATTTCTTTGGAGGTATTAACAATATTAACCCATCAATGGATTGCAATATTCCCATAAGGATATCTAGTGCAAGTTCAGGAATCTTAAATTACAAGCTAAGCAATCAATTGACAGAGAATGTTGCATGTTGAACTGCAACATGCTTAGTGTGTCCACCTTGGACAGAAAAAGTTTCTGTGTGCAATTCGAAAATGGAAAATGCTGGGTAAACAAATGCATATTAGTTCCAACATGGTGTATAAACATAGATCTAAGGGAGGACTTGGAATGCCAAACTTACAATTCTGCTATGTGGCATTTCAAATTAAATCACTAATTCCACTGATTAGGCACCAAATTGAACTTTCCCCTTCCATGCTATCAGATTTGGTGATAAAGGGAATTGATAACCCTTTTCTAAAAACAGCAGTGGTGACATGGAAAAATCAAAGGAAAACGTTGGCCACTGAACCATCTCCATTAATTCCCTTTCTAGACCATCCCACCTTTATACAAGAAGACAAATATTGGGAATATAAAGAATGGGAAAACAGGCATGTATAGAATTCGAGACCTAATATACAAAGACAAAGCAAAAATGAAAGAAAGGCTAAAGGGAAAGCTAAAAGACCTACATCCTAATTGGCTTCAACTTCTCCAGTGCTGCTCATTTGCAAAACGTAGAAGAAAGGGGAAGGTTGTCATTCCCTCACAATATTTGAATCAAAGTATATTGAAACCAAAGTATATTGGTTTCATTGATCTATAGTATACTTGCAGAACACTATATGGTGAATGCAAAGAAATTAATGTCATTGAGTGGGGTGGCATATGGAGGACCTGAGAGCCAGTGTGGTGTAGTGGTTAAGAGCGGTAGACTCGTAATCTGGCGAACCATGTTAGCGTCTCCGCTCCTCCACATGCAGCTGCTGGGTGACTTTGGGCTAGTCACACTTCTCTGAAGTTTCTCAGCCCCACTCACCTCACAGAGTGTTTGTTGTGGGGGAGGAAGGGAAAGGAGAATGTTAGCTGCTTGAGACTCCTTCAGGTAGTGATAAAGCGGGATATCAAATCCAAACTTCTTCACCTTCTCTGAAGGTCATTCTCAGGTGGCATTGTACTCTGGTTCATCTAGCCAAAAACAATAAACCCCTCTGGGCAATGTATATAGGACATAATATTGAATTGGCAGCATGGGAAAGATTGCGGAATGTGGATTTGAAATTTACGGCGTGTGATGCGATAAAATAAAATTAAATAAAAATTATGTATAGATGGTATCTGACTCCTGGTAAATTAGCAAAAATGCGTAAGTCTGAATCCAATATCTGTTGAAAATGTAAAGAGAAGTGGGGTACCTTTTTCCAAATGTGGTCATGTAAGGTAGCAAAAGCTTTCTGGGAAATGATTTATAATGAGTTGAAAAAAAATGTTGAAGATCACTTTTGTTAAAAAAAAAACAGAAGCTTTTCTTTTAGGTATAATTGGTGGAGAGGTACCCAAAGAATAGGAATAATATATATTTATGTACGCTACTATGGCTGCCCGAATGGTTTATGCCCAGAGATGGAAAGAGGAAACAGTTACAGTGAAGGAAGACTTGCAGATAAAATTGATGGAGTATGCAGAAATGGGAGAAGATCAGTCTACATCCCAATTCCAAAGAAGGGCAGTGCCAAAGAATGCTCCAACTACCGCACAATTGCGCTCATTTCACACGCTAGCAAGGTTATGCTTAAAATTCTACAAGGCAGGCTTAGGCAGTATGTGGACCGAGAACTCCCAGAAGTGCAAGCTGGATTTCGAAAGGGCAGAGGAACCAGAGACCAAATAGCAAACATGCGCTGGATTATGGAGAAAGCTAGAGAGTTCCAGAAAAACGTCTACTTCTGCTTCATTGACTATGCAAAAGCCTTTGACTGTGTCGACCACAGCAAACTATGGCAAGTTCTTAAAGAAATGGGAGTGCCTGATCACCTCATCTGTCTCCTGAGAAATCTCTATGTGGGACAAGAAGCTACAGTTAGAACTGGATATGGAACAACTGAGTGGTTCAAAATTGGGAAAGGAGTACGACAAGGTTGTATATTGTCTCCCTGCTTATTTAACTTATATGCAGAATTCATCATGCGAAAGGCTGGACTAGATGAATCCCAAGCCGGAATTAAGATTGCCGGAAGAAATATCAACAACCTCAGATATGCAGATGACACAACCTTGATGGCAGAAAGCGAGGAGGAATTAAAGAACCTTTTAATGAGGGTGAAAGAGGAGAGCGCAAAATATGGTCTGAAGCTCAACATCAAAAAAACCAAGATCATGGCCACTGGTCCCATCACCTCCTGGCAAATAGAAGGGGAAGAAATGGAGGCAGTGAGAGATTTTACTTTCTTGGGCTCCTTGATCACTGCAGATGGTGACAGCAGTAACGAAATTAAAAGACGCCTGCTTCTTGGGAGAAAAGCAATGACAAACCTAGACAGCATCTTAAAAAGCAGAGACATCACCTTGCCGACAAAGGTCCGTATAGTTAAAGCTATGGTTTTCCCAGTAGTGATGTATGGAAGTGAGAGCTGGACCATAAAGAAGGCTGATCGCCGAAGAATTGATGCTTTTGAATTATGGTGCTGGAGGAGACTCTTGAGAGTCCCATGGACTGCAAGAAGATCAAACCTATCCATTCTTAAGGAAATCAGCCCTGAGTGCTCCCTGGAAGGACAGATCGTGAAGCTCAGGCTCCAATACTTTGGCCACCTCATGAGAAGAGAAGAATCCTTGGAAAAGACCCTGATGTTGGGAAAGATTGAGGGCACTAGGAGAAGGGGACGACAGAGGACGAGATGGTTGGACAGTGTTCTCGAAGCTACGAACATGAGTTTGACCAAATTGCGGGAGGCAGTGCAAGACAGGAGTGCCTGGCGTGCTATGGTCCATGGGGTCACGAAGAGTCGGACACGACTAAACGACTAAACAACAACATGCAGAAATGGTGAGCCTTACTGGAAGAATAAGAAACCAAGAAGAGAGACTTTTTAAAACAGAATGGGGGGGAATTACTGACTATTTGAAGATGCGTTGTAAACAAAGGATTGACATAAACGTACAGTAAGAAATAATTAAAAGGGAATATTAGTAAAGAGGTTTGAACTGGATATGCAGTAACAAAAAGATTCAAGCTATGTAACTGCAGAAAGGGGAGAAATGTGGATTGATTATGTAAAGACCTAAGTTTTTTCTGTTAAAATATTTATAAAATGAGAAGATGAAAAATGAAATTTTAAACAAAAACAATAAACCCCTATTCCCGCATTTGATGAAGGTGTGGGAACCCTGCAACATATTTTCATGCTTGGTGGAAAGAGGAGGAGGAGGAGGAGGAGGAGGAGGAGGAGGAGGAGGAGGAGGAGGAGGAGGAGGAGGAAGAAGAAGAAGAAGAAGAAGAAGAAGAAGAAGAAGAAGAAGAAGAAGAAGAAGAAGAAGAAGAAGAAGAAGAAGAAGAAGAGGAGGAGGAGGAGGAGGAGGAGGAGGAGGAGGAGGAGGAGGAGGAGGAGGAGGAGATTTTTATAGCACCCTATAGGTCTCGGGGCTGTTCATAGGATAAAATCACAATATAGAAACCCAAAATACATAATCAAAACAAAAACAACCTAATAACCCCCACTCCAACACATTTTAAAAGGGCATTGGATGTCAGTCAACCAAAGGAACGTTTTTGCCTGGTTACAGAGTTATGGACTTAAGAACAGGAAAGGTCAGCGCAAGACATATGGTTCATTTTGATGAGCCCAGCAGAGCTGATAAGAGAGGAGCGGTAATAGATAATTCTGAGCAGTCCGAGGAAGACACACAAGACCTCATATACTTTCCTGAATGATATATAACAGTTCATATCTGCCTTCTGCTACCACACCACCTGGCACAGATGATGAACAGGAGGAAAAAGCAGAGGAGCAGATTCAAAGTAGCACTACTGCCAGAAGGGATGAGATGGAGACTGATGACGAGATGCCTAAACAGGAGGGTGATGAGGATGCAGGTGTGGCTGCAGAGCCCAGAGTTCAGACGCTAATTGAGACCCAACAAAGGTATCCTGGCTCCATGACCATCCTACATTGCAAGGTTGGCAAGCCCCCTACAACCTTCCACCTGGCCACTGAAGCTTGCCTGTGGAAGGATGCTGCACAGGAGGAGTTTGATGCAACAGAACAAGACCTGGACCCTCACCAAGCTGCTGCTTGGGAAGAAGACAATTGGAAGCAAGTGAGTATTCAAGGTGAGGCAGGGTGCAGAAGGGAAGGTTGAGCACTACAAAGCAAGACTTGTAGCAAAAGGCTACTCGTAAATGTATGGAGAGGACTTGGATGATAGTTTTGCACCTGTGGTGAGGTACACCGCCATTAAACTGCTTTTAAGCATACTAGCTTCTAAACAAATGGACGTGAGACATATAGAAATTGCATTTTTGCATGGCAGAATCTCAAAGGACAGCTCAAAGGTTTCGTCAAGCCAAAGGAAGTTCATCTAGTGTGCAGGCTTCAAATAGGGTGTATGGAATGAAACAAGCTGCAAACGCATAGAGGGAGAAGTGGCACAACATGCTCAAACAGCCAGGGTATACGCGAGGTCAACAAGTGTTTGTACTCCAAATGCAAAAACGGACAATTTTCTTATGTTTTGGCATTTGTGGACGACTTGATCATACAACTAAAAAATTCCAAGACAATTTCCAAGTCATGAGGCACTTAGCCAAGGATGTGAAGGTGAAAAATCTTGGGAAAGTTTCCTATTACCTGGGTGTCCAAATTGAAAGAAAGGATGATGGATCTTATCTTGTAAGCCAAAAGCAGGTGGCCATTGAATTGCTTGACAGCCTAAATCTACAAGAAGCCAACCCAGTAACCATACCAAGGATTACTGACTTCCAAAAGAGTTGAAATGAATCTAAACTCTTGCCTGACAACAACCAGTACAGGTCAGCAATAGGGAAACTTTTATACCTGACCATGACAATGAGACCAGACATTGCAAATGCAGTGGAAATCCTGAATAGGAAAGTGAGTGCCCCCACCAGGATGGATTGGACTGTTGTGAAGAGAGTTGCCAGATACCTAAAAGGAACCATGAATTGTAAACTTAAGCTTCCAGCTGATTGCAATCCATAACTAGTAGGTTACACGGATGCTGAATTGGCAGGAGACACTAAGTCACAAGTCAATAGGTGGGTTCCTCTTTTTGTTTGGAAATGATCCATTTCTTCGGACAGTTATAAGCAGAAATGTAGCTTTGTCTACCATAGAGTTAAGATTATGTAGCAGCAACTGAAGCATGCAGAGAACTGGCCTGAATCAGCCAACTGACTATGGACTTTGGTTTGGGGCTGAAGAAGCGTATTTGATTGAAGACAATCAGAGCTGTTTTAAGCTGTCGTACAGCAAGAAATTCTACATGAGAACCAAGCACATTAGGGTTGAGTAGCACTGTGTGTGCAACACGATAAAATGGACTTGTTGAATTGGCCTATTGCCAAACCAAGGAGATGACAGTGGACATTCTTACCAACCCTTATCGAGCTACCGAGAGGCAGCTTTGAGAACTTTCTCGAGAACTTTCGAGTCAAGATGGGACTCTGGGTGGTTTAACAAAATTGTGCATGCTATTGTTATATTTTCCTGAGAAGGGGTTTGTTTGTGGGAGTTTTTGTAATCAGACAAAACAATACATATCTGTGTTAGTCAGTAAAGGGACATGGGATTTCATGTTTGCTGCTGGGGCTTCGGTTTCTTCATAATGAATTGATGGTTCTCCCAATGCTGACCTCAGTTTGTGCCCACCTTACAAAGGTCACCCTTTGCACATGGGTAGACAATATTTAAAAGCAAAGTTTCGCAGTGAAAGTGTGTTGTTGGGGGGGCATGAGAACTTTCCTGATCTCCCCTGCTGTCGGACAATGGAGTGTGTCTCCATAGCAGTGCATGGTGCTGCTCTGCAGTGAACTTATAAGGAGACTTGGCTCTGTTTAATCCTTTGTTCCTTGGTGCTGGTTTTGCTACCAGAAGCCTTGAGGTGCCCTTCTGGAGAGAGAATCCTCCTGAAAGAGCAGGAGACAGTTGCAAGGAAGTGGGGAAGGAACGATGAGTCTTGCTTTTAGTGTGTCTCCTTATGCATCTCTGTCTCTTCCATCCCTTCCCCAAAAACCCTTTTCAAAGGATGTTTGGCAACTGGTGCATTTGGGTGATACAGATCCCTTTGGGGAAAGGAAAATAGCAACAAATGTGACTCATAGCTTCACTGTTCTTGTGGGATGAGCAGTGGTTCCTTTCTCTCCTCTCATTCGCTTGAAATAAATTCATTTTTTTCTCAAGGACAGAAAGCAAAACCTGCCCCAAACAAGTTCTGTTTTCCTTTGTCTTGCCTCGTTGTGGCGTAGCAGGCACTGAAATGGAGGCAAGAACCCTCCTGGACTCTACACCATTTCACTGCCCCGCCACCAAGGTAGTTACAGGGCTAGCTAATCCATATGAAGTGTTGAATTGATGTTTCTCAAGTCTAATGAGACACTGCCCCTGATTAAGCCTGCTTGATTGCTCATTCCTCTGTCTCCTCCCTGAAGGCTCATTACTGGATCTGCCCACCCAGCTTCTCCATCCGACCCCTTTTCATGCTTCCTCCCTTGCCCATCCATCTCCTACAAAAGCTACCATGTCCTTTTCCTTCTCCTCCTCCCCACCTCCTTCCCCATACTCTTTATCTGCAGCTCATCCTCCGGCTACCATGAACCCATGATTTTTTTCAATGGTTCCACTGAAATTGGGGGATGTGTCAGCTGCAGCTTCTCATAGGTCTGGCACCAAGAAGATGTGCTAAACTGTTTGCATCCTCTCCCCCACGACTGCACCATTGGGTGGGGCCCGTGGCGGAGCTTTATGCTCTGGCACGGGGGGGGGGGAGAGCAGGCGGGCGTGCTGGCGCATGTCCCAGGGGCGTGGCGTGCCACCCACAGGAACGTGGTGCGCGTCTTGAGGGCGTGGCACACCGCCTGCAGCACGGGCGGGGGGCAGCCGCGATGGGACCCCATCAGGATCGTGCTGCCGAGGGCGGTGTGCTCCCCCCGCAGTCCTCTTCCTCTGCCACTGGGTGGGGCTACTACTTAGTTTAAGAAATGTCACGTCAATTAGAATCCCATGTTAAACTGACACACAACTTTACAGGATTTTTAAGTTGTTTGTATTCTTTTAGTTTTTCAATGTGAGTCACTTCAGCTCAATTCAGTTCTCAATGAAAACCATGTTTTCCTCCAATGTGAATTTCCCCACTGTGTCATTTAGCTGGTGCCATAGCTGGCCGGGCAGGTGGGGTGGGGGGTGCGCCAGCTGGGTTTTTTGCCCCGGGTGAAGCCTTCAGAGGAGCCTGTGTGTGTATGCAAATGCACGTGCAGGTGTGTGTGTGTCTTTGACCCGCATGAAAATAAAACCGATTTTTGCCCCAGTTTAGCTCGCTTCCTGTCCTATCTCCTTGTGACTGGAATAAAGGAGATTCAACCAAACCACAGCTTCCTGAGGGGCAATGGGTCAGTGCGTCTGGCTGTCAACTAGAAGATTGGTGGTTTGAAGCCACCCACCCCCACCCCCACCCCAGGGATAGTTGTGGGCAGGTTTTCTGCATTCTTTGAGATTTACACCTGAGCTCAGCTGGTTAGTGAGTAAACCAGATCATGAGACCATAGTTTGATCTTGACGTCTCTCTAACCAGAGTTTAAACAAACTGAAGATCCCCGAGTAGTTCTGCCGAGGCGGCATGGGGAACTAGAACTTGTTTAAAATGGTTATCAAGCGTTTCCCATCTCCTTGTAGCTGCAAAAGAGAAGAGATGTGAACATGTGAACTCGAGGCTCACTGCAACTCGTTCACATAGGGGGAAACGGGCTTTCCATTACATCTGAACCCAGGCCTTTGAGTATATGGTGAATGAGACAGATAAGTCGTGTAAATCGAATCAGTTGCATCATTTCCATGGCAAAAGGGAACGAACTGTAAAGCAAAGGGGGGCTGATAATGTGATCATCAGAGGTTGGCTTTTCTGTATAATTGCTTTCCAGACTCTCTGGATGATGAGCAAGCTCTACTCAGTAATTTGAGGGTCTATTTTTTCTCCTCCTTGCAGTTGGAAAAAAAGAGAGCCCCAATCGCCCCTGGAGAAAGTTCCTCGCTCCAGCCACCTCTGAAATACGAGCAGAAGACCAAGCCTCTGATTCCTGAGATGTGCTTCACCTCAAGTGGCGAAAACACAGAACCTCTCCCTTCCAACTCCTACATCGGAGAGGATGGAAGCAGCCCCTTGATTTCCTGTTCCAAGTGCTGCCTGCAGGTCCATGCCAGTAAGTCTGCGCTGAGATTCACTGTTGTGGTTGCATTTCGGGCCCGGCCCTTCCTTCCTTCTTTGTGGCATCAGAACTTCTGCTGATCCTTCCCCCTCTGCCTTGCAGCATTGCATTGGAGAAAAACACCCTCCACCTGTTGCTGCAGCACAGGTTGTCTGGTAAGAACAGCCACCTGAGAGCATCCCTGGGAGGGATGTAGATTTCCAAGGTGGTCTGTGCATGCTTAGAACTGCCTTTTTCTGGGTTTCATTGTCTCCTCCCTCAGCCAATCTCCCAAGCACAGAGGCATCGAAAGCTGCCTTAGATCAGGTTTGTCCACATAGCCCAGGTTGATCTACTGTGGTTGTAGACACAGAGAGGTCTTGTTTCCTGTAATGCAAAGGAGTTGGACGAGAAGACCCTCGGGATCCCTTCCAACTCTACAATTCTGTGATTGCACTTTCTACCTGATATTTCCAAATGGATATGCCAGGAACCAACCCTGTGATCTTCTGCCTGCAGAGCAAGTGCTCTGCCACTTAACACTATGCTCCTTCTCCCATCCTGTAACTTGATGTCACTCTTTTGTCTTCAACTGATTGTCCTTCTGACCTCTGGTTAAATGTTCGTCAACCATGAGCATTTTTCCTTCTGCTGCCTTGTTTCTTCTCTGTGAATTTGGCTCAATTATTTCTTGAAGCTATACCCTGCCACCCCTTACCTGTCTGCTCAGGCTGGCTGTCAGTGAACACGAGCAGCATTTCACACTGTGTTGCCTGTTCTTTGGGAGCGTTATGACTACTGCGACTCGAATCGTTGTTGTTGGTTGTTGTTGTTATTTATACCCTGCCCATCTGGATGGGTTTCCCCAGCCACTCTGGATGGCTTACACCACATAAAAAATTGTAAAGCATTACAATTTTTTCCAATACACGGTTGCCTTCAGATGTCTTCTAAAAGTCAGATAGTGGTTTATTTCCTTGACATCTGATGGGAGGGTGTCCCACAGGGCAGGCGTCACTGCTGAGAAGGCCCTCTGCATGGTTCCCTGTAACCTCACTTCTTGCAGTGAGGGAACCGCCAGAAGGCCCTCAGTGCTGAATGATGAGGGTGAGATGCTCCTTCAGGTACACTGTGCCAAGGCCATTTAGGGCTTTCAAGGTCAGCACCAAGACTCTGAATTGTGCTCGGAAACATACTGGGATCCTGTGTAGGTCTTTCAGGTCCGGTGTTACATGGTCTCGGCGGCCACTGCCAGTCACCAGTCTAGCTGCCGCATTCTGGATTAGTTGTAGTTTCCGGGTCACCTTCAAAGGTAGCCCCACGTAGAGCACATTGCAGTAGTCCAAGCGGGAGATAACCAGAGCATGTACCACTCTGGCAAGACAGTCTGTGGGCAGGTGGGTTCTCAGGCTGCGTACCAGATGGAGCTGGTAGGCAGCTGCCCTGGACACAGCTCCATGGACAGCTGTGAGTCCAAAATGACTCCCAGGCTGCACACCTGGTCCTTCAGGGGCACAATTACCTCATTCAGAACCAGGGGGTCCCCCACCCCCTGTCCCCCCAAAACAATACCCATCCTCCAACAACCTCCAGACACTCCATTGATGTGCCTGTTCCTTGAATCACAAGTATAACACAGACTCTGTGACATCTTTGGGGATAGCTATCCATATATAGGGATGCTTTCTGTTTGGACCAGTTTGTGTTTAAACAGCAGGACACAACCTTTTCAGTCCTGCAGGATTGTTTTGCATGAGTTGGACATTTTGCTTTGGGGCCCACTTTTCTCTCTTGCTCTTTGTTTCCCACTCACGTGCCTGGGACCGGCATGGAGGGCATGTGCCCCTGCCCCGGAGCTGTGGCCTAATAGAATTTGTTCCTCATTAAGATGTTAGTCCTGAAGTTGCCATTGGTCTGCTTCCCCTTCCCTTCCGAGCTCTTGTTGGGCAAGTGGGAGGAGAATGGAGATGTGAGTTTTGGAAGAACGGAATGCCTTTAAGGAGTGTCTTCAGACACGAACAGACACTTAAGGGTTTTTTATTTTATGGAGAGAATTAAATGAGGAGGGAAGGGGTGGGTGTACCACATAGACACCTAACTCATGTACTCTTTTGTGAAAGTTATCAGAGTGGGGCTTGTGGTGTCTTTCCCAGGATGTCCTCCTGAGTATGGATTTCTTCCCCTCTGACTTATCCTTCTATAACCCTTGTGAGGAACAGGGGCTGGTGCTTATAAGTATATGCAAACAGTCCTTCACAAGAAACCTTGAGGGCATCTTCCAACAAAGATGCCAAAGCAATCTTTGGTATCTGAAGAAGTGTGCATGCACACGAAAGCTCATACCAATGACAAACTTAGCTGGTCTCTAAGGTGCTACTGGAAGGAATTTTTTTAATTTTTTGTTTCGACTACATCAGACCAACACGGCTACCTACCTGTAAATAAAACAAAATACTTGAGCAATAGGAAGCAGCTGCAGTTCCCATATGAAAGCAAACCCCCAAGGGAAAAAGAAGCCAGATCAAAGCTTCTCTTACTCACCCCAAGCAAGGGTTGGAAATGTCACCTGCCATAAACCAAAGGGCTTTTTTTGTTTTGTTTCAGATGCTCAAGCCTCTCCTCTGATGTTTTCTGTTTATAGATTGGGCTCCTGGCAAGACAGTATCTATCAGAGGAGAGTCCATTATTTCATTGGGTCTTTTCCCCACTCTGACACATCCATTATAGGCCAGCCTCCTCCAAAGCTTTCAGCCTGAGCAGCATGGTTAATTTGGAAGGCAGATAAGGTCTAGGAAGGACAAGGGAAAGTTTCTGAAACATCACTTTTTTATTAAAGATTTCAAAAATATGTGCATTGCCTCTTTTTTCAAGTTGTGTTTTCTGCAGATCGGTTTCCTTTATTGTGAGACATTAGTGTTGCATGCAGTATTAGATTGGGGAGGAAAGGAAAGGAGAGTCTCCACCCCCATCGTCCAGCTTGGACACTGAGGTCCAGCTCTGAGGGCCTTCTGGCAGTTCCCTCCCTGCAAGAAGTGCAGTTACAGGAAACTAGGCAGAGGGCCTTCCCAGTGGTGGCACCTGCCCTGTGGAACACCCTCCTGGCAGATAAACAATTATACGACTATTTCAGAAGACATCTGAAGGCAGCTCTGAATCCGGAAGCTTTTTATGTTTGATGTTTCGTTATGTTTTTTATATTCTGTTGGAAGCCATCCATTGTGGCCAGGTCAACCCAGTCAGATGGGTGGGGGATAACTATTATTATTATTATTATTATTATTATTATTATTATTATTATTATCGGAGGCGGCAGACTTAATTCTTGGCTGAAGCCACCAGAAGGAAGGAGCATAGTGGATACTCCTATCCCTCAGCATCCTTCAGTGCACTGCTTTGTGCTATGTGCTGCGCTTGGATACTCTCCTAGTCAAGGCATGGCATGCCCTTTGCCTCTGACATTGGATGGCCTGACTGGCACAGGTGCTGCAAGGTGGTGCCATGTGTTTCCTGCTGTGCTGCTTCGTCCCTATGAATCCACAGTATACAGTCCCTGCATCTGTACACATCCCACCAGAGTCATAAGAGACATATTCTATACCAGCCTGTGGCTCTCCAGAAGGGACTGTGCAGGAAGGAGATATCGCTGCCTTGCTGTAACTCAGAACAGGAGCACTTTGCACTGTGGCATTTTGTTGCAGGTTTCACCGGTTTTACTAGTTCCATAATCTAGCCAAGCTCTTTTTTTCTCCATACCTTGAAGAGCTTGAAAACTACACTGTGGTTGTTGCAAAACACCCCCCCCCACGGCACAATCAATACTTCTTTACTGTCTCTCTCCCTCTGTTTGCATTTCGTTTTTAGTTTGCATCTTTCAAAAAATGCATCTGCTCTTCCAAAATACCTATTCTTCCATCCTCTCCCCAAATACAGAAGCACATTTTTCTGTGTTCTCTTGAAGCAAGAAATCAATGTTGAAATTTCACAGTCTCTTCACACAGCTCTTTTGGACTCCATAAATATTTTAATTAAAGACAACAGTTTCCATTTTGCTTTCCTGATCAGCTTTCTGAAGGTGTGACAACTGAGGTCTTTCTTTTTCACAAGGTCTAGATTAAATCTTCTGCCTCCCCTGCCTTGGGGTGTGTGCGTGAGAGAGAGAGGGGGGGGGGGAGGGAGGGAGGGAGACCTGGAAGAAACTTCAAGGAGACGATGGGCTTTACATTATTGACTTAACCACTGCCCCATCCTTTCCCTTATGGGGATTATATCTGCCTCTTGTTAAGTAGCTGCCTTTTATGTAACTCAAAAGGCTTCAGCATTACCTGAAGGTTTATTCTCTCCCCACCACTGAGATTGTAGAAATAAAGTATTAAAGTACCTCACCCAAATACCCTGTTGAAAGAGAGAGAGCGGCCGTGCCTTACTTGAAGCCTTTCACTTTGCTTTGGCCCTTTTCCTAGAGTTAAATCATGTAGAACCAGAGTGGGGAACCAGCAGCATCTGAAAGCCATGCAGACTGAGGCTGAAGGGCCACTGGATCAGTGGCAGAGTTCGCTGCATGGGCGGCCGGAGCGGTGGCCATGCCGTGCACCCGGGGCGAGCTGAGCGGGGGCGGTGTGATGCGCCACGCATGACGGCAGCGGCAGAGCAAGCTCCCTGCAGTGTGCTTTTTTGACACCCCTCTCAGAGATGACACCCAGGGTGGGCCGCCCCCACCTTCCTACGCCCCTGCACTGGATTCCCCACCCCTGATGTAAAGCAGGTGTTTTATCTCATTGTGTGCACAGGGTCCAAGGGCCTGCCTCTTTTATATATTAAATATGAAATGTCCTTGTAAATTTATTTTCTGTCCATCTGATGTGCAGAGATGTGCATAGAGCATCTGTGGTGGCTGCTTCTCAGCTGCAGAAGTCTCCTATCCCAAAGGAGGGCCAATGCCCTAGCTCAGTGGTTCCCAACAGGTGGTCCGGGGACCCCCAGGGGTCCGCGAGCTATGCCACAGGGGTCCTCAAGATGCTATTAGAATAAAAAATATATTAAATATATTTTGTATGATAACAGATTTTTTGTTTTGGCCGCTTCCTGCATGAGCAGAGTCTAGCGCAAAACTAGAATTAGATAGAGGCAGTAGTTCTGCTGTATGCCGTTAGGTGGCGCTTTACAAACACTACTGTTTTGCAAAGAGGCAGCGCGCGCATTCTACTAACGCTCACCTCCCCAAGATGCTTTGCGCGCGTTGGCTTCATTTGTGCGCTACTGCGCAGGTACCCTGTCTTCTCCATTCCCCTCCCTCCTCCCTGGCGCGCGCTGCCTCTTTGCAAAACAGTAGTGTTTGTAAACAAAGCAAGCATTTTCTTCCATGTGTTTCATGAAAAACAAATATAGGAATCGGCTCGACATGCGGTCGGATTTCAGAGTGAAAGTTTCAAGTTTTGAACCTAATATTTCAGAAATAATGGACTCAGAGGACAGATTTAACTTATCTCATTAAGAACTGAAAATTAAAACTAACTGTATACTGATGGAGTACTCTGTTGTAACTGTAAAAAACGTATAAATATAAAATATAAAAAGACTCTTAATTTGGCTCTCACTTTTTAATTTTAGGATTAGGAATTAATGGAGGTCCTTGTCACAATAGCGGCTCGATGAGGGGTCCTCGAGAAAATTTTGTTGGGAACCCCTGCCCTAGCTTTTGAACTTCTTGCAAAAACATTGCAAAATATTTTTTTAATTTGGGCTAGCATTTAGAGGGGAAGATTTTGGATGGTAGGGAGGAGAGAGGGCATAGTATTCATCTTTTGTCTGTTTTTATTAGGTGTGTTATTCATATCTTGTTCCGAGCACCAGAAATGAGTGAGCTAGGCATGCGGATAATTCATTAGCTGAGCTTTGTGCACAAGATGGTTTTCCCTTCCTCTCTCTGAGCCTCTGGTTTTTACTAAAATGGTTTCCTGCATTGCTCCCATGGCATCAATTCTGCTCCTCAAGGAGCCAAAATGTGAAATATACGCCTGGATTTTTAGTGTTGCTTTCTATTTATTTCAACCTGATGCTTTTCTATTTGTCACAGGTTGCTATGGGATACATCCTGACATAGTGAATGAAGGCTGGACCTGTTCCCGGTGCTCAGCCAATGCATTGCTAGCGGTAAGTCAAGCCTTTTTGGAGGTGGCCAAAAGGACATTGGGCCAAGGCTATAATGTGCATGTCCCAATTTAGGGTTCAAGCTTAACTTCATAACCATGTGGACTATAAACATACTGCTTGCTTATTTTGTTTTAAAAGATTTCCCAGATGCTACATCAATAGACATGCGCCTAATATGAAAATGTTTGGACTCTTCCTTGAAATGTCTTTTTTCTTCTTTAATTGCTAACCTATTTTTTCAATCTTGTGCCTGTAGGATTGCTGTCTTTGTAATCTCAGGGGAGGAGCCCTTCAAAGGACCACAGATGGAAGGTATAGAGAATTTTTTAAAAATATATATATATTAATTGCATGCCTCCCAATCCACCAGGATTTTATAAGTTTATAACAAGAAGATCCTCAAAATCCCATTGCTATGGCTACCTTTCTAGATGGACTTGGATTTGTTTTTTCCATTCGCAGTCTCTTGGGTGGTTTAGGCTACCTTAATCTGTGTGAGCCCCCCCCCAACAAATGCATTTCTAACTCTTCAGGGAGATTTTGCAGCTAAGCTTTCTGTTTAATATTTCTGTTGGCATTTTTATTTTTAAGTTAGTGGCGCTGTGGCTTAGCAGTGGCAGGGCCATTTTCCCAGGGACAATGGGGAGGGGTTAAGCAGGGGAAAGGGCCATTCTCCAGAACTAGGCTGGGGGAGCTGTGGCACTCCATATGTTCTTGAATGATAATTCTTGTCTTCCCTGAGCATTGGCTGCGCAGGCTGAGGCTGGGAGTTGGGAGTCCAACAGTATATGGAGGGCCACATGTTCCCTGTTTCATGCTTTAGAGACTTCTCCCAAAACTTTGAGAAATAAATGTTGCAGGCATTCAACTAGTGAGTTCTAAAGTGAGACAGGCTGAGGCACAACACACACACACCCTTCCTATTGCGAGGTGTGCCAGAATTGTTGCTTCTGTATAAGTGCTCCTAGATACTCGGAGACTTGATTAGTCCAGTTTCCTTGCTGCCAGTTAGCTCTCTGCCCATGGGTGTACCCAGCATGGGGCAGGGGGGTGTAGCTGCCCCCCCCAGAAGGCCAAACTGCGGGCCCGACTAGGGAAGCAAATACCCTGCGCAGGCGCCCCGCTTGTTGAAACGGGAGGGGGGGGAGGAAACGCTGCTGGTGCCACGGCTCCTCGGCGGCAGCTCCTCTCAGCCCGCCCTGCCTACATTTGCACCAATTACCGCCCACTAAAGCCTTCGTGCCTCCCAATGGAAAGCCCTGCCCGGCGGCAACCTCTCCTTCCTAAGAGTTCTGCTGGGCTGGCAAGCAAAGGAGACGCGGCTCCCTGCATTGGTTGCAGCCGCTGCCGCGCTCTGCCTCCCGGTAGGCTTCACTGCGATCGTCGGCGCCGCGGGCTGGGAATCGCCCCCTTCCCCCCCTCCGCACCCCCCTGAGTTAGGAGTTGCTACTGAGACTCCTCCTGGGCCGGGAGAGGAAGTGCACCGACAGGAGCCAGTTCAGCCTCAGCGGGCAGAAGCCCGCAAAGGAGGAGTGGGGGGCGGCGCCCAAAGGCGGTGGTCGTGGCTGCTGCAAGGAAGCTGCATGGGGGCGCTTGCGCCGGATTGCCGGCGGCAGGAGTAGCCCAGCGGCAGTGACCCTTCCTCGCCGCCCCCCACCCCCGGCAATAGGAAAGGAGCTGCCTTGGGGGGGCGGCACAGCTCTCCGCTCCCCCTGCATGCATTGCCCTCTCCGGGCATTGGCTGCTGTTTCCTTCTTTGCAATCCCCCCCCCAGCCACTCTCCCTTGCTGCCCCTGCCGAGAGAGGGGCGTTGAGGGCGGGGGAGCCGCCGCCGTAGGGTCGCAGCTGGGGGGGGGCTCGCTCGCCTGCACTGCGCCACCCCACCTTCTTCTTCTTCTTTGAGGGTCTCAGCTTGGCGGGGGGGTCCCCCAGTATCCTCCCAGGCCACGGGGGGGTGGCCCCCCAGGACTAGCAGACCTCTGAGCTCCTTCCCCATCCCAGATATATAGGGTGGGAACTGGCAAGGCTTCAGGGGGAGCTGGAGGAGGGAAAGCAGGGCCCAAAGGGGTTTTTCAGGGGGGTGGCTAGCCGTAAATGGATGGGAGCGGTGTTTTCAGAGCAGGGCCGTGTTAAGCATACCTGGCACCCTGGCACTGTGGTGTGACGGATCCCTCTGGCGCCCCCACCCCGCCCCGTTTCCCGGGGTTCATTTAGTGGCTGCAGCCGCCGCAGAGTCATCGGGCCCGCTGGCCCTGTAGCCCCGCCCACATTCCCACTTTGTGGCCCCTCCCCTTCCGTGCCTTGGCCCCGCCCCTGAACGACCATGGCTCCCCCCCCCTAGTTTTGATCCTGGGTACGCCCCTGTCTCTGCCAGTGACCAGCAACTGCTAGCCTGTGGGCCACATGGTCCATGGACAGCCACAGGTCACATGTGTCCTCCTTGTTCCAAAAAGCAAGGAGCTTCTCACGTACAACCCTCACAACTGGCTTCAGGAGGGATTGTGGAGGAACTGCTGGAAGGACCAGGGCTGCTGCTGTATGTTCATATTTCCTCATCAGAAAGGCAGTGTAGTGACATGGAGCTTCCAAATCTTGGCTTCAGCTAAGTTTTAAGTTTGCAAGCTCTGTATGCAGTTGCTGTGTGTTGCCAGTGTTACCTGCAACTCACAGTAAGTTGGTGTCAAAGGTGAAAATGGCGAAGCAAGGTTAGTACCTTGCAAATGTGTCTTTCCCCTCCATTGTGAATGCTCATAAGAGCACAAGAAGAGCCTGCTGGATCAGGCCATCTTAGTCCGGGATTCTGTTCTCATGGTGACCGGCCAGATGCCTGTAGGAAGCCCATAAGCAGGACCCAAGCAGAGAAGGGCACTCTCCAGCAACTGAAGCGTTTCCAGCAAACTGGCAATCAGAAGCGTTACTGCCTCCAGCTGGGGAGGGAAAGCATTGCCATCATGGCTGGTTAGCAGCCACTGATAGCCGTCTCCTCCATGAATTTGTTAAATCATCTTTTAAAGCTATCCAACTTGGTGGCTATCACTGCCTTCTGTGGGAGTGAGTGTCATCATTTTAACGATCCACTGCATGAAGAAGTCCTTTCTTTTATCCCTCCTGAATATTTCAACATTCAGCTGCATTGTATGTCTACAAGTTTTAGTGCTATTAGAGAGGGAGGAAAAACTGTTCTGTATCCACTTTCTCCATGCCATGCATAATTTTATTTCTTACCTTTTCTCTAAACTCAAGATCCCCAAATGTTGCAACCTTTCCTCATAGAGAACTTGATCAATTGGGTTGGCCTTTTCCGAACCTTTTCCAACTCTACCACATCCTTTTTGAGGCGAGGCAATCTTCCAAATGCAGTAATGCCATACGTTTGTGTAAAAGCGTTATGATACCAGCAGCTATATTTTCAGTTCCGTTCCTAATGATCCCTTGCATGGAATCTCCCTTTCTCATAGCTGCCACACATCATCTTTGAGCCATCCACTATGGCCCTAAGGTCTTGTTCTTGGCCAGTCATTGCCAGTTCAAACCCCATGAGCATATGTGTGGAATTAAGGTTTTTTGCCCCCACAGCCATCACTTTACACTAGTTTACATTGAATTGCATTTGTCATTTTAACCACCCATTCACTCAGTTTGGAGTGGTCCTTTTGTAGCTCTTCGCAATTTTTGTTTTTGTTCTAATGACCCTGAACAGTATCACCAGCAAACCTGACTGCCTCACTTCTCACCCCTAACTCTAGATTGTTCATGAACAAGTTAAAAAACACAAGCCTGAATACCAATCCTTGGAGGACTCCCAATTTCAAAAGCCCTCTTTTGGGTTAAGTGCCAAATTTATTCGTACTCTCATCTACCTATTACTTAAACAATTCCTGTTGCACTTCTTCCTGCAACTTTTTGGTAACAACTTTTAAAATTATTATCTGAGGGAAGAGAGTAGCATTATTATTATTATTATTATTATTATTATTATTATTATTATTATTATTATTTCCATCTTCGTTGTTTTTCAGGTGGGTCCATGTAATCTGTGCAATCGCTGTCCCTGAAGCTCGCTTCCTCAATGTCATTGAGCGCCACCCTGTAGACATCACTGCCATTTTGGAGCAAAGGTGGAAACTGGTAAGGGCCCATCAAAATGGGCAGGAAAAAGGAGGGACGTAACTTGAAAAGTGTCGCAGGGTGTTAGCCTGCTGAGAGCTCTGGCAGACTTTGGCTTGGGGGTTAGAAGAGGCTCTGTTATGCCGTTGAGTTTCTCCCTCCCCCTACAAAGGGGGCTTTGGTTCATGCTGTGGAGGTAAAATGCATTCATTATTCAGGCCAGAGTGACGGCTCTGAATTGATACACAAGCGATAAATTGTGTGGAGCTAGCTCCTTTATGGATAACCTGACATTTCCAGCTCGCCGTCCTCTTCATTACCCACGCTTGTAACAGCAAATTAAAAATCCTTTTTTTACATGGGACTTGCTTGTTCTGCTTAATGGGCCTCCCCAGAGAAATCTGTTAAGTCCTCTGCAGCTGCCATGAGGCTTTACGGCTTGTCCCATCCCTTTGTCTGCTCTGCATTTCCTTGCTGTTTTGAATAGCAGTTTCATAGAATGTATTTGGTCTTTTTTGCCACTCGCCCTTGTTGTTTCAGGAACCACATGCACTGGCCCATATGCAAGTTTTAGAATCAAGAGCCTCAAAATGCAAACACGTACATACACACATAAACACAAATTGGGAGAGTTTCCAGCTGCTCCCAATAATCCCTTCATTCCTTGGGTGGTGGGATGAGCAGATCTGAAGGGCTGGGGGCAAATCATGGTGTTGAGTCTAACTACGGCACTCCACGTAAGGAGCTGTGCTGAACTGCAGCAAACAGAAATGAAGAGGCACACTCCTCCTCCACCTTGCTGCAAGAATCTGTTGAAAGAATCCTTAGCTCAGTAGTAGAGCACATATTTTGCCTCTAGAAGGTCCCTGGTCCAGTCCTCCATTAAAGGGCTCTGGAAAGATCTCTGCCTGTCTTGGAGAACAGATGAGGTCTGATTAAGGCACATGAAGAAGAGCCTCTGATGATGATTGCTGGGTCCAGGTTGGTTCATATGGGGAGAGGCAGTCTTGAAGGTATTGCAGTCCTGAGTCATTTAAAGTTTTATAGGTCAAAACCAGCACTTTGAATTCGGCCTGGAAACTGATTGGCAGCCAGTGCAGTCAAGACAGGATTGGCGTTATATGCTCAAACCGTCTTGCCCCGGTGAGCAACTTGGCCAATGAATTCTGCAGCGACTGAAGTTTCCAAACCCATATTCAGAGGCAGCCCCATGTATAATGCATTGCCGTAATCTAGCCTAGTATTTGAATTCTTGTTCAGATTGTGCAGCTCCTCATGCCATAAAGAGAGAAATAGCTCCCTCCCTTTTTTGCAATGAAATCTTGAGTGGGTTAAATAGACCGGGCTTGAATTAGTCTCAGTGGGAGAGCGAATCAGGCAAGACATCTTGCAGAAGATGAGCCCCCTGCCGCAGTTAACTAGTTTAAAAGCAAGAAACCTAGCACCCAAATCCACTGCTTGTTCTCCTTTGCACATTTCACCATGTAGTGACAGGAGGTCTTTTAAGGAAACACTCAGGCACAACTGTCTAATTGCTTCAGGAAAAAAAGTTCTATGAGCTGGTTCTTGCTTCGAAGAAGGAGCAGGTGGTGATATAAAGGTCAATGAGGCTTGGGATCCTAGGTGGCAGAACAAAGAATCGGGGAGAGGGCAGGAAGAGCATATTGTGATAATAAAGGTTTAAGCAGACAGTTATCTTGAGTTTTGAAAAGACAGGTTTTCTGTCTTCCTTCCATGTGGTGTCATCTGGGACTAGGCCTATTGTTTCCAGAATAAAGGCTGAAAGCTAGAGAATTTGCCCAAGTCTACCCAAAGTCTCCATAACTGAACAAGGAGATGAGGCCTGGTCCCCCTGCTCAAACTCTCAACGCTGCAGGTTGGGCTCAGTCGTAACTGCTAAGGGCAGGGGAGGGCAGGGTATGTCCATAAACCCCGTGCTTCTGCATTCACACTGCTGGAGTGTAGAATTTGCATATGATTAGCAGCTGTTCTTCCCTCTCCTTCCTTGCGGGGTTTTAAGCAGAGGTTGGATGGCCATCTGTCACAGATGCTTTAGCTGAGTTTCCTGCATTGCAGAGGGTTGGACTAGATGGCACCTGGGGTCCCCTCCAACTGTACAATTCTATGATTCCAAAGGGCCACTTTGATAAGACACACACACACACACACACACACACACACCCTGCTGCCAAGGTTCCATTGACCTCATCACTGTTCTTATCTCTGGGGGACCAGATTTGGCCCCAGAGCTTCTAGTTGCTGACCCCTTGTCTAATATTTGATTTTGATGCTGTGGAATAAATGCTGTTATGGCACAGTGAAGGAAAACTGCTGTCTTCATCTTGCTATTTCTGTTTGCTTTACAAATTTTGTTAGCTGGGTGGTGGAGGGGGTCCCTCCTTTAGGGGGGAGGGACCTGAGCTGTGGCCCCGCCACACATGTCAGGTATCAAGGCCAAGCTCTCCTTTGTCATACGTGCAATGTGCTGCTTGGTTTAGCAACAACACCATTTGTGTGGCTCCTGATTAATGGGGCTTTGCGGGCCCGCATCAGTAAATTATTTACGATGCATAGATTCGGAATAATTAGCTGTCATCTCCTCTGTGGAGTACATGAAATGTAGCTTCCATCATGGGGCAAACAGGCCATTTCTTACTCTTAGCAATGATGGTGGCGATGATAACGATTTTTCAGCATGGCTTTATTTCTGAGGTTTGTTTGTAGGCACATGGTTTCTCCTTTGCTCCCTTCATCTCATACCTTTAAAAGATTACTGCTGCTTCTTCCCTGGTAACGTTTTATCTTGAGAGACTGATGATGGCTGGGGGAGATGCTCAGCTTCTTCCTCCTTGTCTGACTTGTCAGGATGCATTTATGGCAGAGCGTGTCTCCTCCTCCCCCTGCTTTGGTGTGTTGTTAACTTAATTTGCTAGAAAATTGGTTTTGAGTTGCGTGGGTTGAGTGACCGGAGGCGATGATGAGAGGCAGAATGTAGATGAGTGGGTGGTTCTAGATCAGCAAGTTTTAAACGGTGTTTCAGGGAACCCCAGAAGTTTTTCTCAATGAGAAGAAAAGCAGGCAAGCTCACTCCTGGAAAAGAGCTCCTGGGGTCAATGGAAGTAACATGGTCCAAATAGTACGGTTGTCGCGTTCAGCAGGCAGGGATCCAGAGGCGCACAGTGTGAGTTAGTAGACATTTTCCATAGTGGGAAGATAGCGGGGCTGCAAGAGGTATCTATTTTAGCAGCGTCTCTCACTTGCAAAATAAAAAAAATTCCTTCCAGTAGCACCTTAGAGACCAACTAAGTTTGACATTGGTATGAGCTTTTGTGTGCGTACACACTTCTTCAGATACACACTTGCAAGTTTCTCAGACTGAGGAACTGAGCTTGAAGCAGTAGCTAGGCCCCTGCTGGCTCCTCTGGTCTGGATGCCCTGAGAAAAGCTACAGTACAGTCAGTGTCTGGCATTCTAACATGTGGCACTCCCAAGAGCTGCCCTAGTCTTTGGCAATTGTTTTTGAGATAGTGTTAGATACCTTCTAGCATGTGGTCTTGGTCTGTGCTGACCCAGCTGTTGCACCCTTGAATGCACCCCAGAATTCCCTGCACAGCCCACATCTTCAAGGGCAGGCATGTGGAGAGAGTTCCTGGAAGAGAGGCCCTTCCCAGTGCTGGCTCATTTCAGCTTCAATCAGATCTACATTGGAAGCCATTCCAGTTGCCTCTGTCAGCACTGAAAGGTGGCACTGCTAATTGCATTTCAGAAAGGAGGAGGTGGGCTGGACCTTTGGGTTTTGCACCGCCCGGCCTTTGTTTGCCCCTGAGCCGGCCTTTGCCACAACTTGAAATGTAGTTGCTCTTAATAATCTCTGCCTTTCTATCACTGTGCAAGGTCTGCTCAAATGCCAGAGTGACAGCTAGGGGTCAGACGTTTGAGAATGACAGGCATGATGCATTATAAAAGGGGAAAGGTATTGAAGCAATAGAAGGAATGTTGGATTGTTTCTTCCAATAATGGGGGGAAAGAAGCCATAGTTCAAGAAGAAATTGGGCAAGTCGAATAAATTTTGGGGGTAAATTATTTTGATGTAGCTATAGGGCGGAACTTTTGAGTTTTTCAAGGAACAATTAGTACATGGACTAAATCTGCTACAGTGGCTGACATGCTCTATGAGTAATTTTTTAGTGACTGATATATTTTTGTGTATGTTCCTGTATTGGTCTGGCATGTAGTTTTGATGTATTTTCATTTGTGCACATTTTGATACTTCAGTTTAGAAAACACACACAAAATGCCAGTGTTGGGGGCCTGTTGTGAAGTGTGCGATGAAGTCAGCTAGTCAATACCAGTGAAATCTCATTATTAAATTGCCAATACCCAAATCCCTCCCTGGATAGAACAACTGCTGATATATGACATGCCCTATAGCGGCACCTGAAGGGAATCTTCAGCTTCTCTCAGCTCAGACTACAAAAATGCAATACGCTGGCTAATAACTGTTAGTAAATATATAATCTGTCTGATGTCATTCAAAATATACGAATAAGCCACTTCAAAACAATGTATATATCATACAACACATCTCACAAAATAACTGCAAGTTGTTATATGTATCAGAGTCAAACAAAGGTTCACACAACCAGTGAATAGCAAGGAATGCCAAACCATCTCTCAAAGGAAGACGTCTCTCCAAAGTCTCAAAAGCACAGTGCATCCAGAATAGTTCAACTGTTTTGGAATAAAGTCTTCAGCTAGAAATGGAATCGCAAGCAATGAATGACAACAAAACTGAGCAACCTGTATGTAAGATATATAGTAGAACAAAATATATAAAGAGGTACATACTGAATAATTATCAATAAAATATACATACTAGTGAAGATCATGTTGTTGTTTAGTCGTTTAGTTGTGTCCGACTCTTCGTGACCCCATGGACCAGAGCACGCCAGGCACTCCTGTCTTGCACTGCCTCCCGCAATTTGGTCAAACTCATGTTCGTAGCTTCGAGAACACTGTCCAACCATCTCGTCCTCTGTCGTCCCCTTCTCCTAGTGCCCTCAATCTTTCCCAACATCAGGGTCTTTTCCAAGGATTCTTCTCTTCTCATGAGGTGGCCAAAGTATTGGAGCCTCAGCTTCAGGATCTGTCCTTCCAGTGAGCACTCAGGGCTGATTTCCTTCAGAATGGATAGGTTTGATCTTCTTGCAGTCCATGGGACTCTCAAGAGTCTCCTCCAGCACCAGAATTCAAAAGCATCAATTCTTCGGCAATCAGCCTTCTTTATGGTCCAGCTCTCACTTCCATACATGAAGATCATACTAGTGGATCAATGCTCACTGCTGCTGATGCTTACAACACAAAGGCATAGAACATATAAAGTTGACCACAGGTGTTTCACATCACAATTGTTGCAGACAATGTAAAGAAACGTAAAGCAACAGTACATCAATTCTGGCCTTACAATGCAAAGATGGCCCATAAAGTCTTGCCCAACCCCACGTGTATGTATCTGCCTCTAGGCTGGCAATTCACAAATGAAGATACTTGAATCGCAAAGGGGGGGGGCTGAAAGAGCAGGGCCTGTCATAAGTTTACCTCATGGCTGATGTGGAATGTGGCCTAGCCCGCACCCTAACAGCAGTTTCATCTGCAAAACAAATTGTTCCCAGGGATTCGAATATGTGAGCCAAGCTGCAGGTGGAGGCACAAGCATAGGAAGTCAAGTTGAAATTGCCAAAATGTCCATGGCGTGCCCATGCAGTAACACCAACCTTTATTCCTTCCCCAGAAATGTGTGTACTGCCGGAGATGGATAAAGAAAGTGTCAGGTGCCTGTATCCAATGCTCTCATGAACACTGTTCCACCTCTTTCCATGTCACCTGCGCCCACGCAGCAGGGGTGCCAATTGAGCCAGATGATTGGCCCTATGCTGTGTCCATCACCTGCTTCAAACACAAAGCGGGAAGCCACATGGTAGGTCTCCTCAGTGGTTTATCTCTCTTCCTTCACCCCTCTCTCTCTCTTTAAAGAAGCCTAATCTCGTCGTTGTTTTTAATCTGCCGTTTGTAGATCCCATTTTCAAGGGAGGTATCGCTAGCGCAGACGGTGATTACAAAGAACCGGAACGGTCTCTACTACCGGTGCAAAGTGATTGGCGTGACAACACAAACCTTCTACGAAGTCAATTTTGAGGATGGCTCCTACAGCGACAACGTTTATCCAGAGAACATTATTGTAAGTTAGCATTGGTTTGAGGTGGGAAAATCTTCTGTAGGTCTCTTTGCCATTCTAGAGGGTGTGTACTACTTTTATCTTTTCTGCTTATATGGCCGTGAGTCTTGTTTCTATTATTACTAAAATAAGAATTCTGTCTTCTTGAGTTAGATTTAAAAAAAGATAGTTTGAGCTGAAGATCTAGATCTAGTATGGAATTTATGAATGACAAAAAAATTGCTTCTGTTGTACCATCCAAGGAAGAGTGGTTTCACAAGGTTCACTGGTAAAACTTGCAGAATATGTGTATTTACATGATCAAGAAGTTTGTGATAAAAGATGGTTCAATTTATTTTATTATATACAGTCATACCTTGGATCTCGAACGCCTTGGCTCCTGAACAAATCGGCTCCTGGGCAATCGAAACCCAGAAGTGACTGTTCCGATTTCCGGACACTTTTCGGAAGCCGGGCGTCCGGCGCAGCTTCCGATTGGTTGCAGGAGCTTCCTGCAGCCAATCAGAAGCCAAACTTTGGTTTTCGAACATTTTGGAAGTCAAATGGCCTTCTGGAATGGATTCCGTTCGGCTTCCAAGGTACGACTTGGCTTATATAGGGCCTTTTCCACTGTTCTCATAAATGGGGCATGTTAGATAAATGAGAGATTAAAATTGATAGAGGTGTGTGTATTCTCTCTTGCTATATATTAAAATTGTAAAGCCGTAATTGTGCTGCAGCTTGTGTGGCCACCTCCAGCTTGATGACAGAACGACAGGCAAGCAAAACAGCGGAAAGTGGTAGCAAGCTGTTTGAAATGCCTACCGCCCTACTTTAGAGTGTGGTTTGGCAAATGGCTTTCTGAAGACCATCCTCCCTTCTGTTAAACATTGCTTCATTGGAGAGGTGCTTCAGGTGGGAAAGTCTGGGGTAGGTGAGGAGGGAGCGAGATGTCAAGAGAGGAGGGATTGGCCCAGGTGTGGGAGAAGGGTTGGCAATGGAGTCCGCAGGTATGTGGGGTTGGCAAGCAGGGATGGCAGCCCCTTGTATTCTATATTTTGTATATGCAATTATTAAAGAAAACAAGCTGGATCAGACTAAAGGCCCATCTAGAACTGCATCCTGTTCTCACACATGGCTAGTCAGAGGCCTGTGAGAAGCATAGCTGCCAAGTTTTCCCTTTTCTCGCGAGGAAGCCTATTCAGCATAAGGGAAAATCCCTTAAAATAAGGGATAACTTGGCAGCTATGGTGAGAAGCCAGCAAGCAGGATCTGCACAAGCATCAACTCCACCCCCCACCCCCCTTGTATTCATGGACTTACTGCCCTCATGCTGCAGAAGTATGTAGAGATCATGTCTGGTAGCCTTTTATAGCCTTACCTTACTATTTGTGCTTGGGGTCTTTCATTGAAAATCCTGTAAAACGTGTCTGTGGGTGTTTGCCTGCTACAGCCCCTTCCCAGACTTCCTTAATTGAAAGTGTTAAGGTGCCAGCCATTTCTGCGTGCTCCCCTCCCTCCCTCCCTCCCACAGTCCCTCTGACTTTCTTCCCTGACTTGTCTCTCAGAGCAGAGACTGCCTCAAGATGGGGCCACCCGCTGAGGGAGAGGTGCTTCAGCTGCAGCTGACGGATGGCATCACTCACCAAGCCAAGTTTATTGCTGCCCAGGTCAGCCAGATCTTTCAGGTAAGCATCCAGCAATCCCTTTGCCTTTGCCTTCCAGGCTACTTTTACTAGCAGGGAAATGGACTTGTTTCTGGAATACAAAGATGGACTGGTGACTTCCCTGGAGTGATGTTTCCTGACTAGGGTTGCCAGACTCAATAGAGGACAGGACTTCTGTGCCTTTAATTGCCATGCTCTCTTTTGAGGCTCTGCTGGTTTCTCTTTAAGGTTTCCAGACTCAAAAGAGAGCAGGGCAATTAAAGGCACAGAAGTCCTGTCCTCTATTGAGTCTGGCAACCCTATTCCTGATGTGTGTGCTGCTCCTCCATGTTCTGGAGAGAACTGTATGTTAGCAAGCAAGCCCTGCTGAGAGGGTTATGCCCTTTAAACTGGAGCCATCTTGATTCATGGCGTAATCATTTCCCAATTGGATATGCATCGCTTAAGAGGAATAACGCATACAACCAAATGGTGAACAGAACGAGAACCCGTTTTCTGGGGCTAAATAGCCTTGGTTAGGTTTAGAAGGAAGGATGGTTGGCTGGTCCCACACGGGTTATGAAATGTAAGCTGGAGGTCAGATTGCTTGATGGCCACACTCATTCCCCTCTGTAGGTAGAGTTTGAAGACGGCTCACAGCTGATGGTCAAAAGAGGCGAGATCTACACCCTGGAAGAGGAGCTTCCCAAGAGAGTAAAATCACGCTTGGTAGGTTTCTCAGGGCTTACTTTTTACAAAGCTGCTGCTGCTTTGAATTGTTTACCAGGACAACTTTTGCTGCAGTGGAGAGAAGTCATGTCCCCTTTATAGTCACTGACTTTGTTAAATAGGTTACCTGTTGGCTAGGGGCAGCCTGAGGTATTTTGGCACCTGAGGAAAAATAATTTATAGTGCCCCAGCCACTGTGGGCAGCTTCCAACAAAATAGATAAAAAGTTGTTGTTGTCTCCATCACCATTGCTATTATTATCATTATCATTATTATTATTATATCATCAGTATTATGTGGTGTGAATGTGGCATTCTTCTTCTTTTTCTTCTTCTTCTTCTTCTTCTTCTTCTTCTTCTTCTTCTTATTATTATTATTATTATTATTATTATTATACCACCATATTTGTGACTCTATCCACCCCTTGGAGAAACCGAGTGATCAATAAATGGTGTTGTATTCATTCAGAAATCTCATAAAGTGACGCTTGGGTCCACGAGGAGATGCTTTCACCAATTGTCCCACCTCAGGATTAATTCAAGTTCATTGGTCTAAGAGGGTCTCCTGCCTTTTGTGAAATTTTGTCTCCTCTCGTCTGAAAGGGTGCTTGAGTTCTCTCTGCCTTCTGCCTTCCTCTCACACCTGTCATTCTCCTGTTGCCCTTCTAGTCGCTCAGCACTGGGACGCCTCAGGAAGGTGCCGTCTCGGGAGACGACTTGAAAGCAGCCAAGCGCCCTCGGGTGGGCAACACCAAGAGCCCCGAAGACCCTGGGCCCAGCCCCAACTACCTTGCCATCATGGAGACCCTGCTGCAGACACCGTTCCAGCCAGGAGCACAGAGCAGCACTATGTTCTAAACCCAGAGGAACAGTGATTTTAATTTTTTTCTTAAAAAAAGACGCAACTTTTTAAAGCATCCTTTTTCACATCCCTGCGAAAAGTAATTTAACTAGAAAACTGTGGCGTGGGAAACCCCAGCCTTTGTGCAATAACTTGCAAATTAATAATTTTATTCTGTTCTTGGTGTGGACTTCAGAGGAGCTTGTCTTGCTCTGGCCTACCTCTGTTCTTCCTGTTGATGAACTTTTGAGTAGACAAAACATTTTTGGGGGGAGGTGGGTAACCTTCTGCACAGAAACTTTGGAAGAATATGTGTCAATGGAGCTTTGTGCAACTGAACCTTTGATTCTTTGTTTTTTGTTTGTTTTCAGTGGTTAAAAGCTTGGAGAAGTGTTCACTCCAGTTTTTAAATCTGTTTTTTTCCTCCCTTACTCTCTCAATATATATTTTCCTTCTTTTCTGTATTTCTTAAAAAGGTGCTATTTCCCTGACTACTGAAGCCGCCTTTTTGGAATTAGCAATTGCATTTAAAAAACAAAACAATACAAGCAGCAGCAATGTAATGAAAAAGTGAAGTGTTTCTACTCCCCCCCCCCCGAACATGGCTTTAAAACAAATGAACCCCCAGGTTTTATTGGAGGGAGGGCAGGTTTTATTGAAACACCTCTTTTATGTTGGGGTAATGTTTGTGTTGAACAAAGAAAGTTTTCCTTTAGCCGAAATGTTTTATAATAAATGAGAGCATCACAACAGAACCACTACTGGACAGAATTCAGTGTTAACCCTTTCATAAAAGTCAATAAGTTGCCTGTTGCAATCACCACCATTGTGTTGGACGTTTGGGAAGGTTGGATATTATTTCCCTGGCATTGTGAGTAAGTCAATTGACTGTTCTTTGGCAGGTGATGGAAGGAGGTAGTCAAATGAACTGTTGCTACATTGGGCGGAGGTGTGGGGGTGTGGTCCTGATTCCCGTGCAGACGAAGTTATGAGCTGCAGGAGTCGTTTAGCAGGAGCGAGACATGACAGCATGTCTTGGTTCAGCTTGAACTGGTGACAGCTTGCTTTTGCTCAGTTGCAGCAACTTGGTGACTGCACAAATCAACCCTTTTGGGGGCGGTTGGGGGGGCAGGGAGAAGAGGTTAGCCTGTACTCTGTATACAGGGTTTGCCACATGCTTCAAATGGTCCCAAGTATGATCTGTACCAAAAATAATTTTCCCTCACTTCACCGTTTTCTGAGAAGCTCTTCCTTCCTTGATTGTGGGTCTGGAAGAGGAGAGTCAAAAGCAGGGGTCAGCAAACTTTTTCAGCAGGGGAATGGTCCACTGTCCCTCAGACCTTGTGGGGGGCCGGACTATATTTTGAAAAGAGAAGGAAAAGAACGAATTCCTATGCCCCACAAATAACCCAGAGATGCATTTTAAATAAAAGGACACATTCTACTCATGTAAAAACATGCTGATTCCCGGACCGTCCACGGGCCGGATTTAGAAGGCAATTGGGCCACATCCAGCCCCCGGGCGTTAGTTTGGGTACCCCTGGTCAAAGGGCTTGTTCCCATGGCGTTTTCCGCTTCTGGAAACACCCTTTCCTGAGACAAAGGCTTTGAATTTATTGGGGGTTTGAGGAACCAGAACAAGCAAGTTGGGGGCCCTGATAAAGTTTCCAGCTATATTAGCCTTTCCAGGTGTTCAATCCATATGTGTGTGTGTGGGGGTCATCCCTCGCCCTGACTTGCCTTTATCTGTTGGCTTGATCATTTGCACAATGTTATAATTTCCACGCACACAGCTTCTGTTAATGCTGGCAAACATGGCATTCTGTGTCTCTTAAGTGGCAGGCCTCACCCCCTCCCACCCCCTGGGTATGCATCCATGTCACATGGCTTAAGCAAAGAAGAAAAGGAAGTACAGTATTTAAATGGAAGATTCCTCCAGGAGCTTGTCCCGATAGGGAGGGGAAATCTTTTCTACAGGATGCATTTCGTAATGGACCCTGCTTTTTACCCTTCCTCATTAATGGGTGCCAATAAGATTGTGTGCCGGGTTAGTGAAGGAAAAGAGAAAGATAGGGAAAGGTGAGCTTGGAAGCCCACCAGCTTTCATCTCACAAACATTGTTTCCTTCCCGGTGGTGGCGCCTGCCCTGTGGAACGCCCTCCCAACAGATGTCAAAGAGGAAAACAACTACCAGACTTTTAGAAGACATCTGAAGGCAGCCCTTTTCAGGGAAGCTTTTAATGTTTAATAGATTATTGTGTTTTATTTTTCTGTTGGAAGCCACCCAGAGTGGCTGGGGAAACCCAGCCAGATGGGCGGGGTATAAATAATAAATTATTATTATATTATTATTATCCCCCCCTCCCCACACCCTCTGCCCCCTGGGGGGGGAGCAAACTAAAAACTTGCCTGACAAAACAGGATCTGAGCAACCAGTTTATAAATTTCATTGCCGTGGAGAATCAGGATGCAACTGAAACTTTCCTCGTGTGTGCAGCAGTTCCCTCCTTGGAAGAAGAAAATGGCATAAAGGGTAGTACCGCTTGTATAAAGGACATTTTTTTAAAAAACAACAACAACAACATACATTTTGTGTTGGTTACTGGGTTCAAGTCAGTATTGGGGTGTGTGAATGGAGCTGCCTCTTTATTTTCCTGATAATCCCTGGGAGGGGAGTGGTGTATTTGTTCAGGGCAGGTTGGTTGCAAGAGAATGGGGCATGGTGGGGTCCACTGAATGGATAAATGCTGACTGAAATATCACCATTGCTGTATTTATTGTGTATATTTAAATTGTACAAAAGAGGTAACAAAAATGTTGTTCTCCCCTGCCCCCCCCACAAAAAAATATTCCGATGGTGACCTTTGTTTCTGCTTATCCCGTGAACCTGGCTTTTGTAGAACATCTTTTCTTTTTGTTGGTTGTTGTTTCTGTTTTATCCCCCATCCACCACACTTGTTTTTCTAATACACTTACCAGTTTTGGAATGTTTTTGTGATCTCTTTGGGGAAAGGGCCTCCGTAGGAGGAAGCACTAGCAAATCCCCCTCACTTCCTTGCCCACACTCCGCTCCACTGAATTTATATTTGCAAGTGGTCTGTGTGTGATACATCTCTAGCTAGCTACCAGGGTTTGCTTACTCTTAAAACAATCTCATTTTGTTTTAGTTTCCCCCTCTATAATTAATGATGGGAAACTCAGGGATTTATTTGGGGATGGGGGTGGGATGGGCCAGAGTTGTCCCCTCCCTGAAGAGGGAAGATTTCTCTCCAATTTTTTTTTTGCTGCTGCTGCTGCTCCAAAACCTTCTAGTCTAAGGCCAAAGTGGAGGAGAGGAGGGAGCAAACACAGCAATTTCCCAGCAGAGGCATTGTGGCTTCTGAAACTGAAGGTTGCAAATAGCGTTCAAACCCTAGTTGATGTGCCTCTTCTCCTGCCTGGGCGAGTCCAAGCCCCATTGGAAGCCATCTGAACTGTTGGCCATCTCCACATCTTGCAACAGTGACATCTGTCATTAGTCCATTTGTCTGCCCTGAATACCCTGCTTATCATTTTTCTTGGACGGTCCCGACATGCACCTGCCCCCTCCACATTGCCTTACCTGTGCATCATAATATTATAATTCTCATCGCACTCCTCCATAGTCACTTCTAAACGGAAAAGCCAACAGTGTAGTACCCTGTTCCCACTGGGAAAGTGTCCCAACCTTGTTAATGCTTGCTTTCCCTTTTCTGCACATCTTTCCAGCTGCTCTAATTTTCCTTTTGAGACTGGGCAACTCAGACCTGGCCTTAGTAATGTGGCTGTACCACATACCCCAGCTGTACTACATATCCCCATCCTCTCTCTGGATCTTGGAAGTTTTTTTGCAGGGAGACTCCTGAAAGCATTGTTTTCCTGGGGCTGGGGCGGGGTGCCAGTTTCCAAACTTGAGAAGATCTCTTCAGATCTCGGGGTGCGGAGTCTGACTCCATCCAGGCACCTGTCGAAATTCTCTGCTCCTCTCAGAGAAGGCAGGAGGACGCAATATAAGGCTGTTGGACAACTCCACAGTGTACCAAACTAAGCTTGCCCTGCATAATTTTTCTATGTTGACTGACATCTGCACCCTGCTAGGAGGATGACAAACACTCAGTTAAACCCTGGGCTCAGAAGGCTCGGGCAGCATCTCTAGGTAGGGATGGGAATGTATTCTGCCTGAAACCCTGGAGAGTCACTGCTAGTCAGTATAGGCCAATCATAGGCAACCTTGGCTCTCCAGATGTTTTGGAAGTACAACTCCCATGATCCCTAGCTAACAGGGCCAGTGGTAAGGGATCATGGGAGTTGTACTTCCAAAACATCTGGAGAGCCAAGGTTGCCTATGCCTGGTATAGGCAATACTGCGCTTAAATGGACCCGACTCTACATGGGACACGGGTGGCGCTGTGGTCTAAACCACTGAGCCTCTTGGGCTTGCCAATCAGAAGGTCAGCTGTTTGAATCCATGTGAGGGGTTGAACTCCCATTGCTCTGTCCCAGCTCCTGCCTATGTAGCAGTTTGAAAGCATGCCAGTGCAAGTAGATAAATAAGTACCGCTGCAGCGGGAAGGTAAACGGCAGTTCTGTGCGTTTGGTTTCCGTCATGGTGTCCCGTTGCACCAGAAGCTGTTTAGTCATGCTGGCCACATGATGCGGAAAGCTGTGGGCAAACGCCGGCTCCCTCGGCCTGAAAGCAAGATGAGCGCCACAACCGCATAGTCACCTTTGACTGGTCTTAACCATCCAGGAGTTCTTTACCTTTACCTTTTACACCTTACAACAACTATCCATAGAATCATAGAGTTGGAGGAGACCGCAAGGGCCATCCAGTCCAACCCCCTGCCAAGCAAGAAACACCATCAAAGCATTCTTGACATATGCCTGTCACGCCTCTGCTTAAAGACCTCCAAAGAAGGAGACTCCACCACACTCCTTGGTAGCAAATTCCACTGCCGAACAGCTCTTACTGTCAGGAAGTTCTTCCTAATGTTTAGGTGGAATCTTCTTTCTTGTATCCAAAGGGAGGTCGGTGGTAGCCCTAAATATGGACAGCAAGTGGCTAGGTGAACTTCCCAGTTCTCCCCACCACCCTTAACCAACCCCTCTCATCTCCCCCTCACGCTGCTTTCTAAAGTCATCTTTGTTGGCTTCGCATTTCCCCCTTCCAGGGCAGTCTCGAGCAGGTCGGGCGCCCTGGCGCTGAGGGGCGGAGATAGCTCCGGCGCCCTCGCAGGGTGCAGCATGGTTTCTGTGCGGCTTTGCCACGCAGCGCCCCACCTACCAGCCTGGCACACCACGCCACCGGGACTCTAGCTAGAGCCGGCCCTGCCCCCTTCCCTTTTTTGGGGGGGAGAGGGGAGGGAGACACAAAGTATCTTACGCAAGCAATGCCTCTGCCATACAAAGGGCTTTGGAAAGGTGTGGCAGTGGGGCATCATTGCCAGCCTGCCTGCACACCTTGTCACGGTGCAGCTCCTCCTAATGCACGTCTATTTACAACCATAATCGGAAGCCCCTAAAAGAGGGAGAACGAAAGCCACCCGCTATTGAATATAATTGTCATTGTGACAGGCCCATTGTGGGGTGGAAAATTTGTGCCTTTCAGAGCTGTCTGTGTGATAAAGAGCAGCGGTAAAATCAGAAATTAATCCCCTGGCAAGAGAATGACATGGTTATCGCTGGATTGCTGCTAACAACTTACTCAAGTCATCTCTTTAAAAGAGAGGGAGAGAATGGGGAGGGGGAAACCTTGCCGCTGTTCCCCCTCCCTGCTTCTTGTAGGTAGCAAAGGGAAGGTCGTTTGCTTATTTCCATCCGCTCAGATCTACAAACAAAATCAGTTTTATTTTGTTCATTGATACGACTGGGACATCAACTGCTGTTCTGGGGGGTGGGGACAACCAAAAACCCTGCTCCAAATAAAGGGAAGGGGCGGTGGTATCCTGAACCAGGAGCAGCCCACCAATGAGGCAAAGTGAAGCCATTTGCCATGGGGGGCAGGTCCAACCCTGTACCACCTCACCCCAGCTGCTCTCCCTCTGCCAGCATCACGGCAGCAGCACAGATGAGGGTGCAGTTGTGGCAGAGGGAAGGAGGGGGCCCAGATCTGTGGGAATTGGGTGCTGCCTTGGGGGCAGCCCCGTCATGAGCTGATCTGTCTCCACTATAGATCTGTCAGCAGCCTTCGATATGGTCGATCATGAACTTTTAGACCACCGCCTTGCCGACGTGGGGATTCAGGGCACAGTCCAACAATGGCTGCGTTCCTTCATCTCAGGTCGGGGACAGAGGGTGGCGCTAGGGAGGGAGTTGTCGCCGCGGCACCCCTTGGTGTGTGGAGTCCCGCAAGGCGCAATCCTTTCCCCAATGCTTTTTAATATCTTTATGCGCCCCCTTGCCCAGATTGTCCGGAGTTTTGGGCTGGGTTGTCATCAATATGCTGATGACACCCAGATCTATCTGTTGATGGACGGCTGCCCTGCCTCGGCCCCGGACACACTCACCAGGTGCTTGGAAGCTGTGGCTGGATGGCTACGTGGGAGCCGACTGAAGCTAAATCCTTCGAAGACAGAGGTCCTCTGGCTAGGTCGGGGCGACATGGGGTTGGGGGGCCAACTCCCATCTTTTGCAGGGGCTCAATTGGTACCAGCGCCTTCTGTCAAGAGTTTGGGTGTAACCTTTGACGCCTCCCTTTCCATGGAGGCGCAGGTTGCATCCACAGCAAAGGTGGCATTTTTCCATCTCCGCCGCATCAAGCAGTTGGTCCCTTACCTCTCTCGCCCCGATCTGGCCACAGTGATCCATGCGACGATCACCTCCAGGCTTGACTATTGTAACTCGCTCTACGCAGGGTTGCCCTTAAAGCTGACCCAGAAACTCCAGCGGGTGCAGAATGCCGCGGCGAGGCTCCTTACAGGGTCCCGGCCGCGGGATCACATTCATCCAGTGCTTTACCAGCTGCACTGGCTCCCGGTGGAGTACAGGATCAGGTTTAAGGTGCTGGTTTTGACCTTTAAAGCCCTATGCGACTTGGGGCCCTCGTACCTACGGGACCGCCTCTCCTGGTATGCCCCACGGAGGACCTTAAGGTCCACAAATAATATTCTGGAGATCCCGAGTCATAAGATGGCTAGATTGGCCTCTACTAGAGCCAGGGCCTTTTCAGTACTGGCCCCAGCCTGGTGGAACGCTCTTTCCCAGGAGACCAGGGCCCTGCGGGATTTGTCATCTTTCCGCAGGGCCTGCAAGACAGAGCTGTTCCGCCTGGCCTTTGGGTTAGACTCAGCCTGACCCCTGTGTTTTCCTCCCTCATGGCTTGGATTTATGGCCTACTTGAAATGAGGCTGCACTTTAAATTTTAATACTGTATTTTAATCTGTATTTTAATTAATTGTTTTTATGTTTTATTGTAATTCTGTTGGTGTCAGCCGCCCTGAGCCCGGTTTTTGACTGGGGAGGGCGGGGTATAAATAAAAATTTATTATTATTATTATTATAGGAACTGAAAGCCATGGGTGCAAACCTGGGGATGACGCAGACCTTCAAGGTACCAGGGGGGAAGTGCTAAGAGAGGTGGTCTCTTAGCTCCCCATGTCTGTGGGATTGTGAACAGCCTTGGATCTCCTGGGGAATCTATCCTCACTCCCAAGCAGTAGTACCAACTTGGCCCCGCAACCATGGGTGCCACCATTTAAGAAGTATGTTGACAAGCTGGAATATGTGCAGAGGAGGGGGACTAGGATGATCAAGGGTCTGGAAACCAAGCCTTATGCGGAATGGTTGAGTGAGCTGGGTATGTTTAGCCTGGAAAAGAGGAGTTAAGAGAGCCCATCTTCCAATATCTCAAGGGCTGTCACAAGGAAGATGTGCAAGCTTGTCTTCTCCTGCTTCGGAGGCTAGAACTTGAACCAACAGATTCAAATGACAAGAAAGGAGATTCTGATTAAACATCAGGAAGAACTTTCTGACAGTAAGAGCTGTTCGACAGTGGAACGGGCTCTCTCGGGAGGTGGTGGACTCTCCTCCCTTGGAGGTTTTTAAGCAGAGGTTGACCGGACACCCGTCATTGATGCTTTAGCTGAGTCCTGCATTGTAGGGGGTTGGACTAGATGTCTTTCGGAGTCCTTCCCACTCTGCTATTCTATGATTATAGACTACAGGAGAGGAGGGTGCTTGAGCATGGGCTCTGCTTGCAAGTTCACAACAGGCATCTGTTTTGCCATGGTGAGAACAAGATGCTGGACTATGGTGGACTGCTGGTGTGATCCAGTAGGCTCTTATGATTGGGCATAGCTTGGAAGCTCCATTTGGAGGAGGAAGGTGAAATAATGGGGGGAGGGGGCTGGAAGGCAGCATGCAGGGGTGGAGATGGGAGGTTGTCCCCTTGGAGCCTCATTGGGGAGTGGGGAGGACTTTGACCAGCCAGAGGGGGGCAGGCTATAGAGGAAGAGCTGGAGCTGAATGCTGAGGGGAGCCAAACACATAGAATCATAGAGTTGGAAGAGACCACAAGGGCCATCCAGTCCAACCCCCTGCCAAGCAGGAAACACCATCAAAGCATTCCTGACAGATGGCTGTCAAGCCTCCACTTAAAGACCTCCAAAGGAGACTCCACCACACTCCTTGGGAGCAAATTCCACTGCCGAACAGCTCTTACTGTCAGGAAGTTCTTCCTAATGTTTAGGTGGAATCTTCTTTCTTGTAGCTTGAATCATTGCTCCGTGTCCGCTTCTCTGGAGCAGCAGAAAACAACCTTTCACCCTCCTCTATATGACATCCTTTTATATATTTGAACATGGCTATCATATCACCCCTTAACCTTCTCTTCTCCAGGCTAAACATACCCAGCTCCCTAAGCCGTTCCTCATAAGGCATCATTTCCAGGCCTGTGACCATTTTGGTTGCCCTCTTCTGGACACGTTCCAGCTTGTCAGTATCCTTCTTGAACTGTGGTGCCCAGAACTGGACACAGTTCTCCAGGTGAGGTCTGACCAGAGCAGAATACAGTGGTACTATTACTTCCCTTGATCTATTCTAGATGCTATACTCCTATTGATGCAGCCCAGAATTGCAACACAGTATTATGGCTGAAAACTAGGTGCCACCTTTGTAGGTAGGATCAGGGGCACCTGCTCAAATGAACTGTTGTGTGTTCACATGCATGACAGAACTGGGTTGAGGGGAGAGAATTTCATGAGCTCATCACTCCATCTTTAAAAGCTTGGCAGGACAGTATGTGTCACGTGTTGGAACCTCTTCGTACTTCCAGTTGCGAACTTCATTCCTTGCTCATGGACCTTGCAGTCTTGACCTTCTGGACCCTGTGCTTGCTGCTGAACCTGTTCTGAATGAAGAGCTCTCCCTGACTCTCAAGTAAGAGCCACTGCTGTTGTGTTTCTGGATGGGGATCCCGAGAATGACAGTGTTTCCACCCTTGGGGAGCGAAATGTGCCAAGGATCTCACCTCCTTTCTGACCTTTTTGAACCTGAGAAACTGTGACCTATTGCATGTAAAGCAGCCCCCCCCCTCCACCCCATAGAGTTGTGGCCCTCCCCTGACTGTAGACACCCCAAAGCCTGCTCCCTTTCACACGCAAATGCGTACAGACTCTTCCCTGCCCCCGCCCCTTCGCCCATACCCCCGACCAAATTCAATCAGATAACGTATAAATTAAAGGAAGCACCAACAGTCAAAAATCTGCCAGGATCTGATAACAAAATCTGTTTGGAACAGCTGCCTAGTGACAAGTCTAATAAACTGTATTAATGGTGTCATTATTATTCCCTAATTAAAAGCTAATAACTAAGAGTTAATTGCCTTTAAAAAGATGAAGCAGCACCCAGCTCTGGCGTGGATTTATCTCTGTTTTGCTTTGCCTGCCTGGCAGGGCTGATATTTCTTGGGTAATTAACTGAGCCAGAAAGCTACTAATCTCCTTTTGTTGGTACAGCCACTTGAATTTAAAAGGTGTGTTTGGTGTTTTTTTTGTTTGTTTGTTTCAACGCCCCTTTTTTTCCTGTGTGTGACTTGAAGAGAGGTATGACTGAGCCAAGGATGATAATTTTTAAGGCTGTCTACTCACTTTAATGCTCCTTCACAGCAAATCAGGGCGCCCACTTAATACGTAGTTACACCTGCCAGATAGGTTTTTTAAAAGGTAAAGGACCCCTGGACGGTTAAGTCCAGTCAAAGGTGACTATGGTGTTGCGGCGCTCATCTCACTTTCAGGTGGAGGGAGCCAGCGTTTGTCCGCAGACAGCTTTCCGGGTCATGCAGCCAGCAGGACTAAACCGCTTCTGGCACAACGGGACACTGTGACGGAAGCCAGAGCGCATGGAAATGCCATTTACCTTCCTGCCACAGCGGCACCTATTTTTCTACTTGCACTTTGACGTGCTTTCAAACTGCTAGGTTGGCAGAAGCTGGGACAGAGCAACGGGAGCTCACCCTGTCGTGGGTATTAGAACCATTGGCCTTCTGATCGGCAAGCCCAAGAGGCTCAGTGGTTTCAACCACAGCACTACCCACATCCCCACCTCTCAGTATGGTCACTGGATATTCTGTACCTCTCTTAACTGGTGTGTGCAGACATCATGAACTGACCTGTAAATAAAGCAGCAAATCCATCTTCCTGGCATTCTTGAAAAACTTTAGGTCCACTGGAAACTTATTTACAGGAGACTAACATACTGGATCACTATTGTGTTGGGGAAGACTTAAAAACGCCTTTGCAAGAAGTAAGTATGCTTGGAGCCTGCCTGGTTTCTGTAGCTGAGTCCTTAAAGGCAACTTAGAAACTTCAATTGGCTCAAACTGCAGCAGCTGGGTCGCTGGCAGGGGTTCCATTTAGACCTAATAAACCCTGATTTGAAACAGCTGCACTGGTTACCAGTTTGTTTCTGGGCCCAATTCTAGGCGCTCATATGAGGATTTAATGTCCTTAACAACTCAGGCCCCCAATGTCTGAAATGCTACCTTTTTCGCTACAGACCATCTTGGGTGATGAGATCGACAGAGGGGACCTTATTGGCAATACCTCTGCCCTCAGTGGCTGGCCCAGAGGGAGAGGGGCTTCTCTGTGGCAGCCCCTCCGCTGTGGGACTCCCTCCCCACAGAGCTGCATCACTGTACAGCTTCTGGATTTACCATTCTACATTCCCCATTCTTCTGGCAAGCAGAAATTCAGCAGGTGAGGAGGATGTGAGTCATTGAAATTAATGTGCATTGCTAACTTAGATCTGTAAATTTCATTGTCTCTCCTCTATGAGTATGATCATACTCAGGCATCCCCAAACTTCGGCCCTCCAGATGTTTTGGACTACAATTCCCATCATCCCTGACCACCGGTCCTGTTAGCTAGGGATCATGGGAGTTGTAGGCCAAAACATCTGGAGGGCCGCAGTTTGGGGATGCCTGATCATACTCATATGATGGAAACAACCAATTGTAATGGAATAGGGAGCGGGTGGCACTGTGGTCTAAAACACTGAGCCTCTTGGGCTTGCTGATCAGAAGGTCGGCGGTTCGAATCCCCATGATGGGGTGAGCTCCCATTGCTCTGTCCCAGCTCCTGCCAACCTAGCAGTTCGAAAGCCCACCAGTGCAAGTAGATAAATAGGTACCGCTGTGGCGGGAAGGCAGACGGTGTTTCTGTGCGCTCTGGTTTTCGTCACGGCATCCCGTTGCGCCGGAAGTGGCTTAGTCATGCTGGCTACATGAACTCCTGCTGATGACGGGGGAGTCCAGTACTTCTAGATTCTGGGCTAAGAACACAAGAAGAGCGCTCCTAAACCAGATGCAGTGCTTCTCTTGCCCAGCATTTTGTGGCCAGCTAGATGCCTCTGGGAAGCCTATATATAAGCAGGGCACGAGTGCCAGAGAGGTGCACCCCTTTACCCTGGCTTTTGACACCCGAGTTGTGTGTTTTCCTGCGAAATAGGAGTAGTGGTCTGCCTTAAACTGTGTTAAGCTAGTTTAACTATGGAACTCCTTCCCAAGGGAGGCAGTGGTGGCCACCGACTTAAAAGAGGATTGGGTAAATTTGCGAATGAGAAGGTGGCTAGTGAAGCTATGGTGACTATGGTCTCCCTCCATGGTCAGCAGCAGTAATGAGCCTTGATGCCCCCCCAGGAGGTGAGAATGGCTCTTGTGCTCGGGTCCAGCTTGTGGGTTTGCTGCAAGCCCCTGGTTGGCCACTGTGAGAACAGGATGCTGGACCCGATCCTGCAAGCTGTTCTTATGTTATTGGTCACGTTGGGCAAAAGATTCCTTTTGGGTTGGGTTAGGTAACCCTCATGATTCCTTCCAACTGTTGGCGCTCCCTGGGCCCTTGAAGTTGGCTCTATGATTCTGTTACTCTTTTCAGATCCAGCACCCACTTTAATAATAATAATACTAAATATTATTTATACCCGCCCACCTGGCTGGGTTTCCCCAGCCACTCTGCACGGCTCCCAACAGAATATTAAAAACACAACAACATTAAATATCAAACATTAAAAACCTCTCTAAACAGGACTGCCTTCAGATGTCTTCTAAAAGTCACATAGTTGTTTATTTCCTTGACATCTGATGGGAGGGCGTTCCACAGGGCGGGTGCCACCACCGAGAAGGCCCTCTGCCTGGTTCCCTGTAACCCCACTTTTCGCAGGGAGGGAAGCACCAGAAGGCCCTCGGAGCTGGACCTCAGTGTCCAGGCTGAGCGATGGGGGTGGAGAAGCTCCTTCAGGTATACTGGACCGAGGCTGTTTAGGGCTTTAAAGGTTTGAATTGTGCTCGGAAACATAACTGGGAGCCAATGTAGGTCTTTCAGGACCAGTGTTATGTGGTCTCGGCAGCCGCTCCCAGTCACTAGCTGCCACATTCTGGATTAGTTGCAGTTTCTGAGTCACCTTCAAAGGTAGCCCCACGTAGAGCGCATTGCAGTAGTCCAAGCGGGAGTTAACCAGAACATGCACCACTCTGGCAAGACAGTCTGCGGGCAGGGAGGGTCTCAGCCTGCGTACCAGATGGAGCTGATAGACAGCTGCCCTGGGCACAGAATTAACCTGCACCTCCATGGACAGCTGTGAGTCCAAAATGACTCACAGGCTGAGCACCTGCTCCTTCAGGACCAGGGAGTCCCCCACACCTGCCCACCTCCTGTCCCCCAGACATGCACTTGGGGACTAATTTTTTAATCTTCTGCCATAGATCTGCATGGTGGTAGCGCTTCTGTCAGGCTGTGACCCAGAGGGGTCCTGAAGCCCACTACTTCTGGTGCTGTGGTTCGTGGAGGGGCAAGTGGCTTCTCCTTAAGATCCTGGCTGGTCATGATCCTGACAGCCACTCAAATCAATCCTTTGACATCCGTGTGGAAGAGCAATTCCTTCATCATTTAACGGGGAATGGGGCAAACCCCAAAGAATTAAGGAAACAAAATTCTCAAAGCATCCGCCTCAAAAGGCAAGCCGGCATCTTTCGACATAAAGCCTGCATTTGGTTGTAAACAATCCCACAGGTTGAGGGAGAGAGATAAAGTACAGGCTTTTATTTCATTTCCCTCGAGATTTTATCCAGGGAAGGAAATGGGGGGGGGAAGCGCCGGGGGGGGGGGTAAATACAGTCACTTCTGGGATTTTCCTCTTCAGATGTTGACTTAATCTGAAAAATTTTGGCAGCCAATGAGGCGTGGAGTGTCTGGTCCCGCTGCTATCTACTGCAGCGGAATATTTTATCTGGCTGGCGGAAGGCGGCAGAGGGCTGGGAGCAGAGAAAGCTGCCTTTATACAAGGACTCAGGTCACCAGCCCAGTTTACCTCAGCATTGCCAACCCTGAGTGGCAGCGACCCTCCAGGGTTTCCAGCCCTACAAAGAGATACTAGGGACTGGTCTTTCTGGACCCTGCTGCTGAGCTGCAACCCCTTCTCCTTAAAATAAAGCTAGGTTCTAGTTCTCATGGTGCTGGAGGAGACTCTTGAGAGTCCCATGGACTGCAAGAAGATCAAACCTATCCATTCTGAAGGAGATCAGCCCTGAGTGCTCCCTGGAAGGACAGATCGTGAAGCTGAGGCTCCAATACTTTGGCCACCTCATGAGAAGAGAAGAATCCTTGGAAAAGACCCTGATGTTGGGAAAGATTGAGGGCACTAGGAGAAGGGGATGACAGAGGATGAGATGGTTGGACAGTGTTCTCAAAGCTACGAACATGAGTTTGACCAAACTGCGGGAGGCAGTGCAAGACAGGAGTGCCTGGCGTGCTATGGTCCATGGGGTCACGAAGAGTCGGACACGACTAAACGACTAAACAACAACAACAAAGTTCTCATGGTTCTGAGAGAAGCAAGGGCCACCAAGTCCATGTGCCTCAGTTTTGCCTCTGGTGATTTCCTTTCCCAACCTTACCTGGAGTTTCCAGGGATTGAACTGGATCGGGGTCAGCAAACATTTTCAGACAGTCCACTGTCCCTCAGACCTGGGGGGACGACGACGGCGGACTATATTTTGAAAAAATAATAATGAATGAATTCCTATGTCCCACAAATAACCCAGACATGCATTTTAAATACAGTCATACCTCGGTTTAAGTACGCTTCGGTTTGAGTATTTTCAGTTTAAGTACTCCGCGGACCCGTCTGGAACGGATTAATCCACTTTCCATCACTTTCAATGGGAAAGTTCGATTCAGGTTAAGTACGCTTCAGGTTAAGTGCAGACTTCCGGAACCAATTGTGTTTGTAAACCGAGGTACCACTGCAAAAGGACACATTCTACTCATGTAAAAACACGCCGATTCCCTGACAGTCCACGGGCTGGATTTATAAGGCGATTGGGCCAGATCCAGCCCCCTGGGCCTTAGGTTGCCTACCCATGAACTGGGACCTTGTGTGCAAGAAGCAGATGCTCTGCCAACGAGGCCTCATCCCGCGCTGGGTCGAGTGCCTAAGAGGCAAGCTCTCCCCTAGGCATTAACTAGAAAGAGACCTCTGCAAAGGCGGTGAGGGATCTCAACTTCTTCAGGCCCAAAAGCTGTGCTGATAGAATTCCAGGCCTGCAGTTGTGATACTGGTTTGTTTCATCCCTCCCTAAAAAAACCATCAAAAATCAATTGTCCCGTCTAAAGAGGAGGTGCTGTTCTCGCCCTTACGCCTTTCCAGTCTGTCATGTCTCTGTGTCACGTTGATTGCTTCTGTTGCTTTGGTTTGACCCGTTCCGTGGTTCTCTCTACTGCAGGCTCCCATCTCATGGTCAGTTGCTGGAAACCACAGGGAGAGAGGGGGCTCTTGTGCTCGAATCCTGCTTGCAGGCTTCCTTTGGGGGGCATCTGTTTGCCCACTGTGAGAACAGGATGCAGGGCTAGATGGGCCACTGACCCATACCTGCCAAGTTGCTGTCAGAGAAATAAGGGACCGGGCCGGAAATAGCAGACCGGAAGTAGCGCTGCCGCCATTTTGGAACTGGGCGGAGCATGCTCAGAAGTGACTTTTGATGCTGCTTTGCCCAGTTCCAAAATGGCCGCCGCGCCAGAATAAACCAGGAAAAAACAAAAAAATCCGTTTTTTCCAGCTAGGAACAGCTGGAAAAACAGGGATTTCCCGGGGAAAACGGGAGACTTGGCTGCTATGCACTGGCCTCATCTAGGAGGTCCTTCTTAGGTTCTTGTAGATATCCAACCACAGGCTTGGTTGGGTCCCACAGACACCAACCAAACCCACCTCCCTGCCCTATAACCATACTATGCTGCCATGTTTGCAATGGAGGAAGGTGCCTTAGACCAATTCAGACTCTTCTGGTTCTTTCTCTCTCTCTAGTACCTTTCCTTTCTTCTCCTGCAGGATAACTCAGTCAGCAGAGCATAAAACTCTTACTGATACAAGAAAAACTTCTCCTTTTCCTTTATCAAGAGCCCGTGCAGAGTCCTTAAGTGGGTTCCCTAATCCCTATCAGTAAGGAGAAAAATAACAGAGGCCAACCAGAGTATATTGAGAAGCAAAGCAGCTAGTAAGCCTGATCTTTATTCAACTGTTGCAACAGGGTCCCCCACTCACCCCACGCAGGGAAGGAGGAGAGAACCCTGGACAATGGTGTGCAAGCCCTTATACAGACTTTTGAAATTGCCCACCCTGTAGCCCAAGACCACCCCCAAAGCATCATACATACATCACGGAAGGAGGCAGAAATCCTGTTTGCCAGGATACCTGATAATGGTCACTGATTGCATTACCTGGGCAGCCTGGCCATTCTTTTGTGATGGTTAATACTTTAGTTCCTGAATCCAGGTCACAGGCTCACCCCTATTCATACACAACTATGCCCTTAAGACAGGTTTTGTAAGTGAAGAGACAATGGGAAAGCTTTCCCCATTTGCCTCCCTTACTGCAGAGGAATATTTGAGGTCATTGGGGGAGTTAAAATGGCTTCTGAATTGCTCTCTGTACTATTTCAGACACATGGCTCATATATTTAGTTATGTGTGCATTTCTGAATATTTATTCTATATTTGAGGCCTTAAAATTCTTATAACAATATCAAGATTGTGGGTTCGAGCCCCATGTCGGGCAAAAAGATTCCTGCATTGCAGGGGGTTGGACTGGCTGACCTTCAACAATCATTTGGTTGTAGGTAGTATGTCTCCGAATACCAGTTGCTGAGAATTGCTCTGTGGGGAGAGTTACTGTTGCACTCAGATCCTGCTTGCAGGCGTCCCATTGCAAGATGGGGAGGCTGGAGTAGATGGGTCCTCTTTGGGCCTGATCCACTAGCCAGGCTCCTTTGATGTTCTTAATAAGAAAGATTTCAGTCCTTGTGGCTTTAAACATAGGTCTGGTTACGAACACAAGGGGCTGCCTTGTACTGAGTCTTCTTCTTCTTGGGCGATCCCTTGTAGCCGAGTAAGATTGTCTTCCATAAACACTGTCTTAACAGTGACTCCGTAAGTGACTGTGGAGGCCAATTCTGGATCCACACGTCCTCCCACAGTGGGGACATTGGTTTCCAGGCAGGAGTTGATCACGGTGAGGGTTTGCCAAGCGTGCCTTCCTCTTAGCACCTTTCTTCCTTGCGTCCTGAGTTTAATTGTCTTCAAAGCCCACGACACCTTTGGTAAAGGCTGTTCTCCAACTGGAGTGTTTCCCAGTTGCTGGTGTTTGTGCTACATTTTTTTAGATTTGCCTTGAGAGAGTCTTTAAACCTTTTGTGTTGACCACCAGCATTACGCTTTCCATTTTTAAGTTTGCAATAGAGTAGTTGCTTTGGAAGACATTAATCAGGCATCCGCACAATATGCCCAGTCCAACAAAGTTGATGTTGAAGAATCATTGCTTCTACACTGGTGTACTGAGTAGCGACAGTCAACATGGTGCTCTCCAGATGTTGTCTCTGCTGTCCTGGGGCTTGTGGGAGTTGAAGTCCATCAGCATTTGACAGGTGAGGCTCTCCAGGGTTTAGACAGGGGTCTTTCTTTCCTAGCCCTGCCTGGAGCGGACAAAGGATTGAATCTGGGCCCTTTGCCATGCAACACAGTTGATGAACCAGGCCTCCTTCACTGTAGATGGGAAAATCTGTGCAATTAAGGATCACTTATTTGTTTTTTTGCATTCCTACTTCCCCAGTCCACGTCCAGCACACCAGCAACTACAGCTTTGCAAACTACAGCTTTGTAAAATACAGCGGAGTCTTGGAGTGCTCGTCGAGTGACCTTAATTCACTGTAGGCGTTTCCAGGTTAGGATCATCCCAGACCCAGAGATTTCAGGGCCCAAACCAGAGTCTTTGGTGCAATCCCTGGTGATGTCATTGCAGGGAGACCCTGGAGATGGAAGTTAATTGGGAGAAGGGAGTAGAGGAGGAAAGTCTCCCCACCTTGAGTCTCTATACTGTAATTTGTCTGCCCACCTGGAGATTGAGGCCAGGCAAACCTGGAGGGCTTTGGGTCAGCCCTAGAGGACTAGGAACCCTAGTTCACTGTCTCCTTAAAACTTGCCCAGGGAATTCTGCCTTGTCCTCTAATCACAGAAGTGTGAAGTCTCTCCTCCTCCTCCTCCTCCTCCTCCTCCCTCCCTCCCTCCCTCCCTCCCTCCCTCTGCTCTGCTGCTGCCCCCTCTCTCAAATCCAAACCACCATCTGCCTGGAAGATTATTAGCTGACGGAAGAAAAATGATGATTTTTTTGGAAAGTTCACTTTGTCAGTGTTTTTTTAAAAAAGAAAGAAAAAGAAAGAAAAATTGTGTAGGGAGGGCTGATTTCATTAAAGTCTCCCCCACCCCCCAACCCCCCAGAGCAAACTGCAAAATTCATTTAGTGACCATCTTGAGAACTGTAGCTTTTCCTCGTTTTGTGCCTTTAAAATATATTTTTTAAAATGGGGGGCGGGAGAGAGATTTGAAATCTTCTGGGGGGTCTGTGATAATTAAAAAGATGATGCTCCAACATAATTCTTAATTAAACTGTAATGAGATAAGAATTTGTGTGGTCTGTTCTTTGTCTGTTTGGCGGGATGTTCTTGCTCCCACAATAATTATGTGATTTATGATCTAACACGCCAAGATGTAATTAGTTACATTTTGCCTTGGCCCTCCCCTCCCTCCCCTCCCCCCTTTTCAAAATTTAAACTTTTATTTAGATTAGAAAAATGCCACGATCTCAGGTTATGCTGGTTTCCCCTGGTGAGATAGATCCCCCCTCCTTTAATTACAAAAGAGAGGGGGGGGGTGTTCCTGCAGAGGAGGGGGCGGAGGACAACAACTGCAATGTGTTGAGAAGCAGATATTCCAGAAAATGCAAATTGGAGGCGAAGGATTTGCAGGAGATGGATGGAATGAGCAAAGCCAGAGATTAGTGGAAGGATCTTGGGGGCAAAGAGAGAGTTCCCCGTGGAAAGGAAAGAGATGATAACAATGAAAAATGGAGAGAATCATCTCTGCCCTGGAAGAGAGCAAAACCAACAGTGGAACACAATGTGCTCACAAGTCTTCTTCTTTGGCGATATACACTTGGGCAAAAAAAATGAAAGGCACAAATACAGGATGGGTGACACCTGGCTTGACAGCAGTACATGTGAAAAGGACCTAGGAGTCTTGGTAGACCACAGACTTGACATGAGTCAGCAGTGTGATGCAGCAGCTAAAAAAGCCAATGCAATTCTGGGCTGCATCAATAGGAGTATAGCATCTAGATCAAGGGAAGTAATAGTACTACTGTATTCTGCTCTGGTCAGACCTCACCTGGAGTACTGTGTCCAGTTCTGGCACCACAGTTCAAGAAGGATACTGATAAGCTGGAACGTGTCCAGAAGAGGGCAACCAAAATGGTCAAAGGCCTGGAAACGATGCCTTATGAGGAACGGCTTAGCGAGCTGGGTATGTTTAGCCTGGAGAAGAGAAGGCTAAGGGGTGATATGATAGCCATGTTCAAATATATAAAAGGATGTCATATAGAGGAGGGAGAAAGGTTGTTTTCTGCTGCTCCAGAGAAGCGGACACGGAGCAATGGATTCAAACTACAAGAAAGAAGATTCCACCTAAACATTAGGAAGAACTTCCTGACAGTAAGAGCTGTTCGGCAGTGGAATTTGCTACCAAGGAGTGTGGTGGAGTCTCCTTCTTTGGAGGTCTTTAAGCAGAGGCTTGACAGGCATATGTCAGGAATGCTTTGATGGTGTTTCCTGCTTGGCAGGGGGTTGGACTGGATGGCCCTTGTGGTCTCTTCCAACTCTATGATTCTATGATTCTATGATTATAAGCCAAGTAAGATTGTCTCCTATAAACACAGTTTTAAAAGTGAGGCCAATTCTGGATCCACACATCCTTCCACAGTGGGGACATGGGTTTCCGGGCGGGAGTTGATCCCAGTGAGGGTTTGCCAAGTGTGTCTTCTTCCTCTTAGCACGGTTCTCAATTTCATTCTGAGTTTGAGCGTCTTCAAAACCCATGACACCTTTGGTAAAGGCTGTTCTCCAATTGGAGCTCTTGCAGGCCAGGGTTTCCCAGTTGTCAGTGTACTACATTTTTAAAGATTTGCCTTGAGAGAGACTTTGAACCTCTTTTGTTGACCACCAGCATTACGCTTTCCATTTTTAAGTTTGGCATCCGCACAACATGACCAGCCCAACGAAGTGGATGTTGAAGAATCATTGCTTCCACATTGGTGTACTGAGTAGCGACAGTCAACACTGTGCTTTCCAGATGTTGGTCTAGAACTAAGTGGATGTTGGAGAATCATTGTTTCGACACTGGTGAAGGTAAGGGCCTGTCCACACGTCGGCTTAATTTGGATTGTGAACCACATGTGCCTCCTTTAATTTGCCCTGGTCCGTGTAACATTCTCCTCCAACTCTGGCCATCCAACACTTTCTCCTCCCTAACTCCTGAGATTCCTCATGCAGTTGCTATGGCTCCCCCATTCCAATCTCGAAAGCATAGAGATCTAGGGAGGAGATCCTTCCTGTTGAGGATGGGGGCTGGCAAGAGCAATGGGGACTCTTGTCCTTTTACTCACGGAGAGGCAACCTGGTTTGAATCCTGGCCAATTTGTTACAGGTAGGGCCCATCCACACTTCCCATTGTGCCACATATTCTAGGCACAGGTCTGTGTCATGGGCATAGCCAATATTTATTTTTTGGTGGGTGGGGGTGGACAGGCTTTATGTTTGGGGGCAGAACCGAGTTATCAGTGATGCAATTGGTCAGTTAAGTATTTTTATTTATTTACTTGATTTTGGGGAGCAGCTGCCCTCCTTTTGTTGTTGTTGTTGTTTAGTCGTTTAGTCGTGTCCGACTCTTCGTGACCCCATGGACCAGAGCACGCCAGGCACTCCTGTCTTGCACTGCCTCCCGCAGTTTGGTCAAACTCATGTTTGTAGCTTCAAGAACACTGTCCAACCATCTCGTCCTCTGTCATCCCCTCCTCCTAGTGCCCTCAATCTTTCCCAACATCAGGGTCTTTTCCAAGGATTCTCCTCTTCTCATGAGGTGGCCAAAGTATTGGAGCCTCAGCTTCACGATCTGTCCTTCCAGTGAGCACTCAGGGCTGATTTCCTTAAGAATGGATAGGTTTGATCTTCTTGCAGTCCATGGGACTCTCAAGAGTCTCCTCCAGCACCATAATTCAAAAGCATCCATTCTTCGGCGATCGGCCTTCTTTATGGTCCAGCTCTCACTTCCATACATCGCTACTGGGAAAACCCTAGCTTTAACTATACGGACCTTTGTCGGCAAGGTGATGTCCCTGCTTTTTAAGATGCTGTCTAGGTTTGTCATTGCTTTTCTCCCAAGAAGCAGGCGTCTTTTATTTCGTGACTGCTGTCACCATCTGCAGTGATCAAGGAGCCCAAGAAAGTAAAATCTCTCACTGCCTCCACTGCCCTCTCACTGCCCTCCTTACACCATGGAAAACCTGATTGCCATTTGTCTATTCAGCAGTAGAGCTCTTTCCAGGCATCATCACCACCACCACCATCAATTTATTTATTTATTTATTTATTTTATACCCCGCCCATCCGGCTGGGTTTCCCAAGCCACTCTGGGTGGCTGCCAACAGATTAAAAACAGAATAAAACATCACACATTAAAAACTTCCCTAAACAGGGCTGCCTTCAGATGTCTTCTAAAAGCGTCTTTTAAAGCTCATTTTTATTTGATTTTACAAAGAGAAATTTATAACCATACCAAATACACATCCATATAGAAAAATTACTCTGAATCTCGAGACTTCCTCCCCCTGCCCCATCCCCTCCATGGGTCCTATTGTCAACATGTTCAACTGCATATTATTTCGTAGTCTATATTTTATATCTATCCATATTGTCCATAGTATTTGTTACAAGTGAGGTTAAAATCCTGCTAATGCTTTCATCTGCTTGCAGTGGTCTGCTAGATAAATTATAAACTTTCCCCATTCTTTCTTGAAATTCTTGTCTTCTTGGTCCCTGAGCTTCCCGGTCAGTTTTGCCATTTCGGCGTAGCTTAACAGCTTAGTTTGCCATTCATCTCTGGTCGGGACTCTTTCTTTTTTCCATCTCTGGGCTAGTAGCATCTGTGCTGCTGTTGTCACGTACTTGTACATAAAGAGTCGAAAACCATCTCTTTGAAGCTCTGTCGGAACTTTCCATGGAAAGCCTGAATTGACGACTGCACTGATTCAGGTTGAAAGAGCAGGTTATCAAGGAGAAGCTCCGGGTGCGGTAGGTGAGAAAACGCTCGGATCATGGAATATTAAAGCCTGGATCTCTGCCTGGACAAAAATTGAGACAGTATAGACAGTCTCAAGCCTGATCACTCAACAGTGATCTGTTATGGCAGCTTCTTGTGCTTCTGTTAAAAACCAGAGCTTCCTTCAGAGCCATGAGGACTGGAATCTTTGCCCCATCTGCAGTGGCGGATCATTCGGCTTCTTATTCATGGCTTAGGTCCAGGCTATCTGTAGGAATGCATTCCCTCATGCAAACCTGCCCAGGTTTTGAGATCTCCTAGGGAGGCTCTGCTCTTGGTCCCTCCACCCTCACAGGCCCACATGGTGCGGACACAAGGCAGGGCCTTTTCGGTGATGGCTGTTCCCAGGCAACTTTGGAACTCCCCTTCCTGAGGAAGTCAGCCTGGCTCCCTCCTTGCTGTCCTTCCGCCTGGCAGGCAAAGACCGTCTTATTGCAACAGGTTTTTGGGAAAGGGCTGCTTCTAAGGAAGCTGCTGGTGGCCCTGCGGTTTTCACTGTGATTATTTGTAAGTTTATAACAGATTTTTTATAGACAGTAGAATCATAGTTTTAATTCTATCAATGTTTGATTGTGGGTTTTTTTTTTTTTTAAATGATGTTCTTATGTTCTTAGTAGTTCTTATTTTTATATGTAGGCTGCCTTGAGTCCCATCAGGCAAAAAGGCAGGGTATAAATTGTTGTTGTTGTTGTTGTTGTTGTTGTTGTTGTTGTTGTTGTTGTTGTTACGGTATTATTAGTGGTGTTTGGAATGCCTCAGGCACCTTTTGCTACTGGCATGGGTCCAATTGCGATGACGTGGAGATTTCTGGGTGCCAGGTTGGCCACCACAGTTTAAAAACCTGCTTTTTTAGTCCATAATTATTGTCATTTCCATTTGTGTGTTTCTCCTTCTTGCATGCTGAGACAAGCGAATTGTTGCAAGAGAAAGCTGCAGTCAAGCAATGTACCTGAGATCATAGAATCGCAGAACAGCAGCGTTGGAAGGGGCCCTAACAGTCCTCTAGTCCAGCCCTTCCGGCAAGTAGCCATTCTGTTGTGGTAACCCAAACCTAGATGCTATTTGGCACCTAGATCAGATGCCTGCTTGTGGGCTTCCCAGGGCATATGCCTGGCCACAGTGGACTAGAATCATATAATTGCAGAGCTGGAAGAGACCTTCAGGGCTCATCTAGTCCAACCCCCTTCGATGAAGGAATCACAGCTTAAGGATCCCAGACAAATGGCCACCCAAACTCTGTTTAAGGGAGCGTCCACCACTTCCTAGACCAGACGAGTCTTTTTGCCGCGTTCCAACTTGCCTCTTTCCAAGTTCTCATGCCTCTTTTCTGCCGTCCTGTCCCATCAGTGTGGACAACGGCAGCTGGGGTTTGTAAAAGGAGCTGGGAGGGTGGGATCCAGGGCAGAATTCTCCCTTCCACCTCTCTTGCTTGCACAATGGCCTGCATTTGTTCTGCGTTGACTTCTCTCTCTCTCTCTCTCTCTCTCTCTCTCTCTCTCTCTCTCTCTCTCTCTCTCTCTCTCTCTGCCCTGAACTGGTTCCCTTGCCTTGATACCATCTCAGCCGCTGGATATATTGTGTTTTGAAATTCTGAAAGCAGCCCACCTGTGATGTGTTTTTAATTTTAACATCCAATCCCGACTCCTGCAGGGTCCAAAGTGTGCAATTTTTCCCTGAGCCTCATTGTTGCTGCTGGGAGCTCTTATGTCTTTTTATCTTCCTGCAAACCTGCCTTGTCTGTCTCTCTATATCAGGGGTCAGCAAACATTTTCAGCAGGAGGGCCGGTCCACTGTCCCTCAGACCTTGTGGGGGGCTGGACTATATTTTGAGGGGGGGGGGAAATGAACGAATTCCTATGCCCCACATTGTAAATATAAGGACACATTCTACTCATGTCAAAATACACCGATTCCCGGACCGTCCGCAGGCCGGATTTGGAAGGCGATTGGGCCAGATCTGGCCCCTGGGCCTTAAGTTTGTTAACGGAAATCTGAGGGCTCCCTTGGACAAAACAAGACTCCAGCCAAGAATATCAGAGCAAAACAGCAGCCAGTAGGCTTGGTCTTTATTAAAGAAAAATACTGTCGCGACAGGGCCCCACCTGCAACAAGGTGAAGCAAGATGGAGACCCAGAACAAAAGAGAACCTCCACTTTTATCAGTTTTCCCATCACAAAGAAACACCCCCCAAATACATCATTCCTACATCACAGCTACGTAATCAATACCTCACAAAAAGGGAGGGTTCAAGGTAGAAATCGGAGCACCTTTGACACCTCTCCTAGTCCTCCTCTCACCCCTCCCAGGTGTGAATTCCTAAACACAAAGAGGTATCTGAAGAAGTGTGCATGCACACGAAAGCTCATACCTACGACAAACTTAGTTGGTCTCTAAGGTGCTACTGGAGGGATTTTTTTATTTTTATTTTGACAAAGAGAAATTAACATTTTCGTAAGAGTTGATCACTGTCTTTTGTTTGGAGGAGTCTTCCATTGTGAATGAGATGGCTAGTAGTCTGGCACCATTGATGGGGAAATGTCCAGTTGGCAGAGCAAGGCTTAGGGGATTATGGCTCCCAAGTTGCTAGTCATGTGGAAATGTGTGTGTGTGATTCAGTGGGGTGGGGGTGGGGAATTCCTACAACAAGTTTCCCTACCCATGCTCTATATACAGTGGTGCCTCACTAGATGAACACCCTGTAAGACGAATTTTTCGCTTAACGGAAGGATTTTTCGAGCGGAGGTTGCCTCGCTAGACAAATTCGTTTTACGAAAAATTTGTCTAGCGAATCGCGGTTTCCCATAGGAATGCATTGAAATTCAATTAATGCATTCCTATGGGCAATAAATAAATAAAAATTCAATGCATTCCTATGGGATTCACTAGGCGAATTTTTCGTTATAAGAATAGACCCGTGGAACGAATTAAATTCGTCTAGCGAGGCACCACTGTATAAGCTAAAAGGTAAAGGACCCCTGAATGGTTAAGTCCAGTCCAAGGTGATTATGGGGTTGCGGCGCTCGTCTCACTTTCAGGCTGAGAGAGACATGTTTGTCCGCAGACATACTCTATGGCTCCAGTCTGTAGCTGGAGACCAATTTGGATAAATGTTTGCATTCTCCTCCTCCCTGGCTTACCATCCCCCCTTTCTTCTCTCTCAAGGGTAATTGTTTTCCTAGTTTCATTTCACCGCAATGTGCTTATTTTACGAGTTAACTGTGGCGTGAAAAAAAATAGATATTAAAAGATTGTGTATTAAACATTCTTGCATCCTCCTCCTCCTCCTTCGGCTTGTTTTGGGGGTGAAGTTGGTGGCGAATGGATGGATGCATATGGAACAAAACAGCTGCTTTGGACCCCTGAGCGGAATGCAGGTTTCACTTGCTGAAAGGCGCCGTGTTGTGTCCGTTAAACGAATCGTTGGGAAGCAGTCATTGTGCAATAGTTAATTATGAGAGCCATGTTGGTGGGAGGTTTAGAGTGTCAGGTTAGGACCTGGGAATGCAGGGTTCAAATTCCTGCTCAGCACTGAAGCAAACTGGGCAACCCTGGGCAACTCACAGCCTCTCAGGCTAACCTACTGCTATAAGAAAAACTGTTCCCTTTCCCTTATGGGGTATTCCAGAGACGTATAGAGTCCTTAAGTGCGGTCCCGAGTATATTAAGAAGCAAAGCAGTTAGTAAGCCTGATCTTTATTCAAAGAACTGTTGCAACAGGGTCCGCACTCACCCCACGCAGGGAGGCAGGGGGGACCCAGAACAGTGGTGTGCAAGGCCTTATATAGTTACAGGTAGGTAGCCGTGTTGGTCTGACGTAGTCGAAACAAAATAAAAAAAATCCTTCCAGTAACACCTTAAAAGGTTAAAGGAGCCCCTGACCATCAGGTCCAGTCGTGTCCAACTCTAGGGTTGCGGCGCTCATCTCGCTCTATAGGCCGAGGGAGCCAGCGTTTGTCCGCAGACAGCTTCCAGGTCATGTGGCCAGCATGGCAAAGCTGCTTCTGGCGAACCAGAGCAGTGCACGGAAATGTCATTTACCTTCCCGCCGGAGCGGTCCCTATTTATCTACTTGCACTTTGATGTGCTTTCAAACTGCTAGGTGGGCAGGAGCTGGGACCGAGCAATGGGAGCTCACCCCATTGCAGGGATTTGAACTGCCGAACTTCTGATCAGCAAGCCCTAGATTCTGTGGTTTAACCCATAGCGCCACCTGGGTCCCTCTAGTAACACCTTAGAAACCAACTAAGTTTGTCATTTGTATGAGCTTTCGTGTCTCTTTTGCAGACATCTTTGTACTGCAGAGTTGGTCTGCCAAGGAGGCCTGGTGCCGGAAGCCAGCTCCTTGGGGGATCCTGCTATCTCCCAAGATGGGCTTGGGAGAGTACAGCTTCGTCTGAGACGCCATCCTGCCATGTGATGCCCAAAATGTAGAATTCACATTTGTCGCTCTTGCTTGTGGCTCCTATAAGGCTGCCCAGAAAGGCATGTGGCCCCTGTAATAGCCAGTAGCAGCCTTCAGGGGGCAGCAACAGCTGCTCCCCTCTGCCTTGTCCCCTCCCCTCCTTTTAAAAACCAAACAAACCCCCAAGACCAACAATTGAGGCTTTGAGTTAAGAGAGAACAATTGAGATGTGACCTTTTGAAGCAACTTAAATAGAACATTTATGTTTAAAGGGAGGGGAGCCAGGCTCCAGAGAAGCTTTAAAGAGCCATTTATTAAAGTATGAAAAGGTTGTGGTTTTCCCCCCCTTCCTTCCCTTTCTCCCTCTCCTTTCAGGATTTGCATATAAATGATTGCAAAGGATGGTTTTGGCTGGAGAGAAAGGCACGCGGGGGGGGGGGGGGACAACTCTCTTTCTAAAAAGTCCACCTGCAGCTGATCTGAGTGGCTGATGCAGGCTTGGGGGAAAATAAAGTCTCAGTAGCAATTTAGGATAATCCGGGCTCCCCTAAGTCTACGTGGCTGGGGCTTTTTAGTATGCAAGCTCTGGAATCTAATTAAGGCCTGTCTCCTTAAATGGAGGTGGGGGGGGGCACTTGGACTGAGCAAAGGAACCTTTTGATGTTTTATTTGTCTCTGAACTCGAGAAGTTACGCGAGATCTTACCCTCGGAACTAACAGAGGACACACCTGTCAACTTTTGCTTCTGGGAACACTCCCCCCGCCCCACCCCCGAATTCTAGGGTTGGAATTTTTTTTTTATAAAAAAAATGCATCTTCATGCAAAATTTCCCTAATATGTGTCTCCCCCCCCCAATTTAAGTACAGGGGTGACCAAAACTGTTGTGCACACCCACACACCCACACCCAATCTGTGAGCTTCCTTCAGGTGGGCTTCAAGGGTGACTCTATTTATTTATTTTCTTTATTCCTTCCTGTTTTGTATTGTATTTCACTGTGTTAAAATGTTAGTCCCATATGACTTTTTTGTTTTTAAAAAGTCTGCATGTAGCACAGCTCCTTACAATTGCTAAACAGTGGGTGGTTACAGCAGTGTCCTGACTCACACTGGCTCTGTGGAATAGCCAGTGTCCTAAGATGTGGAAAAGGGACGCAGGTGGTGCTGTGGTCTAAACCAGTGGTCCTCAACCTTGGGCCTCCAGATGTTTTTGGCCTACAACTCCCATGATCCCTAGCTAGCAGGATCAGTGGTCAGGGATGATGGGAATTGTAGTCTCAAAACATCTGGAGGCCCAAGGTTGAGGACCACTGGTCTAAACCACTGAGCCTTGGGCTTGCCGATCGGAAGGTTGGTGGTTCGAATCCCCGCGACGGGGTGAGCTCCCGCTCCCGTCGCTCAGTCCCAGCTCCTGCCAACCTAGCAGTTCAAAAGCACGTCAAAGTGCAAGTAGATAAATAGGTACCGCTCCGGCGGGAAGGTAAACGGTGTTTCTGTGCGCTGCTCTGGTTCACCAGAAGCGGCTTAGTCATGTTGGCCACATGACCCGGAAGCTGTACGCCGGCTCCCTCGGCCAATAAAGCGAGATGAGCGCCGCAACCCCAGAGTCGTTCACGACTGGACCTAACGGTCAGGGGTCCCTTTACCTTTAAGATGCGGAAAGTCTTGCAGAAGAGAGCAGGGTAGAGGGGAATTCTTCACTTCAGGAAGGCTGGGCCAGAGCTGGCAGTAACTAACCAGGAGAGAGAGGGGGAGACCCTGGAAGCTTAGTAAAAACATTGACTGGGTGTGTAGCAACAGGACTCGATCTGGGAAGTGTCAGAGCAGGGCAACCAAGATGATCAAGGCTCTGGAAACCAAGGCTTATGAGTAAGCCTGGAAAAGAAGAGATGGGAGAGCCATCTTCCAATATCCCAAGGAGCTGCCCCATGGAATTTGGAGCAAGTTTGTTTTCTCCTGCCCCGGTGGACAGGACTCGAAACAATGGCCTCAAGTACAAGAAAGGAGATCGCAACTAAGCATCAGGAATAATATTCTGACAGTAAGAGCTGTTCCGCAGTGGAACAGACTTCCTCAGAAGGTGGTAGTAGAGCAGGGGTAGGCAAACTAAGGCCCGGGGGCCGGATGTGGCCCCCAATCGCCTTCTAAATCCGGCCCGCAGACGATCCGGGAATCAGCGTGTTTTTACATGAGTAGAATGTGTCCTTTTTATTTAAAATGCATCTCTGGGTTATTTGTGGGGCATAGGAATTAGTTCTGGTTTTTTTCTTCCAAAATATAGCCCGGCCCCCCACATGGTCTGAGGGACGGTGGACCGGCCCACGGCTGGAAAAGGTTGCTGACCCCTGTAGTAGAGTCTCCTTCCTTGGAGGTTTTTAAGCAGAGGTTGGATGTCCATCTGTCATGTATGATCTAGTTGAGATTCCTTCATTGCGGGGGGTTGGACTGGATGACCCTTGAAGGGGCGGGTTCCCTTCCAGCTCTACAATTCTATGAATGCCGGCACCCTCATCCTATTGATGAACCCTCTTTCTCTCTGAGCTCACTCTTTGGGCTGAGTGGAGAGGGCATTGTGTTAAAGTGGTTGCAGAGTTGGTTCCAGAGAGCTGGGACAGGAATGCTTTTGGCTGCCCCCCCTCCAGCATTTGCATTCAGGTATTTGGGGGTTCAGCATTTGCATTCAGCATTTGCATTCAGGCATTTGCATTCAGGTATTATGGTGCTGGAGGAGACTCTTGAGAGTCCCATGGACTGCAAGACGATCAAACCTATCCATTCTTAAGGAAATCAGCCCTGAGTGCTCACTGGAAGGACAGATTGTGAAGCTGAGGCTCCAATACTTTGGCCACCTCATGAGAAGAGAAGAATCCTTGGAAAAGACCCTGATGTTGGGAAAGATTGAGGGCACTAGGAGAAGGGGAAGACAGAGGACGAGATGGTTGGACAGTGTTCTCGAAGCTACGAACATGAGTTTGACCAAACTGCGGGAGGCAGTGCAAGACAGGAGTGCCTGGCGTGCTATGGTCCATGGGGTCACGAAGAGTCGGACACGACTAAACGACTAAACAACAACAACAATTTGGGGGTATTTTGCCCTCCAATGCTCTTTAGCAGCTACATAAAGCTGTTGGGAGTGGCCTTGGCAGGATTGGGTGGGCTGATGGCACCCAGCTCTGCTTCTTCGTAATATCTTTTTTATTGTTGTTGTTTAGTCGTTTAGTCGTGTCCGACTCTTCGTGACCCCCATGGACCATAGCACGCCAGGCACTCCTGTCTTGCACTGCCTATCTTTTTTATTATCATTTATTAAAGATTTTCTTGATTTACAGAAATATATGCAATGTCTCTTGTAACATTTTTACAAATCAGTTTCATTTGTTGAGACATTGGGAAGAAAGAGGGGGATTGAAGTAGATGGGGGAGATGGGGGGTTGACGATGTTTCTATTTTACTTAATATATTGGGGGGGGGTTTGTCAGCATCGCTTGTGCAGGTTCTTTGTTGTTACCTTGTGTTCCTTTGGTGGTGAGAGAGGTTGGGGTTGGCCTAGGCCAGGCATCCCCAAACTTCGGCCCTCCAGATGTTTTGGACTACAATTCCCATCATCCCTGACCACTGGTCCTGTTAGCTAGGGATCATGGGAATTGTAGGCCAAAACATCTTGAGGGCCGCAGTTTGGAGATGCCTGGCCTAGGGTATGGTTGTTCATTTGTGGTTGACTGTAGTGGTTTTTGTTTCGTGTGTGAGTGGGGTGGGTGGGTGTTTTGGATCAGGTTAACCATATTGATTTCTATGCTGTTGGTGGATTTTTGTCATTGTCTTGTTGGGCTGTTGGACAAAGGGGAGCCAACCGGGGTGAAGTCGTCGTCTTCTATTTGTCCCTGTGTCAGTTTCAGCTTATTGGTTAATTTTTTCTAGTAGGGCTGTTTCCCATACTATTTGGTACCATTGGTCCATGCTTACTCCTGACAGGTCTTTCCAGTGTCTGGTTATGGTTGCGGAGAGTAAGTGGGTTATGAGTTCTTTGTAGTGTACTTGGGCATTATTGTCTTGGGAAATGTTTAGCAAGGCCAATTCTGGGGTCATTTCTAATGCTTGGTTATTTTACTTATTTCCCATATGATTGTTGTCCAGAATAGTTGGATTTTGGGGCACTCCCACCACATGTGGAAATATGTGCCTGTTAAGGTGCACCCTCTCCAGCATTTTGGTGAGGTTCCTGGGCGTATTAGCGCTAGTTTTCTTGGTGTTAGGTACCACCTGTAGGTGAGTTTCAGAGTGAGTTATTTCCTTTTTGTTGATATGGATTTAAAGGGGGGTTTAGACCACATTCTGGTCCATTGAGTGGGATTAATCTTGTAGCCTATGTCATCTTCCCATTGTCTTTTGATTGTGTCTAGGGAATTCGTGGGATTTTGTAGTAGTATTTTATATATTGCAGATACCATCCCTTTGCCGTGTCCCTTTGTCACTTCCTGAATCAGGAGCGGCCAAGCAGGTTTTCTTCCCTTGGCAAGGTGATGGCCCTATGAACGGTTATGCTCCCTTTTAGATAAACAGATACATAGTTTTGGAGTGTCCCTGGATCTCAAGGCACAGGTGACCTTGGTGTCTAGAATGATAGAACTATGGAGTTGGAAGGGGCCACCAGAGGTCATCTAGGCCAACCCCCTGCAATGCATGGATCACGGCTAAAGGCTAGGGGAGCCTTTTACCAGCTTCAGTTGGTATGGCAGATGCATCCATTCCTGGACCATTTATGGTTTGGACACTGGTATCCCCAGGGCTGGATTACTGCAGTGCAGTCTGTGTGGGGCTTCCCTTGGACTTAGCAGCTAGTCCATATTGTTGACAGCATGTCTTCTGTGGGAGCTGAACTGGCTGTCAATATGCCCTGGCACACAGTTCAATATTTTTTTCTTTTAGCATTTGAGTTCCCAGTCATCTTAGGTTGAGGACTCTAGGCTATCTAAGGGACCACCTCACCCCCATTGATCCTTCCCTGGACCCTGCACTCCTCAGGTGGGGCACTGCTGAGAGGAACGCACACCCCGGAGCTGTGCTTAGCATGTATTAGAAACTGGGCTTTTAGTGTTGCGGCCCTTGCCCTCTGGAATCAATTGCCAGCTGAAATGAGCCAAGCGCTGAGCACATTGATATTTAGGCAGCTGCTAAAGAAAGCATTTGCCGAAGTCATTTTACGGCATCTTAATTGCAGAAATGGCTTTCTTGCTTTTCATTTATTGAGTTTGCAGTCTTTTGTGTTTTATCTCACTGTACACTGCTTCAGTGGTTTCGGTTGCGACGTGGCTTTATAAACCCAACAAGCCCATTTGCCAGAGTTTAGCACACCACCAGACCCAAGTCTGCTCCCCTTAAGCCCTTCTAAAAGCGAGCCACGACTCTCTTCGTGGCTACCAACATACGCCCCATCAATGTTTGGTTTGGCCTCTTACTTTGCTCATTTCACTAAATATAGCATCCCAGAATTTTGCCACCTTGGCAGGGCCATCACATGGGGGTGCATAACCCTTGGTGTTACAGCCCCCCCCCCAACTCTGAGGAAGTCATGCACCACTTGTGGGTAGAAGCTGAGACAAGACCTAGAGGGGGACTGGTTGTTGTGAGCAGTAACCTGGGTAAATGCCTTGCTTGTTTCGGCCAAGTGAGAGCGAGCATAAGTATTTGCACACTCCTTGCTCCTTGTTGGCAGTGCGCCACAATCGGATGTGCATATGCTGCCCACAGGCTTTTACAGGTGTGTGTGTGTGTGTGTGTGTGTGTGCATTATGCAACAATTCCCTTCCTTCCTCCAGAGAGAGAGAGAAGGTGAGCATGCCGTTTATCTTTCTTGCTTGGAGGCTCCTTCTCCACCTGCATCAGAAGCAGCCCAGGTGTGTTGGCAGCTAGCAATGAATGCCTAGCATATGCTTGTTGCTTGCAATGCAAGGGGCTGCTGTTGAAGTTTGAGAGTATTAGCAGCTGTGGGTTATTGGGAGGCGGCATATATAGACTGAGCTCAAAGCCCAGATTGGATTGCTTTACCCAGCTGTAAAGTGCCCCCCCCCGGCTTTTTAGCATCAATAAAGGAGATGCAAAAAAGAAAGAGAGAGAGAAAAAAAGAAAGAAAGAAAGAATTGAGGAGCACATTGCTGCAAGCATAAAAGACCAACAGCAAACAATCCTTTTAGACACATTGCTGGAATGAGAGACGGTTAAGGAAGCAGTTGGACCGTAGGGTGATAAAGTCTAAGGCAGGGTCCCCAACCTGCGGCCCATGGGCCAGAAGTGGCCCACAGAGGCCATTTAACCAGCCCATGAGCCGCCCCCAAACCGAGCTGCCCGCTCGGCAAGTCCCTGCCCTCTGCGCTAAACCGACGCAGCATGGTGCGGGGACTCTCTTCTGCAGCTCCAGAAATCGCTTCTGTGCTTGCCCAGACACTGAAAAACGCTTCTGCTCAGGCGTGATTTTTGGCGTCTGGGCATGCACAGAAGTGATTTCTGGCACCGCGGACATGTGCAGACACAATTTCCGGCATTGTGCTGCGCCGGTCTGGCCCATGGAGGATCTCCACGGGAGTGATCCAGCCCATACCCAGTAAGCCTTGCCAACCCCTGGTCTAAGGTGTGCTAAAGGAGGAGGTCGCTGGGCAAATTCTTTGCATCTGCCTTCACAGCAGAGAGATGCAGGGCAGATTCACAGGAAGGGAGGAACTGAGGCAAATAGTGGAGACAAAGTTGTAGCCCTAATAGGCAAAATGAAAACTGACAAACCACCAAGTCTGGGTGACATCCACCCAAGAGCTCTTAAAAGAACGCCAGTGTGACATTGCTGACCTTGTAACAAAAATACGTAGCTTGTCCCTCAGATCATTCTCTGCCTTCATATCCGAGGACAGGAAAGTTGCCAATGTAGTGTCAATTTTAAAAAGGGATCCTGGAAATTTCAAGCTGGTTAGCTTAACCTCTGTCCCAGGAAAACTGGTGATTGTTGGAAGATACGGTAGAATTACCAAGCATGGAGAAGAACAAGCCTCGCTGAAGTAGAACCAGCATGGCTTCTCACCAACCTATTAAGAGTTGAGAATGTCAACACGTGTATGGAGGTGAGCGGGCTGACATTGTGTACTTAGGCTTTTGAAAAGCTGTCAACAAAGTACCTCACCAAAGACTCCTGAGTAAGCTTAGCAGTCAGTCATAGGATAAGAGGAGAGGTTCTCGTGTGGACCAATAATGGGTTAAGAAGCAGGAAACAGAGTAGGAATAAACAGACAGTCCTCCCAATGGAGGGATGTAACAAGTGGAGTCTCCCAAGGATCTGTGCCTTTTGGCTTGTTCATAAACAAGCTAGAGTTTGGGGTAGGCCAAGTTTGCCGACGATACCAATTTGTTCAGGGAGCTTAAAAGCAAGAGAGGGCTGCAAAGAAACTCCAAAAGGATCTTTCCAAACGTGGGTAAATGCAACTCAATGCAAACAAGTGTAAAGAGATGCAGGGTTGGGGCAAACAAGTATTTCACATATACACTTGTGGGATCTGAACTTGCAGCGATTGACTCTCCCCATATGAACCCACCTGGACCCTGCAATCATCCCCTGAGGCCCTTCTTCGTGTGCCTCCTCCACGAGAGGTCCACAGGGTAGCAGCACAAGAACGGGCCTTTTCTGTGGTGGCTCCCCATTTGTCAGAGGCTCTCCCCAGGGAGACTCACCTGGCACCTTCATAGTGCACCTTTAGGCACCAGGCAAAAACGCCCCTCCTCTCCCAGGCCTTTGGTTAATTAATCTGTGACCTTCTTAACTGTGTGTGTGTGTGTGTGTGTAAGGTATATAGTTTTTGTTGTTATTTTTTGTGTTTTCATACTGTGCCCTGTGATCTTTGGATGAAGGGTGGTATTTAGATTTAATAACTAATAATAATAACAGCAGATAGCTCGATGGAAGATGTTGACCCAGGGTGCAGCGGCTATGAAAAACCCCAAATTCCATGCTAGGGACCATTTATTAATCAAATGGTCCCCTCATGTCAATAACAGGTTTAGCCTCTGGACACAATCAGCAGAACGTCAGCTCTTCTGGGATAATTTGACCTCCAACAACGTCAAAGAGACTTCCCCAATTGATCAATACAACTTATTAACCCGAAAACTTCAATCGCTGTTTTCAAGACCTAGAAGCTCTAACCATAATGAATACTCTACTAATAAAAAATGGTTGGATCGTGAATGTATCCAGGCAAAACGTATACTCGGAGAATGCTTTAAGGTATTCCAGCAAAATCCTAATCCAATTACTAAATTTGAATTACAACTTTAAAAAAAAAATAATTACAAAGAGCTATTAAAAACCAAAAAAAGAGCCGCACATTCTCTTATATGGCAGGCCCTCATCAAAGCCTCCATAGAAAAAGACAGTGTCAATTGTTGGAAAATGATCTCCACCCAAACCAAATCACTTGATTGCTAGGGACCATTAGGGAAAGAAACTGAAAAGAAACTGCTGTCATACAAATCTGTGGCGTGACTGCATTTGGAATAATGCACAGAGTTTTTGGGGAGCTTTCAAAGAGGATTAGACAAATGACAAATTCACTGGGGTGGGTGGGGGGGAGGCTCTCAGTGGCCACTAACCACAATGGCAATGTCTGTTTTTCAACATTGTGGATGAACTGCCAGCAAAGTATTGTGATGCACTGACATGTCACGATATCTGAAATAAGGATGGAAACTATGTGGAGGCGAACGGGGTATATTGTCCTGGTAGAAAGGTAAAGGGACCCCTGACCATTAGGTCCAGTCATGACCGACTCTTTGGGTTGCGTGCTTATCTCGCATTATTGGCCGAGGGAACCGGCGTACAGCTTCCAGGTCATGTGGCCAGCATGACTAAGCTGCTTCTGGTGAACCAGAGCAGCACACGGAAACGCCGTTTACCTTCCCGCTGTAGCGGTTCCTATTTATCTACTTGCATTTTGACGTGCTTTCGAACTGCTAGGTTGGCAGGAGCTGGGACCAAGCAACGGGAGCTCACCCCGTCACAGGGATTCGAACCGCTGACCTTCTGATCAGCAAGCCCTAGGCTCAGTGGTTTAACCCACAGCGCCACCTGGGTCCCTATATTGTCATGGTAACTGCTACTAAAACGGATGCAGTTTTTACTTACCTTTAACGTTTTGCTACAACTGTTAATTTTATAGTACAGAGCAACAGGAGCAGAGGGAATCATGAGAGAAATGACAACCAGCATAATGGGTTTCCCCCCCTGTATCGGGTTTTATGTAGCGCAGGCACGCCTTGTGATTTGCAATATGTTGCTGTGTCAAATATTTATGGAACTGTTATGATGATGCGGACTTCAAACCGGTTTTGGTCGATGTAGTGATACATCACCTAGCCCAACTCTGAACAGAGGGGATGACCGAGACAGGGCCTGGACTATTCACAGGGCCCACTTAATGTGAAATCAAAGAGATTTGGGAGCTGTAGTTTGCTTACGGGTGCTGAGAGCAACCAGTGCGGAGACCCCCTACTTTCCTCTCAAGAGCTGCAGTTTCCCGTAGGGGTTTATCAATAGAACCCTCTTCCCAGGAAGATCTGGAAGGGAAATAGGGGTCTTCTAAAGGCTACCAGAACTCTCTTTTTTTTGGAGGGTGATGGGAATTAGAACTGTTTACAGTGGTACCCTAGTGCTTTTAACTTTATGTGAATATGGTCCCAAGAGTCAGAATATAATAGAATTGGGAGGGAGTTTTGGTGTTAAGGAATTGACGGGATAACATGCTGCAAAGAGTTGGGTAAGACTTCATAGGTAATGGTAATGTAAAGGACCCCTGGGCAGTTAAGTCCAGTCAAAGGCGACTATGGGGTTGCGGCGCTCATCTCGCTTTCAGGCCGAGGGTGCCGGCGTTTGTCCACAGACAGCTTTTCCGGGTCACGTGGCCAGCAGGATTAAACCGCTTCTGGCGCAACGGGGCACCGTGACAGAAACCAGAGCGCACAGAAACGGTGTTTACCTTCCCGCCAGAGCGGTACCTATTTATCTACTTGCGCTGGCGTGCTTTCGAACTGCTAGGTTGGCAGGAGCTGGGACAGAGCAACGGGAGCTCACCCCGTCGCAGGGATTTGAACCGTTGGCCTTCTGATCGGCAAGTCCAAGAGGCTCAGTGGCTTAGACCACAGCACCACCCGCGTCCCTACAAGACTCCTGTGGAGGTGGAAGGAACCCCAGAGGGTCCTCATTCCAACCCCACCGTTTGCCATGATGTCGTAAAAACTCCCTGGAAAGAAATAGAAATGGCCACCCCAATCAGATCCCTCTTGCCTCCCCCTGCCCACGAACCCCCCCCCCCAATCCACCTTTCAAACAACTCTCCAGTTTTGTATTTTTTTTTTCAGACAATCTTCCTTTAATACAAAGTCAATATATATATCTACATAAATAGTGGCATGGAGACCACTTAAACTGTTTCATTTCGAAATAACAGTGTGATAGCAACAGGGTCTTGCTTTCATACAAAGGAAGGGAGAAAAAGAATTTTTTTATTTTTTAAAAAATGGGGGAGGGGGAGATAAAAAATAAAAGGTTGGCACACCCAGTTGCCCCCCCTCCAACTGCTCCTCTTCCTCCCAAACATCTACCAATATATATGTCCTTAAGGAAATGTTAGGCAACATTGTGGGGAAGGGAAATCTCAAAGACCTCCCTCCCTTATCATTATTATCAAGCCAGAAAGTTGCTGCGGGGGTTGTCCTGTCCTCAGCCCCACCATTGCCCGGTGTGCGTGTGTGTGTGTGTGTGTGTGTTAACCCAGCTGCAAAATTGCAAAACTGAGGAGTGGTGTAAATGGAACCCAGTACGTTTAGGGCAGGCTTCCTCAACTTCAGCCCTCCAGATGTTTTTGGCCTAGCTAGCAGGACCAGTGGGTCAGGGATGATGGGAATTGTAGTCTCAAAACATCTGGAGGGCCGATGTTGAGGGAACCTGGTTTAGGGTGCGTGGTGGGTGGGTTAAGCTGTACCCCTTTGGTAGGCCTTGGCTTCTTCGCTCAGTGCTGTAGGAAAAGAAAATATTGCTGCTAGGGTGGGGGAGAAGAGATTGGTTTGTTTGTTTTTACTGCCATCCAAAGGTCTTGCTGCCTTAAACCAGAGAACGTGTGGGAAGAAGCAATCCCATTCGGTACCCGCTGTTTTACCGCCTACGAAGCTCTGGAGTGGCTGGGGAGGGCAGCATTTAAGCCTCAAAACAACCCTGCGAGGTAGGTTAGGCAGAGAGGCAGAGAGAGAGAGAGAGAGCGAAAGAAAGAAAGAGAGAGAGAGAGATACTGGCCCAAATCCACCCAGTATTTCTCTATTAAGGCTGAGCAGGGTTTCGAACTGACATTCAGCACATCCAATAAACTCCCATTTTGCAGCGGAAAGGTCTTCATATGAACCCCCCCCCCTGGCTGAATGCAGCCCCCCAAGCAGTTAATGGCGACCAGCAAACACCTTTGCTGCTGTTGTTTTTTTTTACAGCCCCTTTCAGTGCTGGCTAAAAGCAGGGTGTTTGGTGCCGCTGTCCTTGCTTTGCAAAGCGGGCACCTCCTTAGGGAACTCCCAAGTACAGTTCTCTGGATTCAAGTGTCCGTCTGTGTCCGGGTGGCAGACGGGTGCCTGGTTTAATGTTCCGTTTCGCCATTGGTCAGGCATACAAAATGCAGGCTGCCGGAGCGGGGAATGCGACACCCCCCCCCCCAAAAAAATTAAGCGATGGGTCCTGTCTGTGCCACCTCCTCATCCCTCATGCCCCTTATTAACCAAGCCCCTTGGAAAAGGGAGAAAATAATAAACAGCTAACAACAAGAAGAAGCGTAATTTTTTTAAAAAAAGAAAAAAACGGCGAAGGTTTGTTCGTATGTGAGCAAGTTAAACCTTTCTTCTTTCTTCATTTCTTTTCAAAATGGTAAAAAAAGCAAGATGTAAAAGTAGCAATTATAATCATACGGCATTCCCCCCCCCAATCTTATCTCACACAGCCATTACACATAACGTTTCTACAGTGAAAAAATAGACTGTCTTTGAACATAATATGAACAAATAAGTAATTTGCTTTTTTTTTTGCTTTTTTTGTGTAAATTCATTGACTGATATTCTCCTGTAATTTTTTTACATGTTTTTTTTAAAAAGGAAAAAAAAATACACTATTTTAAAAAGAGAAAGAGAGAGAGATACTCAAAATAAAAAATGAATGCCACTTGCTAGAGATACATGAACATCTCTTTAAAGAGAGCCACTTGCAAGGTTCTCTCCAGCCCCCAGGCCCCCCCCCACCGTTTCCATAAGTCCTGGGTCCTCGTGTGCTGCAATTGGGAGATCTTCTTTTCCTCTGTTGATTGATGGTCCTATCAGCCTTGACAACAACAAAAATCCTCCCCCCCCTTTTTTTTTCAAAAGATCCATCCTGTTCCAGGGGCCTCTGAAAAAATTGACCATTTTTCTCTTTGGCATCTGGTGGAGAGGGGTGGGGGAGGGCACAAAACACCCCCACAAAAAAATACATGGTTTTGCAACAGGAGGAAAAAAAGAAAAAAGAAAAGGTCAGCTTTTGATGTGCTAATGGAATCATGTGGGTTTTTTTAATTTTAAAAAAGGTGTTTCATAACCTCCACCCGTGAGAGTAAAAGGCTGTGAGGGAGCTGAAATGAAACCGAACAAAAATGCTGGGATAATTTTGTGTGGGGAAGGGGTCAAGTGAAAAAGGATATTTGTCGAGCGGGGAGGAGGAAGAAGAAGAAGGGAGAGTGTTTTCCTGATCGAGAGACATTTTGGGTCCCTGATAGCTCCTTATCGCAGTTTTTATTTCAACATAAAAACTGTGGAATCATAAGGATGTGGAATGTTCAGAGTTTTCAAAAGGTGAGAGATACATGATCGTGTGTGTGTGTGTTGAGGAACCCCACACCCAGTGCTTTTCTTCTAGAAAAAAGGGGTGCTAGTACAGTGTACCCCTTGAGCACCCCCAGAAAAAAGCACTGTGCACACCCCACTTTTCTGCAGGGTGCCAAAACATATCTACCATTGAAACCAGAGGTTGCAATCCCCTCCAAAAAAAGAAAATAAAGGAGAATGCTTGCTGGGTGAAAAATTGGCTCAGTCGGTGCTCAAGGCTGGCTGATTCTTGCTTTCTGTCCCAACCCCCCCCTCTCTCAATCGCTCTCTCTCAATCTCTCTCTCTCTCTGCTCCTGTCTGCAAAAAAACCCCAACAACCCTGCGAGTGGCTTCCTCTAAAACTCACCAACTAGATTAGTATGCAAACCGAACTCTTAAAACGCGAGTGTGTCGGGGGCCGTGCTTGTCGTTCCTTGCCGGCCCCCGCCTGGTTCGTTCTTCCGCCTCCCGACTTTGGCCGCTGTCTTTCAAGGTGTATATGCGGGGGAGGGGGGGCTGGCTCTCTCTCTCTCTCTCTGGCGTTGGTTTGTTTCAAAAATCCCGCCGAAGCGCTTGGGGTCCATCTGGCACCGCCCCCCACGCCGCAAACACCACATGAGGTAAGAACGACAAGTTCACCACTTTTAAAGAGAAAAAGGCGAAGGGGGGGGGCACCCTCCACCCTGAGTTGCCTCGGGTCAGGAGAGAGAGGGAGCCCCAGAGGTGCAGGGTTAGCTCCTGGGGTGGGGTGGGGGGCGCGGAACTACTGGCCGCTTCACTAGCTGATTGTCCCCCCCCCCACTGTAGCATCCCAAAACAGGGGGGGGCTGAGTGGGCACAGGCGGCAGCTTCCTTCGGAATTCAGTCTGCAATTTTCTTTTTTCTTTTTTCTAATAGAAAAAGGTCAAAGTTCACCTCTCTGGCTCGAAAGAGAAGACCTTCCAGGACTGTAAGTTTTCAGAGTCCGTGCAACGGATGGCTTTGTTTTTGTTTTTCTGTTTCAGAGTTGGCGGTTTTTTGTTTTTTTGTTTTTATGTTGCATAGTGATCAAAACTGCCCAGGTATTCCAGCGCCGCTTGGTAACAGAACTGATATTCATCCTGGAAGGAAATAAGGAAAGGGCGAGAATATTTGTTTTTACTTTATTGATATACCCGCCGCCTTTCGTCTTCAGATCTCAGGGTGGATAAAAACACAAGGTGAAAGCACAAATAGATAGTTGAAACAGAAACAACAAAGCAATAACACACACCCTTCCCACAAACAGATTTAAAAGCCTGTAGAATATGAATCAATCAAGCCAAGGCCTGGTTGAAGAGGAACATTTTTGCCTGGCGCCTAAAGATATAATGAAAGCGCCAGACAAACCTCCCTGGTCATGAATGAAGTCCAGGGTTTTGATTATTATTATGAATAACCTTCCTTCCCTTTTGCCAAAAAAGTGAAAAATAAGTACAGTGAATACTGATTATTGCTATGAATTTTTATTTCTGCCCATGCTGCAACGTGATGTTGCGCTAGAGCAATGCAGGGAAACGTATATTGATTGATTGCCCTTAGAACAGGCATCCCCAAACTTCGGCCCTCCAGATGTTTCGGACTACAATTCCCATCATCCCTGACCACTGGTCCTCTTAGCTAGGGATCATGGGAGTTCTAGGCCAAAACATCTGGAGGGCCGCAGTTTGGGGATGCCTGACTTAGAATCATAGAGTTGGAAGGGACCTAATTTTTGTTTGCCCAACGTGGGGCCCGAAGCCAAAACCCTGAGATGAAGAGCCTCATGCTCGACCGACCTGAGCTTTCCCACCCCTTCTCTCCAAGGAGCTCAAAGGGGCATATGCGTGGCTCTCCCCCTACCTCATTTAATCAACAACAACCCTGCGAGGTAGCTTAGGCCGACTGGCCCCAGGTCACCCAGCGAGCTTCATCAGTGTTTCTCAAACTTGGGTCCTCAGCTATTTTTGGACTACAACTCCTATCATCCCTAGCTCTCAGGACCAGTGGCCAGGGATGATGGGAACTGTAGTCTAAAAACAGCTGGAGACTGGAGTTTGAGAAACACTGCTCTAACCACTGCACTGGCTCCCCCCCGCCCACACCACATCATCCCTTACTATAGGCACCCCCAACCTTTGGCCCTCCAGATGTTTTGGACTACAATTCCCATCATCCCTGACCACTGGTCCTGTTAGCTAGGGATCATGGGAGTTGTAGGCCAAAACATCTGGAGGGCCGCAGTTTGGGGATGCCTGCCTTCGGAGCAGGAAGTCAGCTGCGAAGGAGGATTCCGGCTTTGGCTACTGTGCTGCACAGCCTTCCTTCCTGTTGCGATGCCACAGCTGCTGAGGGGATCCCTGCCCAAACTCTGCTGCTCCAGAGGTGGCAGGAAGGCTGCCTCTCGCCACCGCGGCCAGGCAAATGTTGGGGAGGGTCCCGCTCCCCGAGTCGAGCTGGCAGCAACCTGCCCGGTGGAGGAAAACACACGTTTTCTCCTTGCTGTCACGTTTACCTCCGTCTGCACCATGGCAGGCCTCTGCGTCCGCAGCATCTTCACTGTCTGGAAGATGTCCACCACGCCCTCATAGCGCATTCTCTCCAGGACGATGCTGAGGGTGATGAAGACGCCGGTCCTGCCCACACCAGCACTGCAGAGGAGGAGAAAGGGGAACATCGTAGAATTAGAAGGGACCCCATGCTTTGGACACGAAACCTCCCCGGGAAGAAATGGGTGTGTGTGTGTGTCCAATCAGGTCCCTCCTGCCTCCCCCCATCTTTTAAAGCAGGCACGTCCAACTTTGAGTAGGGTGTGATCTACAATCCAATATCAAAAACTGGCAGTGACCTACCACCCTCTGAAGTCATTTTAAATAAATAAATGGAACTTTATTTCACAGATACAGAAGCTATGTTTGGATATCATCATGACAGATCCAAATAGTTGTTAGATGGACAAGTAACTAAACAAGTGAGAAAAGCCAAACTACTGTATATTTTTATATTAGTTTACACAGATCTGAGGAGCCAGTCAGAGTGCCGGCCCGGGCTTCTCCGTCTTTCCCCTACTGTTGCTTTAAATCTCAGGTGACTTCATGTCAGCTTCCCCAAGCCCTTACTCCACCTCTTTGCCCCACTGTTGTGTTAAAGCAGGGGTTGGCCCATGGGCCGGAAGCGGCCCTGGAGATTGTTTGATCAGCCACTGAGCTGCCCCCGAACTGAGCTGCCCGCTCGAGCGCTGTGCTAAAACGGCACAGCGTGGTGTGGGGACTCACTTCTGTGGTGCCGGAAATCGCTCAACACGCGTGCGATCCGACCCACAGAGGGATCTCCACAGGACTGATCCGGCCCAAGCAAGATAAACCTTGCTGACCCCTACGTTAAAGCCTCGCTCAAACTCATGGAGCACTAAGGGGGCTTTCTCCCATGTCTTTTGTAGCCGGCTTCAGAAGGAGGAAGGAGGAGGAGGAGGAGGAGCCTGCGATCAACCAATATCAGCCTCAGGATCTCCGAGTCGATCAAGAACAACGTCTTGGACATGCCTGTTTTAAAGCATGAAACACAACAGCTCCGTTGTTGTGATCCGGCCCAGGCAAAATGCCCTTGCCTGCCGCCCCCGTAAACAGTGGCAAATCAAACTAGGGGAAAAAAATTGCTTTGACCTTAACAAGGGGGTGAAGGTGAGGACAGCCAGAGACAATCTGCAGCCCCCCACCCAAAAAAAATGTCAAGCTTTGGTATTGCTGGACTGTTTTGGCCCAAGTGATCAAAAAAGTACCAGCAGGAAAGTAAAAAAAAAATGCAATGCAATCCAAGCACAACTTGCAATAAATCTAAAACAGATACAGACAAGTAATCTGAACACAATGCATTCTCGTGAAATCATTGGTTAGGCGAGCATTCGCATGATGAGTTGACAATTTCTGTCGATTCCTATGAGGAAATTTCTAAAGTGTTCCAGACCGTGGAATTTTGACCGCCTCCCCCACCCCAAAATGCCGAGAAGCCCTGGGGGGAAACCCTCTGATGAAACCTTGCAAAAGGCCAACAAGGCAGGTGGGGGGAAATGCGGTCTGATTTGTTCCCCCCCTCCCCCTGTGGTTTCTGGCGAAACGGCTGCTGCGCACCAGAAAAATGCAAATAAGCTAGTCTTGTTTAAGGCTGCTTATTTCCTTACGGCTCTACATGCAGATCCGGCTGTTTGGATATCTGAACCTTTTGGCGTGTAGAGCGAGGCTTGGGCACACTACACAGACTCGTGTTTGGATAAGTGAATCTTCGCATAACCAACATTTGGATAGCAGGAGCTGTGTGTGTATTTAAAACAAACAAATGCGAATCCTAACAATGCAAAAAAAGAAAAGCTAGCACCAGGGTTGCCTGTGCAAAAATAAAAAACCCAAACCGGATTGCAAGAGACGAAACTGACAAGCTGGTGAATTTCTGCCGCACGTGTCTCTCCCCACACCCCTCCAGCCCGAGACGACTGACACAGACTCTCTCTCAGGACCAAGTAGGAGCTGGAGAGTGAATAGCTTGTCAACTTTGCCGTCCTCCTAGTCGCTTGGCTGGTCTCGCTCGCTTCCTTGAGGTGCAGCTTGAGAGGCGGGCGGGCGGAGGAAGGTGCTCGCTCACACAGACAATATATATTCCGCACGACGACTTAGCAACTGCGATGCTAAGTCTGAAAGCCAGCAAGCAAGGGGCTTGGACGGGGAGCCTTTAATCTCTCCAGTGGTGCGATTAATCAACTAAGGCTTTAATCGCAGATTAACAACAAGCCACTGCCCAGGGGATTTGGTGCTCTTGAAGGAGTTTGGCGGGGTGGGGAGCAAAATAATAACTCAGAGGGACCAGTGCTTCTGTGGGCATAAATTGGACAGGGCGGCGGGTGGGGGAGAGTAAGGGGCCTCTGTTTGCCACACTTATGGGGAGCTATTCCTTTGTTTGGTCATCATATGTTTTGAGGCACCAATCCCACCCCTCCCAGGAGTCCATAAGAAAGCCAGCAGCATCTGGCCGTTAAAGCAGCGTAGACGGGAAAGTTGTGGCCATCAGTCGTTGCTGTTTAGGGGCCTCCCGGGAGCATCGGTTGAATTACTGCAATGCACTCTATGTGGGGCTGGTCTAGAGCCTTCAGCCAGTGCAGAATGTGGCAGTTAGGCTGCTTGTGGGGGGTGAATTACCAGCAGCACATAGCACCCTGATCGTGGGATCTGCACCAGCTACCAATTTGCTCCCGGGCCAACTTTAGGTGTTTCATCCTGACAGCTGAGGCCTCTTCAACTCAGGATGGCAACCTCCTTATTTAGACAAACCTTTAGAAAGCTCGCATGAGTTTTAGTCTAGCCTACTGTGGCTTTTGCTTTCTAAACCATGGCTGCAATTTTTAAAGTGACAGTTTTATTGTTTTATCTTTTTGCAAACTGGTTTGAGAAATACCCCCCCCCCCCCCAAAAAATCGAGTAATATATAACTTTTATGAAATAAATAAATATGAGAAGGAAGGCCCACTAGCTGTACCTTCCAGAAAAAAAAGGTGGAAGAGGTTTTTGTTCCAATAGACTTCTCCGGACAGGTCAAATGGGTCTTTACCGTGAATGTCTCACTTGTTAAGGATTTCACATGGTTGTACTGTAAATATTTTTAATTACCTTGTGTGTGAATTACCATGACACGGTGCTTAGAAGGCAATTAACAAATTGATGATGATGACATTTATTATTATTATTATTTAAAGGTAAAGGACGCCTGGACGGTTCAGTCCAGTCAAAGACAACTATGGGGTTGCGGCGCTCATCTCACTTTCAGGCTGAGGGAGCTGGTGTTTGTCCACAGACAGCTTTTCAGGTCATGGGGCCAGCAGGACTAAACAGCTTCTGGAGCAGAGGGACACCGTGACGGAAACCAGAGTGCATGGAAACACCATTTACCTTCCTGCCGCAGCGGTACCAATTTATCTACTTGCACTGGCGTGCTTTTGAACTGCTAGGTTGGCAGGAGCTGGGACAGACCAACGGGAGCTCACCCTGTTGCAGGGATTTAATCCATGATTATCAACATATTCTTTTTAGAGCAGTGTTTTCCCATATATTCCTCAAAACATCTGAGGTTTGACGGCTCATAACTCCACTTTTTTTTTGGGGGGGAACACCATAAAAGTAAAAAAATAATAATCTTCCAGTAGCACCTTAGAGACCAACTAAGTTTGTCATTGGTATGAGCTTTCATGTGCATGCACTCATCAATGGAAAGATAATTTAATGAAGAATGTAATGCAACGAAGTTTGTTCAGTTATCTGTGTTCTATCAAAAGTTATAGCCAAATAATCAGAAAAAAGGAAGCACAACTTGCTTAGGTTTGATATGCAGTAGCTTTCCTTCATTTGAATGCAGCCAATGAGCATGTGTGTTTAGAGAGCCAATCAGGTGTCATAAGCCATCAAACCTCGGAAATGCACTTTTCCCAAAAGGTTTCCACAATTTTGGCCATTAGTGCATGTGCTGTGGGAAGGAGGACTTGATCTGTCCTGAATCTTTCAACATTCGATTGAGAGGGAATTTTATATATCAGTTTTGCGGAATGCATTAAACTAAATAGTTAAAACTGGATTTTGAATAAACGTGCAATTAATTGTTACAGTTTTGGAGTTCACCGTGCTATTACTTTCCCTTGTGGCTTCCTTGCAAACTGCTATTCCGAATAATGCTTTTCATAGGGGTAGCGAGGGGGGGGACATTGGGGACGAGTCTGCGGGACCTAGTGGGTGGTGGCCCCCCCAAAAGTTCAGAAACCACTTGGCACAATTAAAAGCTGGCCTTGAATAACCGCCACCACCCTCAAATTAAAAGAAAGGGAGAAAAAGGATACACAATAAAAATTCAGAAGCTGCATTTTTGGGCCAAGTCCTGTGCTAATGCCAAGGATTTAGGGAGGTGGGAAACTCCAGCTTCCCATCCAATCAGGATACAGCCCATCCACAGAGGCTTAAGCTTAGCATCAAAGGATGGCTGAGCAGCCTTTTTTCCATTCCAAGGTGCAAATTAAGCAGGAGGAGAATTTGCAAACGGCAGCCTTGAGCTGGATTATTTCCTTTCGCAGAGTCAGGACCTGGTGGACGGGGTGCCAGGCTTGTTTCTGGCTCCTCAACTGCTGCATGCAAAGGGGCTTACCTGCAGTGGACGGAGATGGGCCCGTCTTGGCCAAACTGCTCCTTGGTTTTATGCACCTGCCCAATGAAATCAATGAAGCCTTCACCGGATTTTGGCACGCCTTGCTCTGGCCAGTCCGTGAACTGGAACTGACGCACGGTCCGTGACTGGCCATCCTGGAGGTGGGGGAACAGGGATGGAGAAGAGGAGAGGGAGAAAAAAACAACACCTCTCTGTTAGGCTGGGGGGGGCGGGCGGGAAGTCAAGGGAATGAAATTGAGTTTGAATCCTGTAACCAGGAAAGCGAGATTTTTGAGAGCTGAGCGATGGTTGTAGATTTGAGCAAATTTGATTTGGGTTCTTTCAAACCCCCAACTGGCTGGCGTTTCCTCCGCAGCCAAGCTGGCCCTGCCTGTGAAGGATGAATAAAAGATTTTAATTTAACTGTATTGCTTTTTCATCCCACTCTCCCTCCTTCTCAGGGGCGAGGGGCAGCCTACGAGGCTCCTTCTCTTCCACTTGGCTCAGATTTTTGGCCCTCCCTTAAAAGGTCCGCATGAAAATCCATCAGCTTTTCTAACATAAACACATGCACATTTTTTTGAGATGCAATTTCATCTAATGCAATAAAACTTTGACTGTTATATGCGTTTTTATGCACGCTTTGCATCAGGGCGTTGTTGTTTTTTTGTTTTGCTTTGCATTTCTGCACACCTTACTTGGCTGGACAACTGCATGGCAACATTTGGAGAAGTGCAAATTTCAAATAATTTCTTAGGCCCGCACATCGTTATGAAAAGTGTGACCTGGGTAAATTCACATTTAAATGCGAAGCGAATTGAGTTCCCTCCATCTCTTTACGTACGCCAGCCATCCTAAGCTCCTTTTTGTAGCAAGGGCAGGTTGTACTTAATGCTGTATGTTTCTGTGTGTGCTTAAACAGCCACACACACGAACAACAGGAAACCATTTCCGATCAGACACTTTCTGTACAACTGGCAACGGTGTGTGCGCGCATCCCAAAATGTAATAATCTTTTGAAATGAGTTCAAAGAAATTACACAGTGGGAAACAGGCGTCTGCTAGGAGGGAACACAGCTTCAGCTTCATCGCCAGAACTCCCGCAGTATGAATTGCGGGGGGCCTTGCATCGCTGCAGCTTCGTGGTGGAGAAAAATTGCGATAAGCCGACAGGAGGAAAAACAACATCATCAGAACAGCCAGCGAGAGATAGAGAGAGAGAAGTTAGCAAGAAAGCTGCATTGTTTCAAGAGAAAACTGTGCGCCATTTCTCTCTGGCTCCAGCGTGACAAAGTTGAGGGAGGGGAAGGACCAAGTTTCAGGAGTTAAGAACACCTGCTAGGCATGCAGAAGGTCTCAGTTTCAATCCTCAGCATCTCTAGGCAGGGCTGGGAGAAACCCCTGAGTCCCAAACGTTTGGCAAACCCTCACTGTGATCAACTCCTGCCTGGAAACCTATGTGGATCCAGGATTGGGACTCAGCTGCCAAGAAAACATTTTAAGTGTGTTTTAAGGGACACTAGATGGTGATGGTGAGCCTTATGGGAAATTCAACGTACAGTGGTACCTCGGAAGTTGAACGGAATCCGTTTAGGAAGTCTCTTCAGCTTCCAACACATTCAGAAACCAAAGCACAGCTTCTGATTGGCTGCAGGAAAGCCCCGTTTCTTTGGGGTGCAGGGAAAAAATGCAATGTTGTTCAGCTGCTTTGGGGGGGGGGAGCCAGTGATTTACCAGTGATCTACCAGAGACGTCCAATCACAATCTACCTGTTGGACGTACCTGCTATAGTGTTAAGGTTCACTCTTATAATAAGTTTTTTGTTAAGTCTGCTGCAACTGGATTTCTTATGCACAGGGCCAATCCTGAATGTGTTGGATTTGTGACCATTATGCTCATTTGCCTTCAGTAAAGCTCTGCTGGATGAAATATTAATTGCCTCTGGTCTTATTTTTGGGGAATCCTGCAACGTGTTTAAGTTTTTACTCTGCTAAATTTACGCTGGAATTTGCTCTGGATCAATATTGAGTAAAATTCGGTGAAAATATGGCCCCAAGCAGACCAATGGCCTTCCTTGGTGTGCTGAGCACCAACGAAGCTGAGCGTGGACTCACCCTTGCATCGGTGACCTTGAACTCCCGGAGGATGTATTGAGGCATGTTGTATTCAGCCATGGGGTCGACCACAAAGTACTGGTACCGGGCGGACCTCTCTGCTGGCCAGTACTGGTGACACTTCTCCTGTTGGCCCAAAGAGAAGGAATCACACACCCTCTTCATGGCCCAGCTTTCGCCGTATGCTAGAGACACACCCCTTCACCCTGGCCTTTTGTGGACACTCGAGAGCGGCAAAGTCAGGTGTGCACGGTCCTTTCACAACAGCCATTGAGCCATGCCCCCTCACAACCACACCCCTCCTAAGATCACACAGCCTTCTAAGCTTATACATAATCTTATAATTACTAAATAACAACCACGAGCCATGCATTGCGACGATCAGGGGATATCTGCCTTTCAGCTTGACCTATTTCCTCTGCATGGTTGATTTGGAATCCTCCAATAATCCTAATTTTTAAGAGTGCTTTCTTTGGAGTTCCAGCATACGTAACAAAACTTGGCACGCCGTTCTCTTGAAACGGAGGGTGCTGTCATGGGTTGTTGTGGGTACTCTTGAGTAACGACCCTCCACATCTGCTTGTCTTTAAGATGTTTTTATTTGTGCATATTATTTACAGTGCAAAATGCCCTTAAATCATGTCTGCTCAGTCTGAGTCAGAACCTCGCAATGGCTGCTTTCTGTTTCGCGCCCAACATAACAGCCTGGGAACCCCAAAGCGCCTCCCCTTGCTCCTACGGGGAGCCGTTCGTCTCAATTCAGGCGTTGGGGGGAAGGGTCTCCCTTCTGACTGTTTGCCGGTCCCTTCCTCCAAAGCTCTCTCTCCCTCCCCTCGGTGCAGGGGCTGTGTGAGGCTGCCAGAGCCTTGGGTCTCCCTTTCTGTTTCCTGGCTCTTGTAATCTGATCCGCTGCTCGACTTACTGCTCTGCCAGGAACTCGACCTGATGAGGGGGGGCTGTTCCCTATAAGCCTTCCCCCTTACAGGTACCTTGTCTTTTCGGTGTTCCTGAATGGCTTAGCTCTGGAGTTCAGAGGGCAACTCCTTGGTGTTCTCCAGAATGACCCTAGGAGCCCATCCTCCGTGGCGGACTCCCCTCCTTCCACTCAGTACAAAGGGCGAGGAGGTCCCCAGACACCCCTCTCTTGCTGTAGGACGCTGGAGATGGGGACCCCCTGCTACACAAACGGCAAAGGGTCTTGGGCCCCGGAGCTCTGCCCCTTTTAGGACCCACACCCTAGTTTCGATCACAATTTGTTTCAAATGCTCTATTTTATATGTTGCCGCAAGGCACCCCTAGGACCATCCGGCGAAGGCTGTAGTAGGTAATCACAACAATTTAATACCACAGCTACCGAAGGAAGGCCCACCTGGCTTCTGCGATCTGTACTGCTTGACCTAAAAATACAAATCCCGATTTGCATTCCCCACGGAAGCTCCGGGAGCTAAACATAGTGCAATTAGGAAAAACAGGGTGGCTGCTTAGGAAGATGCCGAGCTGCAGATTTTAAAGGAGGGCAGAGTTTTGCTCCTGGGTTGCTTTGGGAAAACAAGGTGACTGACCTTGCTCTTAAGACCCAGAAATGTTTTGGCAGTAATTCCCTGCCTGCTCCTTCCCTCCACCCTTGGAGGGCTCTTCCTGTACGTCTATCTGATGGTGAACATCTCTTAATAGGCCAATGTCTTTCCCCCCTGTTTCTGCTTGCCCCCTTTCCCATGATTCTTTAGGGAAAGAACTGCATGGTGCTTTAAATGTCCAGTGCAGACGGGGACCTCAGACTACAGACTCCAGGGCGTGACGGGGGAGATTCTCTCACCTCCTTGCCACCGCCACCAGCCCGCCTCCTTCAGCTTACCCGCCCCATCTCTCGTAGTTTGGTCAGCATCACGACAATGGTGGAGTTGTTCTCCCACAGCATCCGCCAGAAGTCCTCTGTGGTCTCCGCCAGAGGGCCTTGCGTGGCGATGTACGCTCTCTGTTGCCTGCCAGGGAGAGAAGGCCAACCATCACTAAAAACACACGTGGGCTTCTGCATACAGGACTTTTTTATCACATGCGGTGGTCTTGTAAGTAAGGTTAAAGCTTACTGGGAAATGATATACAATGAATTGAAAAGGATGTTCAAAATAACTTTTATTTAAAAAAAAAAACAACCCAGAAGCTTTTCTTTTGGGAATTATAGGGACAGAACTACCTAAATTGCACAGGAATTTATGCTACTACAGCAGCAAGAAGTCCCAGCAAAGGAAGAATGGATACAAAAACTTGTGGAATATGCAGAAATGGTGAAACTTACCGGAAGAATAAGAAATCAAGGGAACAAACATTTTATAAAAGAATGGAAAGTACGGTTTATTGAATATTGACAGATAAATTGTAAACAGATAAGAACATTAGCAGGGTTATTGTAATAACCTGCAGTTTCACAAGAGTATATATTTACAGCAGATAATTAAATGAGAAAGTTCAATGAATTTGGATATGCAGAAGATATTAAAAATAATAAATTTAAGGAAATGCAGAGAGGGGGGAAGGAAGTCAAATTTTGAAATGTTAAATTGATTGTAAAACTAATGAAATGTATAAACTTGAAAAGTATAAATAAATAATTTAAAAAAACAGGAAGACCTACGTGGCTTAGTTCACAGCTATCTGAAGGACCATATCCCCTCATACGAACCTGCCTGAGTTGTGAGATCTTCAGGAGAGGCCCTTCTCACAGTCCCGCCAACCTCCTAGGCCCGCTTGGTGGGGATGTGGGAGAGGGACTTCACGGTGGTGGCTCCTCCCAGGCAACTTTGGAACTCCCTCCCTAAAGAATCCTGCCTGGCTTCCTTCCTTGCTGTCCTTCCTCCAGCAGGTGAAAACTTTCCTGCTCCAACAGACTTTGGGGGAACTTACTGCTTTTAAGGAAAGGGCTGGTTCTGTGTTGCTTTTTATTGTGATTGTCTGTATGTCTATAATATACACGTCACATGCCATAGGTATATGGTAATCACACAATGACGCGTCGCTAGGGGTGGAGTGAGCTTCCTACGCTGTACTCTCCCTCCATAACTATTTCTGAAGGAAGAAGAGGGGAGGGCCCATCAACCCTGTGTTGGAAAACGAGGAGGGTGGGCCACGTCGCCCCTCCGGTTGGATCCAGCGAGGCTCTTTGCACGCTCTGCAGCCCAGGAGATGCCCGAGTCTTACCTGTACCCATCAATGAAGCTGGAGTTGATGTAGTCAGACCCCTCGACCCCTCGGATAGGCTGTAGGCAGACCCGCGTGGTCTCGTATGGCATGATGTTGACAAGGCGGTTCTTGAACTTGTTGCATGGGAGGTTGGCGCTGATGAACCGGGAGGTGTGGGCTTTGGAGTTGGCGAGTCTCTGGCGTGGCGGGAGAGAGAGGGAAGGAAAAGCGGTAACCACCCAGGAATGACATTGTGCCAGCCATGGCCTGGAAAGCAGGGCCGAGGCCCAGGAGCTACCTCAGGACAGGTAAAAGAAAAGCCCTTCTTCACGCAGCCATAGCTGCCAAGTCTCCCGTATTCCCCAGGAAATCCCCATTTTTCCAGCTGTTCGTAGCTGAAAAAACAGATTTTTTTGTTTCCCCCCGGTTTATTCTGGTGCAGCGGCCATTTTGGAACTAGGCGGAGCATGCTCAGAAGCGACTTTTGATGCTGCTCTGCCCAGTTCCAAAATGGCTGCAGTGCGACTTCTGGCACGGTGGCCATTTTGGAACTGGGCAAAGCAGCATCAAAAGTCACTTCTGAGCATGCTCCGCCCAGTTCCAAAATGGCGGCAGCGCTACTTCCGGTTTGCTACTTCTGCCCGGTCCCTTATTTCTCTGACAGCAACTTGGCACGCAGTGCAGAGTTAAACTGTGGAACTCCCTTCCGCAGGAGACAAGAGGCGGCTATCAACTGAGAAGGCTTCAAACGAGGACTGGACAAATTCATGAAGGACAAGCCTATCCATGGCTATGCTCTGCGCCTCCACAGCTGGAGGCAACGATGCTTCTGAGTGCCAGCTGTTGGAAACCGCAGGAGGGGGGAGAGGGCTCTTGGGTTCGAATCCTGATGGAGGGGTTTGCATCATTGGGGCATGGATGAGATGGGGCATTTTCCTGAACTAGCAGGCTCTTATCCTGTTCGTACCTTATACTGGGCCAGACTGCGATACGTACTATTATCTGCAGTGATTGACAGGAGCGCTCTCTGGCATTTCAGACGGGGACATTTCTAACCTAGAGATCCTGAGGATTCAATGGGGGCGGGGCAAAACAGAAAGCTCCACCCCTGAGCTGCGGCCATTTCCTTCCTCTGACTGTGGGTGGGGTTTGTGGTCTTTTTGCAAATACTTTTTTTTATTTCCTGCACAGGCAAATTGTGGGAATGTTCAGGGATGTGGATGAGGAGATATTGTTAAATATATCCTATCCCAGCTTGTGCTAGCAAGCTCCAAACTTAGCAGAGTAACATTCCCTTAGCAAATGCACAGCAGAAAAGCGTTTGCGCAGGCTTGATTTAAGCCTGTAAAATAAAGTGTATTTTCCTGGTATTTTCCCCTTTACCCCTCTTAAAAGAAAAGACACGACACAATGCTCTTAAAAGTATAAAAGATGTTTACTTACAATCTTCCTGAGGTACAGCACACTCAAGAGGTAGACTGGCTTAGGTAAAAAGTGATATATACATGTGAAGTTCACTCATAGCAGGCATCCCCAAACTTCGGCCCTCCAGATGTTTTGGACTACAATTCCCATCATCCCTGACCACTGGTCCTCTTAGCTAGGGATCATGGGAGTTGTAGGCCAAAACATCTGGAGGGCCGCAGTTTGGGGATGCCTGACTTATAGGAAGTGAGACTCCATCTCATCTCTCTCTGGGCTGGAAGCCTAGAGAGAGACTCACTAAGATGTTGCTTCTTAGATGTGTGTAGTCCAAGAGGTCTGGTCCAAGAGAGGGAAATGGCTGCTGGCTAGTGAATTTATCTGCCGCCTTCCCCAACTCATTTGCATGTGGAGGCACAGGAAACCAAGCTGGACATGTGTTCCTCCACAGTCCTCCAAGTGGACTCTCTAGGGATTGTTGTGATTTGACTGCACCTGTTTCACATCCCACAAACAACAAACACCGACATAGGACAGGGAATTTCGCTCCACCTGCTGCAATAGGCCAGCCGCTGGAAGCAGCTCACCTTGAATCCCGATCTGCATCTCACCTTGAATTCGAGCTCCATGCCAGTGACGTGCTCCCCAACTTCTATCTGCGCCAGCTTCTGAATGTAGGTGTACAGATTGCGAGCGGGGACTTCTGTGTTCCCACAGGCGACGGCTTCCAGCAAGGAGTCGTGTATGAAGCTGTACTGGTCCTCTGTCTGCACCATGTAATTCCTCTGAGACCTCATGAGAGTGACGTGGCCGTAAATGTCCACCGTCTTCTCGTGTTTTATCCTCTCCAGCATGGCGTCGATCACGATGAAGCAGCCCGTGCGGCCGACCCCAGCGCTGAAAGAAGGCAGACACAGAAATTTGGGCAACATATAAGGAATTATTATTAGTAGAAGAAGAAGAGCTTCAGTTGGAATTGGGGAAAAACACTTGAGGATATAATACATGGGTAGGCAAACTAGATCCGGCCCAATCGCCTTCTAAATCCAGCCCACAGACGGTTCGGGAATCAGCGTGTAGATGATGAGTAGAATATGTAGAATTCTACACACATGAGTAGAATGTGTGCTTTTATTTATTTAAAATGCATCTCTGGGTTATTTGTGGGGCCTGCCTGGTGTTTTTACATAAATTTTTTTAAAAGAAAAAAAGAAATCCTTTGGCTTTAGAATAATAGAACCATAGAGTTGGAAGGGACCACGAGGATCATCCAGTCCAACCCCCTGAAATTCAGGAATCTTTTGCCCAAAGTGGGGCTCGAACCCATGACCCTGAGAGTCTCATGCTCTACTGACTTCAGCTATACCAGCTGCTTTCAAATCTCAATGTGTGTCTGTAGATTTGAGGACGGGTACACGCCATACAATGGAAGTGCATTTCCCACCCGCCCCTCCCAAAAACTGTAGTTTGGCAAGGGTACTCTGTGAAGGGGAAACTACAGTTCCCACAATTCTTTTTGGGGGGGAGTCATGTGCTTCAAATGGGCATTGAATGTGCTTTCCCTCATGGGCATCTAGAGATGGTCAAACCTCTCAATTTCTGTTTCTCCCCATTGCTCATTTTTCGAACCTAAAATGTTCCCTTCTACACATTTCCAGATCAGTTTTTTGCAACCGGGATCCGTTCCGGAGCCCTGGCCGCTGGCCGAAAAGGACGCTGGACAAAGCGCCGCGTCTGCGCACGGAGCGGTTTGCACTTCTGCGCATGCGTGAAGCGCGATTTAGCACTTCTGCGCATGTGCGAGCAACAAACCCAGAAGTAACCCATTCTGGTACTTCCGGGTTTGCTGCGGACGTTCGACGGAATGGGTGCTCGACGAGGCAGACGCTGGACGAGGTACCAATGTAATTAAATACACAAATTATTAATTGTCTGGTGTGGGTGTTGCTTGGGCTACTCTGATCTGCTGAAATCGATGGATCAGACTACTGGAATATAATATATATATGATAAGAATAATATTGGAGAAAACTGGATATTGAAACTTGCTTAACCTAAATCATATATCCCAGTTTTCAGTGGCCCTTTAAAGTACGCTTCACGCAGAGTATACCCAGTCAGAAGTTGACCTGGCTAAGAAAACACCACCAAGAGCGTAGGGTATTATCTCCCTTATATGAAACCCCTTACTAGCTGCATACTTGTAAAAGTATGCAGATGAAAATACAAACGGTTGGGTTTCTTTAACTGAAATACAAACTGACTCTAAAGAGACTTTAAACTAAAAATAAATGCTTTCTCTCTTAGCAATGTTATCTACCCACTTTCCAAAACCTCCCACAAACCTCCCATTAAACTACCCGATAATTAACAGCATTCTAGCATTATAACTAAGCAATCATACTAAGATTCAACTAAGGAATCTCTTCAACTGAGAGAGTGATCTACTACGAGATGAATCTAACTGAAAGATCTAACTAAGAGATGCAGAAGGCTTTCTGGCAGAGCCTTATATACAAGAAGCAGAGCCCACACCTGTGGGCAATTAACAGAAATCACCTGCACCTGTTTCTCTTAAACAGACAGTATTTACATTAGACTGGCTCTAAAGTAACTTGACTATTCAAAAAATCCAACACAGACTGCTGTACGTTTAAAGAATGTGGCGTATCCCAGAGAACCCTAGGAACTGTCCTCAATCCCACAACCTTAAAGTCTGCACCCCATGGGCAATGCAGGGATCATAATTTGTGCGTTTGCAGGCCACAGTCTTCTCGACGGGACCAGCTCTATACCCCAGTCACCCCCATGATGTCGAAACTCAAACTGTAAGTGCCTTGGGGGCAGAGCCCTGTCTATTCCGCTTACATTTAGCAGAAGAGGAAGAGGGGAGGGGAGGAAATTGCTCCGCACCCTGGATAAATAAGCAAAGTGCTACAAGGCTTATGTTTCATGAGAAATTGGACCTCATGTCATCTCAGGTGATGCGTGAAAGAGGAAGCAAGTGGAAAGAGGCCGCCTCAGTCTTTGCGAAGCAGACGGCGATTTGCAATGCATTGCTTGCCATTGTTTTGTAAAAAAAACCCACCCCTCCACCTGACCTTTTCCTCATGGGCAAACTGCTCAATTTCTGTGTCTCCCCACTGCCCATTTTTCAAACCTAAAATGTTCCCTTCTGCACATTTCCACATCCATTTGGAAACCCCTCACACACACAGCCTGCAATTCCTCATGAAAACCCACCAGTGTGAATTTCTCCCGATAAACACACGTTTGCATGCACCCCCCTAAAGACATGGTATTGCAACATTATTATTATTATTATTATTATTATTATTATTATTATTATTATTATTATTAACCCGCCCTGCACCTTAAAGCCGTTGCAAGAATTAAAACGCAACATTAATATTAAAATGTAATATTAGAAGCCACTTAAAACAACATTTATACATTTCTTTACATTGCTTCTACTATGCTTTTAAATGCACATTGCACCCCCATGCACTTTTTTTTTAAAAGCATTACTTGGCTGCAGAACAGCATTGCAAAATTTGGGGGTGAGTGCATTTCAAAGGATGGCGGTGCTTCAGAAAGTGCAAATCACCTTCAAATGCGGACTGAATCAAATGCATTATTTACTGGGCTTGTTTCTTACCATTTTCTCTAAGGCGCTCCAGGTACACAGTCCTTGCCCTCCTCATCTGATGCCCATAGCAATCGTGAGAGGTAGGTTAGGCTCAGAGGTAGCGACTGGCCCAAACAAGCTTTCCTGACCCAGTGGGGAATTTGAACCCAGCTCCTAGTCCAGCACTCTAACCACTGCACCACGCTGCCTTCCCACCCCCTTCCCAAAGCTGTGGAAAGTGCTAACTAGGCTTTGGGAAGAAGGTGGGAGGACTCTGGGACCCTCTCAGAGCCTAGTGCCTCAGTTACCCAGCTCTGGGAAGGGCTGCAGGCGGGGAGGGGGGTGTCAAATGTTGCTGAAGACCACCAAAGATGGCCTTGAAGAAAACATGCAGTCCTCTGGCCTCGTGTTGGACTGCCCTGAACTAGATCTTTCAAATCATGTAACCCTGTCCCATAGCAGTACCTGAAAAGCAGCCTGAGTTGATTTAATTGAGAAGGCCCCGGTTCCTAAAAGAGCGCCTTCTCCAATTATCAGCTATCTTGTGCCCTATGCTCGGGAAAGATGACCGGGCCTTTTCGGTGGTTCCCCCACTGGGAGTTCCCCAATTAGCCCTGACCTGCGACAGGGCCTTTTCAGTGGTGGCTCCCTAGTTGTGGCATGCCCTCCCTCGGTGGGGTACACCTGTCTCCATCATTCTTAACACTCAGGAGGGATTTTAAAACATTCCTGTTTGCTCAGGCATTTGTTTGGCAGAGGGATGCCGATCCTGGCAACCCTGAGGTCACTGGATGGAAGAACACTTTTAACTGGAAACTGCTTTTAGATGTTTTAAAACTATTTTTAAAAAATGTTTTAAGCTGTTTGACGGTGGTTTATGCCTCGTTTCCCCGCCCCCAAAAACCTGACCAGGTGGAATAATGCTTTAAACCTGTCTTTTAAAAATGGTGTTTTAGAGTTTTCTTTGTCTTCTATTTTAAGCCATTTTTGTTTGTTCATATATTATTACTCTTATTAGACTGATACACTGCCCTTCAACTGAAGATAACAGGGCAGTTCATTGTGTGTTGCTTTGAGGGATCTTTTTTTGGGGGGTGGGAAGCACCCAATGGATTTAACAAGAAACAATAATGCAAATTGTGTAACTAGGTTTGCTTGCCTGGGCAATTGGGTGAGGAAAGGTGTATAAATTCAATTGAACACACACACACACAACACACCTGCAGTGCACAACAATGGGCCCTGCATCGGGCGGGTTGCAAGTTTTCACTCTTCTGAGGAAGGCCAGGAATGGGGTGGGGTACTCGGGGACACCGTGATCTGGCCAGGCCGTGAACTGGAACTGCCGAACTTCCCGTTTCTCGCTGGAGCCGTTCTGTGGTAGGTTGGGGGGTGGATGAAGAGGGGGGGGGGAGAGGAGAGACGACAGCATGAGTCGAAGCAGAGCCAATGTGCAGAGCAATGGGGCAACTCACAGCACAAAGGGAACCTCTGCATGGCGTAGGTGTCTCCACGTAAGCAAGCCAAGCCGCGTTTTGGGACGGGGAAGGAAATCCAGCCCTTGCTTTCCGTGTTGCCCGGCGGTTCTGGTTTTTGCACCTCTTACCTTGTGAAGCGAGAAAGTCCGGACGCAGAACGTGGCCAGCTCGATTGTATCCAGCAAGGTGACTTGAATCATTCCGTATGTCTCAGTGCCACGGCCTGGCCAGTACTGGTCACACTTTATCTGGAAGGAAATAATACATTATTATTATTATCATTATTATTATTATTAGATTGCCGGAAGAAATATCAACAACCTCAGATATGCAGATGACACAACCTTGATGGCAGAAAGTGGGGAGGAATTAAAGAACCTTTTAATGAGGGTGAAAGAGGAGAGCGCAAAATATGGTCTGAAGCTCAACATCAAAAAAACCAAGATCATGGCCACTGCTCCCATCACCTCCTGGCAAATAGAAGGGGAAGAAATGGAGGCAGTGAGAGATTTTACTTTCTTGGGCTCCTTGATCACTGCAGATGGTGACAACAGTCACGAAATTAAAAGACGCCTGCTTCTTGGGAGAAAAGCAATGACAAACCTAGACAGCATCTTAAAAAGCAGAGACATCACCTTGCCGACAAAGGTCCGTATAGTTAAAGCTAGGGGTTTCCCTGTAGTGATGTATGGAAGTGAGAGCTGGACCATAAAGAAGGCTGATCGCCGAAGAATTGATGCTTTTGAATTATGGTGCTGGAGGAGACTCTTGAGAGTCCCATGGACTGCAAGAAGATCAAACCTATCCATTCTGAAGGAAATCAGCCCTGAGTGCTCACTGGAAGGACAGATCCTGAAGCTGAGGCTCCAATACTTTGACCACCTCATGAGAAGAGAAGACTCCCTGGAAAAGACCCTGATGTTGGGAAAGATTGAGGGCACTAGGAGAAGGGGACGACAGGACGAGATGGTTGGACAGTGTTCTCGAAGCTACGAACATGAGTTTGACCAAACTGCGGGAGGCAGTGGAAGACAGGAGTGCCTGGCGTGCTCTGGTCCATGGGGTCACAAAGAGTCGGACACGACTAAACGACTAAACAACAAGCTTCAAGCTAGTGGCTCTTTGGAAAGTGGCAGCACCATCTCAAATCAGCATAGTGGTTACTGAGTGTCGGACTAGGACCTAGGAGAGACAAAGGTTTGAATCCCCACTCAGCCATGAAGCACAATGGGTGAACTTTGAGGACCTGTCACTGCCTTTTTCTCTGCCTAATGTACATGGCAGGGCTGTTGTGAGGATTAAATGAGGAATTTGTGGGGATTAAATTGCCTCCTTGAGCTCATTAGAAGCACAGAACAAGAACAAGGTAGGATGCAAATGCAGTAAATAAATACAAAACGAGACGCTGCGAATTGGTTGAAACGCGACTCTCTTTCTTGCACGAGCAAATCGGAGCACTGAGCCCTCCACGTGCGGGAATTCTCATTCAGGCAGCCTCTCTCATTTTCAAAGTGTATTTTGCCATAAGAACTAGAAACTTGAACCAAATACGTGAGGGCTTTTCAGGAAGCTGAACCCCAGAACCCCAGAACCAGATTCCAAGATTTTTGCTCCAGATTCCACACCTGTTAAGAAAGATTCCACACCTGTCTTTTTTGTAAAGGGGGGGGGGCATTTGCAGCTTTTTTGTTTTCTTTAAAAAAGTACTTGTTTTAAAAATAAACTTAAAAATCAAGATCTGCTACCTAGTTTATCGTGATCACCTTTTAAGCTGATTGAATGGTTCTTAATCAATTAGACCACTGGTTTGAAACCCTTTTTTGGGCCACCTGCCCCCTTGGTTTCATAAGCTCACTCCCCCCTGGTGCCCCCTACCCTATGCAAATCATTATTCAGAATAGCGGTTTGCATGACCCACTCAGGAATAACACAATACAGCTCAAAACAACCGCACATTTACTCAAAATCCAATTAAAACGTGAGCTTAATTAAAGGAAATTGACGAACCTGATCGGGGTGGGGGTGGGGTTTACCAGCTTTTCAAAGTCTGGTAGTCATTTATATCTCCGACACCCCCCCGCCTCTCCTCATGCCTGTTAGTGCCCCCCCCCCATCATCCTACCTCCCCTCAGGGGCAAGAACTCTCTGGGAGACCAGGGTTCAAATCCCCCACTCAGTCATGAGAGCTCCCTGGGTGTTTTTAGGGGGCCTACCTCACAAGTTTGTTGGGGGGATTAAAAGAGGAGGGGGAGAAGGACCATTTACGCCACACCTTGAGGTCCTTTGGAGGAAAACGGTGCGGCAAAAATGCAATAAACAATGAACCCCTGGATTAGATGCCGCAGCCGAAGCAGTTGCCCCTTCCCCATCAGAAAGCGGTGTGCGTTTTCCTCACCCGTGATTTCTCCTCCAGTTTGGTCATCATCACCACCGTGGCCGAGCGTTGCTCCCACACCATCCTCCAGAAGTCCCCAAAAGTCTCCGGAAGGGGCCCCTGCGTAGCGATGTACGCATTCTGCTTACGGTAGCCGTCAATGTAGTTGGCGTTGATGTAGTCGCTGCCCACGATTCCTGCATCGAAACAGTCAGAAACCAAACAGCGATCAGGGGCGGTGGCAGTGCACACAATCATATAATTGTGGAGTCGGAAGGGACCCCCAGGGTTCATCTAGTCCAACCCCCTGCAATGCAGGCATTTTGGCTAAAGTATCCAGGACAGAGGGCCGTCCAATCTCTGCTTTAAAACCTCCAAGGAAGGAGAGTCCGCCACCTCCAATGCCAAATAGCTCTTACTGTCAGAAAGTTATTCCTTTCTTGCAATTTGAAGCCTCTCAGTCTCCTATTATCCAGGCTAAACATACCCAGCTCCCTCAACCGTTCCTCATACGGCTTGGTTCGCCGTCTTTTGCACATGTTTCAGCTTGTCAATAATCATATTAAACTGCGGTGCCTGGAGCAGGACACAGAACTCCAGGTGGGCTTAAACAACTTAATATAAACGAGTTGGATGAAGGAACTGAGGGGGATGCCCTTCAAATTTGCAGGTGACCCCAAACTGGGAGGGGTAGCTGGAAACGCAGAAGAAAGAATTCAAGACGATGTTAACAGACTGGGGAGCTGGGCCAAAACAAGTAACAAGTGGGCCATGGCTAACAAAATGAATTTCAATTGGGACAAGTGTCTGGTTCTGTACTTGGGCAGGAATAGCCACAGGTTCTCTGCCCCTGGCTTCACACAGGTGTGTGGGACCTTTTGGTCCTCCTGATTTTGCTGAACGGCGACCCCCATCGGCACTGGCCAAAGGGACCACGTTTGCTGCGGCTGACGGGAGCTGTCGTTTGGGAACTCTCGATTGCCAAAGGTGTTCCGCTGCATCCGACTGAACGCCTTCATCAGCCCCGGCCTGAATTCCTTCCTTCGCTTTCGTGAAGCGTTGCAGCGGTGGCAGGAGGAGAGAGAGAGAGAGAGAGAGAGAGAGAGAGAGAGAGAGAGAGAGAGAGAGAGAGAGGAGAGAGGAGACCCTCGCTGCAATTTTTATCGGGGCCACAGATGGAAGCAGGGAATTAAGCGCGGCTTTGAAATTAGCAACCATGACCCCCTTTTAATTACGCGGGCCTGTTATGCGTGGGTGTTCTCCCTCCTCTTCCAAGCGCTCCTTTTAATTTAAAAGTATGTCAGGTCAGAGCCGCCACGCTGCTTCGCTTCCCAAGTTAGCAGAAGGCAGGGGTCCCCGCTGGAAGGGAGAGCGCGGGCACTAATCACGAACCAGGTGGCGATTGCGGCTGCGGCGCCTTCTCCTGCCGCTGCAGGGCCCCCCATTTATATACGCATATACAGTTCAAAGAAATTACCGGTGGTGGCAGAGAAGGAACATCGCCCTTTGGTGTCCGGGGAATCTGCCGCGACCTGCTTACAAGGAAGCCGCCGGCTCTGGTTTAAGGTTCTTTGCGAGGTTTTAACTTGATACAAGAGCTTTCAGAGGTGGGAGGAAAGTTCCTGGGCGCAAAACGGATTGCTAATCCCCTTTCCTGGCTTCTGTATGGGGTAAGTGGCAGCCTGATGCTTTAACCCTCGGCCAATTGCTTCCCTGCCCTCGGAGAGGCGGCAGAGGGAGGTAATTCCATTTACCTGGGCGAGGAGCAAGGATAGGTGGCCGTAAGGGAGCTGGGTGGTGCAGAAGCCCGTGAGCGTTTGATGGGATTTCGGGTGGGAGATTGGAGAGGTGCAAGCAAGCATCTTTCTCTCTCTCTCCTTCTCCCCCTCTCTCTGCAGACAAAATGAGCTGTCACAGAAGCGCAGAGCCTGGAAGGCACCCGAAGGTCCACTCCCTGCAATGCAGGAATTGCAGCTGGGAGGCACTGGAAACAAAAAGGGCTGGAAGGTTTTGGGTCAAAAAAACACACAGGCAGTGTCCTTCCAATGTAGGGAAGTCAGAATCTGTGCCCCCTTCTCCGCAGATGTTGCTGAACTCTCAACGCCCGCCATACCTGACCATTAGTCATGCTTGCCACTGGGAGTTAGAATCCCAACAGCACTTTGGAAGACCCGCAAATTCTCCATTTCTTTTTCTGGGAGGTGACGTAATTTCCTGATGAATTAGGTGCATCACCTATGGATGCTGCTTTCTGGCACGCGAGACGTTTCGTGTGCGCTGTCCGGTTGCAAATCCCGAGAACAGCCTTGCAAGGTAGGTCAGTGTTGAGATGCAAGTCGCCTTGAAGCTTCTGGGATCAAGGACTTAAAGGGGAAAGGGGTGGGAAGAGACTCACAGAGCCCTTTGCAAGTCTCCCTGAGCTCCCCTTTTAAGCTTCCAAGAGTGGGGGGCTCAAAAGAGGAGTGTGATGCCGTTTTCTGCCGGTAAGAGCTGTCGGACTGTGGAATGGACTCCCTCGGAAGGTGCTGGACTCTCCCTTCTTGGGGAACTTCTAAAAGGTAAAGGTAAAGGGACCCCTGACCATTAGGTCCAGTCGTGACCGACTCTGGGGTTGCGCGCTCATCTCGCATTATTGGCCGAGGGAGCCGGCGTATAGCTTCCAGGTCATGTGGCCAGCATGACAAAGCCGCTTCTGGCAAACCAGAGCAGCACATGGAAACGCCGTTTACCTTCCCGCTGTAGCGGTTCCTATTTATCTACTTGCATTTTGACATGCTTTCGAACTGCTAGGTTGGCAGGAGCTGGGACCAAGCAACGGGAGCTCACCCCGTCACAGGGATTCGAACCGCCGACCTTCTGATCAGCAAGCCCTAGGCTCAGTGGTTTAACCACAGCGCCACCTGGACTCTCCCTTCTTGGGGAACTTCTAAAATGTCACAAATGCCAAATAGGATCTGGCAAAAGCTTGAAAAATCTGACCTCAGCCCCTCCTCCCCTTGCGACCAAGTGGTTTGTACCTTCAATGGGCAGCAAAATGACGCGGGAATGGTCGTAGGCGATCACGTTGGCGTAGCGGTTTTTCGGCTTGTTCACCTCGAGGTTGGAGTGTTCCCAAGTGAACTGCTGACCCGGGTCGATGGACTGCAGGAGCAGAAAAAGAGAAACGTCACGAGAAAATTCCACGTTTTGTTCCAAAATGTAAGAGTGGAAGCTAAAGAGCGGCCGACTTCCCTTCCTCCCAGGGACCGCGACCTGAAAACAAGTCACAGGCGCAACCGACGTTGACAACTCAGAGCCGGTGTGGTGCAGTGGTTAGGGTCTCCAACGACTAGGCCCTAAGAGAGACCAGGATTCAAATCCTGCCACCTTGGCTATGGAAAAGCTCACAGGGTGCTAGCTGCTGCCTCTCTCAGCATAACCCTACTTTGCAGTGCTGCTGCTGCTGCTGTTGTTGTTGTTGTTGTTGTTGTTGTTGTTGTTGGGATTGATTTAGCAGGGGGGAACCCATTTACACCGCCTTGATTTTGGAGGAAAAGGTGGGGTGCAAATGAAATAAATAAATATATATATAATGGCCAGAACGGTGTCTGGGAAATGGTGGCTGGCGAGTGAGCAAGGGCCACAACACCCTCCTCTGCTTCCCATCCCTTGCGAATCACCTGCCGCCATAATCTGCCCGCAAAGGTAGGGGAAAACATTTGCACAAGTCTCCTTTGACGTGCTCCTTTCAACTTTTTATCTTTCTTCGGAAAGAAAGATAATACCAGGCAAAAGCCACCTTCGTTCCTGCTGTAGTCCAACGAGCTGGAAGCTGCGCTAAGAGACGCTCCCCTCGTCAATGGGGACCTCACTGGGTGCGGCCGGAGGGGGGGGGCAGTTGTTGCCTCTCGGTCTAACCAGGGCCATCTTAAGCATGCTCCAAGTTGCTGACCTTTTTAAGGAAAGGTTCCCCAGAGTTCCCCAGAAACATAAGGAGCCCAGCGCAACAAACCAGCTGGGCGCCTCGTGGTGTAAGCAGCGTGCACCGGCTGGACAGGCCTCTCCACAGCCCTACGCCAGTGACAGGTGCGCAAGGCCTCAGCACCTCGCAGGCTCGCTCTCCCTCGAACTCGCGACGCAGAGCCGCCCGCAGCAGAAGAGCCCACCGTGGCGCACCGACCGATGGGCGGGCTCTTCCCTGCACTCCAACTCTGAGGCCCCGGATTCTTGGCCTGCCGCCCCTGAGAGCCCGGCGCCCGGGTGCCCCGTACCCCTAGCGCCTATGGGTAAGACGGCCCTCAGCCTAACCTACCTTGCAGGGGGGTTGTTGTGCAGGGGACTGAATGAGGAGCGGAAGAATAAGACTATGCATGCTACCTTGAGCTCCTTGGAGGGAAAGGTGCACTATAATTGCAACAAACAAATAGGATGCTGGACTAAATGGGCCATCGACCTGTTCTATAGCAAGACTCTCCTTATCTTCTGAGCAGCTCCAAGCTGCCTCTGCAACCACAGTCCCTCTCCAATCTTGCACCTCCGCATTTCTTTCATTAGGTGTGCTGTGGTTTTTTTTAAAAAGTATCTCCAGATCCACAGCTCAGGAGGAAGGCTGCCCTGGAAAAGCGCCAATATTACATTATGCAGATTATCTGCTGGCAGGGGGGTGGGCAATGGGAGGGAAGAATTGGCGGAGAGAGAGAGAGAGCACATTAGGCTTCTCTATGCTTGCTTGCCTTGCCCGATTGCCGAGGTGGGTTAGGAAAGATCCCAGCAGAGCGCCGAGGATCTCTTCCCATCATCTTCCCAGCGATGAGCAATTTATACACTGTGCAAGAACAACAACAACAACGGCTCGGAGCCTGCGGCCAGAAGACTTTTGGTTCCTAGCATTTTTTTAGTTGTCAAAGAATGAATCCCACCACCTGCCTCCTCCTCTGCCAACCTGCGGCTGGGCTTCTGCCATCGCTCATCCCGGGGCCCTTCCTGGCGCCATTAGGGCCATTTGCAAATCCTCGGTTTGGCTGGCTTTTCTCACCCCCTACGCAGAAGCTGCTGTGAGCAGATGCACGCAGGGGTGTAGCTGCCCGGGATCGGGGAGGGGGAGAAGACCCGTTACTATTCCCGCAGCACAGTCCTTGCCTCCTGTGGCTGGAGGCAGAGAAGGCAGCAGCAGTAGGGGGACCTCCAAGGCCTGGAGCCGGGGGATTGGTGGCAGGACAATGATGAGTGGTCAGAGGGAGACGACTAGGGTGGGGAGGAGATGTTGGAAGCTTTCCTCCATCTTCCCTCTGCCTATGTTCCTTCTTAGATTAAGCATTTCTTTTACTTCAGTGTATTATAAAAAGTTATTTTGTATTGGGTATGAACTTTTGTAAAAGGGACGAGGGTGGCGCTGCGGTCTAAACCACTGAGCCCCTTGGGCTTGCCAATCGGAAGGTCGGCGGTTCAAATCCCCGCGACGGGGTGAGCTCCCGTTGCTCTGCCCCAGCTCCTGCCAACTCAGCTCGAAAGCACGCCAGTGCAAGTAGATAAATAGGTAGCACTCCGGCGGCAAGGTAAACGGCGTTTCTGTGTGCTGCTCTGGTTTTGGTGTTCCGTTGCGCCAGAAGCAGCTTAGTCATGCTGGCTACATGACCCGGAAAAAACTGTCTACAGACAAACGCCAGCTCCCTCGGCCTGTAAAGCGAGATGAGCACCGCAACCCCAGAGTCATCTGCGCCTGAACTTGACTGTCGGGGTCCTTTGCCTTTACCTTTACAAACTTTGTATATCTTTGGACAAGTATTTACCTACCTACCTACCTACCTACCTACCTACCTACCGTATCTATCTATCTATCTATCTATCTATCTATCTATCTATCTATCTATCTATCTATCTATCTATCTATCTATCTATACACACAAAATATAACACACACACACAGTGGTACCTTGGTAGTCAAACGCCTTAGCTGTCGAACAAGTTGGCTCCTGAATGTCGCAAACCCGGAAGTGAGTGTTCCGGTTTGGGAACGTTCTTTTGGAAGCCAAATGGCCGACGGGGCTTCCAATTGGCTGCAGGAATCAGAAGCTGTGCTTTGGTTTTGCGAATGTTCTGGAAGTCGAACAGACTTCCGGAACGGATTCCGTTCGACTTCCAAGGTACGATTGTATATTAAAGGAAGCTGAAAAGGTAACAAGGATTAGCGGGCAGGAAGAGTCTGTGGCAGAGGGCAGCCCAAACTCAGAGGCAGGTGAGGAGGGGGGGCCAAGAGGCAGAGATGAGGCAGGCTGGTGAAGAAGCACAGGAGTCCCCCTCCTCCTGCTGTGACCGGCTCCCCTCCTCCTGGTCTCCCAGGACCAGAAGAGGAATGAAGAGGGTGGAGCAAAGAGAGAAAGAGCCTTCGGCTGCTGGGGAAGGAGCTTACAACTGCCTCACTTGGAAGTGAGGTAAAGAAGAAAGGTAAAGGACACCTGGACAGTTAAGTCTGGTCAAAGGTATCTATGCAGTGCTCATCTCGCTTCCAGGCCGAGGGAGCTGGTGTTTGTCCGCAGGCAGCTTTCCGGGTCATGTGGCCAGCAGGACTAAACCGCTTCTGGCGCAACGGGGCACCGAAACCAGAGCAGCGCATGGAAACTCCATTTACCTTCCCGCTGGAACGGTTCCTATTTATCTACTTGCACTTTGACATGCTTCCGAACTGCTAGACACAGTGTCTTAGAGCTGCCCAATCAGAACGAAGGTGGCACTTTTCAGCCACTGAGAGGCTTGCCCTTTGATCTGATCGGAGCCAATCAGAGAGGACGGAGGCGAATCAGTGCCTGAGGATGGGCTCCTAGGGCCAGTCCAGAGAAGAGGCATGGGGAAGAATGCCAAGTTGTTCTGGGTGCTCCAGAGCTAAGAAACATGCAGAGGGCCACAAACACCCCCAGTTCCTGGGTTTGCCGTTACGGAGCGGAGGGCTGCAATTTTAGGCTGCGTCCCTCATAACACGTAGCCCCATCCGCCCTACCTACGATGCGTCCCCCCCATCCGCTGCCAGCCCATAATGCTCCTTCGTACCTCGTACTCCTGAGAGAGCTTCAGGTTGTCGTTCGCCTTGAGGTGCTCTGTGTGGTCTGCCAGCTCCGAAATGGGGATGGGTGGGTGGCTCAGCATACCTATTTTTTTTTTGGGGGGGTGAGACAGGTGGGGGGGGAGGAGAAGTGGGAGGGAAAAGTGGCCTTCAGTTAAAACAAAAAAGACCGTTCTGTAGCAAACATACAATTCAGATTAATTTTTTTTCTGAAAACAAAAAACTGCAATGAAAGGAGGGTTAGAAAGGAGTGCGGGGGGTGGGGGTGGGGGAGAGAGAAACTGTGAGGGCTCGAAATTGTGTCCTTGGAAACTGGAGAGGGAAATGAAGAGAGTTCTTTCCCCATGATGGCCCCGTTCTCGACATTTACCGAAAAATCGGAGGGAGGGGAGGGAATCCCCCCTTCATTTTAATAGAGACAAACTAACAAAGGAGCAAACGAGAACAGAAGAGGAAAAGATTCTGACTGCAGGCACATCGCAGCGATTCCCAAATAGTGACGTCGCGAAGGGAGGGTGATGTCGGGTGGAAAGAAGGAAGGAAGCGAGGGAACTGCCCCCCCTCCAAGAAAAGCAAAACAAAGTCGGCAACATACCAGTGCCAACACAGCAAACAAACGATGTGTCGAGTGCAAAGAGGGTCGTTGCAATGATAAATAATACTAATAGATACATATATAGGAACCCAGATAAAAACAAGACACACCGCACAGAGGTTTCAAAGGGGGGGGGGTATGGTTGAGTTGGCCAGTGAAATGAGAAGAGTGCGATGCGCCTGGGGGTGGTGCTGGAAATGGAGGAGGAAAAGCAGAGGTTTCCCAAAAGGTGCGAGGCCAACGCGGCTTTGTCTTCCCGTGAAGCTAAAGGAAGCAGCTGCAGCAGGCAGCCAGAGTTAGCCGGGGTGTGTGTGTGCCCCCCCTGGAGGTAGTTGCTATGACTACAACTCCCATCATCCCTGACAACATCTGGGTGGGGGCACCACTTGGGCAACACCTGGCCTGTACCGGCAGGCAGCAACTCTGCATGGTTTCAGGCAGCCTGACGACAGACTCGTTCAAATATTCTATAGAGAGAAACTACCTTGCACTGTCACTGAGCTCAGTATTGCCTATGCTGGCCAGGGGTCTCTCCCAGCCCTACTTGGAGATGCCGGGAACTGAATTTGGGGCCTTCTGCATGCCAAGTGGGTGAGCCGTGGACCTTCCCGTAAGGGCTCTGGAAGGGGAGAGCTTCTGCAGGAAGAATGCCTTAGTGCATTGTACCATAATGTACTTAAGGAGGATGGGGAGTCATTTAAATGTTCGGAACTTGTGTTTGAGGCAGAGAGGGGTCACAGCACCCTCCCCTAATAACACCTAACATTCATTTATCTTCCTGGAAGAGCCCATTTCTGTGTCACTGAGAGGCTCCTTTCTCCCCACCATTTGGGGATAAATTGGTCTCGTGAAAGCTGCCGTCCCAGCTAATATTTCCTGAGAGCAATGCTATAAAATGCAGGATGCCGTTATTTGTAATCTTATCACATGGGGAGGGGGAGAAACATTCTACTGCATTGGTGATGCTGGTGGGAGCCCCCCCCCCCCAGTGGTAGATTTCTCCACTTCCAAAAAACCCCAATGTTTATGGAAAAGGTCACTTGGTTGAATCCAATGTTAAGTTCTACTCAGAGCAAACCCATCGAAATGAATGGATGTGACTGATATCCATTCATTTCAAGGGGTCTATTCTGAACAGGACTTAAGTTGGCTACAAACCACTTCTACAGAATTTTGGAAATGCTTGCCACTTCTTTCTCGCATGGGATTTTTTTTACATAGAAGAAGTCAGGCCTCTTTATTGGAGAGGGTGTTTGTTAAAGAGACTGCAGATCTTCTCTTGGCCATTTGCAAATCTGGAGGAAGGAAACGCCCTTGATGGTTTGGTGCTGTTCCCCTCGGGGAAGAAAGGAGGGCAGGATCCGCCCAATGAAACTATTCCCAGGTCTCTAATTCTGCTGCAGTTTTTTTTTAAATAGCAGCAGTTTTGGATCCTTCTCCCCAGGAGAACTGGGGGGGGGCAAAGCAGAGCCACCAGTCGGCAACAGCCCTCCCATCCAGGAATACGTCTAACTCTGTTTTAAAGCCACTGTTGCCTCCTGCAGGAGGGAGTTCCTCAGTTAAACCCAGGGGTACGCAACCTAAGGCCCGTGGGCTGGATGCGGCTCAATCGCCTTCTCAATCCGGCCCGCTGACGGTCTGGGAATCAGCGTGTTTTTACATGAGTAGAATGTGTCCTTTTATTTAAAATGCATCTCTGGGTTATTTGTGGGGCATAGGAATTCCTTCATTATTATTTTTTTTCAAAATATAGTCCGGCCCACCAGATGGTCTGATGGATGGTGGACCGGCCCACGGCTGAAAAAAGGTTGCTGACCCCTGGTTTAACCAGTGTGCTGCATGAAAAAGTCCTTCCTTTGATCTGTCAGGAATCCTCCAATATTCATCCTGCTTAACAAAGGCAGAGTGCCTTTGCTTAACCTGAAAGACTTCAGCCCGTCCTCACATGTCTGAGGTTGCTGGGCAAAGGCATCACGGACAGAACTCATCCCTCCATTTGAAATTGGGCAACTGTCCCCCAAAACCTTGCACCCTTTTCTAGTTCTGGTAGCTGTTTTGGTATGAGATCCACAGGATTTTTCCTTCTCTCTCAAATCTGCAGCTAGCGTGTTTGTGTGTGTGTGTGTGTGTGTGTGTGTTAAACCAGTCCCGGCAAACCGAATTTCAATATGATTAAGAAGCCTACTAGGGATTCGGTGCATGAGAATGATGCCTGGAATTGCAAGGATAAAATAGAAAAAGCGCTGTGTGCGTGAAAAGAGTATTTTATTACATTTTTTAAAAGATTCCACACTGCTTGAATTTGTGGAAGAAATGTGAGGACGCAGAATCAGCGCCGCTAAGGAGGCGTTCGCATTAATTAAGCTGATTCATTGTGGAACCGTCTTATGACAATGCATAGATTCAGAGAAGTAGGTTACTGCCTAGAAAACGCTGTGGCATAAATCAGTTACAGCCCAATTTCATGCATGCTTACTCAGTAGTGACTTCAGCGGGACTTACTTCCGAGAAAGGACGAATAGGTCTGTCATCTTAGAGCAATTCTACACTTTATTCGGAAAAGGGGGGGGGCAGATTTCTGGCCTCTACTACAACAGACAGTCGCAGATGAGCTGTGTGTTTCGGTTCTAAATGTTCGCCTTATATAAAAAAGCTCTTGCAGGAAGCAAACTAGCAAATCGGGTCCCAAGGAGTCCCATCCCTTTCTCCCTAACCATGATAACTTGCGGCAGGCACAAACTTTTGCTTAATAAAGGGAAGCACTAAAAAAACCCAGCTCCCCCTCACCTCCTTTTAGACGTTTTATGGTTTCACTGCCATAGATGCCTTTCCTGGGAACTGCAGTTTGCAAAAGAAATAGGTGCCGATCTCAGGAAAGCTCCCTGCATGCCCACAAATTCTTGGGAGGTCTTGGAGAGAACCTGTGGCATTTAAACTGGTTTAAAATGTGCAGTGTAGGCATGTAGCCTAAGAAGGCACTCTCCTCCTGCTTTTCAACATCTACATGCAGCCGCTGGGAGAGATCATCAGGGGGTTTGGGCTGGGTGTTCATCAGTATGCGGATGATACCCAGCTCTACCTCTCTTTCAAATCAGGACCAGTGAAGGCAGTGAAGGTCCTGTGTGAGTGCCTGGAGGCGGTTGGAGGATGGATGGCGGCTAACAGATTGAGATTGAATCCTGACAAGACAGAAGAAGTACTATTTTGGGGGGACAGGAGGCGGGCAGGTGTGGAGGACTCCCTGGTCCTGAATGGGGTAACTGTGCCCCTGAAGGACCAGGTGTGAAGCCTGGGAGTCATTTTGGACTCACAGCTGTCCATGGAGGTGCAGGTCAATTCTGTGTCCAGGGCAGCTGTCTACCAGCTCCATCTGGTACGCAGGCTGAGACCCTCCCTGCCTGCACATTGTCTCGCTAAAATGGTGAATTCTCTACTTCTCTCTTGCTTGGACTACTGCAATGCGCTCTATGTGGGGCTACCTTTGCAGGTGACCCGGAAACTACAACTAATCCAGAATGCAGCAGCTAGACTGGTGACTGGGAACAGCCGCCGAGACCACATAACACCGGTCTTGAAAGACCTACATTGGCTCCCAGTACGTTTCCGAGCACAATTCAAAGTGTTGGTGCTGACCTTTAAAGCCGTAAACAGCCTCGGTCCAGTATACCTGAAAGAGCGTCTCCACCCCCATCGTTCTGCCCGGACACGGAGGTCCAGTGCCGAGTGAGGGCCATCTGGCGGTTCCCTCGCTGTGAGGAGCCAAGTTACAGGGAACCAGGCAGAGGGCCTTTTCAGTAGTGGCACCCGCCCTGTGGAACGCCCTCCCACCAGATGTCAAAGAGAAAAGCAACTACCAGGCTTTTAGAAGACATCTGAAGTCAGCCCTGTTTAAGGAAGCTTTTAATGTTTGACGGACTATTGTATTTTAATATTTTGTTGGAAGCCGCCGAGAGTGGCTGGGGAAACCCAGCCAGATGGGCGGGGTATAAATAATAATATTTTTTATTATTATTGTTGTTGTTATTGTTATTGTTGTTGTTGTTGTTATTATTATTATTATTATTATTATTATTATTATTATTATGGGGTTGTGTGTGCGTACAATGGATCATCAGCTCTGCCTGTCAAGTTCCAAAGGCAATGAGAGCCATGGGGAATCAGCTGGTAGTCATGGGAAGTGAGTTGGGAACCATGGGAAGTGAGTTGGGAACCATGGGAAGTGAGTTGGGAACCATGGGAAGTTCATTCCTCCTTCTGAGAAACCACTGCTGTGACTTGGGAACGGATACGGGAGAGGTGGGGGAGATGATGGGAAGCCATGGAGAATTTCGAGCCCTATTGGGTGTTGCATGGTTAAAAGCGGCATCAAGCAGCAGCAGCAGCATAGCAATAAAATAACCTGAGAACTTGGGGACAAAGATGACAAAAGCTAGTGCTGTATTCACCAGTTTTACAGTGTGCTTTTGCAAAAAGTTGGCTTTCTTCTTCACCAAGCTCGGCAAGGAACAAAGACTGTAACACATGGAAGGGCTGGAGATAGAGAAAGAGGGTCTCCCTGCTCCCCTCTCCCACCCTTAAGAGGTGCAGAAGGCAAACCTGGGCTATTGGGAGCCAGAAAACATACAAGAGAATAGCAGTTGTCAACTGCCGAAACCTAGAAGATACCTCTGTAGACCTGAAAGGGCAGCTCAGCTAGGTAAATACATTTCCTGCTTCGATTAGTTTCCAGCCAGACATTTGGACTTCATAAATGTCCCCCCAAAGGGCTATGCAGACTCCTTCCTGAAACCTCTCACCCAACTATTCTCCTCCTTTAAGCCTGGATCCAGAACAGGTAAACAGATAGGGCCTAACCTACAGTGTCTACTCGTAAGTTCAGACATTCAGTTCAATGGACGGGACTGCAGCTTTAGCTATCCCAGGCATCCCCAAACTGCGGCCCTCCAGATGTTTTTGGCCTACAACTCCCGTGATCCCTAGCTAACAGGACCAGTGGTCGGGGAAGATGGGAATTGTAGTCCAAAATATCTGGAGGGCCGAAGTTTGGGGATGCCTGAGCTATCCAGTGAGATCAGTAACAGTGAAGCCTTTTGCGTGCTTACTCGGGTGCAAGTTTCCCTGAGCTTGACGGGGCTCAGTCATCTTTTGCAAGTGCATTGCAAACAAATAAAAAATAAAAACCTACCAAGGAATAAAAAATACTTGAAATTCCTGGGGTTTGGGGATTTAAGCAGACACCTATGAAAGAGGCCTGAAACCCCCTAAAAAAACCCCCCAAATTGTGTTTACTTCTCATGCGAAAGGAGCAAGTTAAATAATAGAAGGCCTCTGTGAGTCAAAAGTACTCATCCACAGAGGAGAGTGCCCACTGCATACCTAGATGATTCATAACCCTGAGCATACCTTTTTCTCTTTGGGCTCCCTGCAGATGAGTGAGTTAACTTGCCCTCCTGATATGGAGATGCAACAGAATTAGCCCAGCTCAGAGAAGGCTGACTGCTGCAACCCTGTGCAAAGCTTGGGGTGGGTATATTTTCAAGTTTAGTGTCCAAGATCAAGGGAAGTAATATTCCCTCTCTATTGTGCCTTGGTCAGACCACAACTGGAACACTGTGTCCAGTTCTGGGCAGAAGAACTGAAGGGGTTATTGGCAAGCTGGAAGGTGTGCAGAGGAGGGTGACCAAGATGATCAAGGCTCTGGAAACCAAGCCTTATGAGGAACGGTTGAAGGAGCTGGATATGTTCAGCTTGGAAAAGAGGAGACTGAGAGGAGACACGATAGCCAGCTTCAAATATCTGAAGGACTATCCCATGGAAGATGGAGCCAGCTTGTTATCTCCTGTTCCGGAGGCTAGGACCTGAATCAGTGGATTAAATTACAGTATGAGAAAGGAGATTCTGACTCAACATTAGGGAGGATATTCTGATGTTTAACAGCCATTCGACAGTAGAACGGACGTCCCTCAGATGGTGATGGACTCTCCTTCCTTGGAGGTTTTTAAGCAGAGGCTGGATGGCCACCACTCCTGGGCAACCTAGTAGAAACTCCAGCATTGCAGGGGGTTGGACTAGATGACCCTTGGGTACATTCCAACGCTACAATTCTACGATTCTCCCCATTCACGAGAGTTTCAGAAACACCCTATGCTGCCAAGTTTCCCTCAGGCTCCCCTTGCCAACTTGGGGAGTGCGGGGGAAGCATTCTAACCCCAAACCACTGCAATTCCTCCTTTTGATTCCGGTACCAGCCCCTACCCCCAAGGGTTGGTATGATTGCGGGAATCTGGCTTTAACCACCTATCTGTTTCTCGTACTACTTTCTGCATTTTGGTGCAAGGGAGAGAGTCCGCCCCTCCCCTCTCTCTCCGTCCCCCCAACCCCACATTTTGCTCAAAGTCAAAGCAGCTTTCCGGGAAATCAAGCTGTTGACCGAGGCCATATTTTCTGGCTTTGAAAGAGAGAGATCTTAGGGGAGAGAGTTCTCATCTAGCGTTTCAAATCCCTTGAAATCTCCTTAATCTTGTTATTGCAAAGAATTCAAGCTTCTCTCTCTCTCTCTCCACCCCCCCCCTTCACTCTTTCTACGAGCCGGATCATTTGACGGACGAAATCGGCCAAACATCTGCTGCATAGACCAGAGGCCTCCCCTGCTGCCGCTGAAGTAATTGCAGTTCAACAGAAGAGGCATACTGTTGCTGCTTGCTTCTTTAAACAAAAAGCAAAAAACAACTCAGGTGCTTAGTAAAAAAAAAAACCCGCTGGGATCCGGAGAGGATTACAGTCTCCTGGAAATTCTTCTGCAGCTGGGTTCCAGCTGAGGAGTTAATGGTCGTGGGTTGTTCGTTTTTTTGCTCCCACAGTCGTGGAATGCCTAAAAGACACCCACATTTAAAGCACAACATGCGCCTCCCCCTCTCGCACAAAGGCTGGGAACCATAGTTTGCACAGGGCGCTGGGAGGGGGGTAAACAACAGTTCTCAGGATGCCCGGAGAGGACAAACGTTGTCTCTGCTTCTGAGATGGGAAGCAGCACCTAGCATATTTCCTATACATCGGGGGTGGGGAATATTTTCTCAGCCCGGGGGGGGGGCTGCAATCCCTAACAGAAAACCTAATGTGCTCTCCCTAGGTGGGGAGAAGATGCAGGGGGAAGGCCGCAACCTCCCCCCCCCCCGCTCAACCCCACTTCCACACACAAAAGACCCTGGAGCCACTCCTGGGAAACAGCCGATTGTGCTGGCTGTTTGAAGGTGGCCCTGAATTCTCTGGAACTGGCATACAAATGGGGGAGATGGGGGAAAATTAACTATCGTAATATATAAATGCAAACTGCTATACCGATAAACACATGGGAGGGTTGCCTCCAACTGAGTTCCACTCCAGAGTAAACCCATTGAACCCAAGTTAGCCAAGACCTTTAACTGCAATGGGTCTACTCTGAGTAGGGCTGCAACCTCGCCTGCTCATGAATATGCCCAATTGCAAGACATAATCCCAAGGGAAGTGAGGTTAGGATTGCAGCCCAAGTCGTAAATTAGCAGTGTCCGTTAATGTACGTGGGTTTACTCAGAGTAGGATTTAGTTAGGTGCAAACCAAGGAAGTGAATGGAAGTGACTTTCTTAGGCCCACACCACACGCCGATTCCAATGTTAGTGGTACCCACGGAGATTAATGGACCAAAGGCAATTCATTCCAATGGGAATGTCACTGGATACAACCTAGTGGGTCTACTCTTGAGCAGAATTCAAGTTGGATACAACCATACCTGCCAAGTTCCGGAGGTAAAGATCCGGGATCGGCAGCGCGCGCATGACCGGAAGTTGCGTGACGCAACTTCCGGTGGCGCTTCGCCCTTCTATGGGCACCAGAAAATGGCGGCGCCGGCGCCGGAAGTCGCTTCCGCGCATTACCGGAAACACGTAAAAGCGACTTCCGGCGCCGGCGTCGCCATTTTCTGGTGCCCATAAAAGGGCAAAGCGCAACCGGAAGTCGCGTCACGCAACTTCCGGTCATCCGCGGAAGCAACTTCCGGCGCCGCCATTTTCTGGTGCCCATAGAAGGGCAAAGCGGCACCAGAAAAATGGCCGCCGGGCCGAAGTCGATTTAAGGGACAATACCGGGATTTTAACCTAAACGGGAGACCGCCGGGAAACGGTAAGAAAAAAGGAGTTTTCCCGGCAGATACGGGATACTTGGCAGCTATGGATACAACCCACAGGCTGCAGTCCTATAGGAGTAAATCCCATTGAACTCAACTGTGCTTACTTCTGCGAAGCTTATGCGCAGGACTGCAGCGAAACGAAACACACGGATTCAGTCGCAATTTCGACCGTTTTGCAAAAAGCCTTTTTGTTTCGAGAACTGTAAAACTGGAAGCACGGTTTGGAGATGAGACAAGCAGCACAAGGGACGCAACGGCAAAAGCCACAGATATGCAGAGAGGGGCAGGGTGAGAATGAACATGGGAGGAGGAAAGTGCAAACAGAAGGAAAACGGAAATATATATATTTGGGGGGGTGGGGAAGGTCGGGTGGCGCTGAGAGGAAGAGGGGAGGGGGACACAACCAATGAAACGGACAGGAACGAAAACACACAGGAACTAACTTTCAAGGTCAAACTCAGGGTCACTGAGGGGACTGCTCAGCCCAGAATCTGCAGAAAACAGGAAAACAAAAAACAAAACAAAAAAACAAAACAAAAACAAAATATATAGACTTTTATAAAAAAGGAAAAAACACTACTCAACCAAGAAAACAGAAAACAGAAAAAAAGCAACACAAAATTCGAGAGGAAATGAAAGGTGTTTGCTTCTTCTTTCCCCTCTCCCTCCGCCTCCCCACTTTTTTCTCCTTTTCGCAATGGGTTGGGGCTTTGTCTGTTTTTCGGTCACCACGTTCTTGGGTGTGTGCATGGGGGGAGGGGGGGCAGGACTTAAAACAAAAGAGCTGCTTTGTTTTATCCAGAATCTTATCCCACCTTAAGCCCCTTCGCCTCCCCCACCTACCAAAAAAAGCGGCTGAGCAAGGCCCTTGCAACGAAAAAACAATTGAATGCATATCTTGATGTCAAGGAAACACTGAAGAAAATTTGGAGGAGGCGACCCCCGCCCACTCTCCACTCTCCCGCCCCAACCACCAAAGTCTCTTTACATGTTAAGTTTTGCATTAAAAGTTAGGCATGGGCAAATCCGTTACTTTCTCCACTTCCTCCTGTTCAGCTCTCCACTTCGGTTTGCATAAAGAAAACCTCAATATAAAAACCATCAGCGTTTAAATGCATGTGCACTTTTCGCAATGCAATCTCCCCATAAGCAACACACCCTTTTGTACTGTCGTTTTCTTTAACGCATGCATTTCGTTTTTTTTTATTTTAATGACACTTCCCCCTGATATCAGGCAACTTTGGGGTGAAGAACTACAGTGAAAAATTTGGAGGAAGAGTGAACTGCAAAGGACGGCCATCTTTTTCCGGTTCTCAGGCTGTTTTGGAAAGTTTGGATTAGTAAGGGCTGCCTTTAAAGATGAACAGGACTGAATCCACGACTGAATCTGCTTCAACCCATGGCTGAAAACTATGGCCAGAAAAGCCACCTCGATTGGACTGCCACCATCCCTCTTGTATCATCTGGGCCTTTGAATCCCACCTTTGAATCCCACCTTTGAATCCCTAAGACAAAGGCTTTGGGACATTTCACAAAGTGACCTGTGATCTCGATCTCATGTAATCTGTGGCCCGGTAGCAGCAGGAATCCAATATGGGTACGACTTTCAGATATCCTCATATCTTAGGAACCTGTCTGTACCAACCTATCAGTGTTTATTTACCAAAGCCAGACTAAATGTATTTCCATCGGAAGTGCTAAATGGCATTCTGAGAGGCATCCCTTATCAGAATAGGCTTTTGTTTATGTTCTCAGGATGTCGATGGTATGAAGCATATCTTACTGCTCAAACCCTCACTGGCAAATCTGCCGGGAAAATCTGAAGCCTCCCATATTAAATATCTTTTGGATGACAGGTCTAATGATATTATACTGGCTGTGGCAAAGTTTCTTTCGGAAGTTAAAAGAAACAAAGATCATCATGCTCGAGACATAACAAAACGACTGCCTCGGTTTCTCTCTCTTTTGTAGTAGGCTGTCTTAACTGTATTTTGTTCTGAAATTGTTCTATGGGTCTTTGGAACACAATAAAGATTTATACGATACGATACTATGTTACAGTCATACCTCATGATACGGCTGCTTCATGTTGCGTCTTTTCAGGTTACGGACGCGCCAAACCCGTAAGTCCCGGAGCGGGTTACTTCTGGGTTTGGTGCGTCCGTAACCTGCGCGGATGCGCAGAAGCGCTAAATTGCACTTTGTGTATCTGCAGAAGCACCACATTGCATCACACGCATGCGCAGATGCAGCGCTTCATGTTGCGGCCTTTTCATGTTGCGAACGGGCTGCCGAAACGGATCCCGTACGCAACATGAGGTACCACTGTATATTATATTATATTATATTATATTATATTAATCTGAATCCCCTCCCTCCAACATTTGAGAGGGAAATACCAGTTCCTCTTGCTCTCTGATTTCTTCTCCCCCAGTGATCCTGCCAACATCACCAGCGGATGTGGCAATGATTCTTTTTCGTCCCTGGTACCACCTGTTTGCTCATTGTGCAGAAAGCCGCAATGGAGATAGAACCCTCTCCATAATAATAATAATAAATACCCTGCCCATCTGACTGGGATGCCCCAGCCACTGTAGGCAGCTCTTAACAAATATAAAAGCCAACCAGGTTGGGGGGCATCGTTGCCTCCTGTGGGAGGGAGTTCCAGAGATTAACTATGCACTGCATTAATGAAAAAGTGCTTCTGTCCTTTGGTTTGGCCAAAGCGAGGAGGAACATGCAAGCAGGCTGCAAAGGGGAAGAAGAGGAGAAGAAGAAGAGGAGGAGGAGGAGGAGGAGGAGGAGGAGGAGGAGAGTTTGGACTTGATATCCTGCCTTTCCTGCGCTTAAGGAGTCTCAAAGTGGCTAACATTCTCCTTTCCCTTCCTCCCCCACAGCAAACACTCTGTGAGGTGAGTGAGGCTGAGAGACTTCAGAGAAGTGTGACTAGCCCAAGGTCACCCAGCAGCTGCATGTCGAGGAGTAGGGAAGCGAACTTGGTTCACCAGATTACGAGTCCACCGCTCTTAACCACTACACCACTGTTGGCTCTCGAAGCAGGAGAAGCAGTTCCAGGTTGGACACCAGATTCCTCACCAGATGCCCAGAGATAACAAACGTCAACACATAGCCCTGTTCTCTGCTTCTGAGATGAGACGCGGCACCTGGCAGCTTTTCTATATGTCAGGGGTGGAGAGCCTTTTCTCAGCTTGGGGGGTGGCTGCCTCACATGCCATAAAGGCAAAATAATAATAATAATAATAATTCTATTATTTGTACCCTGCCCATCTGACTGGGTTTCCCCAGCCCTGCTTCTTGGGGCTGCATGCTTTCAGTGGGCAGGCAAACGAGGGGGAGGAGCAATGGATGCAACCCCATTGCCATAGGATTGTGGGTTGGAAGGGACACCCACGGTCATCTAGCCCAACCCCGTGCAATGCAGCAGGCTGCAACCCAGCCATGCAAAGAAAGCCTCAGGCGTTCCTACACAAGCTGCAGGGCAAAGCAAGAAAGTACATCCCGGGTTTGATTTGGGCAAAAGCGGCCGCTGGGTTGATTCCTGCAGGTGAGACACAAATGCCTGGAAGGCCACATAACAGCCTGTGGAATTAATTGATATTCCTTACGACTGTTATGCATGTACGTGTGAGCACACCTTCAAGCGAGTGAGGGTGTGGTATGTATGCACATTGAAAGCAAAACCCCAAACAAAACAACACAGGACCATTCCTAACCACACGCAGCACCCGGAAACCATGGAAAAAGCCAGGGTGAAAAAGTTTTTTGTTTTTGTTTTGACAAACAAAATCACTGGAAAAAACAGATAAAACCACATATTCTCTCCATTCTGGAGCTAGGCTTTTAAAACTCCCTTCCTCCTGATCTCCTGCTGAGTTCAGAGGCCTGGGGCTCTTAGAAATAAGAACTAGTTATCCACAGAATTGCAGAGTCGGAAGGGACCCTGAGGATCATCTAGCCCAACCCCAAAGGGTGCTTTTCCTTGACCCCCCCCCCTGCCTACAGTCTGATGCTGTTCCTCCCAGAATCCTCTTTGAGTCCTGGGGTGGGCCAGAGGATTCTGGAATCCTGGTCTGGATTAAATAACGGATCTTTCCATAGACAATACAACCCTTGGTTTCCCCCTTACCAGACCCCTCTCCTTCCAATTTGCTCGACTAAACCCAAAAATTTCTGGGAGGCGTTTTGGGCACTTTTTCTGGGTTCTCCATTTCCTGTTTCAGGACTGGGGAACCACCTAAAACACACCCACCTGGCAATCAACTGGCATCACTTGGGAAACGTCAGCTGATGGGCAAGGGAAAGGCTAAACTCCAGCTCCCATCGTCCTTGACCGTTGCCTATGCTGGCTGGGAAATATGGGAGCTGTAGTCCATCAACAAGGCTGAAGAAAAGTGGCCGTATCCTTCAACCTTGGGTCTCCAGAGGCTGCCGAGTTACAACTGCCATCACCATCGGCCAGCTTAGCCAACGCTCCAGGATGATGGGATTTGTATTCCAGCAACACATGGGAACCGAAGGAGCTATAAAGTCCCAATATCTTATCTATAGACATAATACACACATGTTTTGCATTCTTTCATTATTATTACAATAATTATTACAATTATTACAATTTATTGCAGGCTGTTTCTAATTCAGCAGTTGACCCAGCTAAGGGATGATGGGAATTGTAGTCCGACTCATAGAATCATAGAGTTGGAAGAGACCACAAGGGCCATCCAGTCCAACCCCCTGCCAAGCAGGAAACACCATCAAAGCATTCCTGACAGATGGCTGTCAATACTCTGCTTAAAGACCTCCAAAGAAGGAGACTCCACCACACTCCTTGGTAGCAAATTCCACTGCCGAACAGCTCTTACTGTCAGGACTCGAGACTGAAGAACACTGAATTAGTAATAAACAGCAGCAGCAGCAACAATTCAGTGCAAAACCTGTGTAATATATTTAGCCAGATATAAAGAAACCTTGGTGTCCTTCAGTTTTTGTGTCCTTCAGCTTTGGGTTCCCAAATGAATCTGGACTACAACCCCCATCATCCTGGAGCATTGGCTAATCTGTTTGATGACAATGGGAATCAGAGAATCATGGAATTGCAGAACTGGAAGGGACCCCAATGGTAGTCTAGAACCTCAGCTAAAGCGTGCCTGGCAGATGGCCATCCAACCTCTGCTTAGAAACCTCCAAGGAAGGAGGCAAAACATGAACCTGCTCTGAAGCCAGGGGTAAGAATGTGCCAATAACATCAGTTACAACAATAGCACAAATAATAGTAGCAGTAATAATAACAGCTGATCTAATTGTTATCAAAATCCTGATATAAAATTAATTAACTTTTCAGTCCTCCTTATGAGGTTGATTTCCCTTTAAGGGAACTTATTAATTTTTATATCAATCCCACACAAATGAAAGTTGGATTCTGAACTATGAATCCTTTCTAAACTTGGGTGCGCTTGCACTAGTCCACCTTCTTTTGGCGTAATTTATTGTGCTCCCACAAATTTGGCATCACTAATTTTGAGTTCCACTAGGCAAATCGAGGGTGGGGGGGGGTACATCAAATCGCACCCACAGCCCATCCAGGCACTAGAATTCCCACCCAGGCAGCCCTGCCTTGCGCCCTGAGGTTCTGCCAAGCGTTCCCTGTACACTTTCAGACTTCGCTGTTTGGTCATGAGGACTAGCACCTCGCCTTTAAAAAGCGAAACTAATAAATGAATTTTTGCATTTTTTTGTTTGTTCACTTCTGCATGGAGCGGTGCTGCCTAAACTTACCTACCTAAATCCAGAAATCTTTGTTTTAAAAACAAAACAAAACCAGAAAAGAAAATAAGTCATTAGAAGTCAAAAGGCAAGCTCACATATCGGCAGAAAGCACAGATAAAACATAATTGTTGAGCACCAGGAAAGCCAACAGCCCTTACTTACTTCCCCGGGAAAAAAAGGAAAGTATCAGTCAGAGCACCAGGCAGAGAAACGTATGGGATTTCCCCCTTGTGTTGCTCAATAAGGACTAGGAACTTGCTTTTTTAAAATTAAAAAAAGAGAGAAAAGGAACAGAAAGCAGAGCTTCTCTGGATCCTGTGGCCACCATCCCATTCTGCAGCTTTTCAGCGATCGTCAAATATCGCGGACGCAAACTGCCCTGACAAAGGTCAGCCATGATTTGCCGCCCGTTGCCAGAGGTCTCCCTAGCAGGCAAACATGCCACTGCTTCTTCCGCCCCACACGACCTGGGCATTTCCTCCTCCTACCTGAGATGTTGCTTGGCGACGGCAGCCGTTGCAAAGGCTGCAGGTATAGTTTGGCCGCACACTCTGGCTGGCAGCAACCAAGCCGGGTCGGTCTTTCTTCGAGTGAAGTTTCAGGGGGTGGGGGGAGATTCCGGGGGTGCTGGTGGCGTGCGGCCTGTTTACCTGGGGTCTGGAAGTTGATCCGCCTCATCTCGACAGGGTCCTTGGGGTGGTGGGGAGTGATCTCCGCGTTGTTCAGCATGCACTTGATGCGCGGCTCAGAGTCTTTTCGTTTGCTGAAGAGCAGGAGGAAGAAGAAGAAGAAGAGAGAGAGAGAGAGAGAGAGAGAGCACAGATAAAAGACAAGGCTTCAAGGAGTTGTGTGTAGAGCTGCACCTCTGCAGTGTTGGGGACCCCCTGGTGGCCCCCTCCAAATGTTGTCGAGCTCCAGCTCCCAGGAGTCATAGCAGCCAATAGTCTGGGATGATGGGAGTCAAGAGTCCAGCAACATTTGGGCCGAGGAAGGGGGAAGCCCCCTCCCCAACTTGGCTTACGCTACGCTTAAATGAAAAACAACAACAACGCAAAACTGCACATTACGGTTCCCAAACAGACTCCCCAAAGCAGTGGCAAATTTATTCTGACAAATCTGAGCAGGGCAAAGCGGATCTCATGAGGCAGGGAGTTCCACCGTCTAGATGCATTCTCCGGTGTTTCCCACAGCCGAGGGAACGGGCGTTAAAACTGGAAGCATGCTTGGCTTTGCTAAGTTATGGCTGCTGAATGTCAGGGTGGTCAGGGAGGCAGGATAATCCACAGGTCAGAATGAAGACTCGAGACTCAACGTGAAGTCACCTTTTTTTATTACAGTATTGAGAAAAGGAAAATGCAGCAGAGTTCACCTAGGCTCAACATTGAAGATGCTGCTGGGACCGGCATCTCCTCCAAGCGGACAAAAACTACGGCGAGGAGGAGGAGGAATCCCTGCTCTCGGATTCTCTGGTCTATTGGTCAGCAACATGCAAGGCTCTTTGTGATCTGGGAGTCCCCAGGCTCTTCCCCTACCCAGGACCTGTGGTTAAGACCATAATAAAAGCCTGCTGGATCAGACCAGGGGCCCACGAAGCTGTTACCCTCAAACCCCTAAACGGGGCCAATACCATCTCATCCTCCTTGCTTATCCGCCGAGATCAGCCGGAATGTTTTTCCTTCATGGATGGAGAGGGAACAATGGAAAATATCACCTAGGAAGCAACACCTAGTCTGTGGAACTCCCTGCCTCATGAGATCCATTTTGTCCCATCCTTTGTGATTTTCTGCCACCAAGCTTTTTCTTGTTACAGGCGAACTTTACTCTTGCCTTTTCTGTTTCACTAAATGTATCCCCCCCTCCTTTTCCTAGCTTTTGTTAAGCAGTGATTATCTTTTAACGGCACGAGCTGGAATTTAGATGTTGTTTGCGTACTGGTTTTAATTGCCTTGTGAGCTTCCCTTGCGTGTTCTATTAAGGTTGGAAAAGTGGGATATAAACAATGCAAATAAATAAAGATGAACACCACCCAAACCTATCAGGGTTTTGTTGTTGTTTTTTTCCCCAAAGAAGAAAACAGCAGCATCAACATACCGTACAAAACGTCAAATCTATTGTTGGAAGCCAGCAAGAGTGCCAGCAATCCAATAGCCAGCCACCCGGAAAGTCCAAACTTTATTGACTCTAAAGCCTTGAGAAATGGCTTGTTCTCCCCTTGAGGTCTCCTGAACTAACTGCAAATCAACTTTTATGGGAGAAGCCTGAGCTCTAGTGCGAGAGGAGAAATATGTGACCCCCAAACCACTATAATTCAAGAGCCTAGGAGTGTTGCCTGAAAACTGCCCTCTCCAACTGCAACCTGTTTTTTGGACAGGTTCCAATATCATTCTCTTTGCGTTGTCCCCACTCTTTACTCGAGGGTTAAACCTTGTTGGCACTTTTAGGAACAGCAATGTTTCAGTAGCTCAGCTGCAGCTTAAAGTGCCACGTTTGTTTTACTGATTGCCTTTTGGTTCCTAAGGTCCTCCTGACTGCCACCTGAATCAGAGACCGGGAGCTTTTGAAAACTCTTACCTGTCTGGTTTGCTGTCCAGGGAAGCAGTAAAAAACAAAGGGGGGAAAAAGAGGAGGAAAAGATAAAGATGATGTTAGTAAGAGTCGCCCTTCACACCCCTTCACCAGGACTCTCAACCATCTGAATTGTGGGAATCTTTAAAACAGTGGGGTCATACACTCAGAATCACAGAGTGGTAGAGTTGGAAGGGTCCCCCAGGGGTCATCTAGTCCAACCCCCCTTTGCAATGCAGGAATATCAGCTAAAGCATCCAGGACAGATGGCCATCCAAGCTCAGCTTAAAAACCTCCAACGAAGGAGAGCTCACCTCCCAAGGGAGTCCGTTACACTGTTGACAGCTCTTACCGTCTGAAAGTTCTTCCTGATATTTATTCGGAATCTCCTTTCTTGCAACTTGAAGTACCCTCTCCAGAGCAGGAGGAAACAAGCTTCCTCCATCTTTCATGTGACAGCCCTTCAAATATTTGAAGATGACTATCCTATCTTCTCTTTCCCAGGCTAAACATACCCCAACTCTCTCAACTGCTCCTCCTAAGGCATAGTTTCCAGACCCTGGATCATCTCAGTCACCCTCCTCTGCACACCTTCCAGCTTGTCAACATCCTTCTTAAATGGTGGCGCCCAGAATTGGACACAGTATTCCAGGTGTGGTCTGATCGAGGCAGAATAGAGAGGGTATATTATTTCCCTTCATCTGGACGCTGCATATACTTCTGTTGACGCAGCCTAGGATAGCAGTAGCCTGTTTTGCTGCCGCATCACAAAGCTGGCTCACTTCCTTGGCTGGAGGTCATTCCTCTGCTTCGCCGCACTGACAGCAGCAAGAGTAAACCAGGATGGTTTGAAAAAGCCATCAAGGTGGGTGTGCCCTTGGGAGAGTCCCTGGCCCCTGGGACTCTCCCAAGGGCACACCCCTTGCTGGTCGGACATCCATATTATCCCTCACTGGAAATATGCCCTTGGACTCTGCTAATGCCTTCTGCATGCCTGGCCCGGGGGGGGGGGGGGAGAGATGGATGCCTTTGCAAAGAGAGCTGGAGGAGGAAGTGTCCCGTCCCCCCCATCCACAGCGTGTTCAGAAGCTGAACAGCTTAGGGTGGAGTTACCCTGTTACGAGATAATGACAAGAGAACCAGAAGGGAGGGAGCAGCTAGTTGACTCATCACTTGAGAGTGTGGGGGACCCCCACCACCACCACGGACTCGGAGGTCCAAACGTATCAGAAAGCAAAGGAGTCAGAGGGAGGGAGAAGGAACTTCCCGTTGGCGCCCAAAATGCTGCGGAAGCCAGAAGGAGAATTTAGAGTAGCCAACTGCCCTCCTTGCAGAGAGCTGTGTATCTGTGTTGCAACATGATGCTGTAATAAAGGGACTATAAATATATCAACTGCTTTTTAATTCTCAGCTGTGAAGTTACTGAAGGGAGGGGAGGACTCTCCACGACTGACAAGGAGGGGGGGTTGTTGTTGCTGCTGCTGTGCCTGGGGGTCCTGCTTATGGGGCATCGAGTGGGCCGCTGTAAGGAGCAGATGCTGGGCTAGATGCTTTCGCCTGATCCGGCAACTTGTGCTTGGATCAGGGCCTCACATGGATACAATTCCTTCCCCCCAAAAAGTGATGAGCCTAGGCAGGCTTTTTCCTTTGAAGTTCCTTTTCTTGTTCCTTCAGATACAGTGGGACCTCGACTTACGAGCTTTTTCGAGTTACGAGCGGAAAAAGTGGCCACGCACTTACAATTTTCTCAACATCCGAACGGAAAACCCGTTCGCGGCTAGATGCGGTTTCCTCGACTTACAAATCTTTCCGTTTCCAATGCATTCCTATGGGAAACTTGACTTATGAAGTTTCCGACCTACGAGTGTGCATTCGGAACGGATTAAATTCGTAAGTCGAGGTCCCACTGTACCTCAAGGGATGCCGCAAGGAAGGTGGAGCAAGCTTGTTTTCTGCTGCTGCTCCTCCGGAGGGCAAGACCCGAACCGATGGATTCAAATGAAAATAAAGGAGGTTCCGACCAAACGTCGGGAAGAACTTTCTGATGGTAACAGCTGGTTGACAAGAGGAACCAAACGGGCTCCGAAGGTGGTGGAATCTCCTTCGCTGGGAGGTTTTTAAGCAGAGATTCTTCGGCTGCTGTTCCCGCAGTGCGGGGGGGTTAAATTAAGACGAACCTTTGGGGCACCTTCCAGCCCTACAATTCTACAATTCTGTGAAAGATGTCAGGATGGTCAGCAAGAAAGGTCCCATTGTCTGGGTCCAGGATGGTTTTTCAAATTGGATTCCAGGCTGTGTGTTGAGGTTCCTGCATTGCAGGGCGTTGGAGTAGATGGCCCGGTGTGTGTGTGTGTGTGTGTGTGCATGGTGTAGGGGAAAGGGCGGAGCTTGTAGCACCCTGACAAATGTCATGAGCCAAAGGTCAAATTCTGTGCGCAAGCAAAAATCTGTGCATGCTGCGATTTCAGGAATAAATCTTAAGTGCAGAGTGTGTGACTGACGCCTTGCAACAAATTGTCTCTGGTCATGGCAGCTAAAGGAATACCTTACCCCCCCCCCCCAACAACCTCCCACATTTATTTATTTATTCACTGATTTGATTTATATCCCATGTTTCCTCCAAGGAGCTCAGAGAGTGGCAAGTACATAATCTCTGTGTTCCTTCGCTTTATCCTCACCACATCCCTGTGAGGTAGGCCAGGCTGAAAAAAAGAAATGGTCTGGTCCCCACGGTCACTCAGTGAGCTTCATGTGGCTGAGTGGGTGGGATTCGAACCCTGGTCTCCCAGGTCCTAGCCCAGGCACCCTCAAACTGCGGCCCTCCAGATGTTTTGGCCTACAGCTCCCATGATCCCTAGCTAACAGGACCAGTGGTCGGGGAAGATGGGAATTGTAGTCCAAAACATCTGGAGGGCCGAAGTTTGGGGATGCCTGTCCTAGCCCAATACTCTAACTCAGTGGTTGCTGAACTCTTTTTGAGCCACTGCCAGTCCTTGGTTCCAAACTCATCCCCAGTGCCTGGTACCCTATAAAAAAAAGCATTATTCAAAGTTTTGCACGCCCCCGCTAAGGAAGATAGTAACGCAATGGATTTCAAAACGTTCATGATTAAATGCACTCTGAGTTAAAAGTACAATGAAAACAGCTTAGTTTATTTAACTCCATAAAATAGATGAACTCAAGACTCTAGGGTTGGAAGGGACTTCTAGAGTTATCTAGTCCAACCCCCAGCCATGCAAGAATCGCAGCTAAATCACCTGCGATGAACCAGATGCAGCCGGTTCTCGTTTCGCTGTGTCCCCGCTTGCACCGTACATTCATGAGTGAGATGCCACATTAAACGTATTAAAGGTCACAGTCCTGGCTTCCCCCACCCCAAAGGATTCTAGGGGGTGTAGTTTGTTAAGGGTGAAGAGAATCGCTTGCAGATCATTCGCACGAATCTAGCAGAAGGAAGGAGCCATCTTGCGCCAGGTCCAAACCTCCTAGTCTTCTGCCAAAGATTTTGGTCTGCTCTCCAACACTTCAAAGGTTAGAGCGCTTTAACAGTCGACCCCTTTCCCCAGGGAACTCTGGGAATTGCAGTTCTGCGGGGTTGTCTCCCAACAGCTCTTGGCTCCTTTAGCAAACTACAGTTCCCAGGATTCATTGGCGGGAGGGGGGAGCCATTATTGGTTTTATCAGGGGTGCCCAAACTTTTTTCAAAAGAGGGCCAGATTTGGTGAAGTGAACATGTGTGAGGGCCGACCAAAGTTGTTGAGCTTTTTTAAGGATTTTACCCCAGGACATATACTGCCACGGGGGCCGGATTAAATTGACCAAGGGGCCGAATTAGGAAGGGACTTTGGACATGCCTGTTTTAAGTGATGGGATCCAGCTTCAAATGTATAGCAGTGCCTGGATATAGTGACCCCAGCTTTTGGGAAGACCGAGAGTTGTTTAGAAGACCTCCAGTGCCCCCTGCCTCCCAGTACACCCCCTCAAGATCACCCCACTGACCCACAGGGGGCAGTATCCCCCATTGCCCTAACCACTGCACCGCACAGCCAGCAGCATGGGGGTAAACAGACATGCTTTTGGAGGCGCAAAACGTGCATGCAAAACCCACTTACTTTTTGTAGAGGAGGATTGCGATGACGATGCAGATGATGAAGACCACGGCTAAGACCGGCCCAATCACCCAGATCAGTCCCTCCTCTCCGTCAATCTTTGGCTGTGGGTCCGGGTTGTCTATCTGGATCGGGTCAGAAAAGGGGCTGGCAGCGTATAACTGAGGGAGAGGGAGAGAAAACAAAGGAGAGCGAGGGAAGGGAATCAGTAACAGTTGCGCAGGCAACGGGAGATGGCATCTTACGAAAGGTGCCGAGGGGTGGAGTCGCTTAGAATCAAAACAGTTGGAAGGGGGACCCCTAGGGGTCCTCTGGTCCAGCCCCCAGCAGCAATGTAAGAATTGCAGTTAAATTAACAGTGGTGTTAAATGAACGCTGGTGGGCGTTCTGCAGGGGTCTGCGATGGCAAGTATACATTTGAAACTAAACAAAAAAACTTGCTGGAAAGGGTTCAAAGCTGGGTCGAAGCTTTTTTGTGCTTTTTAAAAAATGGATATTGATTTATTTATTAGTAGTTCTAGGCTGCTTTTCATTCAAATGAATCCCAAAGCAACTTACAAACAATACACTGTAGTAACAGAACAGAACCCATGCGGGTGGCGCTGTAGGTTAAACCACAGAGCCTAGGGCTTGCCGATCAGAAGGTCGGCGGTTCGAATCCCTGCGACGGGGTGAGCTCCCGTTGCTCGGTCCCAGCTCCTGCCAACCTAGCAGTTTGAAAGCACGTCAAAGTAGATAAATAGGTACCGCTACAGCGGGAAGGTAAACGGCGTTTCCGTGTGCTGCTCTGGTTCGCCAGAAGCGGCTTTGTCATGCTGGCCACATGACCTGGAAGCTGAACGCCGGCTCCCTCGGCCAATAATGCGAGATGAGCGCCACAGCCCCAGAGTTGGTCATGACTGGACCTAATGGTCAGGGGTCCCTTTACCTTTTAACAGAACAGAATGTACTGTGCAGACAATGCAGCATAAATCATAGAAACATTTGTAACGTCAGTGAAACAATCTGCTCTGTTGGTACCTGTATAAATATAGGGATTTATTATTATTATTATTATTATTGGCTTGCCACCCTATATCTGGCACTGGTGGGGTTTTCAAGACTAGGAGAGGAGCTTGTGCGATTCTGAACTTATTTCTATGGTTTATTGCTGTGGACCACAGCATCAGTGAGAAGGCAGACATTAAATTTAAAGCAGGAGACCCTCTGCGATGAACCATTCCCGAGCCCTGGTACCAACCTGCCCTCAAAACTATCCTAAAGGCGCTCAGGAAATGCCCCCACACCTTGCAAAGGTGGAGGCATGCAGATTTATTTGCCAAGTATACAGTCTACTTACCACTTGGACAGGAAGCCATGGAGACAAAAGTATGATAATGTAAAGGCAGGGGGAAGACAAATGACATGGCCAAGCTCAGTTAATCTCGACGATCGCAGCCTCTCACCCTTTCCTTAATTAAGCAACACACCAGAGTGGGAAGCAAACTGGCTTGGCTAGTTTTAGTCATTTTCTCGCTAGGAAATTAAAGAGTTCTTTCAAACTCTTAAATTGCAAGATGGATAAGGTGAGAGAAATGGGCAGGAAGCTCTGGAGGGAAGGCAGGAATTGCTCACCTCAAATTGCTCACCGCCTTCCCCACTAAGTAAGATGCTATTAGCAAGAAATATTATAAAACTCCCAGATTCTCGGTAGTTCGTTGGCTATCTTCCAATGAGGAATTCTCTCTTTCTGGGCGCTCTCAAGGAACAGCAAACACCTGCTCTGCTTTAAGGACGGGTATATTCTTCCCTTCCATTTCTTCCTCTTAGTGTGGGTCCTGATGGCAAAATGGTCACACCCATAGGCTTTTTTAAACAATAGTTAGGGGATCTTTCGCTCTTCAGATGTGTGTGTGTGTGTGTGTGTGTGTGTGTGTGTGTGTGTGTGTGTGTATTGTAGGAGTTGCTGCCTGCTTAAATTGTAATTTTGCTGTCCGAAGCAGCATTTATATATTCTATCACTTCTTTTTCATAGAATAAACCAAGCTTTCTTTACTCCTTTGGTCCAGGGGTCGGCAAATTTTTTAGCCGTGGGCTGGTCCACTGTCCCTCAGACGTTGTGGTGGGCCGGAGAAGTGGCAGCGGGGGGGGGCTGGAAGAAGAGGTGAGGGGGGCAAGTAGTCCTCCTCTCCACCCCCCAGCCCAAACCCCAGTCCCTACCTTCCCAGGGGCTGCCGCCGCTTCTCATAGGTAGGCAGAACGAGCTCGTCCGCCCCGCTCTCTGGCCCACAGGAGCACCGGGGGGTGGCGGCAGAGGGAAGATGAGCGGCGAGAAAGGGCTGCCTCCGGAGAGGGGCTGCTTAAAATGGCTCAGCCCCCTTCCTCCTCTAGGCAGGGCGGGGAGAAGCCAGGAGGAGGGAGGGAGGAGGTGCTGCCATGGTGTGTGTGAGGGAAAGGGAATGGAATGGCGCAGAAAAGAAAATGGCGCAGCCTGAATGAACAGAATCCCCACGCCGATCCACGGACAGTCAGCAGGCCAGATCCTGAAGGCAATTGGGCCTGATCTGGCCTGCGGGCCTTAGTTTGCCGTCCCCTGCTTTGGTGGGAGAAATTCTTGCAGGCTTAAGGTTAAGTGTTAGCGTGTACAGTGGTGCCTCGCTAGACGAACGCCCTGTAAGACTAATTTTTCGCTTAACAAAGAGATTTTTCGAGCGGAGGTTGCCTCGCTAGACGAATTCGTTTTGTGAAAAATTCATATAGCGAATCACGGTTTCCCATAGGAATGCAATGAAATTCAATTAATGCGTTCCTATGGGCAAAATAATAATAATAATAATAATAATAATAATAATAATAATAATAATAATAAATTCAATGCATTCCTTTGGGATTCGCTAGACGAATTTTTCGTTATAAGAATTATATTCGTCTAGTGAGGCACCACGGTATGCATAACAAGCACACATTATAACTCCAGCAAAAGATCCCAATCCCTTCGTTGGTGTGTTTGTGAGGGCTTGGACATGCATGTGGGTTCAGACACTTACCGTTTTTTTGTTTGCAAAAATTATAGAATTCCTGCTAAATCTGTTGCTTTCTATGGAGGTGCGTTGCAGCCATCCAATTGCAAACTCCCCCTGCATTTACTGCTGAGTTGGCCAATCTGTCTCCCAAAGCGAGTAGGCTCAGAAATCGGAAGCAAACCGGAGAAGAACTTTGCAGGGGAAGGCAATGTCGTCAGGGTGCTATCCAAGCGACACTTTCATCTGTGCAAAGATTTCTTTTTGCCAAAAAGCAAACTTCCCCTTCTCCTCCCTGTGTCTACCTCTACACCCTCCCCAAATCTCCTTCTGCGGGGGTTTGGGAGGGAACCCAGAACAGAACTGTGTGGGGTAAGGAAAAGTCCTGTTGTGCAAAAAGAAACCCTTGCACTAAGATAAAAGTAAAGAACCCCTGGACGGTTAAGTCCAGTCAAAGGCGACTATGGGGTTGCGGCGCTCGTTTTGCTTTTCAGGCCAAGGGAGCCGGCGTTTGTCCGCAGACAGCTTTCCGGGTCCTGTGGCCAGCAGGACTAAACCGCTTCTGGCGGATTCGAACTTACATTGGATGCAGCGCGTCTGAGCCAAGAGAATCCAGGGCATTACGCGCAAAGCAAAATTCAGAAGCAGGAGAGGACTCACCGAATCGGATGCCCGCAGCACGGCCAGGACGAAAATGACGTACTTCTGACCGGGTTCCAAGGCTTTGTTCTCAAAGCCGTCGTGGCGCTTCATGTCCCCAAGGATGAAGTAGGAAGGCAGGGTGTTGAAGCGGGCGGCGATGTAGGGTTTGTGGAGGTCAAGCTGGCGGGAGTGGCGGAGGCTGCGGCGTTGCAGCCTGGAGATCTGAATCAACTGGGGAAGGGGACCACGGGGGGGGGGAGGTTCAAATCAGTTACGCAAGGCACCACAGAGATTGAGAAGAAGGCAAGACAGAAGCCTCCAGGTGCCCAAAAGCATGATTACTGTCCTCCTTTATTAAACTATACCAGCCTCCCTCAAAGGAGGGACCTGGAGAACGGTCTCAGAAGAAAATATAAGGGTCTGGACATTGTTTACTGAGACCAACATATCCCCCACTCCTGCAGATATAAATCCTTCTTCACAGAGCTGGAAGGGAACCTGAGGATCATCTAGTCCCAACTCCGTGCAATGCAGGCATCTTTCACTCAACGTGGGGCTCGAACCCATGACCTTGAGATTTAAGAGTCTCGTGTTGACCTATCCCTCAGGGCCGCAGACCTTCCTAGCGGTGCAGCAATAAAACTGCTAGCACATTTGCAAAGCTAAGCAGGGCCTGGTGAGGTTTCCAATTGGATGGGTGACCCCATGCTGAGATTCCTATATTGCAGGGGGTTGGACTAGATGACCCTCGGGGGTCCCTTCCAACTTTACAATTCTTTGGACGAATCGGAGACCAAAGACCAAATATGCCCCTGGAAGAGGGCTTATATTTGAAAATGTGTTGGGCCTCCACACCGCTATGGAAATTCCTTCTAAGCCAGATGTGGGGGGCATTTTTGGGCCTCTGCTTGTTGCTGAACTACAACTCCCACCATCCTTGGCATCTGCCCATGTTGGCTGTGGCTGATGGGAGTTGTAGTTCTGCAGAATCCAGAGGGCAGAAGCTCCCCCTCGCCACCCCGCAACAACCTGTCCCAAACCATCCATCCCTGGGCTACTTAAAACTTCCCTATGGACCACATTCAAATCTTCTCCCTGCGGCAATGAGGACTGGAAACTTGTGAGTGCCCACAGCTAGAAACATGCAGGTTTTGAGGTGCGGTACCCTTTCTCCTCAAGCTCATGGGTAGCTTGAAAAAGTTTCTGCTGGGCTGCTTCTACCCACCGCAGGGCAGGGTGGGGAGTACAGGACAAACACAAGTTTGTAGGCTTCTGCAAACATCCGGGGTTAACTTCCTCCAACATTTGCTGAGGTCCTAGAGAAGTGCTTCCCAAACTTTTTTGCCCCCCACCCCCCCCGGTTCCATAAACTCACCCCCAGTTCCCCCTACCCTATAAAAAGCATTGTTCAGAACAGTGGTTTGCAGAAGCCACTGAAAAGGAGAACAGTTAAAGAAAACCCAGAAAAGCAACATTTAATTGCACATTTATTCAAAAGCGAGTTGAATGAATTCAACAAACCGGATGAACTTTATAGAGTGATACCAGCTTTTCAAGTCATTTATTGCTCCAGCGCGCCCCCCTCCGCCTCTTTGCACCCCCTAAATCATCCCACTGCCCCCCACCATCGTAGAGCTTTGATCTACCCAAGAGGATTCTGGGAGATATCCTGGGCCAACCCCGAGTGTACCCAAGAGGGCTAGGGTGCGGGGCACATGAACGACGGCTGTCACTCACCTCCTCCAAGTCCATCTCTTCCGGACTGTGGTATATGTTCTGAAACTGGCCGCTTTTGGATTTCTTCAGGGGGACAACCACGATGAAGTATGCCCTGGCAGATCGGGAAAGGAGAAGGAACTGAGATGGGGAACAGGCTAAAAAGGAAAGAGAGAACGGCAGCGAAGCGCCAACCTAGCTAAGAAAAAAAAAGGTTAAAGGTGGAATGAAATACCATAGAATTTTAAGAGCTGGAAGGGTCCACAGGGGTTCATCTAGTCCAGCCCCCTGCAATGCAGGATTCCCCCCCCCCCCAATGTGGGGCTCAAACCCACCACCCTGGGATTAAGAGTCTCATGCTCTACCGACTGAGCTATCCCTCAATTGCAGAAGTGACGCTGCAGTTAAGCTTAGCATGAGTCAACCAGGTGATGCAGCAGCAAAAAAACCCCCAAAAAACCACTAATGCTATTCTAGGCTGCATCAACAGAAGTCTAGTGTCCAGATCAAGGGAGGTCATAGTCCTGCTCTATTCTGCCTTGGTCAGACCACACCTGGAATACTGTGTCCAGTTCTGGGCACCACAATTTAAGAAGGATGGTCAGCATGGGTTCCTGAAAAATAAGTCATGTCAGACTAATCTGATCTCATTTTTTGACAGAATTACAAGCCTGGTAGATGAAGGGAACGCTGTGGATGTAGCCTATCTTGATTTCAGCAAGGCCTTTGACAAGGTGCCCCATGATATTCTTGTAAAGAAGCTGGTAAAATGTGGGCTAGACAATGCTACCATTCAGTGGATTTGTAACTGGCTTACTGACCGAACCCAAAGGGTGCTCATCAATGGCTCCTCCTCATCCTGGAGAGTAGTGACTAGTGGGGTTCCACAGGGTTCTGTCTTGGGCCCAGTCTTGTTCAACATCTTTATCAATGACTTGGATGATGGGCTTGAGGGCATCCTGAGCAAGTTTGCAGATGACACCAAATTGGGAGTGGTGGCTAACACCCCAGAGGACAGGATCACACTTCAGAATGACCTTAACAGATTAGACAACTGGGCCAAAGCAAACAAGATGAATTTTAACAAGGAGAAATGTAAAGTACTACACTTGGGCCAAAAAAAATGAAAGGCACAAATACAGGATGGGAGACACCTGGCTTGAGAGCAGTACATGTGAAAAGGATCTAGGAGTCTTGGTAGACCACAAACTTGACATGAGTCAGCAGTGTGATGCAGCAGCTAAAAAAGCCAATGCAATTCTGGGCTGCATCAATAGGAGTATAGCATCTAGATCAAGGGAAGTAATAGTACCACTGTATTCTGCTCTGGTCAGACCTCACCTGGAGTACTGTGTCCAGTTCTGGGCACCACAGTTCAAGAAGGATACTGATAAGCTGGAACGTGTCCAGAAGAGGGCAACCAAAATGGTCAAAGGCCTGGAAACGATGCCTTATGAGGAACGGCTTAGGGAGCTGGGTATGTTTAGCCTGGAGAAGAGAAGGTTAAGGGGTGATATGATAACCATGTTCAAATATATAAAAGGATGTCATATAGAGGAGGGAGAAAGGTTGTTTTCTGCTGCTCCAGAGAAGCGGACACGGAGCAACGGATTCAAACTACAAGAAAGAAAATTCCACCTAAACATTAGGAAGAACTTCCTGACAGTAAGAGCTGTTCGGCAGTGGAATTTGCTGCCAAGGAGTGTGGTGGAGTCTCCTTCTTTGGAGGTCTTTAAGCAGAGGCTTGACAGCCATCTGTCAGGAATGCTTTGATGGTGTTTCCTGCTTGGCAGGGGGTTGGACTGGATGGCCCTTGTGGTCTCTTCCAACTCTATGATTCTATGATTCTAAGGATGTTGTTGACAAGCTGGAAGGTGGGCAGAGGAGGGTGACTGAGATGATCAAGGGTCTGGAAACCAAGCCTGATGAGGAATGGTTGAAGGAGCTGGGTATGTTTAGCCTGGGGAAGAGGAGACAGAGAGGAGATATGATAGGAATCTTCCACTATCTGTAGGGCTGTTGCATGGAAGAATGGACAAGCTTCTCTTCTCCTGCTCTGGAGGGTAGGACTCAAATCCATGGCTTCAATTACAAGAAATGAGACTCTGACTAAACATCAGGAAAAACGTTATGACAGTAAAAGCTGTTTGATAGTGGAATGGTCTCCCTCGGGAGGTGGTGGACTCTCCTTCCTTGGAGGTTTTTAAGCAGAAATTGGATGGCCATCTGTCAGGGATGCTTTAGCTGAGATTCCAGCATTGCAGGGGGTTGCACTAGATGACCCCCGGGGATCCCTTCCAACTCTACCATTCTATGATCCTATGGGATCGCCTTGCACCTATTCAACCACTTTGATTGGTGTAATTGGCACCACACTGCAGGTGCCACATGATAACACCTGCAAGAACTTAATTGTTTCATGTGGCGGCACTGAAACTTTGGAACTCCCTGCCTCTTGATATCAGGCAGGCACCTTCTCTGTATTATTTTCAGTGCTTGCTCGAGACATTTAGGCAAGGCCTGCTCAGATGTTTAGGAGGTTTGTATGAGTTTTAATCTGTTCTCTTGAGGTTTTAACTTACTTTCTTTCTTTCTTTCTTTCTTTCTTTCTTTCTTTCTTTCTTTCTTTCTTAAACGCTTTATTAACCATAGTTACATCCATACATCAAAGATGTTTTATAGTCTGTAAATCAAACTCATCAAAATAAAAAGAAGTATGTATCTTCATAAATTTGACTTCCCGTCCTTCTCAACCTCTTTTCACTCTAATAAACCTATTACCTAAATTTATCAGCAAAATCATAATAAAATATTAATATGCATCTATGTATATATATAGAGAGGGATGCGGGTGGCACTGTGGTCTAAACCACTGAGCCTAGGGCTTGCTGATCAGAAGGTTGGCGGTTCGAATCCCTGCAACGGGGTGAGCTCCCATTGCTTGGTCCCAGCTCCTGCCCACGTTGCAGTTTGAAAGCACGCCAGTGCAAGTAGATAAATAGGTACCGTTCTGGCGGGAAGGTAAATGGCATTTCTGTGCACTGCTCTGGTTCACCAGAAGCAGCTTAGTCATGCTGGCCACATGACCCGGAAGCTGTCTGCGGACAAACGCTGGCTTCCGTGGCCTATAGAGCGAGATGAGCGCGCAACCCCAGAGTCGTCCACAACTCGACCTAATGGTCAGGGGTCCCTTTACCTTTACGTATATATATATCTATTTTAACCCACTTAACCTTTATTTATAGAGCTTATTCAAAAGCTGCCACCAAATTTAACTTTCTGTACATTTTAAATTACAGCTGTAATTTTTGTGTATGATGAGGTTATATTGTCCCCCCCCCTCTTTTGTAAAACTGCTTTGGGGGTTTCCCATCCGACAATCAAGCGGTGTATACCTTTTATGAAGCAAAGGAAAAACGAACAAGCGAACAATAATGGACGCCTGCGACACTCCACAGGTTCTGCTGAAGTTGATCCGTGTTGAATTACCATGGCTGCACTCAATTGTATGAATCATTTCAACGACTGACTTTTGATGTTTTCTGATACCTCGAATCACTACAACTCCACTGATCTGTATTAATCATTTTGACAAATTTGCTTTATTTATATGTTAATCCGTTTGATAGCATAGTGATTGCAGTGTGTGTGTGTGTTTTAATGCTGTTGTGGTTCCCGTGAGCCACTTTGGGCTCAACATTTGTTGTTGGGAAAGCGGAACAGAAGTTTTAAATCAAATCGAATGTCGTTTTATTAGAAAACCAATAAAATATCCCACAACTTTTTTTAAGAACCAAAAAACGGGATATACGGCAATTTGTGTTTTTATTGTGTTTGTAATATTTTGTCCGGAGCCCGCCAGAGTGGCTGGGGCAACCCAGTCAGATGGGCAGCATATTAATAAGAAGATTATTATTATTTGTCTGTTTGCATTTCTTAGTACAGAAAATATTGATCTGATGTGTAGAGATCTTTCCTGTTCTGTTTAGTTCTGGAGGGTTCTGGAAGGTTTCCTCTCTTTGTGAAAGACAGTTCTTGTTTGGGTTATTCCTTCCGAGAAACTGAGCACAGCTGGTTTCAACAAGCTTCTGTTATCTCTTTCTGTCAAGGTCATGCTAACTACCGTATATTCCGGCGTATAAGACGACTTTTGAACCCAGGGAAATCTTTTCAAAAGTTGGGGGTCGTCTTATACGCCGGGTACAAGATCTGCGGTCGCCGCATACGGTGGGGGGAGCTCGAAAACGGCCGTGGACGCATTCCCGCCGTATGCGGCGACTGTGTAAGTGGCTGCCGCTTTCTTTCCTTGCAGGAAGAGGGGAGGCGCGGGGCTTTCCTCCCTCCCCTCCTCCCTACATGTAAAGAAAGCGGCAGCCCCTTACTCCCCCCCCCCACTCGCCTCGGTGCCTGGAAGAGATACAGAAAATTTTTATTTGGTGTGCATTGGAAGTTTGGGATATACTCGTTACGGCTTGTATATCCCAAACTCTATATTTTGACTGGAGAAGTAGGGGGGTCGTCTTATACGCCCAGTCGCCTTATACGCTGGAATATACGGTATAATAGTCAGGCCAGAAGGAGCCTGGTTTTTACTTACGTTCTCTTTCTATCTCTTTGTTTTGGTGTGGCGCTCTGTATGCCATAGTGTTAAGGTTTAGTCTTCTTATAATAAGTTCTTGTAAGTTTTAAGTTAAGTCCACTGCAACTGGATTTCTTATGAGCAGGGACAATCCTGAATGCATTGGATTTGTGACCATTATGCCCATTTGCCTTCAGCAGCAGCAAAGCTCTGCTGGGTGAAATACAATTGCCTCTGGTCTATTTTTGGGGAACTCGGCAACGTGTTTAAGCCCCCAACCCCCACCCCAGCATGACATTGTTGTCATCATTATTAGGTAAAGGGCCCCCTGACTATCAGCTCCAGTCATGTCCGACTCTGGGGTTGCGGCGCTCATCTCGCTCTATAGGCCGAGGGAGCCGGCGTTTGTCCGCAGAGAGCATCCGGGTCATGTGGCCAGCATGACAAAGCTGCTTCTGGCGAACCAGAGCAGCGCACGGAAACGCCGTTTACCTTCCTGCCGGAGCGGTCCCTATTTATCTACTTGCACTTTGACGTGCTTTCGAACTGCTAGGTGGGCAGGAGCTGGGACCGAGCAACGGGAGCTCACCCCGTCGCAGGGATTTGAACTGCCAACCTTCTGATCAGCAAGCCCTAGGCTCTGAGAAATAAATACATTAAAATCCCTGGCAGGGAGCTACGTGAAACCAGGCTTGTGGGCTGCAGGTTGCTTGACCTCCCTGCAACTTTTACGTACTGCGCGGGTGAATCTGAGCCTTTCACTTCCGGCAGGTTCACCATGATGCTCCCGTCCATATCGTGCCTGTAGGTCACCTCCGGCTTCCGGCTGAGCAGGTTGGCTGCCGTCGAAACCTCCACCTGCTGCTGGAGGTTCCCCAAGGTCCCCTTCGGACCTTTCAGGATGAACTTGTACGACATGTGAGGTCTTAGGTTGGTGATGAGCTTCTTAGTGGCGCGGCCGTCAACTTCAATCTCTTTGCCCTCATGCTGGATCTGAAGTTCGGGGGGGGGACAGGGGAGAAGCGAGTCGAGGTTTACGAGAGGTTGGCAAGTGAGGGAATGTGAACCTCGGGGTGAAAGGGGGGCCCCCACCCCCTACCCACCCCGACAGGTAGAGCACAACGCTCCCCAAACGTAATATAAATCTGTACCGTGTACGGAACGGCAGAATTGTAATTCTCGGGGAACTCCCATCCTAGGAGGACCGACGTCTTGGTCACCATCCTCACTTTGAAGTTTTTGGGGAAAACTGTTGGAAAGAAAAGCAGTGAGGGGAGACGGGGAGCAAGGGAGGCGGGGTGAAAAGAGCCACATTTTGGGAATTCCAAACAACCGGCAAGAAGCATCTTCCAACCAATCGGCAATGCCTTCCGAAATACACAACGCTACGGCTTCCGCCCAGAAAGGTTGCCCCTTCTGTTCCATTCCATTCCATCCCGCACCCAACCCTGGCGCCATGACATCACACAACGGGACACGCCCCTCCTCCCTGTGCCCGCCCCTACGTAGCTCCTGATTGGCTGCTGAGAAAAGGGGGGGTTGTCGTGTGGAGCTCGTGTTTCGTTTATCTCCCCTTCCCCTGTTTTGCGGTTTGCAAAAAAAAGAGAGAGAGAAAGAGAAAGAGAAAAAGAGAAAAAGCAAAGGAGAAAGCAGAAGAAAAGGCTCCTCCCACCTGTGATAGCGACTGCTCCGCCCAGCTGTCAATCAAGGAGGACTGTCTGGACTTGACTTTTGGAAGAAAGAGGAAAGAGGACTTACCTGCCGAAGGCAGAGAGAAGCCACCTGCCTTTCTAATTTTGATTTTGATTTTTTTTACAAAAAGGAACGTACTCACACGCCTGTCTTCCAAGCCAGCGGGGAGCTTAATGGCTTTTGATTTGCGGGACTGCGTGTTTTTGTTTTTATTTCATTTTTAATCGCTTTGTGGTGCTTTTTTTTTTTTACTTCTCTGCCTCCCAGAAGCGGCTCAGGATACAGGGAGAGAGAGTCACCGTGGAGAAGCCGGCAAGTCCTACCTTGGTCCAGGAGGAACGTCCGGTATTGGACAGAAGGGCTGTACGGCCCGGGACCTTTACTGGTGTGGGCTCGGATTTTAACATCATAGGCCGTGTTGGGCTTGAGGCCGTTCAGCGTGTACGAGTTCTCGGGAGACGGAGGGAGCTCCTTCTCCTGGGGGCTCCCGGAAGAGGCGGCCTCTCGGTAAGCCACAGTGTACTTGACAATGACCCCGTTCCTCTCGGCCATGACAGGGGGCATCCAGTGGAACTGCACGGACTTGGAGGTGATGTTGCTGGCCTCGAGGATCTGCGGGTAGCCCTTGGGCACGTCTTCCGGGATGGTGAGCTCCTGGACCGCTTCCTCCCCGAAGCCGGACCGGCTTTTAACGGCCAGCTTGAAGACGTACGTGGCCCCTCGGTGGATGTTGGTGGCGGTGTACCTGTCCTCATCCGAGGAGAACTCCAGCGTCGCCAAGGGGTCAACGTCCCGGCGACCAAACTGCAAGCGGTAGCCCAGCACCTGGCCCTCTGCGTCCAGGGGAGGCTCCCACTTGACCAGCAGGGCGTTTTCTTGAGTCGGGTGGACGGACAGGATCGGCTTCCCTGGGACTTGAGAACAGAAGAGAGGCAGACCAGGTCAGGAGGAGAGGCAGCAGTAAATCGCACACCGTCTTGATTGATAATGGGGTGCTAACATTTCTTTTGCTTCTTATTTATCCCTTGCTTTGTATACGGCATGAGGCAACACCCTGATGCTGCACTTTTGGGTTTTGGAATGGTCATTATGTTAAAATAATAAGATTTTGAAATGATTTTAAAAACAGAAAAGAAAGCATTCTGCAGTTGCCTTTGTGCAACAGCCCTGCCAAGAAGGCTGGCAGTATTGCCCTCCTAGGGATGCTCACCTGCCCCCTTGGTCACGACCAGCCTGGGTTTGCTGCGAGTGCCGTCTCCCTTCATGGTGTAGGCAGCCACAGTGATGGAATAGGCAGTCTCTGGCTGCAGCCCAGCGATGATCATTTCCTGGGGACGGGAATCCAAGAGAAGGAGAGAGAGAGATATTTTTTTTTTTTACCCTTTTAAATATCGAAGGCAGAACACTTTGAGTTTGGTGGTAGCGGGAGAACCAACAAGGGGGATTGCATGCAGGGAACACAACGCAAGCGAGAGAAAAAGGAAAAGAGGGGTTGCAAGGTTGCGGGAAGGAAATGCACACAGTTTAGCTACGAAAACACGCACGCACACGCACAAGCGGCTCTGAGGAATCCTCTTTATGCAAAACATGCAGCCGAGAGAGAGGGGGGGGGCTTTGCTCCTCCATCTGCCTCCCAGCACCTCTCCCTCTATCTCGGCAGAAAATGCTTCCGCTGTCAAAACGCTCTGCCAGGTTCTTCAAAGGAGTTCAGAGTCTCGGCGGAGAGGAGAGGAAAAGAGAACCCAGCAGCTTCAAGGAGATTAGAAACCTCCTTTTCACGTGCAAACGCCATGCACCCCTCCCCTCCCGACAGGCCGCTTCTGGAAAAGGATGCATGTGTGCTTGGGGGCGGTGGTGGGGGCAGTGGCGGGGCGGGGGCAATTTAATTCCAGACACGGGGGTGCCTCTTTGGACTGTGAATGCAGCTGCTTTGGGGTCCTGCCCCGTCAGCTCCAGGCACTTTGTCGGGGTCTCCCTGCCACGGGCGAAGCAACATCCAACTGCTGGGACCGCTCCCTTGTTTCAGAGACAGGAGGGCAGCAAACACAGGAGCCGAGGTCCCTTTGGCTCCCCCCCCCAATTAAACATTTGAGGGGGCCGGGAACCCAAAGTTCATGGGCATTGCCGTTCAAGTTGTGTGCCTGTCTTGTGATCAATCCTTTGGGCTGGGGCTTACCTGCCCCCTCCCCATAGGTAAAGGTAAAGGGACCCCTGACCATTAGGTCCAGTCGTGACCGACTCTGGGGTTGCAGCGCTCATCTCGCATTATTGGCCAAGGGAGCCGGCGTACAGCTTCCAGGTCATGTGGCCAGCATGACAAAGCCGCTTCTGGCAAACCAGAGCAGCACATGGAAACGCCGTTTACCTTCCCGCTGTAGCGGTTCCTATTTATCTACTTGCATTTTGATGTGCTTACGAACTGCTAGGTTGGCAGGAGCTGGGACCAAGCAACGGGAGCTCACCCCGTCATAGGGATTCGAACCGCCAACCTTCTGATCAGCAAGCCCTAGGCTTAGTGGTTTAGCCCACAGCGCCACCTGGGTCCCCCCCCCTCCCCATATTTCCCAGCAAAGGAAAGAGCGCTTCTGCCATGGGCTAAGGGAGGCCCTGCTGGCTTGCCACAGAGGAGGTGGGAGGGAGATTCTGTCTGATATGGCCCCTGGACAGAACAGGATGGTGCTGCTTGGAGAATCCTGGTTCTGCAAGGACACTGAGCAGTCTCTGTTCCTGTGCAGCAAGCGTGGGGAAGGTCCCTCCCCGCCCGAACCCGGGGGGGGGGGGTCCTGCATTTTCTCCTGGGCGACCTTAGGGGGCCACTTGTCAGAGGCGGGCAGTGCAATCTGCCAAAGAAGGCAGAGCCAACTAATGAAAACACCACCTTTGGACACTCTGCTACTTTCCCTACTTCCCCCTCTCCATCCTCCAGGCAAGGCGAACGAATTCCAGCCCTCTGAACAAACTACGCTTCCCAAGAAGCGCTCGGAAAAACATCGAAGGGGAGTGCGAATCAGGGCTGGTGAGGGGGTGGGGGTGCCTGGAGAGAGCTTCCTGGGCCAGGTAGAGAAGTCTGGAGGGCCAGATTTGCCCCAGACTGTACATGTGTGTTTGTAAGCCGTTTTGAGAGCTATAAAGCGGGAGAGACATCAAAGATGACAGCGGACAGAAGCTGCTTCTGCATGGCGGGCCAGTTAAACGGCCTGGCAAGGCCTCCCTTTGCCCGGAGCGATGCAAGGGAAACTGCCGGAAGGGGGCATGGGAGGAGAAAAAGGGCGAAAGTATGAAGTCCACAAATGCCATAGCATCACCAACGGAAGGGAAGGGAAGGGGGTGGCAGAGCAGAGCCAAAGGGTCACCCGGACAAGAAAGAGTCCGTACTTACGTATTCTGCAGTGTCATCTGTTTCCCACTGAGCAAAAGAGGGTATGCGGTTAAGGACAGAAAGAGGAAAGAGAAATGTGTAAGACAGAGAGAGAGAGAAAGTTTGCAGAGGAGCAGTTCGGAAGCATAATAGCCCGCTTCTCGGAAGCCCGTGAAGAGGGGGTGGTCCAAGGAGGGATGAGGTTAGTAGAATGCACTACTGGGGGGTTGGACTAGATGACATTTGGGCTCCCCCCGCAACTAAAATTTTATGATTCTTACGTAAGAAAAAGGCAGCATCTGGGGGACGACCCTTTTCGGAGCGTGGAACATTTTCAAGGTGAAAGGTTTGTTTTCAGGGGGTGGGGGGACGTCGCTCAGTGGTTAGAGCACCTGTTTGCATGCAGTCCCTGCCTGAAACCCTGGACAGCTGGTGCCAGTCCGTGTGGACGATCCTGAGCCAAATGGACCAGGGGTCAGGCTCAGTAGAAGGCAACTTATACTTAATGCAGGCAGAGCTCAGCAGAAGCACATCTTGCCTTGCATTCGGAAGCTCCCAGGTTTAACCACCAACATATTTAAAGGTAAAGGGACCCCTGACCATTAGGTCCAGTCGTGACCGACTCTGGGGTTGTGGCGCTCATCTCGCTTTACTGGCCGAGGGAGCCGGCGTACAGCTTCCAGGTCATGTGGCCAGCATGACAAAGCCGCTTCTGGCGAACCAGAGCAGCGCACAGAAACGCCATTTACCTTCCCGCTGTAGCAGTACCTATTTATCTACTTGCACTCTGACGTGCTAGGTTGGCAGGAGCTGGGAGCGAGCAACGGGAGCGCACCCCGTCGCGGGGATTCAAACCGCCAACCTTCTGATCGGCAAGCCCTCGACTCTGTGGTTTAACCCACAGCGCCACAGAGCTTTTTTCTCTCTTACCAAAGCAATTCAAAGCGCTCACAGTAAATAATCAAAGCACATAACGTTAAAAGCAATATGAAACAGAGCATTATCAACATCTGAAACACATTCTTTTTTTTTCTTTTGAAAGGCAGGATTAAAACATCCCACCCACTAACAAGAGGCTGCAGATAACTAAGAGCCGAAGTGTGGTGGGGAAAATGCTTTTGCCTTGTTGACTAAAAGTACCGAAAAGGCCTGTTTTCATGCTGCCACCCTCTAGAGCTCCCTTGCGGGGGGACGCACAGATAAAGGCCTTGGAGGACCATTTCTGGGTCCAGGTTGGTTCATAAGGAGAGAGGCGGTCCTGGAGGTTAATAATAATAATAATAATAATAATAATAATAATAATAATAATAATATATTTATTTAGTTATACCCCGCCCATCTGGCTGGGTTTCCCCAGCCACACTGGGCGGCTTCCAACAAAATATTAAAATACAATAGTCCATCAAACATTAAAAGCTTCCCTAAACAGGGCTGCCTTCAGATGTCTTCTAAAAGTCTGGTACAGGCATCCCCAAACTCAGCCCTCCAGATGTTTTGGGACTACAACTCCCATCATCCCTAGCTAACAGGACCAGTGGTCAGGGATGATGGGAATTGTAGTCCATAACATCTGGAGGGCCGTAGTTTGGGGGTGCCTGGTCTGGTAGATGTTTTTCTCTTTGACCTCTGGTGGGAGGGCGGGTGCCACTACCGAGAAGGCCCTCTGCCTGGTTTCCTGTAACTTGGCTTCTCGAGGCGAGGGAACTGCTAGAAGGCCCTCGGCGCTGGTACTGGGCTGGTCCTGAGCTGCATAAGGCTCCGTAGGTCAAAACCAACGCTAGATTGGACAAGGAAACTAATTGGTAGCCCGTGCAGTCCAGTCTGGGTGTCAGCCAGGACTTGGGTGTTATATGCCCAGGCTCTGAACCATCTTCAAGGGCAGCCCCACACTTAGCACCTTGCAGTAGCCTAACCCAGACGTCAGCAGAGAGTAGACAATGGATGTTAGGCTACCGTAGATCATTAGGAGAAGCAGCAGCAGCAGCAGCAGCTGTGCTCACCTGAGCGTCAGCCAGCATCACGTCCTTGATTTGGGGTAGACCGCTGGCCTCTCCGTTCTCCATTCGGATGTAGTGTACTTGGTAGCCGCGGATCTGCCCGTGCTGGCGGTTCTGGAGCGGCGAGCGCCAGAACACTTGGATGGCGGTCGAATTCAGAACCTCCACCTCCACTTTGCGTGGCGGGGCACTGGGCACTGAAAGAGAGGGAAAGGAAGGAGCCAGAGGAACAGAGAGAGAGAGAGAGAGAGAAGGAGAGAAGGTGCGTGTTTCAGCTTTAACGCAGGAAATGCACTTTTTCGGGGGGGGGGGGGGAGATCTCACACGAAGCTCAAAGCATCCTGGGTTCAAAGGTCCCGAGACTGGCTTCTTTGCCATTTAGCCCAATTTTATTTTCTACGCAAGCACAGCGGTTCAGGAGTGTCAGGTCCCAAAGGTGTATGAGTGAGCCTTATGAGTGAGTTGCAACATCTCCCTTATATCTAAAGGCACTAGTCCTCGTGGTTCTCAAGCTTGGGTCGCCAGCAGTTGTTTGGACTACCACAATCCCCAACCGCTGGTCCTGCTGCGTAGTGTTGTCATGGGGGTGCCTGGATGCAAAGGAGTGGTGGGAGGCACCAGTTGGGGAATGCCCAAGGGAACCCCCCAGGGGAAGAAGGCCCAGAGCCCGGCAAGATTGGCAGGAGGAGGAGAGGCAACAGGGTTTAGTGAGCAGGAAGAGGCCGAGGCAGAGAGCAGTCCAGACTCAGAGTAGGGGAACCAGGAGACAAGAGATGAGGCAGGCTCCTTCCTGCTGTGACCAGCTACCCTCCCCGCTGGTCTCCCAGAACCAGAAGAGGCATGAAGAGGGTGGAGCAGAGACATATAAGTTAGAGAAGTCTCAGATTGCTGGGGAAGGACCCGAAGGAGAGGCTGTGGGAGGGCAGGGACCTTCAGTTCTCGCAACTGCTTCATAGGGGCTAAGTCTTGCCAGGGCGAGTGGCTTTGCTCACTAGGCCTGGTTTCCTGGGCCGACCTCGTTTCCTTGAATAAAGTGTTCATTGACACCAGGTGTTTCATTGCTGACCGGCTCCTGACTAGCTCCTGGCAGCTAGGGGTGATGGGAGTTGTAGTCCAAAAGCAGCTGGGGGCCCAAGTTTGAGAAACGGCGGTCTACAACGAGTGGCCATTGGCTCATGTAGCTCAGTGCTGTCTATGATGATGACTAACGGTGGCCTAACCTGGAGCTGCCATGGATGCTGACAAGCAAAAGCAGGATTTAAGATAGGATACTATCTCGGCCACCCAGAATCCTTGGTGATCTGAGTCAGTTAATCCCACTCTGCAAAGCAGTGGTTCTCAGAAGGGTGTGGCGGGCTGTCAACATGGAAGAGGGAGCACGCTTGCTTTTCTCCTGCTCTGGAGGAGGGTAGGACTCGAACCAACAGCTTCAAGTTACAAGAAAGGAGATTCCGACTGAACATCACAAAGAGCTTTCTGACAGCAGGAGCTGTTTGATAGTGGAACGGACTCCCTTGGGAGGTGGTGGACTCTCCTTCCTTGGAAGTTTTAAGCAGAGGCTGGATGGCCACCTGTCATGAATGATTTAGTTGAGATTCCTGCATTGCAGGGGGTTGGACTAGATGTCCCTTGGGGTCCCTTCCAACTCTACTACAGTGGTACCTCTACTTACAAATAACTCTACTTACGAATGTTTCTACTTACGAATGGAGCTCCGTCCGCCATCTTGGATGCGGTTTAGATAGGATTTTTTCTACTTACAAATTTTTAGATAGGGTTGCTTCTACTTACGAATTTTTTCTCTCAATGCATTCCCATGGGATTCGACTTACAATTTTTTTCTACTTACAAATGTACGTTTGGAACGCATTAAATTCGTAAGTAGAGGTACCACTGTATTCTATGATAGGTTAGGTAGGAAGACTCAAGGACAATCAAATAAACATTTAAATACTTCAGTGTAATATAGCATAGCATCAATTTTTAAAATTTATTTTCAGAATATGGATAGATATCTTTTCAAAATCAAGCACTAGTAGGCGTTGTTTTGATTTTCAAATATATTTCCTGTGAATAAAAAAAAATCGGTGTAGTGCAAGCTATTTTTTTTTTTTGGTATTCTGAAAGGGTGGCCTAGGGAAAAAAAGTTTGAGAACCGTTGCTATAAAGCATTGTTCTTCTTCTTATTAAATTTATTATCCGCACCAGCACCGGAATGTCCCAGGGCAGGCTGCAACAATTGAAAATTCAGAATTAAAAACAGCTAAAAACGGACGGCAGCCAGAGGAAGAGTGGGGCAGGATTGTTAGAATTGCAGAACTGGAGAGCTGGAAGGGGGGCCAAGGGTCATCTAGACCAACCCCCCCCCACACACAATGTGGGAATCACAGGTTGGGGTGGGCCCTCAAAACACTCATCCCAGGAATCAAAGAAGGACATCTTCAGCATTTGCTAAAAGCAAATTGTGCTGCGAAGAACAGCGCATGGCGAAGAAGCCAGATCCACTTGAATCCCTCAGCCCCCTGCTTCAGGTTCCAGCTGCCTTTGGGCGGAACTGCAGAATTGTAGATTTGGAAGGGCCCCTCAAGGGCCATCTAGTCCAACCCCCTGCAACTGGGCACAGTCAACAAAGGGAATTATTTATGTCGAGGGACAGCCCCCCCTCCGTCCCACGAACACTGCACTGACAGACTAAAATGCCACAATGCGGAGATAAAAGAATATCTCAAACAAAGGAGCGATATAGTCCTTAAATCCTAACACAAGTCTCTCTCTCTCTCTTTTTAAAATTGTTCCAGAAGCTCCTACACTGTAATTGGTTTATCTTACTACGTTACAGGCATGGCTTCGGGTGCTCAGTTTTTGGCAGAGTGGGATATTTGCAGTCCTCTAAAACAAACAAAGCGCCACTAGGAATTAATTAACGGCATACTGAACACCCAACCACGTTGGGAGAAAGGCAGGGAGGGAAAGGCTGCCTGTTGCACCTCTGCGTGATTGCTCCAGCACCCCCTCTTTCCAATACATTTCCACTTGGAGCAGGGAGGTTCCCCCTGCCAGCGTGAGACCAGATGCACGCACACATCATGGAATTATTCTAAGAGAGTTGTGTCTCTGCATGAGTCCCCGCTCTGGGCTAATCTCGTGCAGAAATAAAGGGGAGGAGGCTCTTCGGATGGAGCTAAGCCCTCAGTCATACACCAGTGGAAAGCAGATATTTTTATTTTATTTTTTGTAGGGGAGCAAGTGTGAAGTATGGACCTGTCCCGTAAGGGGATCGAACCTGCAGCCTTAGCTATTATCACCACCATAGTCTAAGCAACTGAGATTTGTTTTGTCTGTCTATTGCCTGCCCTTCATCCTAAGGTCCCAGGGCAGGTTACGACGTCAAAAAAAAACATTACAAAGCAGCTTAAAGCGAATTACAATGATAAGAGAGTAAGTTGGGGCCCAAAAGCCAGAGGTACAGCATGCCTTCGACATTCTCTGCAAGCTCTACAATGAAGGTGCCAGGCGCACCTCTGAATGCAGCGATTTCCATGGCTACCTTAGGGGCTGCCACAGAGAAGGCCCTGTCCCTCTGGGCCATCACTGCTACTCTAAGGAACAAGCAAGGACCCCCCCCCCACTGTTGATCTCAGCACCCGAGAGGGCTGGTGGCGGCCTTTCAGATATTTGCGGCCCAAGTCGCTGAGGGCTCTAAAGACCAACATGAACACCTCAAATTGGGCTTGGAAATAAAATGTTTTAAAAAGTGAACTACACATTTGTATTTGCAACCCAACAGGGTTGCCCCAGCCACTCTGGGAGGCTGCATTTCAGACTGACGTTTCTGAGTCGCCTTCAAGGGTGGCCCCCTGTAGAGCGAATTGCGGTAGCCCAGCCTGGAAGTTACCAGGAAGAGCGATGGAGAGTGCACAGGTTTTGGAAACCCTGCCTTAAAAGTCTCCTTTTTGTGACACCCTGCCCAGGGCTGTCTTAAGCATATGCAGCGCCGGGGTGCAAAAATCTGCCCGGCGCCCCCCCCCAGGTTGCCCATTCCCAGGCGCGGAGGAGGGCGGAGCCGACCAGCCGCCTCGGCGTCTCGCTGGCTCGGTCGCCACTGAACTCGCGGCACAGAGCCACCCGCAGCAGAAGAGCCTACTGCGGGCACTCTGACCGACAGGCAGGCTCTTCCCCGGACTCAATTCTCAGGCCCCGGACTCTTGGCCTGGCGTCCTTGAGAGCCCGGTGCCCCGCACCCCTAGCTAGCGCCTATGGGTAAGACAGCCCTCACCCTGTCCTCCCTCCTTGCCCCACCCAATATCTCTGACCTAACCCTCCAGGAGGCTCAACAGAGACGAGGAGGAATCAATTACCGTCTTCGTCGGTGCGGACGATGACCGGCGAGCTTTCTGGCCCGGGTCCCACAATCGTGTGTGCCACCACAGTGATGCGATATTCCGTCCACTTCTCCAGGGATTCCAGGAGGATCTGATTGGTGGTTGCCTGAATGTTGGTCACCTCTCTCGGCTCTGTGTCCTCTGAGTCCAGGGCTCGGTAGCGAACGCTATATCCGTTCAAGACGCCATTTTGGCTTTCGGCTGGAGGGGGGCGCCAACTTACCAGAATGGCCGTGGATCTGGTGCTGACACATTTTACGTCTCGAGGGGGGGCGGACGGTTCTGTTGTTGGGTGGGAGGAGGGAAGAAGGTAGCAGTAGGGGAAGTTGGGGGCGGGGGCGTCGGGGGAAGGAGGAAGGGGAGAGGTATTGGGGACAGCGGGGGGTGGGTGGGTCGGGAAAACAACAAAAGATGGGGAAGGGGGGAAAAGAAAAAACAGGAAAAATGATAACAAAAAAATCTAAAACGAAACGTACGAAAATTTGGCTTAGGAGGACAAAATTTAAAAGGGGGGAGAAATTAAAAATAATAAAAAAGGAGCTCTGCTTCCTTTAAATTAAGAAGAAAAACCAAAACGAACAAAGCCAAAACTGCAACAGAAACAAAGCAAGGGTCTTGCGATGCGAATCGTACAAAGTCTTGCGATGCGAATCGTACAAAGCAAAATAAGTGGCTTGCACAGATAGGCAAAGGTCTCTCCTCAACTGCTTGTAAGGCCACTACAGATTTAACTCCTGCCCGTTCCTTCGGGACAGAATCTATCTAGGGTCAATTTCGCACTGTGTGCTTCAAGCGCTACGATGCCACTTCGAGCACCAAAAGAATCTTGGGATCTGTAATTTGTTCAGGGTGCTGTGAGTTCTTAGGACAGGCCTAGGCAAACTCCGGCCCTCCAGCTGTTTTGGGACTACAATTCCCATCATCCCTGACCACTGGTCCTGTTAGCTAGGGATGATGGGAATTGTAGTCCCAAACATCTGGAGGGCCGGAGTTTGCCTAGGCCTGTCCTAAGAACTCACAGCACCCTGCACAAATTACAGATCCCAGGATTCTTTGTGGGTTAAACTGTTTAAAGCGGCAGCACAGAGCTTTACGGTGTGAATGTGGCCAAGGTCAACAGTCAAAATTACTCATCTACGTGGATTGGGGGGAGGGGAGATAAGAGTCCCCCCCCACTCCGGAAGAGATTGTGCCCATTTTTAACAAGAAAAACCCATGTAGGTGGTGGATCCTGCTGTGATTTTCGGCAGCGCTTCCGCAAAAGCAGCCTGGTGGTGGCAAGGGGAAATTTCCCTCGGTTCTCCCCGGTCCAAAGGATTGGACGCCTCCTCCAATTCTTCCCAGGCGGAAGAGAAACTTTTGCAGGTGCTGGAGGCCAGCAGAAAAGTGAAGCAGGGAAGCGGCTCGTTTCCGCTGGACGTAATGGCCGACCTTCCCCAGGCAGACCAGTCCTTTGACCAAGGCAGGCCATCAGATCTACTTGACTATTAAGCAGTCCAGTCTGCTGCTACACATTTCGGCAGGCAGTGCTGCTTTGGAGTAGACGTGGCCTTTGTCTGCAAAATACTATTTGGAGGCCAGAGGAAGGAGGGCAATTTTTCTTCCCCACTTCGCGGCTGCCAATTTCCCCAGGGAAGAACTGCAAAGGGGTCCCTCCTACTGAGGGCTACACAGAAGCATAGCAGCTGCTTTGCGCCTCTGCAACATCTGGCGCAGGACTGACTACACTGATTGGCAGGAGCTCTGCTGGATTTCAGGCAGGCAGTGTTCCCAGTCCTAACTGGAGATGCTGGGGATCGAACCTGGAAACTTCTGCATGCAAAGCCTGTGCGGTCCTTCCTGTAAGTGTAAATCGTAAGTGTCCAGGGGTCTGCAACCTAAGGCCCATGGGCTGGAAGCGGCCTGCGGAGGTCGTTTGACCGGCCCACGAGCCGAGTTGCCCGCTCGTGCGCTGCACTAAACCAGCGCGGCGCCTCGCTTCCGCAGCGCCAAAAATCGCGCTGAATATTGCGTCTGTGGAGATGCAGAATATTGCATGCGCGATCCAGCCCACGGAGGGATCTCTGTGGAATCGATCCGGTCCAGGCAAGATTAAACTTGCTGACCCCTGTTCTAGTCCTCATGGTTCCCAGTGGAGAGCTGGCATATACAGGAAACTGCCTTAAAGTAAGTCAGATCATTGTCCCATTGGTGGCTGGCACTGCGGCAGCTGTCTGGGGCTCTCTGAAGTTTCAGGCATTGGACATTCTCAGCCCTACCAGCAGATGCCAGCTGACTGACCCCGGGACCTTGTGCATGCAGAACAGATGCTCTGTCGCTGACCTACGGCGGTCCTCAGACCCCCTTCCTCTTGCTGAACACCTGCTTGAAAGGGGTTTTTGGGTGGGCTTGCTGCTCCTGAGCAAGCAGTTCCTTCCAGGAAATGATATGCAAATGAAATTAAAGTTCCCCAGTTGCCAAAGAGCCGTGGTGCTCATGGCGTAAAGATTTGCTGAAGATCAACGAGTCTTTCATAAGGCAGCTCTCTTCACACTGGGGTTACGGTGCTAATTTTGCATCACAATTTTATATTTTCTTTCTTTCTTTCCCCCCAAAGTTGCTAATATACATATAAACAGCCTACCCTGTTTCAACAGGGTTGGGTAGAGGGAAACCAGGAGGGTCTTCCCGGAGTATTAGAAGGGTTATTATAGCCAACTAAGCTCTACTCACGAGTAGACCCACCAAAATTATCAGGCCAAAGTAAATTGCATCCATTAATTTCAATGGGCCACCTCTGACTTATGCTGGAGAGGACTATTCTGAAAATGAGTGCAAACACACAGCGTCAATCAATTATCTCTAGCGATGAATCTCTGGATCCATCGTCCTGTTTTTGCTCTCTTCCTAAATCAATGCCCCAAATCTCCCAACTCAGGTGGGAATACAGCTGTTGGGTTGCTGAAATAACAATCGGAACCAGGGCTTCAGTGAATACTGAGGTTAGGCAAAACTAAACAGAAAAGTTGGCTGTGCTACACACACATCCACTGGCCTTTGCTACAAAGCTGCTTTCGAGATACGTAGAGAGTTGAGTTCGGAATTCGAAGACGATGTTCTCATCTTCTCTCCCCTCCACCCCCCCCAAATTCTGGCACTTCTCCAGCTTGTGGTCTTAACTGCCCCGTTCTTCCCCTTGAGTGTAGGGTTGGCTTCCCCACCCCAATACAAAAAAACAAAACGACGCTCCCATTAATTCGGACAAGACATGTTTTTTGGTACTGTAAAGCTGCAGTGGTCCAGATCGGGACCACGGCAGGGAGAGGGGCAAAGTTTTCCTACTTTGCAAATCGGGGTTGCAATCCAAGTGGAGGTCTCTTAAGTTAGCCAGGGGGTGGGTGTACCTGTAACTAAGTGTGCTGTTAAGGTCACAAGTAGCCTAGGCTAGCTGTCTTTTATCCCCCCAAACCAACTCCAGATAGAGGCAACAGGGTGCCTCTTATCACTGCGAGGTTTTGGGCGGTGCATTTGGGGTGTCAACTCTCTCTCCCCCCCCCCCGCAAGCTTCCGCAGACCTTCGCATTATGGGCACACCCAGGCCTTACAGCCTTTTTAATAGAGCACCGTTTTCATGAGTAATCAAGAAGTCCAAGCATCTTGCTATACAGCCTTATCAGCAACCCCTGGACTAATGTTCTTCCAACACACCAGACATTCAGAAGAAAGCTGGGGGTGGAAGATGGCACTAAAAAGCAAATGGCAAGCCTGGGGGCAGCAACGGAAAATTAGTAACGAAAGCAAGTCGCTGCATTAAAGGGGGGACAAATTCAAAAGAAGGAAAATAATGATTGTAACAAAATAATAATAATAATAATAATAATAATAATAATAATAATAATTCCTCTAGTTATACAAAAAGTATAAATCAAGTACTTCCAGCGTCCTCGTAGTCTGTTTTACCTACCTTCCGCGCATCGGCTAACTTTATAAGACTTTCTTACGAGAGTGCTAGGGTCGCTTGGTGCCGGGGAGGCCAGACCCCACTCCTGGTGGGTTTCTAAGGCATTCCTCCAATGCTTTGCCTCCTTGAAAGAACGAGACGCTAACTCACTTGATGCCCCCACCATCTGGACTTTTCTCAAAGACAAGCCCTCGTCAGCAGGGGGACGGTGCCGTCACATGGCAGGAGTCTCTCCCATCCTGACCAGGAGATGTCGGGATTCGAACTGAGGGCTTTATGCGTGCGTAAAAAGCAGGTCCTCTTCAGAACAGTTTCCGTTTCCTCCTCGGCCTTTTGGTTTTTTGCACTGCAGCGATAAATGCAGATCTCTGCATGTTGCCCTTTCAGCTAGGTCTACTATTTTCTGTGGCGGAGACACGTTTTGGAGTGCTCTGATGTATTACTCTGGAGCGACTCGAGTCGCGTTTTCCTTTCCACAGGGCAGAACTGGCGTCCTGTTGTCTTTAAACCGAAGCACCTAAATTGCTTGGCCTCGGAATATGCAGAATAACTCATCCTTAGTGTTTTCCCTGCGCCTTTTCTCCCGCGAACCTGGGAGCTCATCCTCGGCGCCCAACTCACCCTCCCTTTTCACTCTGATCAGTGAGAATAAAAAGGTAAAGGTAAAGGGACCCCTGACCATTAGGTCCAGTCGTGACCGACTCTGGGGTTGCGTGCTCATCTCGCATTATTGGCCGAGGGAGCCGGCGTACAGCTTCCAGGTCATGTGGCCAGCATGACAAAGCTGCTTCTGGCGAACCAGAGCAGCGCACGGAAACGCCGTTTACCTTCCCGCTGTAGCGGTTCCTATTTATCTACTTGCATTTTGAGGTGCTTTCGAACTGCTAGGTTGGCAGGAGCTGGGTCCAAGCAACGGGAGCTCACCCCGTCGCGGGGATTTGAACCGCCGACCTTCTGATCAGCAAGCCCTAGGCTCAGTGGTTTAACCCACAGCACCACCTGGGTCCCTGCGCCACCCGGGTCCCTACTTCTTCTCAATGCCTAAAAACGGCTGCCCTCACATGCCGATTCTAGGAAACCTTGCTGCAGGAACAGAAGGGGTCTTTCAACTGCTTGTAACCATGGGGCAGTTCTTCAGCTAAAACTTTCCAGAAACCCACTGCAGAGTCAGACCTGGCCTCACCTACCCAACTTCTCCCCCCCCCCTTTTTTTCCTGTTTGCATTCTGAACCAAAAACCCCCCACAGTCAGTACCAAAAATGAGTAAAGTCCAGGCCCGGTCCAAAATGAAGTTTTATAAAAATAAAAGCAGAGCGCAGAGCTTCTTAGGGCAACTTTGGCTGTACTACTATTCCAGAGGAATAGTCCCTGCTCACTCACCCCTCTAAAAGCTCCAAGAGGAAGACATGGTGTGCATGTGCGAACACGCTTCCTTCCTTAAGAGGGCCAGGGAAATAGGCGAGGAGGCAGGGGACCTCCTTCTGTCTAAGCAAAAGCAGGGGAGGCAGAAGAACCACAACTCCTACTTGTCTGGACTGCATCGTCTGTGCAGGAGGACCCCCTCGGAGGGATTTCATGGCATTTCCATCACAATCCAGCCCAACCTGTGCAAATCCAGGGGTGTCTGTGTGTGTGTGTGTGTGTGTGTGTGTTGCATGAGAGACAGCCATTCCCGAAAGAGGAGGCAGGAGGTTTTTGCAGTGATTGGAGCGAGGTCAGAACTTTTCCTTTTAGAGAGAGCGCTGGAAAAAGCCTTCTCCCATCTCCAAGTCACTTGTCCTGCACCTCATCCCCCCCCCACCCTGTGGGGTTTCCCCGAAGGCCGCCAGGAGTAGGGGAGCAGCGTGCCCAGAGCTGCGTGGAGCATGGCCGAGAGAGAGAGGTGCCGAGCATGCAGGGGGAAAGTGACAGGTTGGGCTGTATTTGTGACTCTGCTTGAGACCAGCCAGTACTCACCTTCTGCGGCTGCTTTCACGCGGCCTTAAAAGATGACTGTCCAAGCCTCAAGAATTGGGGCCCTCCACTGGGTTGCCATGTACCAAATGCAAAGTGGCTTTACTTGTTGTTTGTTTGTTTTTAACCCTTTAGGTACCATAGACTTTGCACACATCTGTTCGATGCCACTGGCTTATTCTATGCGCAGAAAGAGGTGGGGGGGGGGGACAAGCTTGCAACTCTTGAAGAGTTCTAAATCACAAAGAGAACCTTTTTCTCCCCTTAAATGCATTTTCAACAGAGTCAAAAGCTCTGGAGGGGTGGGGGCTCTCTCTTCATCCCGCCCTCACTGTTTTCCTACAAATCAGTCCCGTGCACTTTGCACGCCCGTGAAAGTCCTCTGAATGGGTTAGTGCTTCCCAAAAATACTGAAAAGAAAATGTTATTATTTTTTCTTCTTCTAAGGGAACCAATCGCCCAGCAAGAGCAAAGCCCAAATCTGTCACTTTTACTGTTGGGTTAGAAATGGCAATATATCTACCAATAATCACTGAATGATCTGGTTTCCCTTTTTTTTTTTTTAGGTCCCTCCCAGCAAATTTTCTTTCCGCTCCACTAGATTTTTCTCCTGGTGTTCTACAGTCTATTGTCTCTGGTACTTGAAGAGTTAAAGGCAGAATTCTTTCGCAAGATCAAAAAATAATACTTTACCTTTAGTTTAATGGATTTTTTTTTAAACAAAAAACGGGTTTTTGATGCTCGGGAACGCCACCCTGGCGGAGTAGCACGAAAAATGGTGCGGCAGGATGTGCTGGCATGCTGGGGGGGGGGGAGTATGGGGGTAGGGAAAGGAAATCTCGCCCAAACCATGCACGCTTGCGTGTGAAAAGCTGAGACGGAGGAGAATCGCAGGCAGGGAGCGAGGGAAAGGAAAGAGAAGCATGAAATCAGTGAAAGAGAGAGAGAGAGAATAGGAAAAAGGTGTATCCGTATTGAAGCTTTATCCTGGCTGCTCGTAAGGCCAGAGGCTTTAGCATCAAACCACAATTCTGGGAATGTTTTCTTGGAAATCCAGCACAGGCCCTGCGCTTGGAACAGTGGTTTCCAAAGTGGGCAGTTGGGGGGTGAGATTGTCTAGTGGGGTCCGAATTGGCAAGGGGGTGGCAAGGAGGCACTGGAGAATACCAGACTTTGAAAAGCTGGCATCCCTGAATCAAGATATTTGGAGACAATAAAGGTAAAGGGTAAAGGGACCCCTGACAGTTAAGTCCAGTCGCAGACGACTCTGGGGTTGCGGAGCTCATCTCGCTTTACTAGCCGAGGGAGCCGGCGATTGTCTGCAGACAGTTTTTCCGGATCATGTGGCCAGCAGGACTAAGCTGCTTCTGGGTACCTATTTATCTACTTGCACTTTGACGTGCTTTCAAACTGCTAGCTTGGCAGGAGCAGGGACCCAAGCAACAGGAGCTCACCCCATTGCAGGGATTCAAACCGCCGGCCTTCTGATCGGCAAGCCCAAGGGGCTCGGTGGTTTAGACCACAGCACCACCCGCGTCTTCAAATACTTAAAGGGCTGTCATATGGAAGATGGAGCAAGCAATACTTTTCTAAATGGCTTCAAGTTACAAGAAAGGAGATTCCAACTAAACATCAGGAATAACTTTCTGAAGGTAAGCGTTGTTCGACCGTGGAATGGACTCTCCCGGGAGGTGGTGGACTCTCCTTCCTTGGAGGTTTTTAAGCAGAGGCTGGATGGCCACCTTCCATGGATGCTTTAGTTGAGACTCCTGCACTGTAGGGGGTTGGACTAGATGACCCGCAGGGTCCCTCCGCACTCTACAACTCTATGGTTCTAATTCAGCTTTCGCCGGATTAATTGAACAGAATCGTTTCAACTGGATTCCGAATAAATGTGCCTAAATAGCTGCCCCTGGTTTTCCATTTTGCCGTGTTGTGCAAACAATGTTCTCTAATAGGGTAGTGGGAATGCTGGGGATGAATTAGGAGCAAATTCAGTTACTGCTGTTCTGCCAGTGGGGCAGAGTGGCGGAAATATGAAGGAAGACAGGGGCTGCATGCAAGGACATTTCACAGAATTGTAGAATTGGATGGGTCCCCCTGGGGTCATCCAGCCTAACCCCCTGAATTCTTGGGGGGATGCCATGCACTTTATACATATGGTGGGAAGACAGGTTTGGTATTTCCCTCCTACTCTAGCATCAGGGCTAGCCCAAGCCCCTGAACCTGGGAGCTTCTTCAAGCAGGGCAGGTGGTATGTATTCTGGCACCAGTTCCCATCACCCCCAGCCACACTGCGTAGGGCTGATGGGAAACGGAGTCCAACAACATCTGGAGGGCACCACGTCGGGGAAGACTAACCTTGGCGAACCTTACTAAAAAGGATTCACAAGGAAAATGCAATGCACCTTGCTGTGAGCGTCGGGTGACGACACTGGCACTGGCCAATAGGCTGAAAAGCAATCAGTAGCAGCGAATGAATTTGCCATCGCCTGGGTTAGCCTGAATGACACAGTGTCCAAATTTTCAGAGCTGACTGTCTGCACACCAAGGAAAGAAAAAACGAAGAATTGCACTTAATATTACTAACTCTCAAGAGTAGAAATTGAATCCAATGTTAGCCATGCTCAGAGTAGATCCTATTGATATTCATAGGTCCATCAATGGAGCTAAGGTATGATATTCATACCGTAGGTTCATTGATATCAACAGTGTCTAAAAAAACAAGTCGTCTGATAGCTCAGTTGGTAGAGCACGAGACACTTAATCTCAGGGTTGTGGGTTCGAGCCCCACATTGGGCAAAAATTGGGGGTTGGACTAGATGACTCTTGGGGTCCCTCCCAACTCTACAATTCTGTGATTCTATGATACTCTTTATTTAACTTAAGGCTGCATTCACAGTGCACATTTAAAGCAGTATAATTCCATTTTAATAATCCCAATTTAAACAGCCATGGATTCCCCCAAATAATCCCGGGAGAGCTGTACAGGTTATGTAAACTTTAGAATGCATGCGCAGCAAACCCGGAAGCATTTTACCGGGTTTCACCGCGCGCGCATGCGCAGAAGCAGTAGACTGCGCATGTGCAGAAGCGGTCCTCAGGTTGCAGAAACCTTGGGATCCGATGGGACCTCCGGAACAGATCCCATCCACAACCGGAGGTACCACTGCAACTCCCAGCATTCTTTGGGGGAAGGAGCCATGCTTGTTTGAAGCGGTATCATAACGCCTTCGATGTAGGACGCAAGTTTTCTCAGGGAGGGAGGATCTGAGCACTACAGAGAACAGCCCCTGCGGATACGTCCAGAGAAGAGAAAGGAGGCGAGAAATAAAATATACCACAGATTGAACAAGGCTCTGGTTCCCCATGCTTTTGAACAGGCATGCCAGCTAGAGGAGAAAGAAAAGGAGGAAAGGATCTCGCCATGATGTTAAGACTGTGGAGAGGGAGCTGTATGGAGTTCGGAGAGGGGGGACTGCATGGGGGGGGGAAGGGGTAAAGGAGAGACACAAAAAGCCTGTCCCAAGCTGGGAGGTCTGAGCGCCGAAGGATGCCGCCGGGATCAGGGAAGAATTGAACTCGTTCCTCCAACAGCCAGCCAGGAAACAAAAAGAATTGGTTTCACCACGTTACAAGACCACGTTACAAAGCCCCACTCTTCTTCTCTCTCCCCCCCCACCCAAAACCAGGTCTTCAAGCCAGGAAGCAAATCCTCTCTGAACTAATTAATGAGAGAAAGGAAGGAAGGAAGGAAGGAGAGAGAGAGAGAGAGAGAGAGAGAAAGAAAGAAAGGGAAAGAGAGAGAGAGAAATGGTGATAAACCTGCACCCCATCACAAAAACCTAGGTGCTTTTCACACACAAAATAACCAAAATGTGGTGAGAGGGATACGTCTCTCCAAGGAGTACATGCAAGAAAGCTTGAAGCAAGCCCAGAATCACCACCAACTTCTTCCCTGGTTCCTGAGCTCCCAAAGGATTTCCAGGGACGCCCCTCCTAAGTCGTGATGGGGAGGGGTCCTCCCTCTTTTAAGGAGGCAAGCACTGAGTTGAAAGGTTAACCGCGGTCCCACACAGCTTCTTCTACTGATGCTTGTTTCCATTTTTCAAAACAAAACAAAACCAACAAACAAAGCACTACAGGACAAAGACCGATTTTCGGGTCACCTCTGACAATCGACACGTTTCCTCCATTAGCAGCGAAACAGCATGCCTGCAGAAAACCACCAAGGAGGACCTCTTTCCCACGCCCTTTCTTTCGCATGAGATAGATATAAGACCAAACATTTAACAGGAAGGCAACAGAACCATCATCACCACTGCCACGAGCGCGCGAGGCCTCTGAAAAACTTTGGCCGAGATTATTTGGATGGATGTTGTCCTCATAGGACCTGCTGCTGTGGGGCAGATTTATAACTGTGGAGGATGCAAAAATATAAATGGTGTGTGTGTGTGTGTGAAAGAGAGAGAGAGAGAGATTTTGCACGGTTTCACCATGGATCAGATGACGCCAAGCAAGAAATCTTCTAAATCCGTTTGTCTCTCCATCTATGCATCTCTCTATCTCTTTAGTCCCATTTCTCTCTCCCTCTATCATATCTATCGTCTATCTCTCTGAAGAAGTGTGCATGCACACGAAAGCTCATACCTATGACAAACTTAGTTGGTCTCTAAGGTGCGACTGGAATGATTTTTTATTTTTAATCTATCTCTCTATAATCCATCCATCCATCCATCCATCCAACCAACCTCATCTCTCTTTTCCTCTATCGTATCTATCTATCTATCTATCTATCTATCTATCTATCTATCTATCTATCATCTATCTATCTATCCCTCTAACTATCCATCCACCCACTCACCATTAACTACTGTGTATTTTCAGTTTTGCTAAAATGTAACTTAACTTGACCCCCCCCCTAGATTTTCAATTAACTACCATCTACTGAACCCAAACACCATTCTTCCACAACGCACACCTTTTACTATAGCCTTGTTGTATTTCTAAGACGTAGGTTTTATACACAAAAGAAAGGGAGGAAAACACAAAGCAGAAATGAACTTTCTTTCCTGTTGTTCGCTAGCAAACCCCACGGTTTCTGGGGAGAGGCAACAACTGCTATTCGTTATCATCTGAACACAGTTTTGGCTGAAGAGCTTTTACGCCATTACTCAGGGCACACCTGCACCTCAGCGTAACATGCATTAGGGTACCTTTGTGTGGCCATCAATTCCCCACCCCCACCCCATTCGTACAACATTCACTGGAAAGAGCTGCCGCCCCAAACCTTTTTCCCTGCTAAAATCTAGAGCTTCCTCAGAAAATCCAAAAAGGACATCTGCTCGGCTTTAAAAGAGCTTCTGTTGGCTTTCTGCAGACAACTGTAGTGAACTGTTGAGGGGCATTCTATCAACTTTGGTGGGAATGCCCTCCGGTTTCATTATTCTGGTCCCAAGTACTCAAAGAAATTTCTGAAATAATCAAATTGCCTGTTCAGGCTTCCCCGCCAGTGTCATTACTGAGTACGTGGGCAGACAACATGAAAGCTTATCGCTCTGAAGAACTTTTGACGTGGGTGTTCGCTGCAGCCAGGAGTTCGATTGTCCAGCAGTGTTAAACCTTGAAAAGAATCTGCCTAGGACTGTGTGGACTTTGGCTGCTATGGGGGGAAGAAAATCAAGCATAAGCTGCATGAATCCAGGGGGGTGGAGCATCCAGGACATTTTTATGTCCTTTATTTCCTACGCTTTGGACTTTGATGCTCAGCATTCACCATCCATGCCACCTGAGTAAATATGGATGTTTAGATCTGTATTGGTCCATCACTAGTTCTGTCTCCTATTGTTTATTGCTTGCTTGCTTTGTATGATATAATGGTCAGTTTGCATTTCATAGCGCAGGAAGTACGATCTGATGTGTAGAGATCTTTCCTATTCCACTTAACTCAAGAGGGTTCTGGAAGCTTCTCTGTGTGAAAGGAACAAGCAGAAGGTTCATGATGTTTGGGTTATCCCTTCCGAGAAGCTGAGTACCGCTGGGCTGGCTTAAACTGGCCCTGTTATCTCTTTCTGTCAAGGTCATGCTGACTATAAAAGTGAGGCCAGAAGGTTTCACTTTCTCTTTCTATCTCTCTTCCTTCTGGTGTGGTGTTCTGTATAGAGCAGGCATGGCCAAACTTGGCCCTCCAGCTGTTTTGGGGACTACAATTCCCATCATCCCTGACCACTTGTCCTGTTGGCTAGGGATGATGGGAATTGTAGCCCCAAAACAGCTGGAGGGCCAAGTTTGGCCATGCCTGGTATACAGTGTCAAGATTTAGACTTACAGCGGTACCTCGCAAGACGAATGCCCTGCAAGACGAATTTTTCACAAGACGAATGCGTCTTGCGATCTGATGGTGACTCGCAAGACGAATTCATTTTGCGAAAAATTCGTCTTGCGAATCGCGGTTTCCCATAGGAATGCATTGAAATTTAATTAATGCGTTCCTATGGGAAAAAAAGAAATTTCAATGCATTCCTATGGGAAACCATGATTCGCAAGACGAATTTTTCGCAAAATGAGGCACCACTGTATTGTAAGTTTAAGTTAAGTCTGCTGCAACTGGATTTCTTATGCACAGTGCCAATCCTGAATGTGTTGGATTTGTGACCATTATGCTCATTTGCCTTTAGTAAAGCTCTGCCGGATGAAATATTAATTGCCTCTCGTCTATTTTTTTGGGAATCCTGCAATATGTTTACATTGTTACTCTGCTAACTATACATTGGAATCTGCTCTGGATCGATACTGAGCAGAATTCAATGGCAGTAATACCCTGCTACCACACTTTTGGGTTGTTAGAAGCATTAACAAAGGTTAAAAATGGGGGAGGTCAGGAGGAAAGAGAAACCCCTGCTTCACGCCCAAACACAAAACGAGCTGGATTTCCACTCAAAAGAGCACAGAGATAATTTTGCATCCTCCACAGGCATAACCCATGCGAGAACAGCACCTATGATTCCGGTTTCACGTTGTGCAGAAGCCACGGTGCACGAGGGCAAGGGTAGAGTCGAGGTGTGGAGGGAAGGGAGGAAACAGAAATGAACAGTCGTCCAAATCAAGCCAAGGAAGAGACAACTGAGCCATCAGGAAGCGTGGGGAGAAAAATCGACTCTACAAGGCTGTTGGGAGGAGGCAGAGTTACCTAGTTGTGACATAAGGCAGGATTCCTTGAGAGGAGGAGAACCCTCTGTTAATGACTGCTTTCCGCTCCGACCCAAAGGAACCCCACGCCGTTCACGGCTACTCTGAAGCCCTGGCCAAGTTTTTGTGGGTTGTTTTTTTTTAAAAAAAACAAACAAACAAACAGTGAAGATAAGAGAAGACAGGGAGACACAGAGGACAGCCTGCCACAGCCAATCATGCGGTTGGAAAAAGAGAAAATAAAAAGTGAGAGGGAGAGAGAGAGAAAGAAAGAAAGAAAGGAGGGTTTGTGTGTGTGTTATGTTTGTGCCTGTGTGTGTGTGTGAAAACCACCTCGTCCGTTGTTGTTGTTTCTTAAAAAATAATAAAAGCAAAGATCCGTGAAAAGCCCGGCTTGCGGTACTGCCAGCCAGGGATCGTAGCCATCCCCGGTGGTGGTGGGGAAGAAGTGGGTGGAGGGGAGGGGGGAAACAACAGCAAAGGGAGACAATCCATTAAACTAAAACCACCACCAGATTGTATCCTGGTGTCACCATTAATCCCCAGTGCCCTCCGCCGCTCAGGGGTTAGGGTGGCCGAAAGGCTGCCTTTGTCCTAAAGGCTAGAAAGCATCATGGATCATGGGCAAGGCATCGGGCCGGTGGGGCAGGGGAGTTAGAGAAAGGAGCGCTGGCTCCCAGCCGCTTCCTTTCCCCTTCATCAGTGCTCTGTTGCTTCCTTCTGCACCGCAAGCCCCGTGTGGCTGCCAATTTGCTCCTCCCAGAGGCTGCGTTCCCCGAGGGCCAACCCCCCACATGGCGTTCGAGCTTTGGCACAGCGCAAAAGCCACTCCCAGAGCTGCAGCTGAACAGAGGTTTTGCGCTCAGTTTCCGTATAACCGGCGAACTTTTATTCTCCTTTCCTGCTCTTCGTCCTGCTCCGGGCGGCTTTTACGCTGTGTGAGAGCTCGAGATACGAACTTGGCAGCTAGGCGGAAACCACGGAAATGGGACAAACAGCTATGGGAATGCAGCCCAAGAGGGGGGTGGGGGTCGGCCTGCTCCACACCTGGAGGGCACCGGGTTGGTAAAAGCGCAGGTGTGGGGACATTCTCGCCAAGCAGGCACAAGGCACCCAATATGGGACAACAGCAACTCTCACACCCAACCCCTCTTGGGCCACTAAGAGGCCACACATCCATTCACCCCAAGCCACCCACCCTGCCCATCAGCTACAGGTGGCCCTCTTGCCACTTAAAAGTTTGGCAATGAACTGGAATTCTAAAGGAAGCAGGCCGCTGACTTCCGGTTTGGGGACAAACAGAAGAAGTGCAATATTCCCTTGGTGCAGAGAGGGGGGGGGGGAGAGACAGGTATCACCACTTCCTTCAAGAGGCACCTGCGCCCTCTGCAAACGAGGGTTTAAATGCAGACATCTGTGTGGACAGAGGGACCAGGACGGGCTGTCCATCTGTCTCCAACCACCTGCATGCCCTTCCACACAACACGCATGATCACGAGCTGGTTTGGACCGAACGGAGCCCAGAGAGCAAAACGGACCCTCGGATTAAGTGACAGGGGATGAGACCAGGCGAAAGGACCGAATCGAGGTGCGCAGCTTCCCTGCGCCCGCCCTCTGGCGCGCGCACACACCCCCCGCTCACCATCCCGTGACTACCATCCACACCTCCTCCTCCCAGACAAGGGATTCCCTCCCCCGGCGGAGAATTTTGGGGAAAGGAAAACAGACACCTACTAGCCTGCAGGGTTCGCTCCCTGACCTCCGGGGTTTCGGCCCCAATGCCCAAGGCCGAGCGAGCAGCCAGTTTGAAGACATACTCTGTGTTGGGCTTCAGGTCTCTCACAGTGAACGAGGTCACGGGGTCAAAGGTCCTCGTCTGCAGAAGGGTGGGAGCGGGGAAACGGGGAGACAAACCAAAGTGCAAAAAGTGTGAACAGGCCCAAGAGGCACACCCCTTTCCCTGCAACAAATGCTCGGTTCTCGCGAATGCGTCGTTTATGTTGCTCCCGAACTACAGCTCCCATGAGCCTCAGCAGCATGGAATGGGGTCAACCTTGGAAAGGGGGTCAGCTCTCCTTCCGCCGAGGTTTTTAAGCAGAGGTTCGGTGGCCACCTGCCTGGGATTCTTTAGCTGTGACTGCTGCATTGCCAGGGGTTGGACTAGATGACCCTCGGGGGTCCCCCTTCAAACCATACAATGAAATGATTTCATGAGAAGCATGGCCGATGGTGATGGGAGTTGCAATTCAGCAGCATCTGGAGCAGCAAAGGTCCCCCACACCTGATTTACTAGCCGGGGGGTGGTCTGAGGGGAAAATACACTTAAAAACAACAACTATATTAAACATTTTGAAGATACAAATGAAACAAACAGGATAGATGCAAGGAGGCAGCTTAGGACAGCTCGATAACTACACACACAGATTATCTTAATACCCCCTTTCTCTTTTACAGGTTTTTGAGATGGAGTGATTCATATATTATGGGCTTTTTGAGTTATTAGTTTTTATCGGATTTACACCCCACCTTTCTCTCTAAGGAGCTCAAAGCAGCATTTACGTGGTTACCCCCTGGTCTTCATTTAATCCCCACAGCAACAACCCTGCGAGGTAGGTCAGGCTGAGAGTTGTGATTGACCCAAGGTCAATCTGAGTGGAGATTCGAACCCTGCTCTCCCAGGCCCTAGCCCAGTGCTCTAACCACTACACCTCTCCGTGTGGGTGGGGAGCAGGCACCATCTGTTTACACCAGCAGAGCAAATCCATGCTTTCCACGGATTCCCAAATGCCCTTTATCTTCTGCATGTGCTCATTTCTCCAAAAGAGCACTTTGCCAAACTTTTTGATGCCGCCGGTCGATATTTACACTCTTCCAGTTATGAGCTGCAACTGCTCAGGTAGCCGAGAGTAAACGACTCGGCCGTCTTTATGATTAAGATCTGGATTTCTATACAAAAACCATTTTCAGCAGAACCGATGTTGTGGAGGGGGGTGCATTTTATTTTATTTGCTTGGCATTACTTACATTCAAGGGCATTTCCTGGTTAGGTAAAACAACGTCAATAATTTTATTATTAGCTCCCTGCCCATCTAAATGGGTTGCCCCAGCCACTCTGGGCAGCTTCCAACAGGTACTGTATAAAAGCATAATAAAACATCAACACATTACAAACTTCCTTAAAAAGGACTGGAGGGGGAGCCCACAGTGGCTCAGAGAGGGGCATGGCCTGGTCCGGGTACCAAAGGCCAAACAGAGACTCCCCTGCCGGAATTAAGTTTCCTCGCTATTACTCTGGGCAGCCCCTGAATTAAACACGATAAAACGCAATCAATAAACAACTTAAAAACTATCGACGCGGAAGCGGCGCCAGCACAACGTTTAGTGCAAGCCGGCACAAAGCTATATGAAGCAGGATGAAATCAATATAGAAAATAGCTCTGAGACCCAGGAAGTGGGGCTCAGGAAGTGTGATTGTTCCTAAGAAATAAAAAGAATGTCTTTTTGTTTTGGAAAAGGGCTTTGGGGGGGGATGGGGAGTTCTGCTCTTTGCCCTGAATAGGTCCTAACACAAGTGCCAGGCGAGTCTCTCTGGAGACAGCATTCCGTCACCAGGGGAGCCACCACAAAGAAGCCCCCGTGAAGAAAAAAAAAAAAGCAGACGCTTACCTCGGGTTTTGCCTGCGTGGCGTCTTTGAAAACCAGCTCATACTTCAATATGATGTCCTGGCGGGGAGGACTCCAGGTCAGCAAAATGCTGCTGTCGCTCTTGGCTTCTGCCCGGAAGTTCATGGGTTGCCCGGGAACTGACGAAAGCAGGAAAAACAAAAAGACCCTGACGTTGTTGTAGGTAAGAATGTAAGATGAGACCTGCTGGATCAGAGCCCAGCACCCTGCTTTCACGCAGGAAGGAAGGGGGGAGAGATTGGACAAACAAGAAAGCATTTTTCCCCCTCCTTGCTTGTTTTTTTTGCAAGCTGTTTTCCTGTGTGTGTCCCCCACCTCCCCATCATTTAGAGGTCAAGATCACATTAGAAATTTATGTATAGGAACCAACATTGACTCGCCGTGCGAACGCTCGCCTAGCAAATGATTTCCTGAGAACGTGCTGCATTTGGATGATGGGACCCGCGTCGTAGTCACAACGCTGGCTCAGCGAGGACTCACCTCCTTGCTTGGTTTTGACTTGGATCGGGTCCGAGAGCGGCCCGTCTCCCACGGAAGTGAAAGCCAGGACCCGAACGGTGTAGGTTTCCATCTCCAGGAGACTGCTGACGGTGGTCAACAGGCTGTCGTCCACGTTGTGCTTCTGCCAGTTGCTGACCGGCTGGTCTGGCTCCATGGTGTAGTAGACCCTGTAGCCGCGGATCTGACCGTTCGGCTCCACGGGCTCCTCCCATTGGATGATCATGGTCGAGGCACTCAGCATCCGGCCCTGGACGTTGCGGGGGGCGCTGGCCGGCGCCTGCTCCCCTGTCCGCATCACCACGGGGTCGCTGGGAGGCCCCTGCCCGATGGTGTTGACAGCCGACACCCAGATCTCATACTCTGAGTTGGGGCTGAGCCCCCCGATGCTGTAGCGGGTGGTGGTGATGTCTTCCTTGATCTGGTAGGGCCCGTCCTGGCTCTTCGACTTGTACTCGATCACGTAGTAGGACACGGGGTCGGGGTTCCCCGAGTCCCACGTGATGGTAATGCTTGTGGCGGTCGTCTCTGTCACGATGGGGGTCCCGGGAGCCTTGGGGAGCGCTGAGAAAAAAAACCGGGAGAGGAAAAACTCACGGGAAAGGCAAACCAAATGCAAACAGCAGGCCGCCATATGCTAAACGCTGCACCTAATTGGCGCGTTAGGGCATCGGGAGCCGGCAGCGCAGGTCTAGAGACGGCGCGGCTGTTTGGAGAAATGTTCCCAGCCTTGTTAGGCACAGTTTATTATCCTCCTTAAACGGCTCCATCAAAAGGGAAAGTGCTCGGCTCAGCATCTGGAATCATTAACGTGAGCTCTGAGCTAAAAAAAACCACAACAACCCACCAACCAACAGCTTTGCTTGTGAGTGTGTGTCTAAAAGGAGACACGGTTTCCGAAGCAGCCAGGTGGGAGCCGAGCGCCTTGGGCATGGCCGCCATTTTGGAACACATCTTGGAAAGGGCAAAATATCCACCGTTCTTGGGAGCATGCAGGGAAGTGGGAAGGGATAGGAATCACTCCCCTTCTTTTAGAACAGGCACCCCCAAACTGCGGCCCTCCAGGTGTTTTGGCCTACAACTCCCATGATCCCTAGCTAACAGGACCAGTGGTCAGGGATGATGGGAATTGTAGTCCAAAACATCTGGAGGGCCGAAGTTTGGGGATGCCTATTTCAGAACATAATAATGTCAAAAGATAATGAAGATCTGAAGGAGGAGGATCTCCTCCTCCCCCTTTAAAAAATGTTTCATTGGGTTTTATAGACAAGAATCATCGGAATAATGAACCATACAAATAAATAGACCAGGTCTTCTCGTGGCATTTGCATATCATGAAAACAGCGCAATAAATTTGCATGTGTCTGTGGTGGTCAATGTATTTAGGTTCTTGGTTTGTGAATTGGTTTAAAACAGGGGTCAGCAAACTTTTTCAGCAGGGGGCCAGTGCACTGTCCCTCAGACCTTGTGGGGGGCCGGACTATATTGGGGGGGGGAATGAACAAATTCCTGTGCCCCACAAATAACCCAGAGATGCATTTTAAATAAAAGGACACATTCTACTCATGTAGTCCGCGGGCCAGATTTAGAAGGTGATTGGGCCGGATCCGGCCCCCAGGCTTTAGTTTGCCTACCCATGGTTTAAACAAAAACAGAAGGGAAACCGGATCAAGCAGAATGAACAGATAACATTCGGCAAACTTCCAATCGGGATCCATTGTGGCCGACCTTAGATTAAATATGAGTAACTGTCATTTTCCCTCTTACGTTATTATTGAAACAACATAAAGTGTATACATTGGTGCCTCGCTTAACGAATGCCCTGCTTAACGAAATTTCCACTTAACGAAAAGATTTTTCGAGCGGAGGTTGCCTCGCTAGACGAATTCGTTTTATGAAAAATTCGTCTAGCGAATCGCGGTTTCCCATAGGAATGCATCAATTAATGCGTTCCTATGGGCAAAAAAAAAACATTTTTTTTAATGCATTCCTATGGGATTCGCTAGACGAATTTTTCGTTATAAGAAAAGACCCGTGGAACGAATTAAATTCGTCTAGCGAGGCACCACTGTATTGGTAAACGTGGGGGGGGGAGCGTTCAAAATGAAGATAGCAATTTATGTTTAATTTTAAATTTAGATTAACCAGACTGAGCCAAATGCTGATGTGTGAGGGGGGGGGGCGATGTTCATTTTCTGGAATACTGGCATATGTTGTGCTAAACAACACTGGGGTAAAGCAATCTTTCTTAATCTGTTCACGTAGTTTATTTGTTAATCTTTCTTTTTTTGCAGCAAGAATGGTGACAGCTAAATACTGGGGTCGGGCAGGGAGTTAAATTCATGAGCAGTGTTTGGCAAGGAACCGCATTGGAAAGATGGGTCTCGTAAACCTCAAGCAACTTGTTCTTATTTTTTTTTTCATTTCTTGCATCTGCATCCCACCTTTTCCTCCAAGGAGCTCAAGGCAGAGGTTATGCTCCTGATCACCCTCACTTAATCCCCACACAACAACCCTGTGAGGTAGGTTAGGCTGCGAGGCAGTGACTGGCCACCCCACGAGCTTCATGGCCAAGTGAGGATTTGAACCCGGGTCTCCCAGGTCCTAGTCTGACAAGCTAACCACTACGTCACACAGGTTCTCAATTAATGAAAGAATAAAGCAAGATGGAACAGCGTTGTTTTTTTTCTGGCAGGCTGGTCTTTGCTTATTTTATTTTATCAATAGCCAGGAATCTGGTAGATTAGTCACAACCACATAGAAAAATGGTTTGGTCTTTTGAAAGGCTAATTGAAGGTGGTTAGCCAAATTAAGAGAGAGAGAGAGAGAAACACAAAATGTGGATTCGAAGAATAGCATCGTTTGTTTTGATAATTGGCCGTAGAAAACAAACGAATGCCGCAAAGGAAGAAGTATTGCGTATTACTGTAGACTGAATATTCTGCTAAATGGAAGCTTCTCAAATCTACTTGTAGAATAACGCTGAGAGTTTTGAAGAAATGTAATACGAATCCTGAAATCATGAAGTTGAAAAGGACCCTAAGGGTCATCCAGTCCAACCCCCTGAAACCCAGGAATCTCTACTGGATCCTACATGAGAGACGGGCACCCCAACCTCAGCTTAAAAAGCTCTAAGGAAGGAGAGTCCACTACCTCTCATGGGAGCCCGTTCCACTCTCAAACTACTGTTCATGCGGGAAGGGGGCAATTTACTGTATATTCTGGCGTATAAGACGACTGGGTGTATAAGACGACCCCCAACTTTTCCAGTTAAAATATAGAGTCTGGGATATACTCGCCATATAAGAAATACAACCCGGCGTATAAGACGACCCCCAACTTTTGAGAAGATTTTCCTTGGTTAAAAAGTAGTCTTATACGCAGGAATATACAGTATGTTTATAGTTATACCCTGTTCAATATTATTTCTGCAATGCAGTTTGTTACTGGGCGGCTGGGGCAGGGGAGAGAACACAGAAAGCCCCCTCTATACTGAGTCTGACCACTGGCCCACGGAGTCCAGAGTTTCTGCTGACCGACAATGTTTCCCTTTAGTGTCCTTCCCAGTCTCTGCTACTTGAGCCTATTAACTGGAGATGGCAAGGTTTGAACTCGGGACTTTCAGGTTCAACTCCTTCCAAGAGCCCCTTTAACCCCCCCACTCCATTAGAGAACGAGTATCTGATACCCCCTTTGCCCCTTTCAAAACCACTCTTCATTCCTCAACAACTGCTTGGGCTTAACTTGTTCTCTACAACAGAATAATCCTGAACACAACCCAAAACCAAGTGCGTATCCTCTATCCCCCAGTCGTTCCTCATTTCCCAGCTCCCTCTTATCCCTGTGCCAAGTTGTCAACTGTAATCTCCTCGGGGGCAGAGGTCTGCCTTTTTTGGGGGGGGGCTGTCGTCGCTCTGCAAAAATGCCACATGCTTTATTAATAAAAAACGAACAGAAGTGTAAGTAAACTGTCACACATCGTACAACGCTGGCAAAAAGACACGAGGAGGCTCATGCACAATTCACAGGAAACTCGTGCACACTTAAGAACGGATGCATGGAGTACCCAAGGTGTGTTTTGGCCACATCTAGAGTTTCCCGAAAAGCCCAGGGCTTTCATTCTCATGCAGCAGCCTCTAGTTAAGAGCGCTCTCGGGCGATTTGGAATACATGCGGAAGCTGACCTGACAGGTGGTTAGCAGCGATGTCACGCACAGATGCATTTCTGAACGCTTCATTCATGCTTTCTCTACGCATGCGAGCAAAGGGGTTGGGGGTGTCGTACCAGCCGACCGAGCCCGGGAGCCCCACTCCAGGCCCCAGACGAAGCAAGTCCAGGTCCAGCTCTCCAGATCAGCCAAGGAACAAGCAAGGAGGAGCAACGGACAGAGAGATGGGCGATGCAGAAAAAGCAGGCAGGTGTGCAAACGCGAGGGAAGGCACAAGCCGGGAAGCCAAAACAGGCAGGCGGCTTAAGCAACAGTCCTTCCACCTGGGAGGCAAACGGAGGCAAGGGATAGAGAATGACGATGACCTCCAGATCTTGCTGGGCTCCCACTCCCATCAACCTTCACATTGGGGGCTGATGGGAGTAGGAGTCCGGCAGTGTGTGGAAGGGCACCGCTTTCCCTGCGAATCAGACTGGACCCTTGGCCATGTGAGAGCAGAGAGGGCTGTGAAGAACCCCCCCCCCCAGGAAGACTCGAGCAGAGCCCCCATCATGCCAAGCGCCCGACGGCAGGAAAACTAGCCCTGCTTACATTTCACGGTGATCTGTGCCACAGCTTCGATGACGCCCAGGCTAGACATGGCCACACAGGTATAGTTGGCCGAGTCCTTCACGTCGGTCAGTTCCAGGACGTTCCGGCCCACAGGCATGTCGTCCTCCGGTGTCAAGTCTTCCGCCCCCTGCATCCACTTGACGTAGGGCATAGGGGAGCCCACCGCCACGCAGGTGATGTTGACGTTGCCCCCGGGCATGATCTCGTGGCTGGAGGGGGGGATGGAGAAGCGAGGGGCCACGCGACGCACTGCGGACAAAAGGCACAGAGGTAACAAAAACAAAAGCAAAATAAAAAAGGAGAAAAAAAGAAAAAGGAAAGAGAGAGAGAGAGGGGGGATAAAAAGAAAAAGAAAAGAAAGATAAGGGGGAAAGAAGAGCAGAAGAGATTTTAAATACAGATGGGGCTTCAGCTGTTATCATTTTGTTGTCGTTCCTTCATTTAAAGGGGGGGGGAACAAAAAGAAGAAGCTGAAATTAAAAATCATCAGAATACCGAGAAATGATAATCAATCAATAAAGGAAAAAACCAAACGAACAGAACTTCAAAAATAATTTTACTTTCACAAACGATATGTAGAATATAGACATAAAAGCGGTATTTCATAGCAACAGGAGTCCATTGATCGATTTTAAGACCCATCACAGCACAAATAAATACACAAAAATTTATTAGCAATTTCTCATCTTTAAGAGAGCAAAAGAAGTTGGGCGTGGCACTTCCGGACTGTGGGGCCCCTCTCCCGACATATGTTGGGGCGGGCTGGTGGGCTATCCTTCTACTCCCCTTCCCCAACACTTTCGGCAAGGCCCCTTTCCGGCGGAGGCGAAGGGAAGAGGACCTTCCCTCAAATCGGAAACCAGGTTTTCAAAGCCAACCCTTGCAAAGCTAAATTGGCCCCCTCCAGAGACCAACACCCCTCGAAACAAAACAGTGGGCGGGGGAAGCAAGGCTGGAGAAAGAGAGGGAGGGAAAAAAGGGGAACACCAATTTTCAATTGAGAAGGCCTGGCATCAGAAGGGAGGCAGAGTCTGGTGCATCTTTCGCACACAGAACCACACGCGGCCACAACGATCTTGAGAGGGTAGCCTGACCACCCACGTCGCCTTTCCAAAAGGGAAGGAAGGCCCACCTACCCATGAGGATAGGGGTTGCAGAAAGTGCTGCTTTTCTAGAAAAAAAAGGTCCTAGAACTCCCCACGAACGCCTCCCTTGTTCTCTTACAATGGCGCCATAACTGAGCTTTGGCGAGTCCCTGTTTGCGGAGCCTGCGACCCTCCAGATCCCACCGTCCCTGTTTGCTGATGGGAAATGGACTCCAACAACATCTCTGGCGTGGGGGCACAGCTTACCCCTCCCTGATCGAAGAAGAAGCATTTCCTGCTCTCAGGAGGGAACGCTTCTCCTCAATGGAGACCTTCTTCCATCTCTTGCGTGGAAGAGAGACGCTGCTTCTCAGGTCAATATATCTTCGAGATATTGCTGGACTACAATGCCCATCATCCTCGGCCAGGCATGTCCAAAGTCCATTTCGGGGGCCTAATCCAGTTTAATCGGGCTCTGTGGCAGTTTCATTCCTAGGGTAAAATCCTAAAAAAAAAACCTCAACAACTCAAGCAAATTCCACTGCCGAACAGCTCTTACTGTTAGGAAGAACTTCCTGACAGTAAGAGCTGTTCGGCAGTGGAATTTGCTACCAAGGAGTGTGGTGGAGTCTCCTTCTTTGGAGGTCTTTAAGCAGAGGCTTGACAGGCATATGTCAAGCATGCTTTGATGGTGTTTCCTGCTTGGCAGGGGGTTGGACTGGATGGCCCTTGTGGTCTCTTCCAACTCTAGGATTCTATGATTCTATTCTATGATTCTAACTTCAATCCTAAAAAAATAGCTCAAGAACTGCAATCCTAAAAAAAAAGTCAACAACTTTGGTTGGCCCTTGGGTCGGCCCTCATGGCCCTTCACTTCATCAAAACTGGCCCTCTTTGAAAAAAGTTTGGACACCACTGTACCTTGGCCATTGGCCATGCCGGCGGCAAGGGCTGGTGGGACTTGGGAGTCCGGCAAATTGGGGGGGGGCAGCTTCCCCATCCTAGCATCTGGTGCAGATGTTGGGTACAGTGAACACCTGCATGGGCTCAAAGCCTTGGTCCTTTCTTGAAATGCACACAGCTCCTAAGGGAGCCTGGAGGGACAGAGCGGTTCTCGCCACAGCCCCCCAAAACTTAAGGCAGGTTAAAAAAAAGGTGGGATTGGCAGCTGGGTGGGAGGGAGGGGGGGCTTGTTCCCTGGAGGTGGCCAAAATCTAGCTGCAAACCAGAAGCGGGGAGTTCACAAGGGTGCCCCCTCTGGGTGGTGGTGGTGAGGGGGTCCCTCCTCTCCTTTCCTCACCCCACCCCACCCCCCTGCCTCCATGAAGCGGCCCAGAGGAGTGCACGGCGAGAGGGGACGTGGCGGCGAGGCGAGAGCCAGCGATGGGGAAAAGATGAGAAACTCTAATGAAATTTTTGTGGTTTTCGGGCAGTGAAACCCTAACGAAGCCTCTTTGAAAGATCTGACATGATTCCATCAATAGATGCAGCTCTCAGAATCACAAACATCATGCAAAAGAGAAGAATGGAGAGAAGAGAACAAGAGAGGAGGAGGAGGAGAAAGAGAGAGAGACAGACAGAGACAGGGAGGAGGAAAGGAGATGGAGAGCATTGGAACTCGCAAATGCCCACATGGGTAAGGAAAATAGAAAAAGAGACCAGGAGAGAGAGAGAGAGAGAGAGAGAGAGAGAGAGAGAGAGAGAGAGAGAGAGAGAAGGGTTAAGGGTCGGGGGGGCGAAACCCACTTTTTAAAAATGCTGCATACTCATTTTCTTTACTTTTTCTTGCCGATGTGAACCAATGCGCAGTAGGTTTTAACATTGGCACATCGCAGCCCTGGCATAATAATAATAATAATAATAATAATAATAATAATAAACAATTGATAATAATCATAAGAGGAAGGAAAAACAAGGCCATGGAAACGGGCAACTTCGAGAAAGGAAACAAACAAACAAACAAACGAAAGGATGGATGGATGCTTTCCAGACCTTTAATGGGCGGGGGGGGGGGAGAGCGGCAAGGAGAGGGTGCTTTTACCGGGGTGGGAGCAGGCAGGGACGGGTCCATTTTTTAAATAATTTTTTTTGTAGGGATTCTGAAAATCTCCTGTTCTCCCACTGGGCCCACTCGATCTAAAGGCGGTGGATCTGTCTGGGAAGACTGGTTTATGGGTGGGGGCCCTGCTGCAAGAGAGCCACCTCTCTCTCCCCCCCCCCCCGATTTAGCAAGCCTGTCTTGCAATGTTATGGAGATTTCAAAGTAATCCCCCCTGCAACCTCACTGGGCTGTATTCAGTTTAAGAGCCACTCATTACAGGTGGGCTGGTTACAAGGCAGCTTCCTATATGCCTATTTAAATCGTCCCCTTTTTACTCTGAACCATGAGGGTTAAGAGACTTATAGGTTCAGGAAGGCTCTACCTCCGTTCAAGAGCATCTTGGGACTGGATTTAATCCCTGGCATCTCCGGGTAGGACTGGGAACGCCCCTCTCTGAAACACTGCAAGGCTCTGCCAGCCAGTGGGGACAATACTAAATTAAACGGCCCAAGGTTCTGACCGACTGTGTACAAGGCAGCTGCCTATCATCTAAAAGCTTCTGCTCACTGCTGCCTCCCAACATGATCTTACCTAGGGATGATAATAATAATAATAATAATAATAATAATAATTTATTTATTTATACCCCGCCCATCTGGCCGGGTTCCCCCAGCCACTCTGGGCGGCTTCCAACAAAATATTAAAACACAGAAATCCATCAAACATTAAAAACTTCCCTAAACAGGGGATGACAATCTATGACCTTCTAAACCAGGCATCCCCAGACTTCGACCCTCCAGATGTTTTGGACTACAATTCCCATCTTCCCCGACCACTGGTCCTGTTAGCTAGGGATCATGGGAGTTGTAGGCCAAAACATCTGGAGGGACGCATTTTGGGGGTGCCTGTAAGCGCTGCTGGACTACAATTCCCATCATCCCTGAGTCCGTTGGTTGGGGCCGATTGAGAGTTGTAGTCCAATAATGCCTTAGAGAGACACAGATTCACCTTGAGAGATGAGTGTGAGGGAATCTCAGCCTCTTCCCCCCCCCCCCCCAAAAAAATAATATTCCTTTTGAGACTAAATATCACCTTCTCTGCTTGGGATACTTTCCAAATTCAGCTACAAGTGGCAGTTCAGAGAAATAACAGATTTTTTAAAAATGGAGCCCATTTTTTTGAATCAAAATGGAGAGAGGGGACTTTGGAGAACGGAAGGAAGGGGCGGCAGAGGAGGAGAAAGAGAGAGAGGGAACCGGCTGAAGGAATGCAGGCGGGAAAAGGGGCAGGAGGAATGAGCTTTTAAAAAAATTTCAACAGGGTTGGGAATCCAGTTTCTGGGAAGGGATTGTAGTAACAAGGGAAGAGGCAAGTGGAAGAAAACTTGGGCGGTATTCAACTGAACGGAGCAGATCCGGTCAGCAAACGGTGTTCCGGTGGGAAACAAATGGCAGGAATGAATGCGAAAACACACACACCTAAATAATAATAATTGGAAACAGAACAGGAGAACTGAACGGAGTCTTGCACTTGGAGGGGAGGGGAGGGGTGGGGAAACAGGGGAAGGAAGGTAAAAGGGAAGAAGGAAGAAAAGAAAGAAAGAACAAACCAGAATTAAGTAAAATCGGTAAACCATAGTAAAGACCAATGCTGTGAATCGAAGTCTGAAGGGAACCCCAATCGCTGTTCTCAAGTTAGCCAGGGGGAGAAAGGGAGTGTTTTGTTGCTCTCCTCGCAAAGTGGCCAGAAAGGAAGGAAGGAAATGTTCCCATGGGGAATTTACATTTAGTGTAATCCCCCCCTCCTCCCCTGATGATCATATGGCTGACTGGGAGGAAGGAGGCCACATTTTGGGGGGCAGGTGGGGTAGCATATTTATGCAAAAGGTGGGGAGAGTAAGGCTGAAGAGAACATTTGGAGTGAAGGTGTCATAAAAAGAACCGCAAAACAGAAAATATGGGGTGAACACCATCTCAACTCCCTGTCATGAAGTGGAGATGCTATGGAAGTCGTGGAAAGCTTCCAGGTTCAGGACATCTTGAGAGTGCCCCAAGGTGGCTTTTTTCCACTGTTGAACTGGCTCTGGACATTAGGCTCTGTGGTTTAAACTAACCATGATATATTGTTAACATTTGAAAAGAGCAAACTGTGGTTTTATTGCGGGGGGAGTCAGGACCAAACTGTGACCCTGGCAAGTTTAACTAACCAGTTCCCAGTTCGGAGGTAAAGATTAACAATGATTGGTCAAGAACAGGAAGCAGATGGTTCTGGTCTTTTCCTCCCCATCTTCTGGGTCTGCGTTCCTGTGCAACTCACATGATTCACGCGAGATCGTGGCCCCGAAAGACACAATTTGGTGGGGGGCTGTTCTCTCATAGCTCCCCAAAACATGTGTTTTTGGGCAAAGGGTGTTGTTTTTCCCCAGGGCAAGATTGCGTGTTTTTTAAGTGGCTCAGTCGGTAGAGCGTAAGACTCTTAATCTCAGAGTCTTGGGCAGAAGATTCCCGCATTGAAGTGGGTTGGACTCTACAATTCCATGATTCTGTTTTGTTTTTTAAAGTGATAGTTTTACTGTTTGATTCTAAACTGCTTGGATGTTTCTTTCTTTCTTTCTTTCCAGTCAAGAGGTGTGTTGAGTTTTATGAAATGAATAAATGAATAAAACTCGCATCAATCCCAGTTGTGGTCCAAAATAGCTGGAAGGCATCCGATTGTCTGGGGTTAGGGTGGGGGCACTGTTGTTCTTGTTTTTTTAACAGAATTGTAGAGTTGGAAGGGACCACAAGGATCATCTAGTCCAGGCACCCCCAAACTTCGGCCCTCCAGATGTTTTGGACTACAATTCTCATCATCCCTGACCATTGGTCCTGTTAGCTAGGGATCATGGGAGTTGTAGGCCAAAATATTTGGAGAGGCCGCAGTTTGGGGATGCCTGATCTAGTCCAACCCCCTGCAGTGCAGGAATCGTTCAACCAAGACGGGGCTCGAAGCCACAGCCCTGAGATTAAGTGTCTCATGCTCTGCCTATGAGCCAGGCTCAGAATCCAAAGTTTGATCCTGGCTTCTCAGGGTCAAGTTTACGCTAGCCGGTTTGGACAAAACGACAGCCGAGCTTACTTAAAAACGCGCATGAATACATTCACACCATTTAAAACATTATTGATACAACTTTAAGCAACCATGGCTGCCGCCCCCCCCCCAAGAATCCTGGGATATGTAGTTTCTTAAGTAGGCTGAGAGTTGGTTAGGAGGCCCTAATTCATCTCCTGGAGCGGTTTAACCGTCAATATCTTTTCACAGGGGATTGCAGCTCCATGGGGAGGAAGGATGGCGAGAGGGTTCATCTTAACAAGTCTCAGCACGTCTTAAGAAATGATAGCCCCCATAACTTTTGTGAGAGAAGCCACGGCTGTTCGAAGAGGCATCATAATAACCCTTTAAATCATGGGTAGGCAAACTAAGGCCCTGGGGCCCCATCTGGCCCAATCACCTTCTAAATCCGGCACGCGGATTTCTGTGTGTGTGTTTGTTTTTACAGGAGTAGAATGTGTCCTTTTATTTAAAATGCATCTGTGGGTTATTTGTGGGGCATAGGAATCCCTTCATTTTTCTTCTTCAAAATATTCTCCGGCCCCCCCACAAGGTCTGAGGGACAGTGGACCGGCCCTTTGCTGAAAAAGTTTGCTGACCTTTGCTTCAAATGGATGCTGCTAAGGTGGCCCAGGTCTTGTTCATGCAGCACCAAATTACAATTTAGTGTGCGGGCAATGCCAGGTGCCATGTTACGCTAGCCTGGCACCTGGAAAAGAGAAGAGCTCTTGCAACTTGTAATTTTATCTCTACAGCTTTTCTTTTATTGGAGGGGAGAGGTATAGCTCGGTGTGCTAAACGTCCTGGGTTTTTTTTGGGGGGGGGGAGGGAGATAAAAATTGAGAGGACCTTCTCTTGGCCCGAGACTCTGGAGAGACAGTTTCCAGTCAGCTTCTAAAAACTCCTGCGCTGTCCTTACTTATTTGACCTGGATGAGAACCAAAAGGATCCATGAGGGGATGAAGGGAGAAAGCAGGGAGGTGCAAGCTTAATTTTTTTACAGACCTGGTTGTAGAGGAACGGAGAGTCCAGGTTTGTCGGGCAATGGCGACCCCCGCAGCCTGCCCTGAGACCGTTCTCCCATGCTGGAAAGAAAGTTCTGAGGAAGGTTCTAGTTCCAGTGTCTCCCTGCTAGGGTTTTTTTTTGCTTTATGATAATCATTTATCCCCACCATACCCCGCCCCCCCGCCCCGGATTTTACCATTGAAGAAGAACAATTTGCAAGGGGTTGCAAGGGGTTGGGAATGTCGGGAAAGAGGGTGGGGGGGTAGTAGCCTTTTGGGCGAGTTCTCGTTGCTTCAAACCCCGATTCACGTAGAAAAGCAAGTCAAAATTAAGGCAGGAAGGGAAAGGTGGGTGGGTGGGAGGGTCATGGGGCCGGGGCGGGGGGAGAGGAGAGGAGAAAAACGAAATCCATGTGAAATAAAAAAAAAAACAACGTGGTAAAATAGAAGTCAACTGCAATTGTATGACATAAGGAACGGGGTGGGAAATAATTGTGCTTTGTTTTGCTTTTAATAAATTTTTTAAAAAATACTAAAACAACCACACAATGGAAAAACGAAAAGAACACCAAATCAAAACTGAAGGGTGACTGGTTGAGAAAGCACCAAAGGAAACCGAAATGGTCTTAAACATTTTGACACCCAGCAAGCCCATAGCTCCGAATGAGGTGAGAAGGCGGACATTATTAGCATTTTGGGCGAGACAGAGGAGTGGTGTCCGTTCTGTCTTACTCCAAAATGAGGAGGGGGGAGGAAAAGGGAGGGCAAAATAATGTGCAGCCTTGATATACATATTTGTAGTGAATATTAGATTACACCTGTCCCGTCCCTTCTCAAGCAGGTTATTTGTGTGTAACCTCTCTGGTCTGTCTTCCTTTCATCTCCCCCTAGATGCAAATTTAGGCTATGTTGCCTGTCATAAGCTGGATATTAGTGGAATTATTTACCCTCAACCCCCCCAAAACGATGGGTTTCTTTCCTTCTCCCTTTAACAATTTAGCATGTTGGCTATCCAAATACAGCAACTCACGGGAATTGTTCTAAATGCCCACCCCAATTTGGTTGTTTAGCTGGTTTCCTTTTTAGTGCATCGGTTGGTTCGTTTTGCACGATGGGCGAATGGGATCATTCGGAAGTCAAATTGGATCCCGGACCGATGCTCGGACCGACACCCCCCCCTACCCTTCATATTAAGGGTGGCATTAGTGGTTGTTGTTTTTTGTCTGCAGTGTGTGTGACAAGGTGTAATCTAAATTCCCCACCCACCCCCCTAAAAACAAAGAGAACAGCAATGCAAAAAGGGATAATAAGACAAAAGCAGGCAGAGTATTTCAAAATCACGAATAGCACAGTGTTCCTGCAGCAAGTAATTTGGTTTGAAGGCATATACTCCCCTGAAACTCTTGAGAAATCCTTCTGCAGAAACAGAGTGTTAATTTAACTGATTCTTGTTAAAGTTTGTTCAATATCTTTCCAGCTCAGATAATACAGATTTTAAAAGTAGCAGACTTTCCAAAAATAGCAGGGGGCATTCCACTTACCCCTTGACCAATTCTTTCTTTCTTTCTTTCATTCTCTCTTTCTTTCTCTCTCTCTCTTTCAATGCAAATGTGGAGATGACTGAATTTTAATAAATAATACCGCAAGAGACAGATCTCTCTCCCTGAGTTCCAGAGATCAGGGAAGAAAGCTGTATGGATGGCTTGCACCCCATTAAATCCTACTCAAGAGTAGACCTACTACAGTTAATGGTTGGCTATGTCCTTTAATTTCAGTGGCTCTGCTCTGAGTAGGACTGGCATTGAAGACAACCCATAATCGGGAAAGTTTTTCCTTACTTTCTGTATTCTAGATACCTTCCTGGTGTCCCTTGTGTGCAGGTGAGGTGGGAGTGGGGAATTCCTCAGTGGGTTTTTTTTTGGGGGGGGGGTGTTTAAAGAGATGCACCCTGCAAAAAAACCCCAACCTAACCCTCCCTAAAAAAAAAAGGTAAAGGACCCCTGACAGTTAAGTCCAGTCGCAGACGACTCTGGGGTTACGGCGCTGATCTTGCTTTACAGGCCGAGGGAGCCGGCGTTTGTCCACAGACAGTTTTCCCGTGTCATATGGCCAGCAGGACTAAGCCGCTCCTGGCGAAACTAGAGCAGCGCACGGAAACACCATTTACATTCCTGCCGGAGCGGTACCTATTTATCTGCTTGCACTTTGACGTGCTTTCGAACTGCTGGGTTGGCAGGAGCTGGAACTGTCACAGGGATTTGAACCGCCGACCTTCTGATTGGCAAGCCCAAGAGGCTCAGTGGTTTAGACCACAGCGCCACCTGCGTCCCTTCAACCCTCCCTACACCAAAGCAATAATACTAAGAACTCAGTGGGGGGGGGAGAGCAGAAGGTGTCATACCAAGAGAGTAAATAAAGTCAAGGCACTAAATCTGGAACACAGGTATGAAAAAAAAATCCAAGAACTTTACAAAGAGGAAGCCTATGGACGAGAGAATTGCAGTAATGAACAAGCAACCTCTTAATGTAGCTTCGCAACACTGAATGCTAATGTCACAACAATGTGTTCTGAAATGCCCAACTGTGCTGACTGGATAAGGCCTCAAAAATGCACCACAGCAGTGAAATATTGAGATATGGTCACCCCAAAGCCTTGATATCCTGAAGACAGTTGGGTTATTACTGCAAGAGCCCTAAAAAAGATCACTGCTGGATCAGGGCCCGAATAGTCCAGCATCTCAGTCTCACAGTGGCCACCCAGACATTCTACTCCAGGCACAGGCAAACTCGGCCCTCCAGATGTTTTTGGGACTACAACTCCCATCACCAGCTAACAGGACCAGTGGTCAGGGATGATGGGAGTTGTAGTCCCAAAACATCTGGAGGGCCGAGTTTGCCTATGCCTGTTCTACTCACTGTAGGCCACGGACTTGCTTTTTGTAAAGTTTTTGCTTTATTTTTCATAGGCATGTTACAGAACATACGTGTTATTATTATTATTATTATTCTGTAAGGGGCCTGGCTGGTTTATACCCCACCGGAATTGAAGATTGTCAAGGTTTTCAACTTGGGCAGGTTATCCTTGAATAGTCCTTCCTCCACAGCTGGTGTTTTTCAAAACTTTCTACCCTCGGGGGGGGGGGAACATCCCCACCTCCATTAAGTTGTCTTGAAGCTGCTGGGGATTCAAGAGGCCTCCCCAATTATGTTATATAAAGACACTCGACTCTCCCCCGAAGGGGCAAAGAGGAGGGCAAGTTAATGAGTGGTATCTCTGAAGACGAGCTTAAAAACTAAGGACCTCTGATAACCTTATGAGGATTTTTATGTGGGGCAAACTAAAAAAAAACTCCAAACAAACCACACTACTCTGTGGGAAGAAATCCCAGTGGAGGAATCCATAGGGCAGGGAAGTTCCCAGACTGCAAAATTCATGTTTCTCCTTTTTAATTTTTTTAGGAGTGGGAAATGTTGACATTCCAACAAAATAATCTTCATGCAGATGTGGCCTTCTCAAATTCCTGCCCTCACTTGGTCATTACTGTAGCCTTAACCCCATACTCTAGCACAGGCACCCCCAAACCGCAGCCCTCCAGATGTTTTGGCCTACAATTCCCATGATCCCTAGCTAACAGGACCAGTGGTCAGGGATGATGGGAACTGTAGTCCAAAACATCTGGAGGGCCAAAGTTTGGGGGTGCCTGCTCTAGCACAAGTCAGCCCCTCGGCTCAAAATATTTTACACTACAGGCTCCATCCACCTGTTGGATTCAGAACAAGTCAGCTGCTCTTAAGTTCCCACTGAAATAAGTGGGGGCTTAAACATCAAGGGTTGCATCCAACTAAGTCCTACTCAGAGTAGACTCATTGGAGTTAGCTGTCCTATATTACTTAGGTCGTTAATCAGCACAGCTCTGCCCCCAGAAAGGACCAACCCCAAGTCATGACTACACTTGCCCCATAGCTTTTGACAAGACCCAATTTCAGCTAAGCCTGGGATCTGGCCCTATGTATTTCATTAATTTTCCCACATTTCTACAACATTTGCAGAAGACTCTAACTCAGGCATCCCCAAACTTCGGCCCTCCAGATGTTTTGGACTACAATTCCCATCTTCCCCGACCACTGGTCCTGTTAGCTGGGATCATGGGAGTTGTAGGCCAAAACATCTGGAGGGCCACAGTTTGGGGATGCCTGCTCTTAACTCCAGGGGGTTATTGCTGCCTCGTGCCCCTACAAATTGGTGCCCTGCGGAGATTTTGGACCACAACTCCTGTCAGCCCCAGTCGGATGAGCAAATTTGGAAACCTTGCTTTACAAGTGAGGCTTGAGACTTGCCTGAAAGGTAGCTCACAAGCCTTGCAAGCTCGCATCACCCACCACCCTGTCCTCCAGCTGAAGTAATCATTTGCAAATGCTAATTAATCTCCGGAGGAAAGGGCAAGTGGGGTCAAGGATGCCTTGGTGCAGGGAAGAAACCATCTATTGTTTCGTGAGAACATTGGGTGAGCCGGACTGGTTCATATCAAATGTCTATCTAGGGACTCTTTCTTCGGGGAGGCTTGCCAGCCGGACCCCGCTTGGGATACCCAGAAACTGGCGTTCAGAGGCATACTCTGGATTCCCTGCTTTTGGGCATTCTAGGGTGAGGCACGCCCTCCCCCCGAACCTCAGAAGCGAGGGGAACATCTGTGAAAGGATGAAGTGTGTGCATGTAAAAGCGCCAGCACCCAGGCGTTCTTTGAGCACAGAAATACCAGCATCTTTAGAGAAAGACAGACAGAGAGAGAAAGAGAGAGAGAAGGAAGGAAAGAAAGAGAGAGAGAGGAAGAGAAAGCAAAAGTAAAAGAGAGAGGAAATAATAATGAGACAGATAACTGTCAAAGCTGCACCGGATTTCTCAATGAATAAATACACAAACAGGTCGACCACACAGCTTTAATACCTGTACATTAGGAACTTGCCCACTGGGTTTTATAAGGCCATCATCTTTGCATTATTAAGGGAATAGGAGTCCTATATAGAAGACGGGTGGGTTTTTTTGGGGTGGGTGGGTGGAGATTTGGGAATGCCGGAAAGTATGTGTGTGTGTGTGTGTGTGTGTGTGTGTGTGTGTGTGTCAGAGAGAGAGAGAGAGAGCCATTTATAAGCAGCAGCAGACCCTTCAAAAGTTTGCAATGGGGAGTCTTATCAAACTGATACTGTCTGAAATGTGTACGGTGTGGTGCATTTTATTTATTATTTTTATTATTTATTAAATTTGTATACCGCCCTATACTGGCAGGTCTCAGGGCGGTTCACAAGATAAAATCACGATATAAAAAAGACATACTACATAACAAACAAACAAAAAACCCCAAGAAAAACCCAATAACCCCATTCCCACAACACATTTAAAAGGGTATTGAATGATAATCAGCCAGGCTGGGGAGAAGAGGAATGTTTTTGCCTGGTGCCCAAAGGTGTATAATGAAGGCACCAGGCGAACTTCCCGGGGGAGAGCATCCCACAGACGGGGAGCCACTGCAGAGAAGGCCCTGTTCTCGTGTTGCCACCCTCCGGACCTCTCGAGAAGGAGGCACATGAAGGAGAGCCTCAGAGGATGATCTCAGGGTCCGGGTAGGTTCATATGGAAAGAGGCGGTCCCTGAGGTATTGCAGTCCTGAGCCGTTTAAGGCTTTATAGGTCAAAACCAGCACTTGGGCCCAGAAACTAATTGGTAGCCAGTGCAGTCGTACCAGGATTGGTGTAAGATGCTCAAACCGTATTGTTCCGATGAGCAACCTGGCCGCTGAATTCTGCACTCCCAGTAGCTGACGTTTCTGAACCATCTTCAGAGGCAGCCCTACATAACGCATTGCAGTAATCTAATACCCTATGATGATTCCATCCCCCAAATACAAAGTATTTTCTAAGTTTAACTTTAAAAATATCCAAAATCGCAGGTGGTTTCCAGAGGCATTTATGTGGCACTCACCTCAGTCACATAAGAAAGTCCATCTTACCCTCTGGAACTCTCTGCTAATTGATATTAAACAAAGGCCTTTGTGCTCCCTTTTTTTGGTGCCTGTTGAAAACTTTGCTCAGGCACGCCTACCGAGACATGTACAGTCATACCTCGGTTTAACTACGCCTCGGTTTGAGTACTTTCAGTTTAAGTACTCCGCGGACCCGTCTGGAACGGATTAATCCACTGTCCATTACTTTCAATGAGAAAGTTCGCTTCAGGTTAAGTACAGACTTCCGGAACCAATTGTGTTTGTAAACCGAGGTACCACTGTAATTTGAATGTTGCTTTGAATTGGTTTACTTTGTCTCCATCTGCACTGTATATTTTAAGTTGTAAGGAGACCCCCCCCCTTATTCTTGATTGATTGCTAAACCACTCTGGGAACTGTAGCGCTCTGAGGAGGTCTCCTGACAACTCTCAACAAACCGCACTTCCCAGATTCCTGGTTCTCACCCAGGTGGGTAGTTGTGGCCAGTGACAAAGGGAGGCGGAGTTAATTTTGTCAAATAATGTCATTTTAATCTGTTTCGCTGTTGATCTTAATCCCTTTGGAATCTCTGGACAGTTCCCACTGATCCTTTAAACTTCTATTGTAAACTGCTTAGGTTTTTTTTTTTGCTGCAATCGAGTGGCATATAAATTCTAAATAAGAAAAAGAAAAAAAGGGGCAGGAAAGTGGTCCTTATTAGATGCCGCCTGCCTCAGCCAACATGGCCAACGGTCAGGGATGATGGGCATTGTAGTCCACCAATATTTTGGAGGGCCACACAGGCTCTCCATCCCCGGTGCAAAGTCTCAGAAGGCCATAAGCCTCAACGGGTGCAATTTTGTTCTGCGTGGAACCATAGGCACTTTGTGGGGGACCTTGAGAATAACCCGCGGTTTGCCTGAAGCTTTAAAAAAGAATTGTTTAATCCTCCTGCTGCAATGTACTTTCAAACAGGGCATTGAAAGAGACTTTTATCGGCTTATTTTAAACGTTTACAACCTTTACAGACAGAGTCATCATTAGATGACAGGTGTAGGGGGCAGCTATGCTCTGTTGGCGCCACAGAATTTGAAGGGTCATCCAGCCCAACCCTCTGCAATGCAGTCTGTCTGGACCATGGGTAGGCAAACTAAGGCCCGGGGGCTGGATCTGGCCCAATCGCCTTCTAAATCCGGCCCGTGGATGGTCCGGGAATCAACTTGTTTTTTACATGAGTAGAATGTGTCCTTTTATTTAAAATGCATCTCTGGGTTATTTGTGGGGCCTGCCTGGTGTTTTTACATGAGTAGAATGTGTCCTTTTATTTAAAATGCATCTCTGGGTTATTTGTGGGGCCTGCCTGGTGTTTTTACATGAGTAGAATGTGTCCTTTTATTTAAAATGCATCTCTGGGTTATTTGTGGTGCCTGCCTGGTGTTTTTACATGAGTAGAATGTGTCCTTTTATCTAAAATGCGTCTCTGGGTTATTTGTGGGGCCTGCCTGGTGTTTTTACATGAGTAGAATGTGTCCTTTTATCTAAAATGCGTCTCTGGGTTATTTGTGGGGCCTGCCTGGTGTTTTTACATGAGTAGAATGTGTCCTTTTATTTAAAATGCATCTCTGGGTTATTTGTGGGGCATGCCTGGTGTTTTTACATGAGTAGAATGTGTCCTTTTATCTAAAATGCATCTCTGGGTTATTTGTGGGGCCTGCCTGGTGTTTTTACATGAATAGAATGTGTCCTCTTATTTAAAATGCATCTCTGGGTTATTTGTGGGGCTTAGGAATTCGTTCATTATTCCCCCCCCCCAAATATAGTCCAGCCCACCACATGGTCAGAGGGACAGTGGACCGGATCCCTGCTGAAAAAGTTTGCTGACCCCTGCTCTTGACGGTGGTATCAAAAATGCAGGTTTGCAAGAGTGTAAATGTTTTGCATGTGGATCGAGGGTGCGGTGGTTATCCGGAAGCGATTGTGTTTAAGGAAAGTAAACTTCTGCTTGTGTAATGGGGGTCCAGGATTGCTCTGTCAACTTGAGGGCAATGCTTAAGTTCCCTTTTTAGCAGCCCATGTAAAACTCAAGTTCCTTTCGGGGCCGTCTAGCTGAGACCCCCCCTCCCCTCCTCCCAGGAGGCTGTTCCTCAGACAGGCATTAGAGCTGGTTGGAGGTTGTTAAATCGTCAGAGGGGTGTGGGAGGGGGTTGTAGATTTGGAGGAGGGGGTGGAAGAAAGGGTAGCAGGAACACTGGCTTTTTTTCCACAATGCAGTTGGAATAAAATTACAGCACAGCATAACCGATCGAAACCAACCAACTGACAAACCGACAAAAAGGAAGGTTTTTTTGGGAAAAAAAGAAAAAAGAGAGAAACAAACAAACAAAAAGCAAAAATCAAAAAGTTTAAAAAGAAATAAATTTGCGGGTGGGGGAAAATCCACTGATAACGTTAAAAAAAAGAAAGAAGTTCATTTGAAATTATATGTATAGATATATATACATACACGCACGCGCACACTCACGCACACAATTTGAAAGAACGGAAATAACAATAAAAAATTTAAAGGGGGCGGGAGAAATTAATAATATTAATTTTTTTTAAAAAATAAAAAAACTGATAAGGACCGGCATGCAAAATATCGTTGCCTCGTAAACATTCTCCTATCATGCAGATCAGGCCCAAAATGTCCATACAGCAAGGTAACCATGACGACAGAAAAAAGTGCACACAGAGATGCAACCAAGGGATGCAGAAGAAGAGAGCACACGGCCCACAATGCAACTCAACTCATCTCCAACGAGACCCGAGAACGAAGAGGGGGGAGGGTCTCGCTTTGTCAACTTTTTTTTTTTAAATATATAAAATATATATATAGATATATATATAAATACGCAGAGATTTTCTTGCTTTTTCTCTCTTTTTTTTTAAAGAAAAGAATATTCAATCATATATATATATTTGCCATTTTATTTTTATGTCATTTATTAATTTTTTTTTATAAAAAAGATATATCGCAGTAATAAGATATAGATTTATTTATATATTTCTCTCTTTTTTAATTTTTTTAATTTTTTCTTTTAAGAAATGTAAAAATATGTGGGTAAAGAAAGTAAAAAAGGAAAACAAAAAACCACACCAACCTTCTCGTAGCTCTGAGGGATGTTTTAAAGGGGTTTGATGCAGAACACAATGACATGAGAAGAGGAGAGAAGAAAAATAAGGGAAACACAGAGAGAGTAAAAAAAGGCCTTCACGGCTGACAACTGCAGTTTCAATTGCTTTCCTTTCCTTTCCTTTCGTATTTCCGCCTTTTAACTTAAAAAAATAAAAAATATCGAGCTAAAAAAAAATATCATCATCTCAAAAATGTCCATATTTTTTTTTTATTTTTTCCAGTTCACTTCCTGTGGCTGTCTTCCCCACCACATTTAGCCACACGTACGGCCCTTCCTTGCCAATTCAGCAGTAATGACCACCCCCCCGCACCCCATCAGACACCTCCCCCCCCCCCGGTGGATTCTACCCTGCATCCATAGATCTGGCAAAAAGCCCCTGCGGCTCGGAGAAAGGAAGGTTAACAACATTTACAGTGTGGCACCCCAAACAAACAAACAAACAAACAAACAAGAAGTCTTCTCCTTTTCCACCTTGGCATTGTCAGTCGTCGTCCAGGAGGTTTCAGCCGCCCGCCCAAATATTTTGACAAGAGGTGCCCTCGAAAATCCCTTCAAGGCATGTCTTCATGGGAGCTGCGGGGGTGCAATCCTGTCCCTACAACCATGTGCCAAACCAGGTGAGTTGCACCTGGATAGAAGCGCTGTGTATGGCTCCCTGCCTGGGCCAGGTAAGAGAACGACGGTTCACAATTCGACCCTGTCCCTTGGAACATTTGGGGGCTCTTTTTCTTTTTCTTTTTAAAGGATGCTGTTTCCCATACTTCTGACTTACCATAAGGCTGCCAAACCCATTTCCCAGCACCCATTAAGACATGCCTTAAAAGCCCCGCCCCTTCCAACACAGGCTCCTCCCCTCCCCCATCCAAACTCATTCAGACATGAAGTGGGGTGGGGGTGGGGGTGGACGGAAGTTCCCTACGGCTGTTAAAATTAGTAACGACGACAGGAAAAGTGCAGAAACGGGGAGGAACACCAAATAGTGCAAACTATGCACCTGAAATTCCTTTTTGGGAGGGGATAAAAGCAGATTATGGGAGAAACAGTTTGAAAAAATCGGTAGGGGGGGGAGGGAAGCAACAACCATACACCCAGCAATCACGTTCAAGGCTCTTCGGAAATAATGATAGAAAAGGAAAATAATGCTAATACTGATAAGGCCCCCAGGCATACAATCGAAACCATTGCTCCCTTTTGCGGGGTTATCGTAAAACGCAATACGGAAGCAGAAGTTATTAGAGAGAGCACCCCGTTGTCCAGGTGAACTTCCAAGGTGAGCTTCTTGCGTTTTGAACCCAAACGGATGTCTCCATAAACACATGCGCCATATCTTTGACCTTCCAAAGGTGGGTTTAAAACAGTAAGCAGCTCCCGAGGGAGCTTGCGTAACCTGCATCATCCAGTGATTATTCCGCATTTGGAAAGAGCTCATTTTTTAAATCATTTCTTCTCTGGATTCCTCTCTCCCCTCCTCCCCCACCAGAGGTGAGGGACAATGTTGGGCGGGTGTTGTAATATTGTGCAATGCTGGTATCACCCCAGCAGGTGCCGCTACTGCGTAGTGCTGAGCAAACAACAACAACACAAAGCATTGATTTTTCATTGTCTCGGGGAGAAAGAGCTCTGTCTTGATTTCAGGACAAAGAGCAACTCGTAAATTTGGCCCACTTTGGCCAGTCCCACAAAAAGGTATCGGGTTTTGGACTGTGTGTTTTTTTTTTTTTTTAAATGGACTGACATGGTTACCATTGCTCATCACTCCAACGTTTTCCGTGACTGAGTGGGCCAAACCATTCCAGCTTTGTAGGGGAAAATGAAGCGTTTTTACACAAAATTAAGCAACCAAATTGAGCAAATGGGCAAAGAGGAACTATTGGGGGGGAGAAAGCTCCAAAGTTCTGAGCTGTGGCAGGCTAAAATTCTCACCCCACAGAAGACCCACAAAGGAAGGGACAAACCCACATGAGTCTTGGATCACGTGAGCTCGGCCCTCGAGGCCTGAGATTTTATCCATGGCACAGAAACTCTGAGAAACATTTCCTTCAGCACAGCCACCAGATGTTACGCTCTATGTTGCTGGTCGCCGAGGCATCAACAATGGAGGCAACGGATACCATTTCTCACTTTTTGTCATTGGGCCACAACATCAACAACATCAACAATAACAACAGTAGCAGCAGCAAACAAAGGAAAAAAAGCCTCCTTTAAAAATTTAGCTTGGGTGTAAAAAATAACACACACACAAAATCCAGAAAATAAGCAGCGTTATCAGGCATGTGGCTCCAAGCGGACTGGAAAAGGAGGTCACTTCACTGCAGTGTTAAGACATTAAAATTTCTAAAGGCCAGTATGGCTTTCGATCTATTGTGGCGCATGAAGCTCAGCAGCCATGGACTGGTCCATAGCAGAGGCGCCAACAACCTCATTGTCCCAGGTAGTGAAAACAAGGAAGCTTATTGGGTATCTAGTGGGAAGCTGGGGAAACCTATGCTTAGAGATGACAGAAGGCGTACTGCTAGGAGACATCTAGGGAGGCCACAGCTTCTAGCATCCATAGTTTGAAAGGGATGGCAAGTCATTGATACAGAAAGTCATTTTAATTTTTGTGCACTTGAAATCAGACTGGAAAGAGGAAGAAAAAGTGTCGCACAGCCTATCTCTTCACAAAAACTGCAAGAGGACCCACCCCGCCTCATTTCTGTTGACGAGTGTGCTGTTCTGATCGGACACAATGGAGACCCATTTTGTGTGTGCCCTGGCGTCCAAAAACACCCCCCCCAAAGGAACCCCTTGGCCGTTTGTCAAGCCTTGACTGAACGGTGTGAGCCTATGAAGGCTGGGGCTTGGGAGACCCTGGCTGGACCGTGAGAATCTAGGCACTGATGGTGGTGAACAGGTTCAAAAGTCACTTCTTGCCATTTGGGGCAGGGGCTTTCCAATAACCCCAACACCCCCCGATTCGTGTTGCCGTTTGAACCTCACCCAGACCACAGCTCTGCGACCTTCGGCCCTCAGGTGCTGTTGGGCCACAATTCCCCATTATCCTTGACCACTGACCCAAGTGGCTGCAGTTGGTATGTGCTGTAGCACAACAGCAACTTGAGAGCCAAGGGACACTGATGTAGACTTTGAAACACGTCTTTTGGGGGGTTTCACCATCCCTTCGCACGTGCGAACACCGTGCGTAAGCACCTGGCAGGGCCAGATCCTGGGCTTTTGGTAGGTGGTTCATGAGAACGTGGGGGAGATGGGGACCCCACAATCTCTCCCTCAACTGCAAAGCAGGAATCACATACGAAAAGGGGTTCCCCTCCCTGTTTTTTTTTAAAAGGTGGGCTGCTGTTGTTGGCACAGCTTGAAAGGTTTGATCCTAATTCTGTGGGGGGACTGCACAACTCTCCTTAAAACATTCCTTTACAGCATCCACCCTCCAGACATTACTGACTACTGTAGTCTAGAGCAGTGTTTCCCAAGCAGTGTGCCTCCAGATGTTTTGGGACTACAACTCCCATCATCCCTAGCTAGCAACACCAGTGGTCAGGAATGATGGGAGTTGTAGTCCCAAAACATCTGGAGGCACACTGGTTGGGAAACACTGGTCTAGAGGAACCAGGTTGGCAAAGATAAATAAGGATGTACCTCTGGGAGGGAGGGAGGGAGGAAAAAAGGAGGATGGCCGCATTACGAACCAAATCCGAATTATCAGGGAAAGGCTGACCCACACCGCAAACATGGACCAGCTTTAACAACTGGTTTACATCTTGGCGGGTGAGGATTTGTGGGAATTCCAGTACTTTTGACACTCCTGCCCCCTCCTTCTGGGTAGACTACAATTCCCAGAATCCTAAGAGGGAGGGCCCAGGAAGGTGTGAGTGTCTTAAATGATGGCCTTGGGAGACTTGCCTCTCATTTCTTGTCAGTTTGCCATGCCAGTTTGGCTGAGCAAATCGGTCCAGTAATAATGTCTAAATCGCGGGGAGGCTCAGTACCACCCCATAGGTATTGGCTACCACAATGGTGGTAGGGAGAAAAAAACCTTTTTTTTTTGACAGGGGGAACAGAAAGAGCAAGGTATATTTTAGTTGGGCTAGAAAGAAAAACACAAGAGTTTAGAAAGAAGGGCTGGGTCACAGCTCCTTGTTTGGGGCACTTGCACCCCCCAACAAGTGCCCCAAACAAGTGCTGGCGCAGTCCATGCAAACTCACAAGAGTTGTAGGAAGGGACCCAAAGGGTCACCCATCCCAGCCCCCTGCAACACAGGAATCAGATATGTAGCTTGGGTTGGTGTGGGATATTTACAGGGGCAGGGGCAGCTCCAGGTTCGAACCGCCCCTTGGCATGCCCTAGCGGTGGTTGGAAAAAGCCGGGGACACTGGGCCAGGTGTTAGCCAGAGGCCTCCTGCCAGCCCTGCAGCATAGGTACAGAACCATTTATAAGACATTTCCTCCTGCTCCCCAGTGCATATTCCCACACAGCTGGGTCTCTCCAATGTCCAGCCACGCTCTGGGTCACCCATTTGTCTCCGATACAGACTTTTCAACCCACCCTAAACACCTTCTGGGTATTGAGAAAAAGAGAAACACAGCAAAAAAAAGCCTTCGACAGTGTGCGCGTGTCTTTGTGCACACGTGTAAGCTGGGGGGGGGGGAAGGAGTTCGGACAGGGTGGCATTTGCCACTCTTGCGAGTCACGGCGTTCCCTACCTCTCACATATAGGTTTGCGGGTGAGGAGTATCGCACGCCGGCGCTGTTGCTGGCCACACACTCGTACTTCCCCTGGTCAGTCTCTTCGCTGCTTTCGATCTGAAGGCCACCTGGAAATGGGAGGAGGGTCCGGGAGCGGGGAGAGGAAGGAGGAGATGCCGGGAAATGTGTTAGTTCAGAGGACCAGCAGGCCAGGAGGGAAAGGGCAACCTCTTCCCCGCTTCCCTCTCCGTCGCAGCTCAACGCTTCCGGCGCCCACTCGGTGCTTGTTCCTCTTACCCAAAAGCGGCACCCTGCTGCAATCCCGAGGAGGTTTACTCACCAGCTGGGATCAGTGGGACTTACTCGCTAGTAAGGGCATGCAGGATTGCGACCCCAGCATGCTCTTGTTCGCATAGCACAGGTAACGGGTAGCCATTTGGGCTTGGTTCACATTATCCATTCTTCTCCCACCATCAATAGATCTTCTGTCTGTCTGTCTGTCTGTCTGTCTGTCTATCTATCTATCTATCTATCTATCTATCTATCTATCTATCTATCTATCTATCTATCTATCTCTATGATCTTACATTACGGCTCTCCCCAGCCTGCATACAATTCTCAAGCTCCCTCTCCTCCTCTGGTGCAGCTGCATGTTTTGATTGTTGGACCTGAGAAAAGTTGTTAATGCTAACTATGGTTTATCTCCTCTGAACACCAGACCTGGAAATTGTGGTTAGTGTTAACCATGGTTTATGTGTTCCATAGTTTGGGCCTGGGAACAGTGGTTAGTGTTAACCATGGTTTCTGTTTTCCAAAGGTCAGGCCTGGGAAATGTGGCTAGTTTAGCAGCAACCATGGTTTATCTGGGCAAGCCAGAGACATCAACCAGTCTCTGAAGTTGATTTGTTTCAACAAACCATAGTTAAAATGAACACTTGCCACACTCTGCCCCGGCTCAGACACCTTGCCAACTAACTGTGCAGTTAGTTCAAACTGGAAACAGATGTTTCCAATCTCCTCCGGGAAAGAGATGGGGGTTGAGGAGTATGCAAACCAGACAGTCGTGCACACAGTGCTAACTCTGGCTTAGTGCTCTGTGCATGCCAGACTGCAGCCTGATGCAGGAATTTGCATAAACTGAGCTCTCCATCTAGAAAAATGTGAGCCAGCAGACTAATAGGTGTCACGCAGCTTCAAAGGCTTATAATGCGCTCTCTCAGCTCAGGCTAACCCTCTAACTTCACCACAAAATCAGCAGAGGCTGCAGAGAAACCAGATGTTGTCGGCCACCCTGGTTGGGGGAAGCCACTGTGCCAAGGCTCCCCCAAAAACTGGAACTGGTCCTGGAGAGGAGGAGGAGGAGGATAAACATCCTCTTTGTCTGTATTCTCCACCCTGTTCCCTAGCTTTACAGACCTCTGTCCAAGACCCCACAAAAGGATAAGTCTATCAACGGTGAAACAGACCCTCCATGTTCAGAGGCAGTATACCTGTTGACGCCTCCCACCAATGGTGGGAGAGGAACATTGTAGGCTTCCCAGAGGCATCATGAGAAAAAAATTATTATCCTTGGTCTGATCCAACAGAGCTCCTCTTAAGACATTAAGATACATTTTCCTCTCCCACCCCCACCCCCCCATTTTTTTAACCAGAAAATACAAATACAATTGCATTAAATTTCCCAATTCACGTGTTCCGGACAACAGTTTCGGGTTCGGATTAAATCTTACCACTTTTGTGGACTGTGAAGGAGAAATGATTTAATAATAGGAGTCATTTTATCATAGTAATAGTAACCACCAACACAAGGGAAGCCAGAATTAGACCTTCGGTGCTTCTCGGTGTCATGTTTTGAGCCCACATCATGAATTGCAAGTGTGGCAGGGAGCTTGGGAAGTCTTCCTCCCCTGGCCCCAGAGGACCTTGGGAAGTCTTCCTCCCTTGGCCCCCGACAGACACAGCGGCCGGTTCCATCCAGCCAGCCAAGGAAGAAAGAGAATTATACACGCATTGAAAATAAATGCAGAATTGAAGGGAGCAAATAAATAAATAAATAGGGGGGGGTGGGGTGGCGGGGAGTCACAGAAGACAGGACAAGAGGCAGGACAGGAAATAAATACCCACAACAGTGAAAGGTTGACAAACCTCCAAGATTATTATTAATTTTTTTTAATAAAAAAAAATCAAAAATCACACAACTAACACGAAACAAGAACTGGTTATAATCAAGAGGTTGAAGTGGCAAATAGGCTAGCAGGTAAAGTGAGCGCCGTGTGGGGCAAATGTTTTTGTGTGCGTTTGCGCAGGGTGTGTTTTCTTACCTCGGATCGGAGTACCTTCTGCAAGGAAAAACAAAAGAAAAAGAAAAACAAAACAGAAGTGAAAACGAGCGGGGAGGAAAATAGTGGGAGTTTTTGTTTTTTGTTTTTGTTTCCCTGGACGTGCCAGTGGGAGAAAGGACCCTGAGGAGAAGGAAGGCTTGCATCTGGTTGGAGAATCTCTAACGCTGTTCTATTTTGAGCGGGCTGGGAAATGTGGAAGTACTTAGAAGACTGAATGGGTGATTCATGTTCACTTCGGCCAATCAGGAAGGCTTGCTAAGCAGCTGCGGGCGTCATTGGCCGCCCAGGGAAGCATCAATGGGGAGGAGCCAACGCCTGATGGTCTAGTGCAGCTGCTTGGCAGGCAGAAGGTCCCAGGTTCAATACCAGTTATCTCACTGGTCAACAACTACGGATCAGGAAGCAGTTAAATAGGAAAGGCCTCTGCCAATCAGAGCAGACAGTTCTGGGTGATGTTATAAACTGGCAACTTTTCGTCACCTGCTTTGCCTGCAGAATGCCCCAGGTCTAATCTCTGCTTAAAAGGAGAACCCTTTGCTGCGCCAAACTGGGAGCTGCTGCCCGTCAGAGCAGAGAACAATGGCCTGGGTGGGTAAGTAGACTGACTTGGAAAGAGGCAGCTTCCCACGAACCATGGGACAACAAGGTGAGCCACTCTCCACATGCTCAGAGGCACTATTATCCCCTCCAAGGATGGGTTGAAATGGACAGCCATTTCAGCGTTCTCCTCAAGGTTTGGGTCCAAAAGGCCGGAAGTCGCCTTCCTCATAAAATTGCAGGATCCTTCCCCCCCTCCCCGCCCCCCACTGGCTTTCCAAGAGTTTGCTGCACATCTCAGTTAAGAAATGTATTATCGTAAGAAGATCTCTAGGGTTTTACTCCGATCCTGAAAACAAAGCAGGTTTTGCAAAGCACGGCCCGTTCTTTCAAGTCCAAAAAACTCCCCCATCTCCTCCTTTGCATTATCTCCAAATATTAGCATTCCCCGGTCTTGCTAAACATCATCAATGTCTGCAGCAATGTCCACCCCGAAATAACCAGCTTTTATATTTTAAAAGTTTAAATGTCTCTAATACTCTCCCCCCCCCCACAAACTTCCCAGATGCGTGTGCCCTGTTTTCAGGATAGGGGTAAAATAAACCACCTAGTTATTATGATTAGTTAGTGTCAGCTGGGTGGGGAAGAGGGCAAAATGTTATTTGGTTAAAGCTGGTTAAGGTTCTAGTTAGAGAGAGTCAGCTCTTGGCTGGAGAACAGGTTACAAAAAACGGGAATCTACAGAAAGGCGTTAGTTAGCATCTAGTTAAGGTTACTAGCTAGTTAATGTTAATCGAAGCAAGGAATGCTCGCTGGAGGACACAGTTTGGAAAGGAAAGAAAAGGAGTAAGGAAAGGGAGGGGGGAATAAAGGGAGCGTTAATTTGGGCAAGTCTCTGCCGAGGAGCAGCTGGGTGGTTTTTAAAAAGGCAGCGAGAGAGAGAGAGAAAGCGAGGGAGAGAAGAGGGAAAAATTAGCAGAGGGTTGTGGATTTATTCAGTGGAAATAGAACAGCCTTGAACTCATCTTTCCGTCTCAGAAAATCAGGCCTGGAAACGAAACACATACTGTACAAAAATCTGCCATCTGTGACATCAATCTGGAACAATGCGGGGAAAGGACCAGTGGGGAGAAAGGGGGGGCGGTGTTCGTCTATAGGGGTCTGACTCACTTGAAAGGAATCTTTGCTGCATCACTGGTGTGCCACCCCTCGACAATTATTTCCAACAGGAACAAATTATCTGGAGCCTACGAGGGCATTCAGGGTGGGAGGCGAACATCAAATGTGGGTCTGGGGGGAGAGGAAAGAGGGGTCCCCAGTCCCAAGATGGCGGTGTCCAACTGGCATGGCCATCACAGCTGCAAATCAGTGCAACCCCGGTGACGGCCTGTGTTGATAATCTTTGTGAATATTCAGGTTGGCACCCCCTTGCCCTGCCTTCAGGTCAGAAAACTGGGGTCTATACCTGCATCCTATTTGCCCGTGAATGGGATTTGATCCCAGTTTTGCTGCTCCTGGTGAAATTTTACATGAAACGCCATGGGTAGACAAACTAAGGCCCGGGGGCAGGATCTGGCCTAATTGCCTTCTAAATCCGGCCCGCAGACGGTCCGGGAATCAGCGTGTTTTTACCTGAGTAGAATGTGCCCTTTTATTTAAAACTAGCTGACCCGGCCACGCATTGCTGTGGTTCTTTCCTGTGATTCCCCCACCCCACCCTGTCCTGATTCATGACGTATCCTGCCCCTCCTCCCTCCTCCCCGGCTCATCCCTGTGTTTCGGTAGGATACCCTTCCCTCTGTTGCCCCTGGGGAGTGTTGGCCCCTCCCCCCTGCATCTCCATACCTTGGCCCCCACCCTTTGAAAAGGAACTGTCAGCTTCTAGGTTCTATTTCCCAGCATGCACTTTCGTCTGAGCCTTCTGTTGTCCCTGGGGCCCCTCCCCCATGTATCTCCATACCTTGGCCCCCACCCTTGGAGAAAGAAGTGTTAGGTTCTGGGTTCTATTTCCCAGCATGCACTTTTGTCTGAGCCCTCTGTTGTCCCTGGGGAGTGTTGGCCCCTACCCCCGGTATCTTCATACATTGGCCCCCACCCTTGGAGAAGGAACTGTCAGTTTCTGGGTTCCATTTCCCAGTACAGTGGTGCCTCGCTAGACGAATGCCCTGTAAGACAAATTTTTCGCTTAACGAAGAGATTTTTTGAACAGAGATTGCCTCGCTAGACGAATTCGGTTTACAAAAAATTCGTCTAGTGAATCGCGGTTTCCCATAGGAATGCATTGAAATCCAATTAATGCGTTCCTATGGGCAAAAAAACCCCACAATTTTTCCCAATGCATTCCTATGGGATTCGCTAGATGAATTTTTCGTTACACGAATTGATCCGTGGAACGAATTAAATTCATCTAGTGAGGCCCCACTGTATTTACTTTGGTCTGAGCCCTCTGTTGTCCCCTCCCCCCTGTATCTCCATACATTGGCCCCTGCACACGCATCGTGAACATTTCTATATATTTAGATGCATCTCTGGGTTATTTGTGGGGCCTGTCTGGTGTTTTTACATGAGCAGAATGTGTGCTTTTTATTTAAAATGCATCTCTGGGTTATTTGTGGGGCATAGGAATTCGTTCATTTATCCCCCCCCAAAAAAAATATAGTCCACCCCCCACAAGGTCTGAGGGACAGAGCCCACGTCTGAAAAAGGTTGCTGACCCCTGTGTAACATTGATGAACACTTTTTAAAAAAATGTCAAGAAAAACCTTTCTCCCCCTCGAGATTTCATTCCAGTAAAGCCAGCCCTCCCATTAGGCAAATTTCCCCTTAATACTCCATTACGGTAAGGCCAGCCCTAACATTAGGGGAAATGACCCAGCCATCTTTAGGCATCAGATGCTGCCTGCCACCAGCAGTGGCTGTTCCTCCTGGCCGCCCTCTTCTCTGGAGGGAAGAGCTCTGTGTGCCACAGAAGCCTGCCTTGCGCCCCTTAAACTCGCGTACTTCCACCTCAGGGGTTTGTACGCGGTGCTGCACAAGGAACGAGAGACAGGGATCTCGTCCGTTGCATCAGGCAGTAGTTGCCACACGCTAGCCCTGAATTGCAGTAATGCCAGCTGGAAGTTCTAATGGGCATGCCCAGGTTGGCTCATGAAAAGTTATTTAAACTACTGGGGGTGGGGGCAGAAGGAAAATGGGGGGGGGGAATAAACCAGGACGACAGGGCACAGTTGGCAGATTTTTATTTTTTACAAAACCTGTAGGAGTTTCACATCTAAGAAGCTGGAGAGTATTTGCAAGGTGGGGAAGGAGACAGTTGTAGAGTTGGAAGTCCGACCCCCTCCAGGGCAGGAATAAATTGATTTTGACAACCCTCCAATACTTTCCAAATTTGTGTATTGTGGCAATTGCCCTGAACTTTGCTTCTGGGGCAGTAGACCAGAGATTTTTATTTGGTGGGTGGGCAGTGGCGGCATCTGACAAGTAAATAAGGTCCATCATTTAATATTGAGAGTCCCATGGACTGCAAGAAGACCAAACCTCTCCATTCTGAAGGAAATCAGCCCTGAATGCTCACTGGAAGGACAGATCGTGAAGCTGAGGCTCCAATACTTTGGCCACCTCATGAGAAGAGAAGACTCCCCCTGGAGAAGACCCTGATGTTGGGAAAGATTGAGGGCACTAGGAGAAGGGGACGGCAGAGGACGAGATGGTTGGACAGTGTTCTCAAAGCTACGAACATGAGTCTGACCAAACTGTGGGAGGCAGTGGAAAACAGGAGTGCCTGGCGTGCTATGGTCCATGGGGTCACGAAGAGTCGGACACGACTAAACGACTAAACAACAACAATTTAAAGGGACACTTTGTGAATCGAGACAGGGCCAAGAGCTCCTGAAGCAGAAAAGCAAGGAAGGAAGGAGCTTGTTTTACTCTTAAGGCTAAGCCAGTTATACAGCAATCGTAGAATCAAAGAGCTGTACAGTTGGATGGGACCCCAAGGGTCATCCAGTCCAACCCCTGCCCCCCTGCAATCAACAGGGATCAGCAGTCACACTGGACTCTATGGCGGGGATGGGAGGGGGCTATTCCTTTAGTCCATCCATTAATAAGCAAAAGTGGCAGGCTGGAATACAACTGGTTATTTAGTTTGTTTATTTGAAACCATAGCGGACCCTGCTTAGCTTCGCGAATGGGCTAGCTAATTAAACACCCTGCTGCTCAGCCAAAAAGGAAGACCCCCAGACTGGCTTACTTAAAGAAAACAAAATATTTAAGGGACAGTGAACCGGAAAATGTTTGCTGACTCCTGCCTTAGACTGCCCACCATAGCAAATGGGGAAAGAGAAATTAGGAAGCTGTCTCATGTTGCCTCGTCTGGACAGAACACACTTTAATTTTATTTCAGGGATTCCTGCCTTCCCAACCACCTTGCAATTTCCAGGAAATTTGAAACTCCAAGCCTCAAATCAGTTTGTGGCCGGGGGGGGGGGGGGGAGGAGAGGGGGGAACCTCCAGAAACGAGAGACGATGCAGTTTTAAGGTAGCTCACGATATTGTGTTTGTGGGGATTCCAGGACGATTTTATTTGATAACTACCAAATTTGCCTAATTTTGGAAGCATTTGCGTTTTCTTCTTTTCCTTGTAAACAGCCGTGAGATTTGAGACGCCGGTAATTTTTGGCCTTTAGGTGCCTACGACAACCTCCCAGGTCACAAAAGTTCTGTTAAAAATGGCAGAATATCCCTACTGAAAGAAAGGCGTTAGTAGACGAGTCAAGCCGGGTACGGGGAAGCTGTTAAAAGAAGGAATTAGTTTTAAGGGTGGGAGGAGGGTGGGGCAGGCAACAGGTTTGGGGTTGGCTGGCTGCCAATTTTTTTTAAAAAAGAACTATTAATATTTAAGAAAATGAAGAATTGACTTGATTTATGTGGAAAGCACACTTACCAAAGGTGTCTGAGTGAAATGAAATTAAAAAGGAAACAGAAAAGGGGAAAAAAATTAAAAGTGCGGTTATAAACCAGTTACTTTTAAAAGAAATCTTTCCAAAGAAAACCAAAAACCAACGAACCCAACACAGGACAGGACATAGATAAGACAGAGGTTATCACATACAGAAGTTTAGACATTGATTCCCAGACATGACAGCTGAGGTTCCCCGCCGCCTCCCCAAACAAAAAACTGGGGACACATTTCATCCTTACCTTCTGAAAAGGTTTACTTTGAGAGTTACAGGAGGGGAGAAACTGCTGCACTCTCACCACCGTGTCTCTGTATGAGCCATAGATTGGGGAAACGGCATACTCAAAAGAGAAAGGCGCCAGACCAGGGACTCACACAGAGAAGCAACATGGAGCACTCACCATGTTGGTCATTTTTGGGGAGGGTTGGAGGGCCGCTCTCCCTCCAAGCATGCTATCAGGCACCCCTTTGGGAACCACTGGTGTTCGCGTGATGCAAACGTCCAGCCTGCGCCGAGGTCTTCTGCTCTTCCTCTCAAGTCGCCTGTGGCGAGCACAAGCTTCGAGGCTTGCAACCGGCAAACACCACAGAGCACCCCCCTCCCCCTCCCCGAAGCGCAAATAGTCATCTCTGCAGCGCCGCAACAAACACATACACAAAAACCGACCTTCCCAGGACCCTTTGAGGGGAACCTGTCAAAATTAAGTCTGGCGTCTTTCCTCCGTTTTGAGAAAACTCCCACCAAAGCTTTCTCAAGTTCAAGGGGCAAAAGACATTTGGGGGGGGGTCCTGGTGGGCTTAGCTGGCAGAGTCGTGAGGCCCACCAGCATCCATCACAGACCGCCTAACCCCTCACAGAGTTGCTGTGACCACTAGGCCTGCGCTGCTTTGGTTTCTTTGAATAGTTAGCTTCACTGACACCGGGTATTTTATTGCTGATCTATGCTTGACTCTGGCTTCTGACAACATCCCTGTTGGATCACTGTGGGGGTGTCCCCTTTTGTACTCCCCCACGGCTCAGATCCAACAGCCCCTTCCTTATTGAACTTTCAGCATTTATTGAAGACTTGCTTTTATCTTCCAGCAGGGTTTCTCTCTTTTTTTTCCGGGGAGGCAGACAACATTCAGGGAGGGAAATCTCTTAAAATCCTGACTGCCCTCTTGAAATCTCTTGATTGAGGAATGCTGGCGCTTGCCCCCCCGGGGTCTCAGGTTTGAGCCCTTGAAATCCCAGCGGCTGGGATGCTCCTGATGTGGCAAGCCTAGTTTTTGGCTCCTTTCCAGTCTCCCCCGTGAATGAGCTGTGAATGAGCTGCGCAGAAAGGGCTGAAACAAATGGGGGGGGAATCAAAATAACCCCCCTTTCAATTTATCCCACCTCTGTGAATCAAAACAGCCCTGTCTCGTGTCAGCGCCCAAAGGATGAAAACCAGGCACAGAGCTGGGGGGACAGACGGGACTTTTCATCCCAGGGGCCACATTCAATGGGAGGCCCCTCCCACATGGTGTGGGTGGGTGGAGCCAGATAGAAAAGTGGGCGGAGTTCTTTCCTTTCCACTTGCATCTCTGTTCTGCTTCCAGGCAAGCAAGAGGGCAAGGCATCGAGGTGGCAGAGGGGAAGGTATTATTTTGACTCAGCCCCCTTTTGACTCTAGCTCCACACACCATTGCAGGAGGGGGTATCGGGGGGGGGGGCTGCTAGCCACAATGGCTATGCTCTTGCCTCCGCACTCGGAGGCAGTGATGCATCTGAATGCCAGCTGCTGGAGGGGAGAAAAGGTGCTGTTGCACAATGTCCCTGGTTGCACTCCCAAGCTATGACCCTCCCTGTGTTTTTTTTTAAAATGGTAGAGTTTACTCGCATTGACACCACCAGAAATATTGGGGTGGGGTGGACCGAGGTGAAGACTCTTAATCGCAGGGTTGTGGGTTTCAAGCCCCACGTTTGGGGGGGGGGAGATTCCTGCACAGCAGGGGGTTGGACTAGATGACTCTGGGGGCCCCTTCCATCTCTACAACTCTATGGTGGCTACCAATTCAGATTAGGTAAAGGTAAAGGGACCCCTGACCATTAGGTCCAGTCGTGACCGACTCTGGGGTTGCGGCGCTCATCTCGCATTATTGGCCGAGGGACCTGGCGTACAGTTTCTGGGTCATGTGGCCAGCATGACAAAGCCGCTTCGGGCGAACCAGAGCAGCGCACGGAAACACCGTTTACCTTCCCGCCGGAGTGGTCCCTATTTATCTACTTGCACTTTGATGTGCTTTTGAACTGCTAGGTGAGCAGGAGCTGGGACCGAGTAACGGGAGCTCACCCCGTCGCAGGGATTCGAACCGCCGACCTTCTGATCGGCAAGCTCTAGGCTCTGTGGTTTAACCTACAGCGCCACCTGCGTCCTAACCAATTCAGATTAGGATCGGACAAATTCATGGAAGGAGGTAAAAGAATCCGTGACCACCAGAAATTATAGGATAGGATTTCCCTCCAGGATCAGAGACAGTAAGTGCTTCTGCGCATCAGTTTCTGGGACTCACAAATGGAGTGTCCTGCTTAGGAGTTTTCTTGTTTGGGGAATCTGTTTGGCCTCTGCGAGAACAGGATGCTGGGGGCTAGGCGCCCCTCTCACGCACACACACACACATGCACACACCCGCTTTGGTCTGATCCAGATCCAGGGTTCTCCTGACGTTCTTTATTAAAACGGCATTCCTCAAAACGGACGTTAATGCTTGTGCAGGGACTGGCAGCGTTTCAAAGCACTTTTTGCACAAAGCACTCGTTTTAATGAAACCTTGGACCTGCCAGAATGCAAAATGCAGTGGTTCGGGGGCAGGGGTGGGAAGGAGAGAGAAAGAGAGAGAGAGAGGAGCGGAGTGGGAGGCAACGAAGGAATGAATCAACTCCGGCCACCCATTAAGCAAGACGGCTAACTCATGCCAGAAAGGAAAGCAAAAAGGGAGAGGACAAATTAGGCGGTTGTCAGGCTTCCAGAAATTTCAACGCAGCCAGCGTTTCCGACGGGAGGGGGTGGCGGGCCGCCTGGCAGGCTGGTTTTCAGAAGGGCTGTTTGTTCGCCAGGTGCCGCTAACCGTGGCTCACCGCACGGGGGTCTGCTGTCCTGCAGAAACGAGCTTTTAAACGCACCTTGAGAGAGGTGCACAGGTTTTCCCCCTCCAATCCCAAACGTTCCCGTTGCCGCTGCGAGACGAAAGCCGGGTTTGAAGCCTTCGTGCCGATCTAGCTGTGGTTCCTGCATTGCAGGGGGTTGGACTCGATGGCCCCTGGGGGGTCCCTTCCAACAACTCTATAATGCTACGAGTCTGTGAAGCCCTAATCCACCTGGGTTCAGGGTAACTCAGGGACCGCCTGAGCCCTTGCGGCAAGATCACCTGCAGGAGCATCACCGGACATTCCCCTCATTTGGCGAGGCTCCTCTGACAGCAACAAGAAACTTTATTGCCATCAGTACAGTCTTGTGGAACTGCCTGCCACTGGAGAGCCAGCAGGCGGCCTGCGCCAAACACTTCGATTCTGTCAGGCTTACGCAGGGAATTGAGAACACATCTTTCCACAACGGCTAGCTGATTTCTGATTTTAACTTTGTATATGCTTTTTCTTGTATGACTTCAAATACTATTGCTGCACACCAATAGCGGTATATACCGTACTGGCCTGAATATAAGCCTCCCCAAAATTCCAACCGTGAAAAGTTAAAGTGCAGCTTATATTCGCGACCTTAAAATATCGCTGCTGAAACAGCTGACCACAAGGGCCATCGGGAGCGCAGGGCAACAGCTCCCGTCCGCAGCTCCCAAGCCGTCAAATTTTAAAGGTATGGCTTATATTCAGGTGAAGCTTATATTTGGGCCAATACGGTACCTCTGAAATGAGAATCTAATCAGTGTATAATCCTAAAGAACTGGAGGGGGGGGTATGGACTTTTCCAAACCGAGGGCCACACTCCTGTCTCCCGCTTGGACTACTGCAATTGCGCTCTACATGGGGCTACCTTTGAAGGTGACTTGGAAACTACAACTAATCCAGAATGCAGTTTGTTAAGGGTACAGAGAACATTGGCTCCCAGCAGCTATCCTATTTTTAAAAGACATCTGAAGGCAGCCCTCTTTAGGGAAGTTTTTAATATTTAATGCTGCATTGTTGTAATATTCGATTGGAAGCCGCCCAGAGTGGCTGGGGAGACTCAGCCAGATGGGCGGGGTACAAATAAATAAATAAATAAATAAATAATAATAATTAGTTATTATTATTATATTTAACTTTCTGAGGGGCTAAACTACAGTTCTCAGGATTTTAGGGGGGAAGCTAAGTGCTTTAAATGTATGGGGTTTACCTCTGCTGGCTCCCTGTTCAGGATTTCTTTTTGCAAGCAGAGGACTCGTGTTTGGACATTTCAACTGGGAAACAAAACAGTGCAGAATCATAGAATTGTAGAGTTGGAAGGGACCCCAAGCGTCATCTCGTCCAACCTCCTGCAATGCAGGAATCTCAACGAAAGCATCCATCAGAGATAGCCATCCCACCTCTGCAAAGCGTGGCTTTCTTTAGCCGTACAAAGGGAAAATAAGGAGGTCTCCGTGCCGGAACTAAGAGCGGTCAACACCCCAAAGCTATACACACACAAACACAGGTACACAACACACAACCAGGGGAGGGAACACAACGAACATCGAGGAAACAACTCGGAACGCAAAGCACATGGAAGCACATAACGAGACACAAAACCACAACTCAAAATTAACTGAAGGGCAGGTAAACAGACAGGTGGAAGCAGGGGTCTCACCTGCAGTATTCCTGCACCTGGAGGGGTTGAACTAGATGTCCTTTGGGGGTCCCCCTTCCAACTCTACCATTCTTAGATCTGCTTGGGCAGCACACGCTGTGTGCTGTGTAATGTGGTGTGCTGCTTAGTGTATTGGTTAGAGGGTTGGACCAGGACCCGGGAGAACCTGGGTTCGAATCCTCAGTCGGCCATGAAGCTCTTTGTGTGTGACCTTGCACCAGTCACCACCTCTCAGCCTAACCTACCTCACAGGGTTGTTGTGAGGGCGACTTGGGGTTGGAGGAGAACCTTTTGCACCCCCTTGAGCTCTTTGGGGGGGGGAAGGCGGTATCTATAAATGTGATAAATAAATGAATGAGAAAATCAGTGTGGATAACTGAATTTAAGGCTGGAGATATAAGAAAGGGAAATCGATAGAGATTCGTCCGTCCCTTGGTATAGCACTTAAGAGATAGAAGGCAAGCAGTCCTGAAAAATGAGAGGATGGAGAATACCCAACAAATGACTCAGAATTTCATGTGGTCGTTTCTACATCCGTTACTCCAGTCACAAAGCCCGGGTCTCTACCTGGGGCCCACGACGTCCTTCAAAACATTGCACCAGCTGCCACCCTAGCTTCCAAACTGCCACAAACATTCACACAAGCGGGTTTGTAACACTTAACCCTGGCAAAGGCCGTTTAAATGCAGCCGAGTTCTGGCAAAACTGCAGGTGTGCCCAGCTGCGTAAAGTTAACTTTTTTCAGATACTTGCACGCTTAATGTACAGCCTCCTGAAAGAGGCAGTGGTTAGAATGCCAGACCCAGGGTTCAAATCCCCACCACGCCATGAAGCTCCCTGGGTGTCCTTGGGGGTCGCTGACCTACTCCACAGGGTTGATGTGGGGATTGGATGAAGATTGAGCTCTCTGGAGAATATATGAACGCAATCAATCAATCAATAAATAAATATAAGACCTTGTGATCGCCCAATCCTTTGCCAGAGGGACCTCGGGGTTCCAAAGAGGACTCTCTGGAACAGAGAGTGGTTTACCGTGCAGACAACGCACACCGTGAACCTCTGAGCAGGCTCTTGACCGAAGCGTTACCTGCCCCACCAAGCCAACCAGTTCACCTCACCTGATCTCAGCTGCTTTATCCTTCCGTTGCTGGCGCTGGGGTCGACGGGCAAAAAGTCTTTGAACCACGTGATCTCTGGATCTGGGTTGCCACTGGCTGCGCAGAGCATGGTGGCGGTTCTTGTGCGCTCCACCACTTTCAGCTGGGGTCCCATGTCGATGATGGGGAAGCCGGAAGGCAGCTGGTCCTCTGTTTGAAACGACACAGGCAAGAGAGAGAAAAGGGTTAGACTCTGCGGAGGCGTCAGGAGGCGGCATTCTCTGCGAAGGGCTCTAGGGAGGCATGGGAAATTGCGACTCAGGGAAGCATGGGAAATTGCGACTCGGGGAAGCATGGGAAATTGCGACTCGGGGAAGCATGGGAAATTGCGACTCGGGAGGCATGGGAAATTGCGACTCGGGGAAGCATGGGAAATTGCGACTCAGGGAAGCATGGGAAATTGCGACTCGGGGAAGCATGGGAAATTGCGACTCCCATGCATCCCGGTAGGAAATGCTTTCTTATAAGAACATTAGCAGCTGGATCAGGCTCATCTAGTCCAGCATCCTGTTCTCACAGTGGCCAACCAGACGCCCCGATGGGAAGTCCACAACTGCAGCACCCTTCGCCTTGCAGTATTCACAAGCCTACTGCCTCCAACAGTGGAGGCAGAGCATTGAAGCTAGGAGCCACCCTCTTTTAAAGCACCCCAAGTTGTGCCCATCACTGCCTCCTGTGGAAGGGAGTTCCACAGCTTAACTGTACTCTATAGTGAAGAAGTACAGTCATACCTCGGTTTAAGAACGCTTCAGTTTGAGTACTTTCAGTTTAAGTACTCCGCGGACCCGTCTGGAACGGATTAATCCACTTTCCATTACTTTCAATGGGAAAGTTTGCTTCAGGTTAAGTACAGGTACAGACTTCCGGAACCAACTGTGTACTTAAACTGAGGTACCACTGTACCCTTTTCTTTGCCTCTCCTCAGCTTAGTTGGATGCCCACGAGTCCTTGTGTTAGGAGAGAGGGAGAAACACTTTGCCCTGCTCGCTTTCTCCATTCCCTGCATCACCACCTCTGCCTCAGACCATTAGCCACAACTTGTTCCTTTGCACAATGTAATCTCAGGCTTCTGGAGCACACCGAACACGCAAAGTTGGTGGCAGGCAATGGGCATATACAGTGTGATCTCGCGGGTAAACTGGCCCCGAGTTGTTAAGAGCTTGGTCCAGCAGCAAATCGGCAACCGGTGCCGAGCCCAGTCGCCATGCGCAGGCAAAGGCCTCACTCCTGGCAGCAATTGCGCCGCAGCATTCTGCACTAACTGCAACTTCCGGATCACGAGGTTAAGTGCCACATAAGGGTGCATTGAATTAGATGGTCCATAGACCAATACAGTCGTAGCTTGGAAGTCAAACGGAATCCGTTCTGGCAGTCCGTTAGAGTTCAAAAACGTTCAAAAACCAAAGCACAGCTTCTGATTGGCTGCAGGAAACTTCTGCAGCCAATCAGAAGTCATGGAAGCCCCATTGGACGTTTGGCTTCCAAAAATCGTTTGCAAACCAGACAGTCACTTCCGGGTTTGCAACGTCGTCAACAACAACAACAGGCAGACTCACAAAGCAGACTGCACATGTGCTTAGGGTACTAGCAAAGCAGGGGAGCATACATACACATATATTATTATTATTTAGGAATTTGGACATTTGATAGTTTAAAAAAAAACCCAAAACCTAGGAGCCATCATGGGGGGAAAATCAGAACTTAGGCTTCTTTGCACGCCACCCTCTTCCCCCATTTTTTCTCTTCTGTTTTTATCACTTGTCCCCCACCTAAACTGGTGGCGGAGGGACACTTTCAACTACTTTAAACAAAAATAATGCAAGGACGTTTTATACTGCCATGTGTTGCAGCAAATCTATGCTTTATGATTCTATCAATCTATTCACAGTGGATTCGTTTTGATTCGTACTTGGTTGCCTACGAAGGTGGACGCTGTAATATTTCCAGCGCTTCGGGCCCCTGAAGGTCTTGATCTGGGCCAGGGGTTGGAGTTCAGAATAGACAGATAAGGTTTTAGCATGATATATGAGAGGGGAAAGGGAAGGAGGGAAGGAGGGAGAGAAAGGCTGCCTCTCTCCACACAGAGGCCAGCAAACTTTTGCAGCAGGGGGGGTGGTCCACTGTCCCTTGTGGGGGGGGCAGACTATATTTTTTTGGGGGGGGGGAAATGAACGAATTCCTATGCCCCACAAATAACCCAGAGATGCATTTTAAATAAAAGCACACATTCTACTCATGTAAAAACATGCTGGTTCTCGGACCGTCCGTGGGCCGGATTTAGAAGGCGATTAGGCCGGATCCAGCCCCCGGGCCTTAGTTTGCCTACCCCTGCTCCACACCATTCAGAATTTTGTGTGCATTCATTTGTTTGCTTGCATCATTCCATGTGGAGCGGGGAACGTCTCCCACCTGATTGGCTGGTTGTGACATCATGCTCTGAAGCTTCCAGCTCCTCCGCTCAGATGCCGCCCCTTCCCGAAGCTCGTTAATTTCACAAACTAATTAATCTGCCAAGAGATAGATCAGCCCCTCTTGACAGGCAGGAGGAGGGTGGGTGGATATTATATGAGCGGGGAGATTGGGGCGGGGAAGGGAGGGTGCTTGCGACAACTATTATTACGGAGTGTTTCTAATTAAACAAAAATGTTAATCTTGTGGCACATTGTGCAGAATTCCTCGGAGTTTAATTAAAACAACCACGGCTGGAGGCGTGATCAGATTCGAGATGAGATCTGCGAAGGACGTGGCTCCCAGAGGCCGGCACATGCCACCAACCAGGGGTGGGGGGAAAGGGGGGGAGGCGAGAGCCCCCCACCCACCCGAGAAGGGCGCTGCTGGCATGCAAAAACAGGGACCACCGGCGGTGCACATCTAAACACCCAAAACGACCGGGATTCCCAACAAGCAATCGATCAAGCCTTGCGATCTGGCCCGACATCCTGTTAGACGCTGCCCTCGGTGGGTTCGGTGGCAGACTGGCGCCTGAGGGCGAAGCTCCCAGCGCCTGTTCGATGGCGAACTCAAACTCAGGGCGTGGTTCCTGCTCAAACCTTTGATGCTCAGATTGGGGCAATGCAGGAGCTTAGATTGGGGCAATGCAGGAGCCAAAGGCATTATGCAAGCAAAGGCATTGAAGGAGGAGCTGTTACTGCCTCCTCAGAGGTCAATGGGGATGGTTTTTGACAAGTCCAGAGGCTGCGTTGGTGGCTGAACGGGTGGCGTGGGTTGAGCCAGAACCAACCTGCAACAGGGGAAGCCTGTGCCTCGAACTCCTTCACGCAACGCAGGGCTGAACTGCGGAACTCCCTCCTGCAGGAGGCAGCGATGGGCTCCAACTTGGATGGCTTTGAAAGAGGCTTAGACAATTGCAGGGAGGAGAATCAGGCTCCACAGTTGAGGTGGTGATGCGCCTGAATACCAGTTGCCTGGAGGCTGCAGAGAATTGCTCTTGTGCAGGGGTCAGCAAACTTTTTCAGCAGGGGGCCGGTCCACTGTCCCTCAGACCTTGTGGAGGGCCGGACTATATATTTTTTGGGGGGGGGGGGAATGAACGAATTCCTATTCCCCACGAATAACTCTGAGATGCATTTTAAATAAAAGCACTACTCATGTAAAAACACGCTGATTCCCGGACCGTCTGTGGGCTGGATTGAGAAGGCGATTGGGCCGGATCCGGCCCCCGGGCCTTAGTTTGCCTGCTTGGATCGCCTGGTTAGCCCCTGCAAGAACAAGATGCTGGAAAAGATGGAGCCCCTGTAGCCTGATCCAGCAGGCCTCTTCCTGCATTACGCTTGTGCAACGCTGCTGTCACCAAACTTCGGTTGAAAGCACACATCGTGCCTTGGCAAAGTGAGGGGGCTGCTTTCAGGTCAGGCTCCAGATCCTTTGGGGAGGGGGTCTATGTTTGTCTTGGAACAACGCAGACGTCAGTCGCCTCTCCGTGGGATGATGTCACGCCTACATGGCCACACCTGCAGGGCTTGGCCTTCTCTGTTCGCAGCAGCCCTTCCCAGCGGGCTCTCCCCCTTGCTGGAAACGGCCGCTTGTTAAGTGAAGGTGCAAAGGTCTTCCAGGGATGCCGACAGCTGCTGCATTGCAGCTTTTAATAGGGTGCATTGAGAAATGAACGGAAAAGGCTGATCCCATGCTAAGGATCGTTAGGAAACGGGTTGAAAATAAAACTGCCGATACCATAACACTGCTAAGCAAATCTGGGGGGAACTGCTTTTGGAATACCGTGAAGAGTTCTGGTCGCCTTGGTCTAAAAAGGTTCAGTAAAAGGGAAACCAGACTCGTAGAGTTGTAAAGTTGGAAGGTGCCATGAAGGTCATCTAGTAGCCCAACCCGTTGCAATGTAAGAATCTTTTGCCCAATGTGGGGCTCGAAACCACAACCCTGAGATGAAGAGTCTCGTGCTCTACCAATTGAAAATGATCAGGGGGATGGACCGATTCCCCTGCGAAGAGGTTGCTGCCTCGCAGGGTTGTTGTTGGGATTAAATGAGAAGGGGGAGAACCAGGCACAAGCCTCCTTGAGCTCCTTTGGAGCAACAGGTGGGAAATAAATGCAACAATAAGACAAATAATAAACAGCCCTGATTTAAGGCAGCTTCCGGTGTATTCCTGTTGGAAACCTTTGTTGCGAGGGCTACGCTAGGTAGCAGAGACGGTGGACATTCGGAGCAGGGAGAAGAGGGAAGAAAGAAAAGCATGGGGGGGGGATGTGGAGGCACAAAGAGCCAGGGAGGATGTCCACACTCGCTGGCCTGCTCTTTGTGAAAAAGCAGAGGTTAATAGATTCAATCTTTGTCCTTTTAACTCTCCCCAGCAGTTACAAATGAGTCTGGCGCAAGGGGAAGGAGAAGTCGATCTTTGCAGCCCGAAAGGCCAGAGACAGGTCAAAAGGATAACTTTGTCTGAGAAAAGGAATTGGTGGTGGTTGCAGAGACAAATCTAGGGACACTTTCTGGACCACGCTGCTTTCGGAGGGGATTCAATTGCAAACTGGCAGCTCCGGGGAGAGCAACGAAAGCAGCCCTGGAGCTCTTGCACCCCAGACTCGCTTCTTGGAAAAAAAAACTTGTGACAAGGAAAATTATAGGAAAGTGTGTGGCGAAGGGATTCGCTCATAGAACTGCAGTCGGGAGGGACCCAGAAATCTCAACGAAAGCATCTGTGAACCTAGTTTTGTATAAGTTTCTGAATATTCCATTATAGCCAGTTACGTATGTGTATAGCTTAACTGTGTTCGTAACGAAGGTTTGTGCTGTAGTCTTGTTGTTGTTGTTTAGTCGTTTAGTCGTGTCCGACTCTTCGTGACCCCATGGACCATAGCACGCCAGGCACTCCTGTCTTCCACTGCCTCCCGCAGTTTGGTCAAACTCATGTTCGTAGCTTCGAGAACACTGTCCAACCATCTCGTCCTCTGTCGTCCCCTTCTCCTAGTGCCCTCAATCTTTCCCAACATCAGGGTCTTTTCCAAGGATTCTTCTTCTCATGAGGTGGCCAAAGTATTGGAGCCTCAGTTTCACGATCTGTCCTTCCAGTGAGCACTCAGGGCTGATTTCCTTCAGAATGGAGAGGTTTGATCTTCTTGCAGTCCATGGGACTCTCAAGAGTCTCCCCCAGCACCATAATTCAAAAGCATCAATTCTTCGGCAATCAGCGTTCTTTATGGTCCAGCCTCTCTTCTATATTTGCCACCCTCTCTTCTAGGGTGGCAAATATTGCCCTGCACCGTGCAAAACTCTCTAGGGAGAGTTACAGGTAGGTAGGCGTGTTGGTCTGCCGTAGTCGAAACAAAATAAAAAAACTTCCTTCCAGTAGCACCTTAGAGACCAACTAAGTTTGTCATTGGTATGAGCTTTCGTGTGCATGCACACTTCTTCAGATACACTGAAACAGAAGTCACCAGACCCTTATATATAGTGAGAGGGTGGGAGTGGGGGTATTACTCAGAAGGGTGGTGGGAATGGGTGATTGGTTGATAGGTGGGGTAAGCCTGTTGACGACTGTAACGACTACAATTGGTCTTGCAGGAAAAAGGAAGGGATGAGATGGCTAAAAATAGCTTGACCATGTATAATGAGATAAGAATCCAATGTCTCTATTCAGACCAGAGCTCTCCATGGTTTTAAGTTTGGTAATAAGTTGCAATTCAGCAACTTCTCTTTCCCGTCTATTTCTGAAATTCTTTTGTAATAAGACAGCTACTTTGAGATCTTTTATAGAAGATTTTGCACAAGGAAGCCCTGGACGAAAGGTCACCGAATCACTGAACTGAAGCGTTGTGAGGGATCCCCGGGCGTCATCTAGTCCAGCCCCCTGTAATGCAGGAATTGCAGCTTAAGAATCCCTGACAGGTGGCCACCCAACCTTTGTTTAAAAACTTCCAGCAAAGGAGAGCCCACCACCTTCTGAGAGAGTCTGTTTCACTGTGGAACAGCTCCTGTGATCAGAAAGTTATTCCTGATGTTGAGCAGGAATCTCCTTTTTTTGGTAATTTGAAGCCATGGGTTCGAATCCTACCCTCCAGAGAAGGAGAATACAAACACACTCCCTCTTCCATGTGACAGCCCTTGAGATATTTGAGGACGACTGTCCTATCCTCCTGTCTGTCTGTCTCCTCTTTTCCAGGCTAAACATCCCCAACTCCTTCAACCGCTCCTCACAAGGCTTGGTTTCCAGACCCTTCACCATCGCCCTCCTCTGCACCCTTGCTTTGACGCAGCATCTTCTGAACTCCACACAAACAAATGAAGGATGCATGCTCACTAAACCGCCACGGATGTCTAATCTGCCTGGCAACAAATCAGGATAAATACGCTCAATTAACAGGTTGTCTAGAGGCGTCCAGTGTTGCAGCAGCTCACTCAGCCCCCAATATTCCTGCTCAAACATCGCAAGCTTGGGGTTCCTGTTGCCCCCACGCAACAGCTCAGAGCTCCCAGGATGCAAATTCACGGAGGAGAGGACTTTCAATGGCTGGCCACTGTTCAATGACTTGAGAATCAGTGTGGCATAGTGGTTAGAGCAGAGGTAGGCAACCTAAGGCCCGTGGACTGGATGTGGCCCAATCGCCTTCTCAATGCTGCCCGCGGACGGTCCGGGAATCGGCGTGTTTTTACATGAGTAGAATGTGTCCTTTTATTTAAAATGCATCTCTGGGTTATTTGTGGGGCCTGCCTGGTGTTTTTACATGAGTAAAATGTGTCCTTTTATTTAAAATGCATCTCTGGGTTATTTGTGGGACCTGCCTGGTATTTTAACATGAGTAGAATGTGTGCTTTTATTTAAAATGCATCTCTGGGCAGCACAATTTAAGATGGCTATTGACAAGCTGGAAGGTGTGCGGAGGAGGGCAACCAAGATGATTAAAGGTCTGGAAACCAAGCCTTATGAGGAACAGTTGAGGGAGCTGGATATGTTCAGCTTGGAAAAGAGGAGACGGAGAGGAGATACGATAGCCAGCTTCAAATATCTGAAGGACTATCCCATGGAAGATGGAGCCAGCTTGTTATCTCCTGTTCCAGAGGCTAGGACCCAAATCAATGGATTAAATTACGAGAAAGGAGATTCTGACTCAACATTAGGGAGGATATTCTGATGTTTAACAGCCATTCGAGAGTAGAACGGACTCCCTCGGATGGTGGTGGACTCTCCTTCCTTGGAGGATTTTAAGCAGAGCTTGGATGGCCACCAGTCCTGGACGATCTAGCTGAAATCCCTGCATTGCAGGGGGTTGGACTAGATGACCCTTGGGCCCCTTCCAATGCTGCAGTTCTAGGATTTGATGGGCTACTGGCCTGAACCAGCAGGGCTTCAATTAAGTCCACCCTGGCTGTGTGCTGAGATTTTATTCCTACTCCCCACTCTCCAGTTCTGGCAGCGGGCCAGTGGGGGTGGGGGTGGGGGACGCAGACAACTTCTGCTTAACGCCAGCAGTGTTTTCCGGCTGGGTGGCCACCTTTTTTTGCTAACCGGAGAGAGCCGCGGCAATTAGCACATCACCTAACGAAGCTTTGAGAGCCCAGCGAGGGGGGTGTAGGCTGTGTTTGAACGGGGAGGGGGCAGCACTCGTCGGCCACGTAATGAGCATGCCAGCTGGCCGGTGGCAACCCTCCCTTGTCAGCGGAGTCCCTCCTGGGCTGACACTTTTGCCTGTTTGCCAGCCCCCAACGGAGGGGGAGACAAGGCAGGCTGCTTCATGGGTCCCCACCCCAGACGAGCGACAGCTGTGGAGCTTGTAGAGGCCCAGAGCTTGAACAGGTGCAGCTGCGGGGCAATTCTAGCCTTGCGTAATATATTCCCCCCCACCCCGCTCTTTCCGCACATTTGTATTTGTCATCAAAGAGGGCTTCCCTTTCGACGGCGCTAAGGATCCATTTGAAACTGTGCCCGCTTCGTGATTTATTCACTATCACCGGTCCAGTACTTAATGTTCATTATTTGTGCTTGTTTGTTTAGCTACCCTGTTTTTTTCTCCAGGTTTTTTGGGGGGACGGACGGACGGGGGGACGGACACTGCCTTTCCCTGTTTTTGGTTTTTGCTTTGGCCATCACCCACTCCAAGGAATGTGGGGAGAAGCCTTAAATAAGAGTCTAGAGTTGCATCTGGCTCAGCCATCGGGACAGGAGACGCACAGATGTTAGCACAGCTCTCTGCAGCGAATATGCAGACTGACAGCATGAAAGCTCGTTGCTCTGAAGAACTTTTGATGCGGGTGTCAGCTGCAGGCAGGATTCTGGCAGCCGAGCAATGGAAATATTTGGGGAAAAACCTGCAATTGTTCTTGTGGTTTAGGAACATACGGGTTTGGGCTATCGAGGAAAACCTGCACATTTCTGGGGGGGGGCAGGTGGAGGATCCAGAAGACTTCCACGTTGCTGGGGTGTTGGGCTAATGCCCTCGAGGTCCCTTCTCAATTCTATTATTTTATTTCCTGTGCTTTGAACTCAAGATGCCCAACGTTCCATCATCCACACTGTTGTTGTTTAGTTGTTTAGGGGGGAAGGAGGCTAACATTTATTTTTAATAATAATAAAATGGAGGCAGTGAGAGATTTTACTTTCTTGGGCTCCTTGATCACTGCAGATGGTGACAGCAGTCACGAAATTAAAAGACGCCTGCTTCTTGGGAGAAAAGCAATGACAAACCTAGACAGCATCTTAAAAAGCAGAGACATCACCTTGCCGACAAAGGTCCGTATAGTTAAAGCTATGGTTTTCCCAGTAGTGATGTATGGAAGTGAGAGCTGGACCATAAAGAAGGCTGATCGCCAAAGAATGGATGCTTTTGAATTATGGTGCTGGAGGAGACTCTTGAGAGTCCCATGGACTGCAAGAAGATCAAACCTATCCATTCTGAAGGAAATCAGCCCTGAGTGCTCACTGGAAGGACAGATCGTGAAGCTGAGGCTCCAATACTTTGGCCACCTCATGAGAAGAGAAGACTCCCTGGAAAAGACCCTGATGTTGGGAAATATGGAGGGCACAAGGAGAAGGGGACGACAGAGGACGAGATGGTTGGACAGTGTTCTCGAAGCTATGAGAACATGAGTTTGACCAAACTGTGGGAGGCGGTGGAAGACAGGAGTGCCTGGCGTGCTATGGTCCATGGGGTCACGAAGAGTCGGACACGACTAAATGACTAAACAACAACAATAATAAAATGTCATGTTTTGGGGAAGAGAAATTCAGCAGCTGAGCAGAAGGCCCCAGATCCAGTCCTGTTTAAAATGATGAGACGCTTAGTAATGGAGGGGGGGGGAATGGATCCCTCTCTCGGCCTGATACCCTAGAGACACACTGTCAGTTAGAATTAAGAGCAATATCGGGGTAGACGGTCTATCGCAGGAAAAAGCAGCTTCCTGTGCTCCTAACAACAAGAAGGGTAATATTTCTTTTCCCCAGAAACCATCACAAACAACTGGAAACGAAGCGAAGACATATCTGTTGCCCTACAATCCCAGTCCCTTGAGACGCTGCTAAGATAAAGCGGTGTCTTGCCTGATATGGAAACCCTCCCTGCTTAACTCCCTGCAGCAGAGATCCCCGGCGAAGCGACACCTTGCCACTCACTGGGAGACCACGGAACAAGGACCTGTGGGCCTCTTGCCGAGCTTCAGGAACGCCGCCTGCTCCATTGCAAGGTGGAGTGGCATTTGGTTGAATGTACGGGAGCAACGGGGAATAGGGGTTGGCGCTGTGGTCTAAACCACTGAGCCTAGGGCTTGGAAATCAGAAGGTCGGCGGTTCGAATCCCCACGACGGGGTGAGCTCCCGTTGCTCGGTCCCAGCTCCTTCTAACCTAGCAGTTCGAAAGCACGTGAAAAGTGCAAGTACAGTGGTACCTCGGTTTGCGAACACAATTGGTTCCGGGGAGCCAGTCGCTCCCCGAGGCACGCTTATGCGTGTGTATGAAGCGCCGATAGAGCACTCCTGCGCACGCGCGCCATGCGCAGATCGCTTCTGCGCATCCGATTGCCGCAGAACGCAGATATAAACACTTCCGGGTCCGTGGTGGTTGGAAACCGAAGCGGTCGCTCCCCAAAGCGGTCACAAACCGAGGTACCACTGTAGATAAATAGGTACCGCTCCAGCGGGAAGGTAAACGGCATTTCCGTGCGCTGCTCTGGTTTCAGTGTTCCATTGTGCCAGAAGCGGCTTAGTCCTGCTGGCCACATGACCCGGAAAAACTGTCTGTGGACAAACGCCGGCTCCCTCGGCCTGTAAAGCGAGATGAGCGCCGCAACCCCAGAGTCGTCTGCGATTGGACTTAACTGTCAGGGGTCCTTGACCTTTATTTTACGGAAGCAAGAGAAAGTGCAAGGCGTTCCCTTGTTGAGAAAGCAAGGAGGAGGCGCAGAACTTCCTGCAGGAACTATCTGCTGCTATTATTATTATTATTATTATTATTATTATTATTATTATTTGACATGGACTCAAGGCAGTTTACAGCTAGAAATAAGAACAGCCGACAACATAGGGGGAAATCGTTAAAAAACAATTAAACATGGATAGAGTTAAATCTACCTATTAAAAGCATACAAACAATTGCATTGAAAATGGCACTGCACCAGCCCTTGCCTTTAAAGCACCCAAGTCTGCTGGAATCTTCTACTGGCAGATCCAACGCACATTCAACTTTCGGGTATGCCCTGCAGAGCTTCACCCCAAATAAGCAGCCTTAGAATATTGGACAGACGAAACACCAAGCAACGAAAGACCTGCCCCGTCGCAGGAATTTACCTCTCAGGACAGTCAGTTTGGCGTTGACGGTGATCTCTGCCACGGAGTTCTGAGCAACACATTCATAAATGTTTTCGTCCCTGGGGGTGCGGAGGGGCTGGATCCTCAAGACAGCGCCGGCACCTTCGTCAAACTCAATCGTCTGAGACAGGGAGAGGAGGAGAAAGTAAGTGTTAAAAGGCCAAGGAGTTATCTAGGAGTGGGGATCACTGTTAGCAGAGCGCATCTCCAAGTCCCCCGATCACCCCTTCCTGTATTTTGTTGTCTCAGCCTCAAAGGAAATAACACTGTACAGCCGTACCTTAGTTTTTGAATAGCTTAGTTCTCCAACAGGAGTGCCTGGCGTGCTATGGTCCATGGGGTCAAGAAGAGTCGGTCACGACTAAACAACTAAACAACAGCAAGAGTTCTCCAACGCTTTGGCTCACCAACGCCCGGAAGGGACTGTTCCGGTTTGCGAACTATTTTTGGAAGCCGAACATCCGGCAGGGCCTCCGATTGGCTGCAGGAGCTTCCTGCAGCCAATCAGAAGCCACACTTTGGTTTCTAAACATTTTGGAAGTCAAATGGACTTCTGGAACAGATTCCGTTCGACTTCCAAGGGACGACTGTATTTTAAAACTGAGGGTACAAAGGTAACAGTCATGGAGAAGATGCATAATTTGGGTCCGACTCCTTGCAATTTTGAGTCAACCACTGTTCTCTCTCTGACATCCCCCTCTGACACCCCTTCTTTCTCTTTTTTACTTTTTATGTATTTTATTTATGATTTTCAGTTTTATACATTTCAATAATTTTAATCATTATAACATTTCAAAACTCGACTTCCTTCACCCTCTTTCTGTGGTTCCTTAAATTTATTTTTAATATTTTCTGCATATCCAAATGAACTTAATTTGCTCATTTATTCATCTACTTTAAATATAAAACTTATATAAAACTGCAGGTTATTACAATAATCCTGCTAATGTTTTAATCTGTTTACAATTTATCTGATAATATTCAATAAACCATTTCCATTCTTTTATTAATAAGTTCTTTATCTTGATTTCTTATTCTTCTGCATATTCCATAAGTTTTTGCATCCATTCTTCTTTCGCTGGGACTTCTTCCTTCTTTCCATTTTTGGGCAAGTAACATTCTTGCCGCTGTGGTCGCATGCATGAATAAGTTTCTATACAGTTTGGGTAGTTCTGCCCCTGTAATTCCCAAAAGGAAAGCTTCTGGGTTTTTTCTTTTACAAATGTTATTCATTGCATATCATTTCCCAGTAAGCTTTAACCTTACTACAAGACCACCACAGACGATAAAAAGAACCTTATTACTCTTTACATTTCCAACACTTATTTGATTTGTATTTATACATTTTTTTTTGGCCAATTTCTCTTTCTTCCTCTGTCACCTCTTCTCTCTCCTGCTCTCCCCACTTCCTCTCTGACATCCCCCTCCCCCCAATCTTACTCCCCACTCAGCAGGTCCGGCTCTAGGGGTAGTCTTGGTGGTGCGGAGCTGGGCCGGCAGGAGGGCACTGCGCGTCGAAGCCATGCGGAAGCCGTGCTCCGCGCTGTGCCCACCCACCAGGGCGGGGGCGCCGGAGCGATCTCCGCGCCAGGGCGCCCGACCGGCTTGAGACGGCCTCTCAGCAGCCTTCCAGAGGAGGAGCAACACTTTCAAGACGTCTCAATGGACCATAGCTGTCAACTTTCGGATTTGAAAATAAGGGATCAGCAGCAGCCTCACCTGTCCCGGGGACAGTCTACGGTATATCTAACAATCCAGAATAGCAGTGGGAAACGACGCTGGAATAAGGGAATTTCCAGCAAAAAAAGGGAGGGTTGGCAGCTACGCAACAGAGCAACTACAGAGAGCTTTTTGAAACCAGGCTGAGAGTTACAGATTGCCCTTAAAACGACGGGAGAGAAATCTGTTGCATACGTACGTTGACAAAAAACAAGGACTACAGGTGAAACTCGGAAAATTAGAATATCGTCGAAAACTGCATTTATTTCAGCAATGCAACTTAAAAGGTGGAACCAATCTATGAGATAGATGCATGACATGCAAAGCAAGATATGTCAAGCCTTTATTGGTTGTAATTGTAATTATTTGTCGTTAGGCGGGTCAATTATAAATGGGATGTAATTAATGAAATGTAATAGCGATGCTTATTTTTGTATTATTGTAACTATTTGTTTTAGAACTGTGGAATTCCCAAAGGAAAGCATTTGTAAAAATTAAAAGAAAAATAAATAATAATAAGTTGCATTACTGAAATAAATGCACTTTTCGACAATATTCTAATTTCCCGAGTTTCACCTGTAAAATCACATCTCTCTCTCTCTGTCTCTTTTCACATTGCCCTTCCTCTGAGTCCATCAGGCAGAAAACAACAACCCAACAGCAGATTTGCCATTTGGATTTCCTATTTCCTGCACCGCATGACAGCTATTTTGTGCAGGGGATGAAAAATCCTTCTCCCTCCTGAGCTTGTGCATAGAGAAACATGTGAAGAGACATAAAAGACTTTGCACTGGGGGGCACAGAACAAAACACACTGGAGACGCCAAAAGGATGCTTACAAAATCTAAGCAGCATTTCCATCTCAAACAACACTTACGACTTTGAGGGATTAAATATTGCACATGCATTATTTTACCCTACCGGTCCTCCCCAAAGCATGGACTGCTGTTGTTCTACCCCCACCCCCTTTATCTTCTCAGCAAGCCTGTGAGGTAGGCTGAGAGACAACAACTGGCTGAAGGACACACAGTTTGTTTCTCAGGGATTCGAACCTGGCTCCCAGTTCCAACATTCCATCCCTCCTTCCTGCCCCCTGCAATTGATGATGATTCATTCATTGCATTTATACCCCCATCTTTGCTCCGAGGAGCTCAATGTGATATACATGGTTCTCTCCCCCTCCTCATTTTATCCTCACAACAACCCTGTGAGGTAGGGCTAAGCAGAGAGAGAGAGTGTGTGGTCACCCAGTGAGCTTCATGTGGCCAGGCAGGGATTTGAACCCTGGTTTCCCTGGTCCTCCTCCAACACACTAACAAGTGAATTATAATCACTGATTTATAAATCACCTCCTCCTAAACCAGGCATGTCCAAAGTCCGTTTCGGGGGGGCCTAATCCAGCCCCTGTGGCAGTTTATTTCTTGGGGTCAAATCCTAAAAGAGAGCTCAACAACTTTGGTTGGCCCTCACACATGTTCACTTCATCAAATCTGGCCCTCTTGGAAAAAAGTTTGGGCACCCCCGATCTAAACAGAAGACTCTTGAGAACATTTTAAAAACATGCAAACAACGGATGTGTTTGAAGCAACACTAGAGCCCTAAATGCTTACCTCAAACCTCTGGGAGTTCACTTTCTTCCCCTTCTTGTTCCAGGTGACGCGGGGCTTGGGGTCTCCCCTCGCTTGGCAGACGAAGGATGCCACCCCTCCGGAGACCCCGATCTGGTCCACAGGGTTCTTGATGAATTCGGGGGGACCTTTATGTGCAAGAAATAGAAAGGGGGGGGGAGGAGGGAGAGAATATTTCATAACTTGAAATATTTCACAAATGATGAATAAAAAAAGAGTAAAAATGTACAGATTTTAAAAACAAATTTGTAAGCTTTCAAAAACCAGTAAACCTAAGGTTAGTTGCTTTGCTCTTTAACTATTAGTTTGGCTTATTGCACACCTATTTAAGTATTTTGCAGCATATAATGTGTGCCGACGAGGCGGGCAACCAAGATGTCACGGGTCTGGAAATTAAGCCACATGCCGAATTGTGGAAGGAATTAGGTACTGTATGTTTAGACTGGAAAAGAGGAAACCGAGAGGAGATGTGATACCCATCTTCAGATATCTAAAGGGCTGACATATGGAGGATGGAGAAGTCTTGTTTTCCGCTGCTATGGAGGGTAGGACTCGAACCCATGGCTTCAAGTGTCCATTTTGGGTGTCCAGAAGAGGGCAACCAAAATGGTAAAAGGCCTGGAAACGATGCCTTATGAGGAACTGTATTATTATTTATACTGTATTATTATTTATAACAGATATTATTATTATTATTTATAACAGATAACATGGGTGAAATGGGAAATTCATAGAATCATAGAGTTGGAATAGACCACAAGGGCCATCCAGTCCAACCCCCTGCCAAGCATGGAAACATCATCAAAGCATTCTTGACATATGCCTGTCAAGCCTCTGCTTAAAGACCTCCAAAGAAGGAGACTCCACCACACTTCTTGGCAGCAAATTCCACTGTCGAACAGCTCTTACTGTCAGGAAGTTCTTCCTAATGTTTAGGTGGAATCTTCTTTCTTGTAGTTTGAATCCATTGCTCCGTGTCCGCTTCTCTGGAGCAGCAGAAAACAATCTTTCTCCCTCCTCCATATGACATCCTTTTATATATTTGAACATGGCTATCATATCCCCCCTTAACCTTCTCTTCTCCAGGCTAAACATACCCAGCTCCCTAAGCCGTTCCTCATAAGGCATCGTTTCCAGGCCTTTGACCATTTTCGTTGCCCTCCTCTGGACACGGTCCAGCTTGTCAGTATCAAATTGCCAGTGTCAAATTGATGCCCCTCTTCCTTACAATGGGAACATGTGATGGGCTGGATCAACATCTTGGCTTGCAGAGCCATGCATAGCACCTGCTGTGCTTTTGAACGCACGGATCACACCGATCCGAGCATTAAACATTTTGGTAGGAACAGGAGTCTGAGTTCGTGTCTTCACTGCCAGGCCACTCAAGAGGGAGGAGACTGACCCCTGTTCTCCCTCCGTGTAACATCCGCCACTGAAAACCACAGCTGCCCATGCCTGCATAGCCAAACCTCCTTCAATCTACACAACCCCACCACTAGATCTCGTTTCTTGAGTGGCGGAAAGGAGCAAGAAAGCCAGCAATAAATCACACTTTGGAAGTTGGAGTTAACACTTTATTAGCACAAAAGGAAGGGGGATGTCTTGCCTCCGAGACCAAAGGTCCCTGCCTTCCTACAGCCAAGCAAACTAAGACTGTGCCTGCAAGAAGCTAACTTCTCCTTGGCCCTCTTCATGCCTCTTCTGATTCTGGGAGACAAGTGGGGAAGGGAGCTTGTTGCAGCAGGATGGAGAGACACCCATGACTCTCCACCAGCCAGACCCCTCTCTGCCTCTGATTCTCGACTTCTCTCTGCCACAGACTCTCCCTGCTCACTAAGCCCTGTTGCCCCTTCAGCTTCCAACACCTCCTCCCCCCACTCTTCTCCCTGTGCCCACTTGTCGTTGTCCCACCACCAACCCCCAGGCTCTGAGCCTTCATCCTTTGGGGGCTCTCCAGCTGGTTCCTCCCACCATTCCTCTGCATCCAACCGGTCCGCAACAGCCACGCTAAGGTGCGACATGGCGCTTGCGAAGGGGATTTCTGCACAGAAATAAACACATGCACTGTATTGCCATGAGAGATGGAGGGAACATGCGCACGGCATGGGAGCCAGGGCAACGAAGGAGACTCCCAGGTTTCGTACAGCGAGCTCCATGCTCACACCCACCTTTTCAACCTGTCATGGCAGCTCAACAACGCCCAGAAATTGCACCCAAAGGGATGCAGAACAGGGCTGGCGAGGGGGCGTGGCCTGGGGAGAGGGGGCGTGGCCTGGGAAAGGTGCAGGGCTTGGAGAGCATTCCAGGGGCAGGATGCAGAGACACCTGGCCCCTGGGCCTGAATTTCCCCACCCCTTACGGACCCTTTCCATTAGTGTCAGAATACATTTATGGGACGGCGGGGGTGGCGGTCGCTGCAGCTGCAATCGCACCCAGCAGACATGTGCGATCTGCACTATGTAACGTTTTGCAGCTGTGCAGAAACCCCCCTCCCTGCCCTTGAGAACGGCAGAAGGCAGCTTTATGATCAAGAGCGTTTGTACGGGTTGGGGTTTTTGTTTTGTATTTTTGGAAAGGGGAGGAAATCACCCGAGCACAGCTGTGGCTCTGCTATTTAAATATTTCAGTAAATTTCAAGCTAACGAGACGGGAAGAGGCAAGGATGGAAGCGAAATAAGGAGAGAGACAGATGCCACGCAGAAAGAAATACCGGTAGTTCCTCACACCGGGTCCCGTCCTCAATCCAGCCCCGGGTAACTTGCAGCCGGCACCCAAACCGAGCAGAACCCCACCCCAAAACCAACCTCACGATTTATTATTTTCTGGTGCAGAGGCCCAGTTGCACCATGCAATCGATGTATCACCAGTCCACTTTAAACGGTTAAAAGATTATGAGTTAGGGAAAGTGTGTGTGAACTTAACAGCCCTTAGCTGATTTTGGGGGTCGCCGTTTAGTTAATGTTAATACTGTTTTTATAGATTACAAACGTCGCATTGGTTTGTTAATCATATAATACGACTTTTGCTGTAGTTTGTTCAGCTTATTCTAAGCTGCTGTTTCGTTAACAGCGTTTCGTAGATCCATTGATCTATCCATTGTTCCGCTGATTCATTTATTTATTCATAGGAGCATTTTATTTGTGGTGCTCTATTATGTTATTCTTGTTGATTGTTTGTAAGCCACTTTGAGATTCATATGAATGGAAAGATCAAAATCCTGGGAACTGTGGGCGCTGAGAATTGTTAGGAGACCCACCCCCATTCTGCTCACAGCATTGCAATTCCCGTTTTGAAATATTTTTTATTGAGACTTTTCAATACACAATATGATAAAAGGCAGCAAATCTAAATAAAAAGAAAGGAAAGGAAAGGGGGACCTTAAACTAAGACTCATACGACAAAAAATAATATTTTGAATTAACTGGACTCCATTACATTTTTTTTTTAAAAATGAAAGAGCTAACTAAGACATCTAGCTGCTAGAGATGTAATAGAGACAATGCTTTTTTAAAACATATGTTCTTACATTGTCCTACATTGGAATTTTTTTGGCAGAGGGTGATAGAAACGACCAGTGCGGCTATACAGCAAAACCTTAAATTCACAGAGGAAAACATCCTTTTGAATTATGTACCCAATACATGGAACTTGACAAAGGGACGATATGAATGGACTCGGCAAAAAGACTGGTATTGATGAACTGGAAAAATAAAAATGTGTCAACTTTCAATGAATGGATAGAAGGAATGTATAATCTTGCAACACGTGAACAAGTTGCGGAGAAATGTAGATTTGCCATGAACAAATTGGACGAGAATCGTAACAATTGTCATTTTTTTCACATCTTATTAGATTTTGTGCACTTTTATATACCATGTATATATTAAAAATCCTCTTTTCCCCCCAAGAAATAATTTTTAAAAAAGGAGAGGAGGAACCAAAAAGAAAGGCAGAAAGATAAGGAGGGGGCCGGGAATACAAAGCCCTCTATCAGAGGTAGAACTTAACCCTTGTCCCACACAAAAGGGGGTGGAGGCTCCCAATTCTCCCTTGGGAGCTTCACCCTCTTCTCCCAGCCTCCCACCCTGGGTGATCTCTCCTTCCCCGACTTTCACACAGGGTCTCACAAAGGTAAAATTGACAGAGAAAGCATAAGAAAAGGAAGGGGGGAAAGAGCAATCGTGGAAGTTAGAAATCATAAAGAATAAAAACAGAAAGAGAGATGATGGCGATGATTATTTTATATGCCACCCATCTGACTGGGTTGTACCCGGCCATTCCGGGCAGCTTCCAGCAAAATACACCAACACAACAAAACATCAAGCATTAAAAACTTCTCCCGATGAGAAAAAGAAATAAAGAGGAATAAAGTCCTCTTTAGCATTACAATTCCCAGAGTGCCCAGAGCCTAGGTGCAGAGGAGGTGCGAGAAGGTATTTGTGGCACCCAGACTTTCTCCAATTTTGGGGAGCAGGAAAAGAGCTCCCCAGGCTGTATCTATTCTCTCTCTAGCATCTATATACATTTTTTTCATCTCCCCCCCCAAAACTCCCCTCCATTCTTCCTCCTCCCCTCCCCACCTCACCCCAACTTCAGGAGTTGCCTTGTCTTCCTTGACTGAAAATGTATTTTTAGCCTCGTCTCATTGCGGGGAAGATTCTTGCAGGCAGGTAAGTGAAACAGAAGCAGCAAGATTCACACACACGAATACCACTGGCTTCTTCCAGGCTCAGTGATTACAAGGTACCCAAATGCCTTCCGCACCTTCCAGAGCGAACTCTGACCCGCCTCGTGCCCTCAAGCGTGTTCTGTCCCTGTCACAACACTTGACATCGCTGCCGCACGGAGTAGAGCACGAGCCGCTGACGAAAGGTGCGCAGGCTTTGTCTTCGGATGCGCACCACGGGCATGATCTGCTTGGATGTAACTCAGCTCCAGCACAGAGCACTTTTGGAGATGCTCCATGCAGGCGAAGGGGGACACAAAACGGGGTTTACCTGTATGCATCTCAAAGAAACTGACATTTCATTGGATCCTAGACTGCAAGAAGATCAAACCTATCCATTCTGAAGGAAATCAGCCCTGAGTGCTCACTGGAAGGACAGATCGTGAAGCTGAGGCTCCAATACTTTGGCCACCTCATGAGAAGAGAAGACTCCCTGGAAAAGACCCTGATGTTGGGAAAGATTGAGGGCAAATTTCAACAGCCGGGGCAGGACACCTGCTGCCCAATGAGGGGCTATGGCCACTAGGACAGAAAGAATGATGGTTTAAACCAGAACATCACAAGATCTGCCCTGGACCAGAGAGAGATAAGAGAGGGGAAGAAGATTTGAATCCGAACAGAATCAGAACTAGATCCTGTTTTGCAAATCAGGTGTTTGGGTGCTTCTGAAAAGACGCTCGGAGGCTTCTGTACTAACAGGAACGTCGTCCAGACAAAAGAGGAGAAGTTCTTCTGATTGTGTGTCCCCACTTTCTAGCTTTCTGATGGTGGGAGCCATTCAACAGCGGAGCAGATGGCCTCTGGCGGTGGTGGACTCACCTTCATTGGTGGTTTTTAAGCAGAGGTTGGATGGCCACCTCTCTGGGGTTTTGTAGCTGTGGTTCCAGCATTGCAGGGGGTGGACTATAGGACCCTTTGGGGTCCCTTCCGATTCTAAGATTCTGAGATTCTCTTCCCCATCAACCTCCACTTTTAGCAGGTCATACAGCAAACAGCCTCACCCCCATTTCGAGAGGGATAAATCCATATTATCTCCATATGCCAAGGTACACAGGGCAAAATAAAGCTACTCTTTTATCTGGCATGAAGGTGGCTGAAAGGAGACTTCCACCCACGTCAGCGAAGTGTTTTATTTTATTTTTTTTTTTTTAAAAACCCACCGGTAACAAGAGAGGGCCTGTTGCATGGTGAATATATATGTGCATATCTTTAAAAGGAAATAGCGAAATAAACGTCCTATTCTTCCCACCGCCTCCGTGGCATCTGCCATCCGCACTGGGACAAAAAGAACCCCCTTCACAATTCAAATTCTGCTGATGCAAGGAACCTGTGGGATGGGCATGCTGAAAATTTCGTGCATATCTACGTAGGCAAATGTAGATCTTTTTTAATGCAGCCTCCCGGGATCAGAGCAGGTCACAAGATGGGACTCTAGGCGGTCCCAAATCCCTCAGACCTTGTGGGGGGCCGGACTATATTTTGGAAAAAATAAATGAACGAGTTCCTACGCCCCACAAATAACCCAGAAATGCATTTTAAATATAAGGACACTTTCTACTCATGTAAAAACATGCTAATTCCCGGACTGTCCGCGGGCTGGATTTAGAAGGTGATTGGGCCGGATCCGGCCCCCGGGCCTTAGTTTGCCTGCCCATGCACTATGCCAAACATAGGCAACCTTGGCTCTCCAGATGTTTTGGAACTACAATTCCCATGATCCCTGACCACTGGCCCTATTAGCTAGGGATCATGGGAGTTGTAGTTCCAAAACATCTGGAGAGCCAAGGTTGCCTATGCCTGCACTATGCATTTAAAGCAGAGCCATCCCACTTGAAACAGTTGTGGTTTCCCCCAAAGCATCTTGATAAAACTTTGTTATGGGTGCTGATAGTTGTTCGTGGACCCTGTGGTCCCCTTAAGAGATCTGCAATTCCCAGAGTCCCCTGCCAAGAGGGAATCATGGCTTAAAAAACTACACATCCCAGGATCCTTTGGGAGAAGCCATGTCTGCTTAAAGCAGGACGATACAGTGGCACCTTGGTTCTCAAAGTTAATCCGTTCCGGAAGTCTGTTCCAAAACCAAACCCGTTCCAAAATCAAGGGGGGGATTTCCCATAGAAAGTGATGCAAAACGGATTAATCCGTTCCAGACTTTTAAAAGCAGCCCCTAAACAGCAATTTTACATGAATTTTTTACTATCTAATGAGACCATTGATCCATAAAATGAAAGCAATAAGCAATGTACTGCAGTCACACAATCAATCCATCCATAGCTGAACTGGGTTCCGCACAGTCACAAAAACAAAACAAAAACGCAAAATAAAAACTGACAAATCTCAGCGTAGCACTCAAATGGGAAGCGGTAACACTCAAAACGGAGCACGTTCGGCTTCCAGAAAAAAGTTAGCAAACCGGAACACTTACTTCTGGGTTCGAAGCGTTCGGGTTCCAAGTTGTTCGACTACTAAGCCGTTCGAGAACCAAGGTACCACTGTATATGGTATAAATGCACAGGCCAGACGGTCTTATCAGAGCAATCCCATGGAAATTAATGGACTTGAGTGAGTCCTGTCCATCAATTTCAATCACTCTACTCTACTACTTGTGTCCTTAATAGGACACAAAGCTCACAGAGAATGTTCTTGGCTTGCACTTTGCACAGCTTCAAATTTGTGTTCTCTTTAAAGGATTCAAGTTTGTGTTCTGTGTAAGGGAAGTGGAAGTATAAGGGAAGTGGAAGTACAAAGAGGCTGAAGAAGTGATAGGTTATAATGAGAAGGGAATTCATTTAATAGTGTATTAAATATTAGATTTGTAGTTTATAATTATATATTCAATGTAAGAAATTTGTTATTAACAGTTATAATGAGTTTATTAGAAAAAGTGAAGAGCCAAGAAGGAGAAAGTGCTGTATTAGTTAATAATAGAAGCGTGGAAGGAGGAACTCAACAGATTAAGAATTATATTAGTAAAGGGGTAAAGAAATCTTTTCTTATTTTTCTTTTCTTTTTTGTATTTTTGTGTGTCAATTTTTAGTTTTTAGTTGTTTTCTATTTTGTATCTGTTTTCTGTTTATTTTTTGTATCTGTTATAAAACCAATAAAAAATATATTTTTTAAAAAACAAATTTGTGTTCTGTGTTTCAGGTGGTGGGGCCCCCATACGGGCCAGTTTTGCAATCCTTGGTCTCTATGTCACAAGGATGCGGAGGCTGTGGACCGCCAGATGTCGTGCTTTTTATTTATTCATTGGTTTAATAAAGTAAAAGAGAACTTAAATCCACATAAACCTTGTGTTATCTGGCTGCAAATGGTAATTTTGATTATTGTTCTCACGTCTGGCTTTCTTTCTTTCTTTCTCTTCTTTTTACATCTTGAATTGTACCTTTCTTATAGTAATAATAATAATAATAAAAATCCAGAATCGATGATCACAACAATAAGCGAACAGGAAATTAAATTTATTACTCCTTGCGGCGGTAGGGGGGGAGAAAATTGAGGAGGCAGGGGGGAAAGCATCCATGCCCCCTTGAGGGAAGACGTGATATATTTATAAACTATGTACTGAGAGGTGACTCCCCCCACCTCCCCGATGGTGGTCTCATTTGGACAATTGTACAATGCCTTAACAGGTTGAGAAATGAAAAAGTATTCTGGGACAGAGTCCTTTCTGTTGGGGATAATTCAGACTGAAATTCCCAGGTGTCAAAAAAGGTTATTTATGTATGCCACTACTGCGGCCCGTGTTTTGTTAGCCCTCAAATGGAAAATGAGCGAGGTCCCAACCAAAGAAGAATGGCAACTTAAATTTACAGAATACGCACAGCTTGCAGACTTAACGTATAGAATAAGAGAACAAGAAGAACATACATTTAGAGAAGATTGGAAAACGTTTATTGAATATATGGGAAACAACTGTGTGCAGCTGAAAATGCTGGCAGCATTAAGATAAACAGTGTAAATAAGTTTGGATGGATGTAATAATCCATTATGGTTTAGTTTTTTTAAATATGCAGGGATTTATTTTATGCAAAATGAACCATGGAAAGAGAAGAAGTGATGTCATTGATATCTTAAGCATGCAAAAAATGAGTACTTTGAATTGTAAAACAGAACATTTAATAAAAATCACATACAAAGTTCATTTTTTAAAAAATGAAAAAGTATTCTGGACTAGGATTGCCAGGTCGGCAGTATCCCAGACCCTGAGATTTCAGGGCTCAAACCTGATACCTATGTCTATTAGATTTATAGATTTATAGATATAAAATAATAAAGGGCCAGATTCAGCTCCCTCCACCAGGAGGGAGCCAGGCACACCTGTAGGAGTCAGGTCAGGTGTGGCAACCCTATTTTGGATGCATCCCGTTTGCTCTTTCTTCCCTTGGTGCAAAGTGAGCAAACAAAATAATACAGATTAAAATACAGTATTAAAATTTAAAATGCAGCCTCATTTTGAGTAGTCAAATTCAAGCCATGAGGGAGGAAAAACGCAGGGGTCAGACTAAGCCCAGCCCAAAGGCCAGGCGGAACAGCTCTGTCTTGCAGGCCCTGCGGAAAGATGACAAATCCCGCAGGGCCCTGGTCTCCTGTGAAAGAGCGTTCCACCAAGTTGGGGCCAATACTGAAAAGGCCCTGGCCCTAGTAGAGGCCAATCTAGCCACCTTATGGCTCGGGATCTCCAGAGTATTGTTGTTTGTGGACCTGAAGGTCCTCCGCGGGGCATACCAGGAGAGGCGGTCCCGTAGGTACGAGGGTCCCAAGCCGCATAGGGCTTTAAAGGTCAAAACCAGCACCTTAAACCTGATCCTGTACTCCACCGGGAGCCAGTGCAGCTGGTAAAGCACTGGATGAATGTGATCCCGCGGCCGGGACCCCGTTAGGAGCCCCGCCGGCAGGAAGTTTTTGGCTAATGATAGTTTCCCGTTTCTGCCCAAACTGGGGAGCTGTAGCAAATGTAGTCAGGATATGAGGCTAGGCTTGGAAGTCAGCCGCCTTCCTGGAGTCCTCAGTTCAGCCGAAATGGGAAGTTGTAGTTAAGTGTAAAACTTCCTGGTTTTGTTGGTTTGTCTGAAGAGAAGGGGGTGGGCTGGGTGGCTGAAACACTCGCTTATATCTTGCTAAGGAGACACATCCTAGAACAGGGGTCAGCAAGCAGGGGGCTGGTCCACTGTCCCTCAGACCTTGAAGGGGGGCGGACTATATTTTGGAGGGGGGGGATGAACGAATTCCTATGCCCCACAAATAACCCAGAGATGCATTTTAAATAAAAGGACACATTCTACTCGTGTAAAAACATGCTGATTCCTGGACCGTCCGCGGGCCTGATTGAGAAGGCGATTGGGCCGCATCCAGCGCCCGGGCCTTAGGTTGCCTACCCCTGTCCTAGAAGTGAGATTTGGAAGGGGCCTCAAGCATCATCTATTCCAACCCTCTGCAATGCAGGAATCTCAACTAAATCGAACATATGATGATATCCAAATGCGGCCAGCTTTTGTTTCACTGTGGTCCCCATTTGCATGACACATTTAGGAGAAATGTTAAATAACTGATCAGTCATTTTATTTGTATGCCACCTTTCCAAAGTTAACACCAAGGCAACTTAGGACATATTTTAAAAACTGCATTGCTACGAACATAACGGAAGTAGTTATAAACGAAACATCGAAAAGTACACAACCAAATTGAACCATTTCCAGATAATTCGTAATATCAAAAACCCAAGATAAAACTAGCGATAACTGCAACAAGCCACCCACTACAACAACCCCCAAACTAGGGTGGAAACCCAGCCAGATGGGCGGGGTATAAATTACCATTTTTGAGAGCTGTCATTCAATGTTGATGGAAAAAACATCTTAAAGCCTTTCTTTTTTTATGTCATGCCCTTTTAACAAAAGTGAATACATCTGTTTGTGTATTAAACTTGTTTGATAATCTAATATATTAAATCAATAAATTGTGTATTTAATTACATAGAAGGCTGATCGCCGAAGAATGGATGCTTTTTGAATTGTGGTGCTGGAGGAGACTCTTGAGAGTCCCATGGACTGCAAGAAGATCAAACCTATCCATTCTTAAGGAGATCAGCCCTGAGTGCTCACTGGAAGGACAGATCCTGAAGCTGAGGCTCCAAGACTTTGGCCACCTCATGAGAAGAGAAGACTACCATGAGATTAATACCAGGTGAAGATACTCTCCCTTCTGTTGCATGTGGGGGAGAAGCAAGGGCTCCTCACCCCCCCAATTAAAAAAATGTGGGGAAAAACACCAAGCAGAAAATTATAATCATTTTCCTGTCAGTGTCCATCTGCCGTCAGCACATCGCCTCCTTGTCACAGAAAGTCCATTAAGAATATCCGGTGGGGAAGTATGGAGGGGGGGGGAGAACAGACCCTCACTTTAACCATCAAGACAAGATAATTACAGGCCACAGAGAGAGTGAGTTCCTTTAACGGACGGTGCCTGTCAGATTCCCCTCAAGTGAAAACAGAGGAAATGGCAGGAAGAAGGAACGGAACTTTCTTTTTAGGACTGATGGCTGTTATTTTTAAATGCAATTCCCCATGTGCTTGACCTTATGTCTGGACACTCTACCACCACAGATAGGGGGCAGGTTAGGTGATTTTTTTTGGGGGGGGGGCGAAATCGCCCTTGTATTGCAAAATTGCCCAGCAGAGAGATGGTAAGATGAGAAGAGCCTGCTGGATCGTCATGGATACAGAGGAATAGTGGGGGGGGGGCACCAGCTGGGGAAGAAGGGAGAGGTCGGAGAGACAAGAGGGAGAAAGCTGGGAGGAAGAAGTTGTCTGATTCGGAAGACGTAACAGGGTAGTGAGCGGTGAGAGTCTGTGGCAGAGAGCAGTTCAGAATCAGAGGCTGGGAGAAGGGAGCCCAAGAGGCAGAGAGGAGTCCTGGCTGGCGTCTCCCCGTCCTGTTGAGGTGAGCTCCCTTCCCACCTGGTTTCCCAGAACCAGGAGAGGGATGAAGCTGGAGGAGCAAAGAAAGACAGGCTCACAGGCGCAGTCTCCGAGTGCCTGGAAGAAGAAACCCTGGAGAGGAGGAGATGTAAGACAGCTCTGGGGAGGCAGGGACCTTAAGTCTTGGCAAGATCCGATGGAGGCGAGTTGCTCTGCTCGTGAGGCCCGAGACACTCCTTTGCAGACCCTGGTTTTGCTAATTCAAACTTGCTCCGTGTGATTTACTGCTGGCGCGCCCCTGTCAGTGCCATAGAATGGGGGCGGGGCAGGGGTGTGTGTTCCCGGGTGCAGAATCAGGGAGGGAAGTGGGTGCCCCCCCCCGCAGAGATCCTGGCTCCGGCAGCGAGGCCTGGGTGAATGCGGAGAGTGAATACCACCCTCTGCCCTCCACCCTCACCTGATCGTGGTCCGCCCCACCCCCCAGAGCCTGATTGAGTGTGTGTGTTTTCTTTTCTGAGCCTCATGGAGTGTGTTACTTTTCCCGAGCCTGACTTGAGTGGGTATAATAAGACTTTTAAGAAATCTGCCTGTCTTCTAAAAGCAGGCAGAGGGTATTTCAACATGAACACTTGTGCCTGGTTTGAGGTTACTCTCAGAGAGCCTGGAGAGCAGCAAAATTGATTTGCAAACATATGTCTGCAGTTAGGTACTCTCGGTATGAATTACCAACCCACCCCTTCGTTTTCATTTCTGTTGGACGGATATTATAGCATAGCTGCTTCCAACATTATAGCTAGCACGGTGTCAGCACTTTGATTACAATTAAAGCTCTTCAACACCATCTCTCTCTTTTGGCAAAAGGTTTATATAACTGTCTTAGAATGTGTTGATGCCTCAAATTTCTCCAACCTATTAAAAAAGAACAGAAAAAAAGAAAAGAAAAAAGAGCTGAGCACCAATGTTACCCCTGGTCCTGAATGGGGGTAATTGTGCCCCTGAAGGGCCAGGTGCGCAGCCTGAGTGTCATTTTGGACTCACAGCTGTCCATGGAGGCGCAGGTCAATTCTGTGTCCAGGGCAGCTGTTTATCAGCTGCATCTGGTATGCAGGCTGAGTCCCTACCTGCCCGCGGACTGTCTCGCCAGAGTGGTGCATGCTCTAGTTATCTCCCGCTTGGACTACTGCAATGTGTTCTACATGGGGCTACCTTTGAAGGTGACCCGGAAACGACAACTAATCCAGAATGCGGCAGCTAGACTGGAGACTGGGAGCGGCCACCGAGACCATAGAACACTGGTCCTAAAAGACCTACATTGGCTCCCAGTTACGTTTCCGAGCACAATTCAAACCTTTAAAGCCCTAAACAGCCTCGGCCCAGTAGACCTGAAGGAGCGTCTCCACCTGCTTCATCCAGCCCAGACACTGAGGTCCAGCTCCAAGGGCCTTCTGGCGGTTCCCTTGCTGTGAGAAGCGAGGTTACAGGGAACCAGGCAGAGGGCCTTCTCGATAGTGGCACCTGCCCTGTGGAACGCTCTCTCATCACATGTCAAGGAAATAAACAACTACATATGGTATATGAACGGCTTGGCTCCCAAACAAATTGGCTCCTGAACGCCGCAAACTGGGAAGCAAGTGTTCTGGTTTGTGAAGGTTTTTCGGAAGCCGAACATCCCACACAGCTTCTGATTGAGTGCAGGAAGCTCCTGCAGCCAATCGAAAGCCACACCTTGGTTTTCAAACCATTTTGGGAGTCGAACGGACTCCCAGAATGGATTAAGTTCGACAACCAAGATGTCACTGTATCCAACTTTCAGAAGACATCTGAAGGCAGCCCAGTTTAGGGAAGTTTTTAATGTGTGATGTTTTATTGTGTTTTTAATATTCTGTTGGGAACCGCCCAGAGTGGCTTGGGAAACCCAGTAGGAAGGGCAGGGTAAAAATATTATTATTATTATTATTATTATTATTATTATTATTATGCCTTAAAAACTTTGATAATCATTGGGGAAGGAGGAAAATATTTTTATCATCAGTATGAAAAGGCTGGTGTGTGAGAGTGTCTGTAAGTAGTTACTGACCTTTTTTTAGAGCATGAGACTCTTAAACTTAGGGTCAAGTGTTTGAGCCCCACATTGGGCAAAATGATTCCTGCATTGCAGGGGGTTGGACTAGATGACACTTGGGTACACTCCAGGGCTACAGTTCTAGGAGTCTATGATTAGGATATAAATATGAACACAAATGGGGCCCCCTCCTTCCTTGAACAGTATTTCGGGATTCAGATAACATTTCTTCAAAACACAATATCCCGTATTTTTGAGGGCAATGTGTGTTTCAACAGCAAGGAGGCTGTGACTTCCCTTCCACACTTTTCTGGTCTGAGGGGCCTGCAAACGAATCTCTCCCCGCCTCAAAAAATAAAATAAAAAATCAAATAACACATATGAGTGCTGAACTTCCAATGTGCTCTGCTAGATTTCCAGAAGTGGCTTTTATGTGGTGCAAAAGCTCAGATATAAGGTGGACCCGGATAGCACAGAAATGAGCAGTAAGCATGGACTCTACTCCCTCGGTTTTGCAGAAGTGGCTTCATTCGTCATGCGAAAGCTCACACTTGGTGCGGAAATTAGCGGTTAGGGAAACGAACTGCCGTGTGAAAGCAACCTTTTTTAAAAATATTTTTATTGCATTTTGCTTTCCATAGACATTTTCAATGCATAATTCGAACTAAACCTAAAGTCAAACAAATGCATAAAAATATATAATAACTAAATATCTTTCCCAACCACCCGTTCCCCATAATTGTTATACTACTAAAACATTATCAAACCTTAATATTCTAATCTTTTGGACTGACTTCCATCCACCATCTCAATTTGAGTCATTTTTCCTATCCTTAACTGCCTTCTTTAGAAGTTTTACCTTTTCTTGGAATTAACTTGTTTAATTAGAATAACTGTTTTGTCTTTTCGCAAAAGTTAGTCAAACCTTAACCCTAACCCAACCTAATGTCTATCATGGGTAGGCAACCTAAGGCCCAGGGGCAGGATCCGGCCCAATTGCCTTCTAAATCTGGCCCGCGGACGGTCTGGAAATCAGGGCGTTTTTACATGAGTAGAATGTGTCCTTTTATTTAAAATGCATCTCTGGGTTATTTGTGGGGCATAGGAATTTGTTCATCCCCCCCCCAATATAGTCTGGCCCCCCACAAGGTCTGAGGGACAGTGGACCGGCCCCCTGCTGAAAAAGTTTGCGGACCCCTGGTGTCTGTCTGTCGATGGATCTATCTATGTGATCTAACCATCTCTAATGATTTCTATTAATTAAGAAGAAATCCCTTCCCCCGCAATCATCTCCTCTCCTTTTCTGTTTAAGGTTTGTAAGAGACAGAAAAGGGAGAGAGAGAGAGAGAGAGAGAGAGAGAGGAAGGAGTGATGGCTTCATTAATTATGCAGAAAATGCAAAAAGGAGAGAAGGGGGGGTACTCACCCCACACCCCACCCAAAACCACCATCCTCTAGATAAGTTTAAAAGGAGGAGAAAACCCTTTTAGAACGGGGAGAAATTACTCCCCAAGGCAGATGAAATTTCTCTTGCAACTTCAAAGGACAATAAATTATTCAAATAGCTCTTGCCTTTTCACTCCCCCCCCACTTTCTCTCTTTTCTCCCCCCTCTTCATGATGCTATGCTCTTGAGTCAATTAAAGGGGTTTTTTGGGGTGGGGGGGGTGGAGCTGATACTTTAGAGTATCTTAAACTAGGCTAGTGTATAAATAAAATGCATATTCATATTTCTGTGTGCCTACTGTATATGGAAATAAATATCTTCCTTCTTCAACCTGCCTGCCTGAAAATGAACTGAGTAAAAGCTTGAAAAATCTGGGCAAATAGCCCCATTGACGTTCTTAACTAAAACCATGGAGAGAAAAGCATTGGGAGAAACCACTGGGGGGAAAGCGATGACAAACCTAGGCAGCATCTTAAAAAGCAGAGACATCACCTTGCCAACAAAGGTCCGTATAGTTAAAGCTATGGTTTTCCCAGTGGTGATGTATGGAAGTGAGAGCTGGACCATAAAGAAGGCTAATCACCGAAGAATTGATGCCTTTGAATTGGTGCTGGAGGAGACTCTTGAGCAGGGGTGTCAAACTCAAATTCATCGGGGGCCGCATCAGCAGTTTGGTCACCCTCAAAGGGCCGGTTGTGTCTGTAGGACTATGTGTCCACTCTTTATTATCATAAATTATTGTCACTGCATTCAATTATTACTGTTTTTTGTAATAATGTAAGCTCATTCCCGCCCCTACGCGGATCACATTCCTGCGTCGTGGCGCGTGTGTGGGAGGGGATGTAAACGAGGGAAATTTGAACAAAAGGTGGGGATCGACGGCTTCCGGGGGGGGGCGGTTCAACTAAACCTTCGGCAGGAAGGAGAAAGCCACTGCTGGGATTAAAAACCTGCAGATGGAAAGAGGGCTTCCCTCTCCCGCCCTGCGCACACCCAAACCCCGCTAGGCAGGATGCCACACGCTGCAACCCACCCCATGCTTTGGAGAGGGGCAGGAACATGCGGTGCAGCGCCAACTCCCTGCTTTGCTTTTGCATCCTCCCTCCTCGCGCTGAGGGAGGGCAGCGGATTTCCCGAGGAAGGCGGCGGCAGCCCCAGCGGACGTGCATCTTCGCCTCAGAGCTGCTCTTCACCCCACCCGCGCTGTTGTTGTCTTTGCTGCCGCCTCTCCCTACCGGGACTGCAGGCAGAGGAGGCTTGAAAACCTCCCCCCCCCAAAAAAATTCCCCTCCCACCTACTCAAACCGCGAGGCGACTCCATCTGGAGCCCTACATCACGAGGGGCTAAGAGGAGGCGGCGGCAGAGCGGGAAGAGCAGGAACCCGTGCCGCCGCCGCCTCCCTCCCAGCCGCCCCCCGGGGAGCAGCTCCGCTGGAACTGAGAAGCCAAAGGGCGGCTCGGGGGTGGGGGGCAGAGCAAAAGCCATGCACCCTCCCAAGTGTCTATGAGGAGAAAACGGGGGAAACCCAGCTCCATCAAGAGAGCGGCTGTTGCACTTCGCCTACTTCCCCCTCAGGCTCACTCCGCGTCCCTTTCGCCCGCTCGCTCGCCCACCTCCTGGAAGCAGCCAAGGAGAGGAAGGGAAGCGGCGGGCGGCGACTCCCAAGTGATGCCTCACTCGCTCTCGGAGACAACAGCAAAGCCCGCCAAAAAAAAATCCAGCGCTGCTCCGTCCCGGCACCAACTTTGCCAGCGGCGCCTGTAGGGCTTTCCTACCTCCTCGGCGGGCTTCCTCCTCCTCCTCCTGCATCTCACTTCCCCGTCTGGCCGCTGTGCCACCGCCTCCCTCAGCCTCATTCGAAATTGAAATTCCCTGGCCAAGGCCGTCAGCGCGGCTCCAGCGCCCCGGCCTCTGCCTGCAGCCCTGCCCCCGGTTTTGACCCTCGGCCAATCGCAGGCTCCAGAACTACTATTAGTGGTTACTGTCGGCGGCGGCTACGCGGGCCACATGATGAGGTCTGGCGGGCCGGATTAGGCCCCCGGGCCTTGTGTTTGACACCCGTGCTCTTGAGAGTCCCATGGACTGCAAGAAGATCAAACCTATCCAGTCTGAAGGAAATCAGCCCTGAGTGCTCACTGGAAGGACAGATCCTGAAACTGAGGCTCCAATACTTTGGCCACCTCATGAGAAGAGAAGACTCTCTGGAAAAGACCCTGATGTTGGGAAAGATGGAGGGCACAAGGAGAAGGGGACGACAGAGGACAAGATGGTTGGACAGTGTTCTCGAAGCTACGAACATGAGTTTGACCAAACTGCGGGAGGCAGTGCAAGACAGGAGTGCCTGGTGTGCTATGGTCCATGGGGTCATGAAGAGTTGGTCACAACAAAACAACTGAACAAAAAAAAAAGGTAAAGGACCCCTGACAGTTAAGTCCAGTCGCGAACAACTCTGGGGTTGCGATACTCATCTCACTTTTACAGGCTGAGGGAGCTGATGTTTGTCCACAGACAGTTTTTCCGGGTCATATGGCCAGCATGACTTTAGCCGCTTCTGGAGAAACCAGAGCAGCGCACGGAAATGCCGTTTACCATCCTGCCGGAGCGGTACCTATTTATCTACTTGCACTGGTGTGCTTTCAAACTGCTAGGTTGGCAGGAGCTGGGGCCGAGCAATGGGAGCTCACCCCGTCGCGGGGATTCGAACCACCGACCTTCCGATCGGCAAGCCCTAGGCTCAGTGTTTTAGACCACAGCGCCATCCGCATCCCTAACATCATCATCAACAACAACAAACTAAAACCATGCTGCTGGCCTTTCCTTCCATAAGACACCAGTTAAGGGTGCCCTGGTTGGATTGGACAGAGAAGGCTGACCGAACCCGCTCTCCTGCTTCCAATAGGGAATGGCCTCTGCACAGGCCAGAAACAAGAACATGTAGAAAAAGAAACTGATTCCACAAAAATGCAAAAAAAGAAAAAAAGAAGAGAGCAATTTTCAACTACTGGTCTATTAACACTGGGCTGGCTAGTGCAAGCATGCAGCTGTAGCCAATGCGAGTCACATTCAGGCTAAAGGGTAACTGAAATGGTCAGGGGTATGGGGAAAGTCTGCTGCATTCGCCTCCAAGGTGGTGTAGTGGTTAAGAGCGGCAGACTCGTAATCTGGGGAACCGGGTTCGCTTCCCTGCTCCTCCACATGCAGCTGCTGGGTGACCTTGGGCTAGTCACACTTCTCTGAAGTCTCTCAGCCTCACTCACCTCACAGAGTGTTTGTTATGGGGGAGGAAGGGAAAGGAGATTGTTAGCTGCTTTGAGACTCCTTCGGGTAGTGATAAAGTGGGATATCAAATCCAAACTACTCCTTCACCACCACCTCCTCCTCCTCCTCCTCCTCCTCCTCCTCCTCCTCTTCTTCTGACCCCCTGCTGAAATAGTTTGCTGACCTGTGTTCTAAGCTTTGCTTCAAGTCACACCCATATTTAGGTGGCGCTAAGAGAACAGATGGGATGGGGATGGCGCTGTGGGTTAAACCACTGAGCTTAGGGCTTGCTGATCAGAAGGTCGGCAGTTCGAATCCCCGCGACGGGGTGAGCTCCCGTTGTTCGGTCCCAGCTCCTGCCAACCTAGCAGTTTGAAAGCACATCAAAGTGCAAGTAGATAAATAGGTACTGCTCCGGAGAGAAGGTAAACGGCGTTTCCATGCGCTGCTCTTGTTCACCAGAAGCGACTTAGTCATGCTGGCCACATGACCCGGAAGCTGTAAGCTGGCTCCCTTGGCCAATAAAGTGAGATGAGCGCCACAACCCCAGAGTTGTCCGAGGCTGGACCTAATAGTCAGGGGTCCCTTTACCTTTAAGAAAACAGATACAGTATCTGGAAAGTTGCATGGAGGAGTTTGGGGAGCTCCCGTGGCTGCTGCTGCTGCTTCTTCTTCTTCTTCTTCTTCTTCTTCTTCTTCTTCTTCTTCTTCTTCTTCTTCTTCTTCTTCTTCTTCTTCTTCTTCTTCTTCTTCTTCTTCTTCTCCTCCTCCTCCTCCTCCTCCTCCTCCTCCTCCTCCTCCAAGGATTTGGCGGCTAGGCACCAATCCATGGATTCCTCTCATTCTGTTTTAAAGCCATTCATGACCCACAGTGTCCAGAGTAGGGTGGTGGCTCAGCTTAACAACCTCCCCCCTGCTCCCCCAATACAAAACAGCATGGAGCTTCTACATTGCATGACTTGTGAGAAAGTAAGAAGAGTCTGCCAGATCAGGACAGTGACCCATGCAGACGCCCCTGGGAAATCAGCAAGCAGGATTTGAACACAAGAGCAACTCTCCTCTCTTGTGGTCTCCAGCAACTGCGATTTGGAAGCATTGCTGGGAGTAGAGATGTAAAATTTCTGGAAATTTTGAAGCTCGGAACCCCCCCCCCCGGCTTTTTTCCGGGGGGAAACAGAAATTTTTGGGAAAATTGAAAAAAAATGCTACATTAGCACTTCTTTTCCAGATTGAAAGTCACTCTGTTACTTTAGAAACATAAAATATAGCTATGGACAATTTTAATGGGCATAAAATTATCACAACTAGCATATTAAAAATATAGTGTATCCAAACAGGAACTGAAATTTAACTTTTCATCCATCACGGTTTGCTATGCAACACGCTTACTCCACCTCCCATGTTTTGCCCATGAGACCTTAGGTATTTCCTCACACTGATGTGTGTGGTCTGTTAACCACTTTAGCTACTACTATATGCTTAAATTAGTTTTATTTCACTTTTTAAAGACTGTTTTACAGCATTTAATGTTTAAAATATTTTCATTTCTTTTTTTCTTTCATAACACTTCTCTGATTGCCACAACAACACATATACTTTAAGGCTCACTGGAAGGACAGATCCTGAAGCTGAGGCTCCAATACTTTGGCCACCTCATGAGAAGAGAAGACTCCCTGGAAAAGACCCTGATGTTGGGAAAGATGGAGGGCACTAGGAGAAGGGGACGTCAGAGGACAAGATGGTCGGACAGTGTTCTCGAAGCTACGAACATGAGTTTGACCAAACTGCGGGAGGCAGTGGAAGACAGGAGTGCCTGGCGTGCTCTGGTCCATGGGGTCACGAAGAGTCGGACACGACTAAACGACTAAACAACAACAAGGTGCTGCTGGAAGGAATTTTTTTATTTTGTTTCGACTACGTCAGACCAACACGGCTACCTACCTGCAACTAATTTATATAGACCTTTCCCTCAAAGGGGCGTCGCTCCATCATTTTGGCTGTTCTTTTCTAACCTAATCCAAGCCCGTCCAAGAGCCAATCTTAAAACGTTCAGAGGAATCACGCGGCTCCACTCTGTTGCAGCCCTGTTTTTTAACTCCAGCTGAAGAACCTGCCAAGGGTTCCCTTTGCTCACCTTGTCCTCTTGCGTCCCCCCCCCCATCTGACTTATTTATATAGCACTAATGGAGGGATGGAAGTGTCGGGAGAAATCATGACATCACTGCGACTTGATTTAATTTGAGCAAGCAGTTAAACAAGGTGACACTCCAGCTTAATTCAGTGTCCTTGGACGTAAAAGAAACAGAGAGCGAGAGAGAGCGAGAGAGAGAGAGAGAGAGAGAGAGAGAGGGAGAGAAATGGGGGACGATGGCAATAGGAACTGTCCCAAACTCTCCCACCACAACAGCATGAAACACGGGAGAAGGAACCGCCAACCAGAGACAGAAGATTTTGGGGACAGCCTCCCCAAAACAGTAAGTGCATGTCTTTCTGTGGGGTTTTCTATCCCCAACCCAACTAGAACCAAACAACACCAGCCGGACAAGTTCACAGAAAGGTACCTTAGGGCAGAACCAGCCTTAAAGGGCTCAAGCAAGCGATTCAAGCCACATACTTAAAAGAGACATCAGGTAACCAAGGTAGCGTCTCCCCGTTTTGCTTTTTCAAATATGGCATCCCTGCAAATACACACCAAGGACAACTCTCACCCAGGCTGGCAACTCTCACGACTCCAGATGACTCACGTACATGAATTCCTCCGGGACCCAGGTCAAGGTGTCCCCACCACGGAGACAACAATCAAGGGTCAATCCACACAAAGGAACACAGCAAGCATCCTTATACCAGGGTCGGGCAGTTAATACTTTAGCCGCAATCTATTTACCCAAGAGCAAACCTTACTGAGTTCACTGGGAGTTACTTCTGAGCAGACTTGTAAAGGATTGTGCTGTTAAGCCCACTTGAAAAATGAGGAATAAATCTGGAGATACCTGGAATGGAATCTAGGCCCTTCTGGAAGCAAAGCAGGAGCCCTACCACTGAGCAAAAGTCTCTCCCCAACAAGCACATTAAGTTACCTTCTTCCAGGTGGGGCTGCTCCTCCATTGACAAGACTGAGCCAGCAGTAAAGCACACTGTGCAAGTTGGAGTTAATGCTTTATTAGCAAAAAGACAGGATCTGCACAGGGGTTTCAGGCCTAATGAGCACAGCGACCCATCTCTGGCAAATATTGCCCCCCCTGAAGCAGCTGCTGAGACTGAAAGTCTCCAGCTCCCCACAGCTGCCGAAGTCTCCTCCTCTGCAGGGTTCCCCTCATGCAATCGGAGACTGTGCCCGCATGGAACTAACTTCTCCCCTGCCCTCTTCATCCCTCTCCTGGTGCTGGGAGACCAGAGGGAAAGGGAGCTTGTTGCAGCAGGCCAGGGAGACACCCATGCCTCTTCACCAGCCGGACTCATCTCTGCCTCTTTGCCTCCCTCCTCTCCCGTTTCAGCTTCTGCCCCTGAGTCTGGACTGTTCTCTGCTATAGGCTCTCCCTGCTCACTAAGCCCTGTTGCCTCTTCAGCTTCTGACACCTCCTCCTCCCAGTCTTCTCCCTCCCTTCTCCCTCTGACTACTCATTGCCATTCCACCACCCCTCCCCGGGCTCTGAGCCTTCTTCCCTTGCGGGTCCCCCAGCTGGTGCCTCCCACCATTCCTCTGCATCCAATCGGTCCACGGCACCTATCTAGCTCAGTACTGTTCACTTTGACTGGCAGCAGCTCTCCAGGGTCTCAAGCACTAAAAAGGTCTTGTCTTTCTCAACTTGGGAGCAGCTGCAGAAAAGGCTCTGTCTCTTGTGTCACCACCAACCACGGCCTCTGAAGTAGATGGGACCTAGAGATGGTGCTCATCTGAAGATCTTAGCACCCATTTGTAGAGAGATTTGTCATGTTGGACTGCTCATGTTGTTCGGATGCCTATCGTCTTCCAAAGCAAGTCCTACTCTATTCCAAACTTAAAAATGGAAAGCGTAATCCTGGTGGTCAACCAAAGAGGCTTAAAGACTGTCTCAAGGCAAATCTTTAAAAATGTAGTACAGTGGTACCTCTACTTACGAATAACTCTACTTACGAATGTTTCTACTTACGAATGGATGGAGCTCCGTCCGCCATCTTGGATGCGGTTTAGATAGGATTTTTTCTACTTACGAATTTTTAGATAGGGTTGCTTCTACTTACGAATTTTTTTCTCCCAATGCATTCCTATGGGATTCGACTTACAATTTTTTTCGACTTACAAATGTGCGTTCGGAACGCATTAAATTCGTAAGTAGGGGTACCACTGTATAAACACTGACAAACTGGGAAACACTGGCTTGCGAGCACTCCAGTTGGAGAACAGCCTTTACCAAAGGTGTCGTGGGCTTTGAAGACACTCTAACTCAGGATGAAAGGGAGAAACGTACTAAGAGGAAGGCACACTTGGCAAACCCTCACCATGACCAACTCCCACCCAGAAACCAATGTCCCCACTGTGGAAGGATGTGTGGATCCAGAATTGGCCTCCACGGTCACTTACAGACTCACTGTTAAGACCAGGCACCCCCAAACGGCGGCCCTCCAGATGTTTTGGCCTAAAACTCCCATCATGATCCCTAGCTAACAGGACCAGTGGTTAGGGATGATGGGAATTGTAGTCCAAAACATCTGGAGGGCCGAAGTTAAGGCCGTATTTATGGAAGACATAGAATCATAGAATCATAGAGTTGGAAGAGACCACAAGGGCCATCCAGTCCAACCCCCTGCCAAGCAGGAAACACCATCAAAGCATTCTTGACATATCGCTGTCAAGCCTCTGCTTAAAGACCTCCAAAGAAGGAGACTCCACCACACTCCTTGGCAGCAAATTCCACTGTCGAACAGCTCTTACTGTCAGGAAGTTCTTCCTAATGTTTAGGTGGAATCTTCTTTCTTGTACAATCTTACTCAACTATGAGGGATTGCCAAAGAAGAAGAATGGCTCTATCAGCTCATCTACATGGAGTTCTTAGGTTTTGGGGACTCTTCTCCCCCACTCTCACACACCAACAGAGACCCGCTGCTTCAAATCCCTAAGAGTAAAAAAACACGCAATAACAAAGAGCACCTCGAGAGCATGCAAAGAGTTTCCCATTCATCCACACCCAGACCTGAGGATATGTTTTAAGCGAAGAATGTGCAATTACAGAAAATGAGCATACGATACTAGAATAGATTGTGGGGTTTTGGGGGTGTATGTGCTTCACTTACTTTCAGCGGTGCAGCCCACCAGCAGCAAGTAGACGAGGTTGACAAGGGGGAGCAGCAGCGTTAATCCAGAGGCAGGATTCATGCTGGTGGCGGGTGGAGGTCTCTGACCTCGGCCTGGCGGCCCCCCCAGTTTAGCAGAACTCACAGCGCCTCTGGAACGGCGTCAAGACCTGTGGAGGGATGGAAAGAGAAGCAAGTTTAGATTGTGAAGGGTTTCCAAGGGGGCCACTGTATAACAAACACTCTGATCTCCAAGAGCAGGGGCCAGCACACTTTTTCAGCAGGGGGCCGGTCCATTGTCCCTCAGACCTTGTGGGGGCCAGACTATTTTTTTGGGGGGGGAACCTGAACAAATTCCTATACCCCACAAATAACCCAGAGACGCATTTTAAACAAAAGCACACATTCTACTCATGTAAAAACACACTGATTCCCGGACCGTCCGCAGGCGGTCAATCGTGAGAAGGCGATTGGGCCAGATCCGGCCCCCGGGCCTTAGTTTGCCTACCCATGTCCAAGACCAACAGAAGATCCCCTCCGCCATGCGAAATAAGCTCACAAACAAGGCACGAAAGGTGGTAGCCTCTCCCTTCTCTTTCCCCCTGATCAGCAGCCAAGAATTCCCACAGTCTGCAGCCACCGGTCACTTCCAGGCTGGACTACTGCAATGCTCCGAGCATAGGGCTGCCCTTGGTCCCAGGCTGCTAACAAAAGTCGCAAGCGCTGCAACCTTTCGCCACAAGAGAGCTGCCTCTCTAGGGCAGCCAGGATAGCCCTGGGATATGTGGCTTCCCATGACGACCCAACATAAAAAAAAAAGATCAAGACTTGGGTGCCCTGGGAAAATCACATTTCCCAAAGCCCCTTCCAGAGACACGCGAAACGGCCGATTACATTTCCCGTCTTGCTCATGTGCAAATTTTTAAAAAAACCTCCGTACCTAATTTTGGGCTTTTCAGAACACATTAGGAGCAACCTAATGAGACGGCGAGAGAGAGAAAACAGCCTTAAGGGTTCCTATCGGGCACATTTTTGGCACTTTCCTCAGCATGCGATTTTAATAGGGCACTGGGTCAGAATGGGGAAAATATACATATATATATACTTTGGAAGATTGGAAGGCATTCAAAAAACAATTAAATTTCCGAGCGGGAAAGATGTGCAGCCACATCTTGGATTGTTGTTTACATTGCATCATCAATGCATACTTCAGTTTATGAAGAGGGGAGGTCCCTGCCCGGAGGAGCTTACAATCTGAAATCATAAGGGAGGCAGCAGAGGAAGGGAGGGCGGGAATAAAGAGGAGAAGCATAAAATTGCAGAATAGTCAATTTGGAAGGAAGCGCAAGGGCATCTAGTCCAACCCCTGTGGTGCAGGAATCTCAGCCAAATATCCCCCGGCAGATGGCCTCCTAACTTCTCTTTAAGAACTGCCATGCAGAGATTGTTTCAGGTTCTGTGGTCTTAGCAGCACTAGCTTTTCAGCTGACCCCAAGGAACCCCAACCAGGTTCTGCAGAATCTTTATTATAAAGCCCTGCGGCTAAGTTGCCAATTCAGGAGAGGAAAGCACAAGAACACAGACAATAATTTTTCTCTCTCTTGCGACTTCCCTGCCAAAAACAAATCCCAGAGTTGAATTTGGCTTAGGCATAGGCAAACTCTGGCCCTCCAGAGGTTTGGGACTACAATTCCCATCATCCCTGACCACTGGTCCTGTTAGCTAGCGATGATGGGAATTGTAGTCCCAAACCTCTGGAGGGCCGGTGTTTGCCTATGCCTGCCCTGGAGCAATTTTACAAAGTTGTCCACATCAGCTGCAGGCAAGCTGATCGACTCACACCCTGCACAGGTGAAGGGAAAGAGACCCAACACAAAATTTGCGTCACGGGCACTGGTCAATACACCCCAGTTAGTGGTTCTTCGCTGTTTCCAGCAGCTACAGCAGGTCTGGGGAAGCCCTTTTCAGCTCAAGAGCCGTGTTCCCATGTCGGTAAATTGCCAAGGGACAAGGGCCAGGGCAGTGGTGGGCGGGGCTAGAAGGCAAAAGTGGGAGGGGCCAGTCAAGGGCACATCGAAGTCAGGAAAAGAAACACTCAATGAGGATGTGATGTAGGACTGTGGCCTGGCGAGAGCCCCAGGGGCCAGGCACAGAGCCTCAAAGGGCTGCATTAGGCCCCCAGGCCCAAGGTCAGAGCGGGTTTTCCCAAACTTGGGTCTCCAGCTGCTTTTGGACTACAATTCCCATCACCCCTGCTAGCTAGGGATGATGGGAGTTGTGGTCCCAAAACAGCTGGAGACCCAAGTCTGGGGAAACCCTGGGTTAGAGTGTCAGACTAGGGGCAGGGAGGTCCGGGTTCAAATCTCTCCACTTAGCAGTGGTGCTCAGTGGGTGACCTTGGACCAGTTGCCATCTCCCTTCGCCTGGCCTACCTCACAGGGTTGGCGTGAGGAAAAGCAGGAAGAAAGAGGAAAACCATGTGCGCTTTCTTGAAGGAAAGGCAAGATGGGACTGTTAAAAAAAAAGGTGGGGGGGAGAGAAACTCAAAGGGATCCTGACATGATGGAGCAGGCAAAAAAGGTGAATGCAGAAGAACCATTTATTTCCACTTTCTCCTTTTTAAAAGAAGCTTCCCCGCTCCATTTCAAGCTAGTTCTTCTGTTTCAAGGGTAAGCTGAAAATGCATTCATATGCATTAATTGCTCCCATCCTCATTATATACATGAGCGCTTAATAATATGCAAAGGCCAAGGAATCTGTAGCATGCAAATACTTTATTTTTTAAAAAAGATTACTGCCTTCAGAACGCATTTCCTTTAAAATTTAAGCATCATACTTACGTTATTCTTACCTAAACCTGCCTCCCACCCCCTTCTCCCTTCACCCTCTTGCTTTGCGGGGTGGGGGTGGGAACCATCAAGCGCAATTTGCAGCGAGAAAAGCAAGTGTCACACTTTCCCCCCCAGAATCTCTTGCCCTTTAAACAAGCGCTCTGTTCCTTAGCTGAAAAGCATCGCTGTGTCCATAATTACCGCTCCTTCATCTCTATGCATGCGCTTCTCCGGCGCTCGGCTCCCGAAAAAGCACAAGCAGCTCAAAATGTCTCAGCTGGTTTTCTAAATATAAAACGAGGTCTCCTACATCTTTGGGAATTTTTAGAAGGTTTGTCTTCTGTTTGTTTCCTGTTCCCACCACCACCACATTTCCTGGATCCGACAACCTTCAGGGTGCTCTAGAGAACCTTGCACCAGCTCAGCATCAAGGGCCCCCAGGCCATTGTGGGAGGGTGAGCGTGTCAAAGCCGCAGCCGAAAGCCATCTACGTTTGCAGACCTGGGCCCCTTTGAAGAGGCGCAGCGTGCAAGCTCGGGACTTTAGGCCAGGCAAGCTGTGTCACCCAACGAGGCATTTTGGATGCTGTTTCCCGTTGCCAAAACCAGCAGAATTCGTGGCAAAGATCTCGACGGGCTCCAGCATCCCCCACCTCTGAATTCTTCAGCTGGATCCAAATCCATCCTACAGATTTAAAGGCATCTTTAAGCAGAGGTCTAGGAATAAGCTCAAGCAAGCAGGGTTCCTAATGAATGCAGAAATTTGGCTCAGAATAATTACCCCTCTTTCTCACAAACACGGAGCAGAGATCGCATCAAGCCTGCTTTCCCCAGACAGGGCAAAACCAGAACCTAGATCAGGCATCCCCAAACTTCGGCCCTCCAGATGTTTTGGACTACAATTCCCATCTTCCCTGACCACTGGTCCTGTTAGCTAGGGATCATGGGAGTTGTAGGCCAAAACATCTGGAGGGCTGCAGTTTGGGGATGCCTGACCTAGATGAACCGGCAAATGATAACCTAAGTCAGGGGTGGAAGGAGCAGGTGTGGCCCTTCAGGCCTCGCTACCTGGCCCTCGAAATCCTCCCGCAAGACATGCAAAACCTCCCCTGAATGCCAACCCCCCTCACTGGCCCTGCTTCCTACCCCCCCCCCACATTTTCGCCTGCCTGGAATGTGTCCTTGAATTCTGACAATGACTCTTGCTTGGGCAGGCAAAATTTGCATGTGTTGCCCCACCTCTTTTGCCTCTGGCCCCGCCCAACACTGGCATGTGGCCCTCAGAAGGGAATGTGGCTCTGGTCTTACTGATCTGACTGCCATGAAGTGGAGCAAACCATCTGGACCAGGCACCCCCAAACTGCGGCCCTCCCGTGGTGGTGGCTGTTGAGAGCTGCGCTCGCCCCGCATCGTGACCCGGCCGGCTTCCTTTCTGGCGGGTCATTGTTGAACATTGGCGGCCGCCAGGCACGTGACAATGCAAATCGCCCTTCTCGTCGCCGCATGTCGCGGCACACCAGCCAGCGTCTCGCGGCACACTAGTGTGCCGCGGAACAGCAGTTGAGAAACGCTGCTCTAACCCATGGGTATGCAAACTAAGGCCCGGGGAACCACACTGCCTTCCTAGAGTCCTTCTGCTGTGGGGCAGCTCCATAAACTAAGTAGGTAAATAAATAAATAGGGGGGAAGCCAAATGTCCCTTAGAGAAGGATATAGACTATTTTCCTTGAAGCTTGAATTTTGTTTAATTCTGGATTGTTTGACTTGATGCTTTAACCCGCTTTGAGATTTGTTTTCTTTAAAATATAAAGTGGTACAGAAATGAAATGAGGTGAATAATAAGAATAAGAATAAATCCCACTGCAAAAAAAAGGTGCCAAGACATTTCGAGTTGGTAACCATAACCTAGGTCCTAGGTTGAACTTGCCATTTGGCAATTAGCTTATATATATATATATATATCTGTGTTTCTACCACTGATAACAACTGAATTGACCCCACATAGTTCTCACTAGAGCTTGATGGAGGAAAGTAAAATTGCTCAGGGGTCAAAACATTTCATACTTGCGTACAGACACATATATTTCTACACCCTCCCATCATTATTTGCTGAGAGAGACCGGGGGGGGGGGGAGCCAATTCTGAATCCAGCTAAGTTAGGGAACTAGCTCTTCACTAGATCTCATCACTGGGAGAAGGGCTTGGATTAAAACAAAAAACAAAAACACCACAGGAAGCATTTGGGGAAGGAAGTTCCAAAGGAGGAGGAAACAGAATGAATATCGGTTCAGCGCGACACGTTTAAACAATTCAGGTGTAAGATAAAATGCATTCCTGGTTTTGGAAACTGGTGTCTGCGGGCAAAGAGTTATAAGCACCCTTTTGATCAGTTGTGATCAAAGCTAGCTATGTGCCATGGCTGAGAGAGACAGCATCAAGCAGAAACGGAATCCAAGAGTGTGTGTGTGTGTGTTATTATTTTTTTGTGTTTTATATTAAAAGGGGGAGGAAACTCACACAAAGGCTTCCATTTTAAAGTCCTGGGAGAAGGAGAGCGATTATCCGTTTCCACCTCTGCTTTGCAGCTGTCAAAAGAGGATGCAGAAGAAGGAAAACGAGGAGGGGTGGGGAGAATTCAGGATGCTAAGAATTCTCCCGTTCTCACAATATTTTGCCAACGAAACTGTCTTAGCAGGGGGAAACGGGGTGGCAGGACAGTTCTTGGTCCGGGAAAATTCAGAATTAAGGGCCAAAACATTTCCATTTCCAGTGGTCATCGCAAGAGATTGGGGATGTGTGTGAGCTGAAATGGTGAAAACGTTTCCCCATTTAGAGCACATTCCCTTTACTCTGACTGGGCTTTGTGATGGCGTAGCACAGACCGCCCTCGCTCTGATTGGGCTTCATGGTGACATCATATACAACAATCCCACTCTTACTGGGCTTCATGGTGACATTATACCTATTGCTCTTGCTCTGACTGGGCTTCATGGTGACATCGTACCTAATAATTTGATTCTGATTTGGCTTCATGAGGGCATTACACCTACTGTCCTCGCTTTGACTGGGCTTTCATGGTGACATCTTCCCTAACACCCTCACTCTGATTGGGCTTTGTGATGACATCACACCTTATAGAACCATAGAATGGTAGAGTTGGAAGGTACCCCTAAGGGTCCTCTAGTCCAACCCCCTGCAATGCAGGGATCTCAACTAAAGCACCCATGCTTTATATGCAAAACGCAGTTCACAAGCACTGAGCAAAAGGCATTTTTTACAATTATGATAGGAACTGCAGTTTGTTAAGGGTGGTGAGAGCTGTCCAAATTGCATTACCCCAGCGTTTCTCAACCGCTGTTCCGCGGCACGCTAGTGTGCCGCGAGACGTTGGCTGGTGTGCCGCGACTTGCGGCGACGAGAAGGGCGATTTGGGGAGAAGGGCAATCCCCAAAGCGAAGAAGACCTCAGGCCTGGCAGCTAGGCCTCTTCCCCACTCGCACCCCGCGCCGTCTCCTAGCAACCAGCCGTCGGCGGCGCTGATTGGCCGGCGCGGCTCCCGTCGCCATTTTCAAACGGCTTTTTTTTTTTTTTGCCGAGGCGGCCGGGCGGCCCTCCTCCCTCAGCCGCCGCCATTAACCATTCTCGTCCCGGGCTTAAGCGGAGGCGAGTCTGGTCTCGCCTGGCATGGAGAGCGGCCCTCTGGCTGAGAAGCCCCCTCTGAGGAGGAAGGGGAGGCGGCGGCAGTAGCAGCAAGCGCCGAGGCCCGCCGCCGCCGCGGGGGGGGCGCCTATGAGGCGCAGCGACCGCGGCGCGCTTCTATTCGAGACCCCCGGAGGGGCCCGGCAGGCCTCCTCCTCAACCGCCTCCTCCTGCGGGCGGTAAGTGCCCCCTCCCACCCCTGCCCTGGGTCCTTAGGGTGAGGGGCGGGTGACAAATAAATTCATGGTAATAGGAATACCGTGTTTCCCCTATTTTAAGACGTAGTCATTATATAAGCCATAGCAGGATTTTAAGCGTTCAGGAAATACAAGCCATACCCCGAAAATAAGCCATACCTCCTAGGAGCGAGACCGCTGAGGGAAGAGGAGGCGAAGGAGGCGCGCTCAGTGCTGTGGGGGCTGAGGCATGGTGCAGTGCCCCGAGCCTCTGGGAGCCGGTAAGAGCAGGAGGCGGCTTGCCAGGTCGGCATCCAGCAGTGTGCGCGGAGCACCCCGAGCCTCTGAGAGCCAGCAGAACGAGGAGGAGGCTTGCCGGGTCGTCGCCCAGCAGCGCGCGCGGAGCGCCCCGAGCCTCTGGGATTGTTGTTGCTGCTGCTGGCTGCCGGAGGCTCGGGGCGCTCCGCGCGCGCTGCTGGGCGACGACCCGGCAAGCCTCCTCCTCGTCCTGCTGGCTCTCAGAGGCTCGGGGTGCTCCGCGCGCCCGAGCCAGCAGCCTAGCTTCTCTTTTTTTCCCTGCCCGAGGCAGCCTGCCGCCCCGCTACCGGAACTGGCGGCTGCAGAGCGGAGCGCTCTGCAGCGCCAGGCGGAGCGCAGCGGCCTGGCCTCTTTTTTTTCTTTTTTGCCTGCCGCCCCGCCACCGGAACCGGCAGCTGCAAAGAGGAGCGCTCCGCAGCGCCAAGCGCTCGGAGCGCCCTGCAGCGCTGGGCGGAGCGCAGCAGCCTGGCCTCTTTTTTTTTTTTGTCTGCCGCCCGCCACCGCAACCGGCAGCTGCAAAGAGGAGCGCTCCGCAGCGCCAAGCGCTCGGAGCGCCCTGCAGCGCTGGGCGGAGCGCAGCAGCCTGGCCTCTTTTTTTTTTTTGTCTGCCGCCCGCCACCGCAACCGGCAGCTGCAGAGAGGAGCGCTCCGCGATCGCTCCTCTAGACCACCTTGCCGAGAGCCTCCAGCCTTTCAAGCGGCAATGCTCAGGCGCCCGAATGGGAAGAGAGACCCCCCCTTGCCAGATTCTGAGCGCTCCCTGCTCCCCGATGGATTGGGCAAAATCCGGCGCGCAGCGCAGGCGCGGGATGAAAGGCACGATCCAGCCTCGGCAGCCCTAGCGACGGCGAGGGGGGCGTTGCGAGCCATTTAAAGCTGTGGCCGTTGCTTCACTGCTTTTTAGCCCCCTGTCCGGCAGCTTTCTGTGTCCTTTTTGTGGTGCGTGAGGAGCGCTGCTATCGGGCTGCGCTCCGGCTGCCTTTCTACCCCCCCCAGTTGTTTAGTGGCTTTTGCGGCACATGAGGAGCACTGCCATTAGGTGAGGAGGAGCACTGCCATTGGGACGCGCTCCGGACGTTTTTTCTAAACCCCCCAGCGGTCTGGCTGGCTTCTCCTGACTTCGCAGGGTGCTGCCAGCCCAGCAGCAGCAACGCCGGCCACGGCAGGAGGAGGCAGGAACCACTAAGACACCCCCCGAAAATAAGCCATAGGCTTATTTTCTTGAGTAAAATCATTATAAGACGGTGTCTTAAAATGTGGGAAACACGGTAATAGTAATCGACGAGGGGGGGGCAGGCAGTGTGAGGTGCTGGGGGTGTTGACCCCCTCCCCAATATTATTTGCTTCAAAAGGAGGGGGGCATAAGAGCCTTCAGCCCCCTACCCGTCACAGGGATGATCTGATTGCATCGCCACCACCACAATCATTATTGATTACAGTACTATTGAACCCCAGGCCCAGTTTTCTCCCCGAAAAGGGGAGGGTGGCACAGAGTTGGTGTGCCTCGTGATTTTTTTCATGGAACAAGTGTGCCGTGGCCCAAAAAAGGTTGAGAAACACTGCATTACCCAACAGCTCTTGGCTGCCTTTATAAACAACAGTTCCCAGGATTCTTTGCGGGAAAACCATGGCTGCTTATAGTGGCACAACGCTGCTTTAGATGGGCCAGGAAATAATGCATGATTCAAAATTCTCTAAATTGAACAATGGAAATGTTTTTGGGTATAATTTTTACCTAACCCTTTCCTATGATCTTTGTACAGGATTTTAGAAAAGTTTTTTTTCCCCGATTCAGACTCGAGTGCGAAATATTGCGCTTGATGGATTAATTTTATTTTTGTTAAGGAATGGTGGGATTCCTTAACCCCTCTGTATATTTCAGAACTAGGGGGAAAAAGAGAGAGAGCAAGTCCTCTCCTACACATGATCTTAACCAAAAAGCCGAGAAGTGAGTACGCACCGGGAAATGATAGGAAGTCCAATTTTACTCTTTTCATTTATGTTAGTAAATAGGTAAGAAAATAAGAGACAGTAAAAATATAACCTAAGTTAATTTTTTCTAAATATATGGAAATTGACTTGTATACGGTTTTTGTTTATACGGTTTATGTTTTTGTTTATTCAAGAAAATGTACATTATATATGTTATATAAGATTGTCAATAAAGCGCATATATATATATATATATATATATATATATATATACACACACACACACACACACTGTATATTCCTGCGTATAAGACTACTTTTTAACCCAGGAAAATCTTCTCAAAAGGTCGGGGGTCGTCTTATACGCCAGGTCGTATTTCTTATATGCCGAGTATATCCCAAACTCTATATTTTAACTGGAAAAGTTGGGGGCTGTCTTATACGCCGGAATGTACAGTGTGTGTGTGTGTGTGTGTGTGTGTGTGTGTGTGTGTGTACACACACACACACACACACAAGTCCTTTAAATAAAAAACCCAAAATGTTAAGGGTAAATAAACTATGGGACTCAGATAAGTTGGTGATGGCCCCCAACTTATCTGGGTTTAAAAAGAGGACTGGGCAAATTCATGCAGGGGGTGCTTATTTCCAGCAATGGTCTTTCTCCACAACTGGAGGCAGCAATGTTTCTGAATGCAACCACAGGAGGAGAGAGATGTACTCTTGCGCTCAGGTCCCGACTGTGGGCCTCTTCCGTTCTTACAATAATCTGGAAAGCAACAACCCCTGTTTGGAAGCAAATGGGAAAGGGGGAAGCTCGTTCCCTTCTCTCTCTCTCTCCCCCCCCCCCAATTCCATCTCTCTAAATCCTGCCTCTTAGCTCTTTGCGGATCTGCGGACATATGCCCAGCCTTTTCTCCGAGGCATCATTTTGATGTATCCGAACCGTATTATGTTTCTGAGGGACAGCTGAGGCATGGAGGATTAATGCCTTGCGACGTGTGTCCAGCGCTCCTTCGACAGAAGCCGCTCGCTCGCCTGATATGATATCTTATGATTTCATTAAGGGTTTCGAGGGCCGGATAATCCGGCAGGCGGGGACTCTTGCTTGCCAACCTTTCCTCTGTGTCCCCCCCCCCCCAAAACAAAATGATGTGGAGCCTCTGCGTGACTTGTAAGACAAACAGTGGCCAAAGGCCCATAGGAACCTCGGGATCCAGGTAGACTGCCTCTGGATGGGGAGGTTCCATAAAAACACAAAAAGAGCCTGGCTCCTGGATCAGGCCGGTGACCCATCTAGTCCAGCATCCTGTTTTCACAGTGGCCAACCAAATGCCTGTGGGAAACCGGCAAGCAGGATCCGAGCACAAGAGCCCTCTCCCCTCCTGCGGTTTCCAGCAATTGGTATTTAGAGGCCTTCAGAGTGCTATTAGCTGCCGATAAGACTTATCCTCCATCCATGGCCTCGTGGCAGAGAGTTCTGCAGTTTAAAAATGTGCTGTGTGAAGAAACATTTCAGCATCCACACTGACTGCCTGTTTTTATATGAACCTGCCCGGACCCTGAGATCATCCTCTGAGGCCCTTCTTTGTATGCCTCCTCCACAAGAGGTCCGGAGGGCGGCAAAACGAGAACAGGGCCTTTGCTGCAGTGGCTCCCCATCTGCGAGATGCTCTCCCCAGGGAAGTTCGCCTGGCGCCTTCATTATACGCCTTAAAGCGCCAAGTGAAAACGTTCTTCAACCAGGCCTTGGGCTGATTGACATACAATGCCCTTTTAAAAAGTTGTGGAAGTGGGGGGTGGGGTGGGGTGGAGGTGGGATTATTGCTTTGTTTCTGTTCTTATTTTTATTATGCGTTTTGTGTTTTTATATTGAAATTCTGTGGTGAGCTGCCCTGAGATTCAAGAAGGATACAGACAAGCTGGAACGTGTCCAGAGGAGGGCAACCAAAATGGTCAAAGGCCTGGAAACGATGCCTTATGAGGAACGGCTTAGGGAGCTGGGTATGTTTAGCCTGGAGAAGAGAAGGTTAAGGGGTGATATGATAGCCATGTTCAAATATATAAAAGGATGTCATGTAGAGGAGGGAGAAAGGTTGTTTTCTGCTGCTCCAGAGAAGCGGACACGGAGCAATGGATTCAAACTACAGTACAAGAAAGAAGATTCCACCTAAACATTAGGAAGAACTTCCTGACAGTAAGAGCTGTTTGGCAGTGGAATTTGCTACCAAGGAGCGTGGTGGAGTCTCCTTCTTTGGAGGTCTTTAAGCAGAGGCTTGACAGGCATATGTCAGGAATGCTTTGATGGTGTTTCCTGCTTGGCAGGGGGTTGGACTGGATGGCCCTTGTGGTCTCTTCCAATGATTCTATGATTCTATGAGATCTATGGTAGGGTGGTAATTTAACTAAATAATAATAATAATAATAATGGAAAAGACCCTGATGTTGGGGAAGATGGAGGGCACAAGGAGAATAATAATAATAATGGCTCTTGCTGCATTCGTGCGAAGATACCAGCCGTAAACAGGTGACCCAGACAATGTCTTCAATAAGCACTGAATTAAGAGTGCCTCAATAGTTTTTCCTCACTGCCCTCCTGTATGATGACATTACCAAGAAACAATTAAGATCCGTCTGCTTCTCTCTCTCTCTCCTTCACATTTCAGCAGAACCGGATCCAAAGGCGACTGCCCAATAGGGGTAGGAAATGGTTGCTCATCAGACTTCATTACGGGGAAAGCTTGCTGGATCCCACAAGAGGACACAGACGACCTCTCAGCAGCCCATCTCTCACCCAGGGAAGGGGACTTTTGGTTTAACAGCCTGCCGTCCTTCCAAGGTGGCAACGAGCCAGTTGGGAAGGAGGCCAAGCCGCCGAGGTCTCTCCCCGGGTCTCGCACGCAAGCCGCCATCTTGTCAACAGAAGCTGCTGTTCCTTCCCGTTGCCCGTTGTGTTTCTCTCACAACATCAGCGCACAATGATGCCTTGCATTTCAGTGAAGGAGCAACTGAGCCACACCGCCAGCTCACACAACTTGCAAGGCCTGAGGGCAGGGGACAGGGAGGCCACAAAATTCTGGACCAGCCACAGGCCTTAAAACCTACCCATCATGTGGCTTGCTGGTTTAATGGTTGATGAGGGCAATGGACAAGGCAGTCCAGCATCCTGTTCTCACAGTAGCCAACACTGCGAAATCAGTAAGCAGGATCCGAGCACAAGAGGCCTCTCGCCTCCTGGGGTCCTGGTGTTCAGAAGCCTCGCTGCCTCCGATTGCAGAGGCAGAACGCAGCCATTTCGGCTATTACCGTAGTACGGTAGCCACGGATAACAGAAGTCTAGTGTCCAGATCAAGGGAAGGAATAAAGGTAAAGGTAAAGGGGACCCCTGACCATTAGGTCCAGTTGCGACCGACTCTGGGGTTGCGCGCTCATCTCACATTATTGGCCGAGGGAGCTGGCGTATAGCTTCCAGGTCATGTGGCTAGCATGACAAAGCCGCTTCTGGCGAACCAGAGCAGCACACGGAAACGCCGTTCACCTTCCCGCTGTAGCGGTACCTATTTATCTACTTGCACTTTGACGTGATTTTGAACTGCTAGGTTGGCAGGAGCTGGGAATGAGCAACGGGAGCTCGCCCCATTGCTGGGATTCGAACCGCCGACCTTCTGATCGGCAAGCCCTAAGCTCTGTGGTTTAACCCACAGCGCCACTCGCGTCCCTAGGGAAGGAATAGTCCTGCTCTATTCTGCCTTGGTCAGACCACACCTGGAATACAGTGTGCAGTTCTGGGCAGCACAATTTAAGAAGGATATTCATAAAATTGGAAGGGACCCTGAGGATTATCTAGTCCATATGGGCAGTTGTTCCATACGGGGATCAAACCAAGCCTTGTTAGGAACACTTGAAGGAGCTGGGTATGTTTAGCCTGGAAAAGAGGAGACTAAGAGGAGATATGAGAGCCATCTTCAAATATATTATGGCCTGCCACATGAAAGGTGGAGCAAGCTTGCTTTCTGCTGCTCTGGAGGGGAGGACTTGAACCAAGGAGATTCCGACTAAACATACGGAAAAAACTTTCTGACAGTAAGAGCAGTTCGACAGTGGGAAGTACTCCCTTGGAAGATGGTGGACTCTGCTTCCTTGGAGGTTTATAAGCAGAGGTTGGATGGACATCTGTCATGGATGCTTTAGTTGAGATTCCTGTATAGCAGGAGCCTCCCAACTCTGCAATTCTATGGTTCTATGATGCTATAACCTTGTAGCATCATCCCTCATGAATATGCCTTATCCTCTTTTAAAGCCATTAAAGTTGATGGCCCTCTTTGGCGCCAGCAGGAGCGAGTTCCACAGCAGCTACATGAAAGGAACAGGGCAACTCTTGGCACCCTTAACCAACCACAGCAAGTCATGGCCGCTCAATGTGGCACCCTGGCGCCTTAAATGAATGGTGTGAACGTGGCCATAAATTGCCCACTGATACATTGCCAAAGAAGCTGTGAGGAATGCAGAGGGACAAGCAATATTTTCAGGAGTCGGCCCTGGTGTTTTGGGGGCAGAGGCAGGACTATGTGACATGCGGGTGGCGCCGCGGTCTAAACCACTGAGCCTCTTGCGTGTGTCGATCAGAAGGTCGGCGGTTCAAATCCCCGCAACAGGGTGAGCTCCCGTTGCTCTGCCCCAGCTCCTGCCAACCTAGCAGTTTGAAAGCACACCAGTGCAAGTAGATAAATCGGTACCGCTCCGGCGGGAAGGTAAACGGCGTTTCCGTGCACTGCTCTGGTTTCGGTGTTCCGTTGCGCCAGAAGCGGCTTAGTCATGCTGACCACATGACCCGGAAAAACTGTCTGCGGACAAACGCCAGGTTCCCTCAGCCTGAAAGCGAGACGAGCGTCGCAACCCCCTAGTCGCCTTTGACTGGACTTAACCGTCCAGGGGTCCTTTACCTTTTTCACCTTTTTTATATGGCATGTAAGAAATGGTCATTCATTGCAAGGTGGGAACCCCGAACTGCTCTCCCCACAAGCCTGGCCTCTCTTTGTGTTACACCTGTTGTTCTCCTAATGAAGACCTCCAATTCCTTTAAAATGTTAATTACCAGTGATGGCAGCAGAAGGCGAGATTCAACCTGTTCCCAGCACGCTTTGTTGATCTCAGAGACTTAATTTAGCCGGTGTGTGTGGATGGAGAGGAGGAGATCACCGAAAGACCCATTTCTCATCATTAGCAGCCCAAGACAAGAGGTTCTGCCTCAGCTGAACCTGCGTAAAGTGGAATGCAAGTGTCTGCTTGACTCATCATAGAATCATAGAGTTGGAAGAGACCACAAGGGCCATCCAGTCCAACCCCCTGCCAAGCAGGAAACACCATCAAAGCATTCTCGACATATGCCTGTCAAGCCTCTGCTTAAAGACCTCCAAAGAAGGAGACTCCACCACACTCCTTGGTAGCAAATTCCACTGCCGAACAGCTCTTACTGTCAGGAAGTTCTTCCTAATGTTTAGGTGGAATCTTCTTTCTTGTAGTTTGAATCCATTGCTCCGTGTCCGCTTCTCTGGAACCCACAAATGCATCCTTTTAGGAAAGGTGTTCATATTTAAAGACAGAGAACCTCAGAGCTAGGGCCCAAATGTGGCCCTCAGGAGTGTCTCTACCTGGCCCTCCGGACTCTCCCTAAGCCACACCCACCTCCAGGCCACGCCCATTTAGGTTTTGCAACCAGAGTGTCCTGGCACAGATGCCACACTGCTTCAGAGGCAGTGCCACGCAAAGCAGATGGCGGAGGCCGAAGCCAGCAGGAAAATTCCAAACAAGCCCCCGGCCTCGTGCCAAGCAACACAGAAAACCCAACCTGGATTGCTAAACTCCCTGCTGTAAGATCGTAAGGGGCAGAACCCTGTTCGCACAGCAGTTTGGCACTTCTAAGGTTAAAATGCCCCCAAACTGCTGCGATCCTTCCTCAAAGGGGTTATGCGGCTCCAACCCTTTGATCGTTGTTTTTTTATCTTCTTTTGGTTGAGCGTGCCAGATTTGAAGGTCTGGTTTGTGATTCTCTCTCCCAATATCTTTGCAAGGGGAGAAAACGTCATCGTGCTAGAGGTTGAAGGAGCTTGGAGGGGGTGGCGGACAGCCGGGGTTGTTACTTAAAAATGTGTGTTTATAATACGCACCGCTCCTCCTCCGGAGTTGGAAGAGCGAGCCTTGGATCTTTTCAAAGGGATAAAACAGGGAGAAGCAGCTCTGCTTGTCTGCAGCCCTCTGTTCCCGCCGGAAGGAAAAGCAGGAGGACACAATGGCAGTAGCAGGGAAGGGAAAATTTAAAAAGAGGCTGAGGTGAGGGGGGGGGGAAGAGCACAAACACCCACCCCCAAAAAAGGCCTGCAAGAGAAAACAGCAACAAGCCAGAGTTCTGAATAAATGTTGGTTTTGACAGAAGTCGGGATGAATGCAAAAGAAAAGACATGACGTGGGTTTGGAGCTGGGGAAGTTCCGTAGCCCAGTGGAGATGCCAGGGATCGATCCTGTGACTTTATTCATCAGGGGTTTGAAAACGTTTTGGCCCAGTGGGCCAGATATTTACCCACCCACCTGCCCCGTGGGCCAATGATGCCGGCCGGCTGGCTGGTTTGTGGGAAATGGGCTCATCAACCAAATTGGCCAGTCTGAAGGTTTTATAGGCAAGGCAGATGGCGCTACTAACTTCCCCTAAAGTTAAAGATTCTAGTCCTCATGGTGCTGAGTAAATTGCTGGGTGGAAGAATAAACAGTTTTTAAAAAAATATTATTTTTTATACTGCTCTTCATCTGCAGATCTCAGGGTGGTTCACAACTGAAAAATACTAAGCTCCTGCTTAGGAAGGTGCCTTGTGCAGAGTCAGAACATTGCTCAGTGCTTTCTGCGATTTCAGGCTGGCGACATTCCCATATTCTCCAACGCTTATGAGAGCAGAATCATAGAACTGTAGAGTTGGAAGGTACCCTGATGGTCATCTAGTCCAACCCCCTGCAATGCAGGAATTTCAGCACGTGGGGCTCCCCTCCAATTTGAAACAGGACCGGACCCTGCTTAGCTTTGCAAATGTGCTCAGTTTCATTGCTGCACCACCAGGAGATGGGGCAGAAATGTGAGTTATGAATAAATAACTAGACGGGCACATTCAGAGGCAAACAAAAACGTCACAAGTCTAGTCCTCTTTAAGGCCTCACATGACTGAATGCTCTCCCATAAAACGCAAGGAAGCTGGAGGCCTCCTAGTGGTGCAGCAGTAAAACTGCTGGCACTTTTACAAAGCTAAACAAGGCATGCTATGGTTTCAAATTGGAACTGCGTGTTGAAATTCCTGCATCGTGGACGCAGGTGGCACTGTGGGTTAAACCACAGAGCCTGGGGCTTGCCGATCAGAAGGTTGGCGGTTCGAATCCCAGCAACGGGGTGAGCTCCCGTTGCTCAGTCCCAGCTCCTGCCAACCTAGCAGTTCGAAAGCACGTCAAAGTGCAAGTAGATAAATAGGTACCAGTACAGCGGGAAGGTAAACGGCGTTTTCATGTGCTGCTCTGGTTTGCCAGAAGTGGTTTAGTCATGCTGGCCACATGACCCGGAAGCTGTACGCCGGCTCCCTCAGCCAGTAAAGCGAGATGAGAGCCGCAACCCCAGAGTTGTCCACGACTGGACCTGATGATCAGGGGTCCCTTTACCTTTACTAGTGAGTTGGACCCCCCATTGTAGAGGGTTGGTCCCTTCCTCCCAACACGATGATTCTATGATTCTAAAATCCCTTCACATGGGGTGTGGCAGGGAGAATGTGTTGTTGTCAGCGATAAGGGAATTCAACCTGTCATGTTATATTGGAGTCTGAAGAGTTTGAAGGGATTAAGGATGCCACTTCATCAGCAACTAGTTCAAAGGGAGAGGTGATGCTTTTGAGGAGGGCTAACAGGGGGGGAGTTATTTTTTTTGGGGGGGGGGGTACACCCACATTTCCAAGAGGCGAGAGCATCCCAACATCTTGCCATGATCTCTGGCAGACTGTGAGTGGGAGCCCCTGCCCCCGGGATTTCGCGAGCGCCGCTATTTTTGACACGTTTAGCACCTCACTGCCTACCTGGGAACAGTTAGCAAGAAGGAACGGCAGCACAGAAAAAAAGTTTGCATTCCAAGTTTAGCATTGCCAAATTGCTATGACAGCAGCACCTTGCATCTTGCATGCTTTACGTGCAGAGACCCGGATCATGGTACTCATAAACAGACACAAACACACAACCCCACAAGTACAAAAATACTGACGCAACAAAAAATGGACACCTCACTTTCTCCCCCAAGGTCCTTGCATCCGACTAAGACCACACCGAAAGATTTAAAACAGTGTTTGAAGTTCCCCAGGGGCCAGGCGCGTTTTGTGAAAGGCGAGGGTCCTCTTGCGACCCCATGGAGATCTCTGGATCCCCAGGCTGGCGACAGACACCTCCACCTGGCTGGACCCTCCAGCTTTCTTAAGCAGGGAAGCAGAAAAGCTTATCTACTGCATTGGTCTCCCACCTATTTCTTGAAGGTGTACATGGTTCGCCCCCTCCTCACTTAATCCCTACAATGATCCTGTTGGGAAGACCCTGTTAGGCTGCAACTAACTCCAAGGTCACGCAGTGAGCTTCATGGCGGAGTGGGGATTCGAACCCTGGTCTCCCAGGTCCTAGTCCGGCACTCTTACTGCTATACTACCCTGCCTTCCTAAAGTGCTTCTGCTATGGGGCAGCTCTATAAACTAAGTAGGTCAATAAAGATAGGGGAAACAAAATGTCATTTAGAGAAGGATCTGGAATATTTCACTGGAAGCTTGAATTTGTTTTATTTTGGGTGTTTCAACGTATTGTCAACTGCTTTAGGATTTATTTTTATTTTAAATATAAAGTGGTGTAGAAAAATGAAATGAAGAATGAAGAATAACACTGAATTCCACCACAAAAAGGGTACCTAGACCTTCTGTTGGGGACCCAGGTGGCGCTGTGGGTTAAACCACTGAGCCTAGGGCTTGCTGATCAGAAGGTCGGCGGTTCGAATCCCTGTGACGGGGTGAGCTCCCGTTGTTTGGTCCCAGCTCCTGCCAACCTAGCAGTTCAAAAGCACGTCAAAATGCAAGTAGATAAATAGGAACCGCTACAGCGGGAAGGTAAACGGCGTTTCCATGTGCTGCTCTGGTTTGCCAGAAGCGGCTTTGTCATGCTGGCCACATGACCTGGAAGCTGTATGCCAGCTCCCTCGGCCAATAATGCGAGATGAGCGCGCAACCCCAGAGTCGGTCACAACTGGACCTAATGGTCAGGGGTCCCTTTACCGTTTACCTAGACCTTCTGTTGGGGTGACCCAGGACTGAGGCGTCATTTGGCAATTAGCTTATATATCTGAGTTTCAAAGCACTTTGAACCAATAATCCTGAGAAGTGTAGTTTGCCAAGGGTGCTGGGAGCTGCTAGGAGACACCCCCCCCCACAGCTACAATTCCCAGAGGGGTATAATAACCAATCCCTCTTCAAAGGCAACTCAGGAGCGGAATCAGATAATTAATTGGAGAGATTTCTCCATGCCATGCACCCCCTCTTAGTTGCCTTTTCTCTAAACTAAAAAGTCCCCAACTACAGTATGTGACTTTCCCTCGTAGGGGAGATTTGTATAACGGCATTACGATTTGGCAGTTCAATTTCCAATCCCTTTCCTAACTAACCCTAGGTCAAACAATCACGCTTAGGTCATACAATCACAGAACCGTAGCATCAGGAGGGACTCCCAAAGGTCATCGAGTCCAACCCCCTACAATGCAGGAATCTCAACTAAAGCATCCCTTACAGATGGCCATCCAGCCTCTGCTTAAAAACCTCCAAGGAAGGACAGTCTGCCACCTTCCAAGGGAGTCCTCTCCACTGGCAAACAGCTCTTCCCAATGTTCAGTCGGAATCTCCTTTCTTGTAATTTGAGGCCATTGGTTTGGGTCCTTTGATGGCTTTAAAAGGGGATCGGGCACATACTCACGAGGGACAAGGTTATAGCATCATAAGGTAAAGGTAAGGTAAAGGTAAAGGGACCCCTGACTGTTAGGTCCAGTCGCGGACGACTCTGGGGTTGCAGCGCTCATCTTGCTTTACTGGCCGAGGGAGCCGGCGTACAGCTTCCGGGCCATGTGGCCAGCATGACAAAGCCGCTTCGGGCGAACCAGAGCAGCGCACGGAAACACCGTTTACCTTCCCGCCAGAGTGGTCCCTATTTATCTACTTGCACTTTGATGTGCTTTTGAACTGCTAGGTGGGCAGGAGCTGGGGCCGAACAATGGGAGCTCACCCCGTCACAGAGATTCAAACCGCGGACCTTCCGATCGGCAAGCCCTAGGCTCAGTGGTTTAGACCACAGCGCCACCTGCGCCACCCTATAGCATCATAGAATTGCAGAGCTGGAAGGGGAATCCTAGACTTCTATAGTCTAACCTCCTGCAATGACAAATCATTCAAGATAGATCCAACCTCTGCTTAAAAACCTCCAAGGAAGGAGAGCCCACCACCTCCTGGGAGAGTCCGTTCCACTGTCAAACAGCTCTTCCTGTCGGAAAGTTCTTCCGGATGGCGAGTGGACGGCTCTCGGGTGCGACCCAAGACACATCTTGGAGGATAAAACCATAGAGAGTGAAAGCAAAGAAGTCCGGAGGGTCGTTGGCCACAGAGAACACCGAAAGACGCAAAGCACGGATAACGGAATGAAGCGATTCAAAGGCCAAATAAAGCTAAGCGAGTAAGGAAACCTTGTCATTTTTGCAAGGAGCAGGGGAAGCGAGTGTGCGAGTGTGTGTGTATGCGCAAAAACCAACAGAGCACCTCAAGCGGCAAATCTTTCTTTTACTCGCTAGCCCATAAAGAAATAATCTCTTGCCGAAGGCGGCGAAATGGCTGGAACGAGACGGCAGGGTAGAGTTTGCAGTGGCTGAGCTGAACAATGGAGGGCTGGGGGGTGGGTAGCATTTGGGGATGAATTCATCACTACAAATATAGGGTGAGGCATGGAGAGAACCTGCGGGCCCCACCTGAACAAGACGCAGATGGAAGATCCACCGTCGTCCCGCGGAATGGAGGAATGACAGCGACTCCTACCTCCTGTGCCAGACCCCACAATCGGAAAATACAAAGGTGTATCTCCAAAGAGGTTTCAAAAAGATGTGGGGAGCTGTTGGCCCTGAAAACACTGCTGTACTACAACTCCCATGACCCCTGGCCGTTGCAGAGGGTTGGACTAGATTCCTCCTGGGACTTCCAACTCTACAATTCTATGATTCCACCACCGCAATCATCAAGGGAAGCTGACGTCTCGGATCGCAGTGTTCCCATGCAGCCCCATCTCTCCCCCCCCCCAAAAAAAAATCCCTCTCGCCTTTTTTATTATTATTATTTTCAGTGAGTGAATTAGCAGGTGAGCACCCAAGCTGAACATCCCCTTATCTGGGCACAGGACTCGCTGCCGAGGATTTGCATAATTTTAATCTTTCCCACCAATGAGCGTGGAAAAAGAAAAAAAAGAAAAACTTTCCCCCTTTTTCAATCTTCTTTTTGTGCTCAACAAAACAGGCCCAGAGGCTTTCACACCTTGTATTTATGCGGTGTGGGAAAAGGAGGGGCAAAGAGAATTGGGGGGGTGGAAGTGTGCCGCAGAGCCTGAAACTGAGACATTAACCTCAAGCTCAGTACTTCTGCATGCAACGCAGGTGTTCCACCACTGATTTATGGACCTTCCCGGTTCGATCTTTGACGTGGGGTTTTCTGGAGAGAAAAAATTGAATAAGGGATTTTCAAAGGGGTGAATAAAATTCTGGATTTTCCTTTGAAAATTAGGGTGATTTTGCAATTTTCCTGCACAGAATAGGGTACTCCGTGAGGGCAATATGCACAGAGTAATTTTCTGAAGCCCTAGAGAGTGATCTAATTCAGCATGTTTGCTTCGCTCGCATTTAATAAACAAAGCCAGAAAGTTAGAAACTGTCAGGCCTTGCCTAATACGGTTTCCCTTTATTGCTATGAATGAAATTGCTATTATATTTAATTATAATTTTTAATTATTTTATTTCAATGGATTGTATACTGCTTAATCACAGTCGTATGACTGTACTGGGGGAAAGGAGATCAATCGATCAAAGACACCAAAATCAGATTGTTCTGTATGCTTCCACCTGGCTTTGCAAAACCACCACCACCAGCCCGACTGTGCGGTGAAGCTCCAGCTGGCTGCCATCAGGTCTAGGGAGGTCAGCCTAACCATCTGCCGACTCCCTAGATCTGTCAGGTCTTCCTTGACATCAGCACACCCAGGCTACCCCCCACATGGTGGTCTGAACCTCAGCAGAGGGAGAAAGATTGTTTTCTGCTGCTCCAGAGAAGCGGACATGGAGCAATGGATTCAAACTACAAGAAAGAAGATTCCACCTAAACATTAGGAAGAACTTCCTGACAGTAAGAGCTGTTCGGCAGTGGAATTTGCTGCCAAGGAGTGTGGTGGAGTCTCCTTCTTTGGAGGTCTTTAAGCAGAGGCTTGACGGCCATATGTCAAGAATGCTTTGATGGTGTTTCCTGCTTGGCAGGGGGTTGGGCTGGATGGCCCTTGTGGTCTCTTCCAACTCCATGATTCTATGATTCTATGAATCATAATTCAGAGAGATGCTGGCTTACAAATGCTTCCATGTTGGGCATGTTGTGTGATGTCTTCTTTCTGGCCAGAAATTATTGTTCTCATCAACATTTGCTTTGCGGGGGAGGGAAACCCAACTATTTGTGGGTGTTCACACACTCTTAAATTATGTTTCACTTCACGGGACAACAGAATTGGAACCTGCAGAACATTAAGGTTGCAAAGAGGCTTGTACTTTAAAGGTTGCAAGCGTGAACTCCCACCATTTATGACTTGGCGATGTGAAGATCTCTCACGGTCCTTCCCACATTTAACTACATATTTTCAGGAAGCGGTTTGCCTGCTTGTCCGCTCTGTGTACGCACACCTCTTAGGAGATCATAAACAAGTTTTGCACTATGGGTCGCGAGATCGTGGAGCAGGCTTTTTGTTTGTTTGGATACAATCAGGCGCCATTTTGAACCAAGATGACAGGCTGAACCTTTCAAAACCATGCTGATTTTTATCCACGTTTTGCACGAGATCGAGGGGCAGGTTTTCGTCTATGTTTGGATGCAACCAGACATCGCTTTGAACCAAGATGGCGTAACGAACATTTCAAAACTGTACGGGTTTTATGCAACGATTGGAAAACTACACCGCCGTTCGGCTTTCTCAGACCTCCCGAGTGATACCAGCGGATTCGAGGCTGCAATTACCAATCTCATTTGTGTGCCTATTTGGAAACACGGTCCACCTAGATGAATTTGTGCGCTGACGTCAGGATCAATGGGATAGTTTTATTGCTAACGCCAGTAGACGGTGTATCTTTCTCTCCCTCTTTCTCTATTAGAACGAGGAGCTAACAGCCTTTCGAGCCCAGACTTCGCCCCCGAAGCTCACACAGTGCCAACAAGGGGCAGGCCAGGGATGGCCCTGAGATGAGGAGAAGAGGAATCTGGCAAGGGGCGGGAGAAGCATTTCGGTCCCAGCATGGAAGGGCAAGGGAAACTGCCAAACAAGAGTGGTGCTTATTTTGAGCTTGCCTTGCTCCAGATCTCTCCCCTCCAGCCCTTCCCAGATTCCTCGCAGGCTGTTCAAACCATCTTCCCTCCACTCCCTGCCCCCATTACCGGCTAATCTACACCCCGAGGTACAATTACCTTTCCATACGTTCCCTATTTACGCTCCAGAAACCATATAATTTTCCTAGCCCAGAAACTTAATTAAAAAGAGAAGAGAGTCTGTGCTTCCTGGAACAGAAAAGCCTGCCATTCTCCCTCTCTCTCTCTCTCTCTTTCTCTCCCCACTCCACAAAAACCACCTCGGCCTTGCAATCTCCTTCTCCATCTTTGCTAAAAATATACCCTCGGCTGGCAGAACAGACGGGGCCAAGCATCCTCCTGCCAAGACAGGGAGACAAGAGAGCAGGGAAGACAGGGGGCGTCAATTGAGGGAGCCGGCCTCCAGAAAAGGGCTCAGAAACAGGGTCCCATTACGGGGAGCGTACTGGGCAATCTCTGAAGGGCGTGGGGCCAGGAGAAGAGGGGCCAGGGGTTCCACAAAGAGTAGGCAGGACCAAATGGGAAACTGAGTGGCACAGATCCCCCCCCCTTTTTTTTGCCCAAGTGTAGTACCTTACATTTCTCCCTGTTAAAATTCATCTTGTTTGCTTTTGCCCCGTTGTCTAATCTGTTAAGGTCATTTTGAAGTGTGATCCTGTCCTCTGGGGTATTAGCCACCGCTCCCAATTTGGTGTCGTCTGCAAACTTGCTCAGGATACCCTCAAGCCCATCATCCAAGTCATTGATAAAGATGTTGAATAAGACTGGGCCCAAGACCGAACCCTGTGGCACCCCACTAGTCACTACTCTCCAGGATGAGGAGGAGCCATTGATGAGCACCCTTTGGGTTCGGTCAGTAAGCCAGTTACAAATCCACTGAATGGTAGCATTGTCTAGCCCATATTTTACCAGCTTCTTTACAAGAATATACCTTGTCAAAGGCCTTGCTGAAATCAAGATAGGCTACACCCACAGCGTTCCCTTCATCTACCAGGCTTGTAATTCTGTCGAAAAATGAGATCAGATTAGTCTGACATGACCTATTTTTCAGAAACCCATTGCTCGAGGGCTTCCCAGGAGAGGCGCCATGGGAACAGGAGGGTGCAGACCAAACGGACTGAGCTAAGGGTGGCCATCTAAGAGAAGGAAAACTCTGGTTGTAAAACCTCAGCTGCCTTGCGGCCAGGATATCCTCGAGAGAAAAGGCTCAGGTGTAGCCTCTCCACAAAAAAGGAAGCGGAGTCCCTAAGGCGGTTGGATGGTGCCTTGTACGCCTCCTTCCGGCAACTCCTGCAGCCAAGCTGGTGCCAAATGTCTTGCTCTGCTTTCCTTCGGACCCCCTCAGTGAGGCCGAGAGAGGGGTCATGTCTGGACATCCCAGGACCTCCATACACATAGCCTGGGCTTGAGCCCCCAGAGTGGTCACTTCTGTGCTGTTAATGTACCAGTTTGACCTCACCTCCAGAGTCACACTCTCGAGACAGACGGATGCCAGCAACCTGCATGCCATCCACTGTAGGGTGGGGCACACATGCCCCAAACCTCCCTTGCTCTCTTCCTTGTATGTTTAGCCTGGAGAAGAGAAGGTTAAGGGGTGATATGATACCCATGTTCAAATATATAAAAGGATGTCATATAGAAGAGGGTGAAAGGTTGTTTTCTGCTGCTCCAGAGAAGCGGACACGGAGCAATGGATTCAAGCTACAAGAAAGAAGATTCCACCTAAACATTAGGAAGAACTTCCTGACAGTAAGAGCTGTTCGACAGTGGAATTTGCTGCCAAGAAGTGTGGTGGAGTCTCCTTCTTTGGAGGTCTTTAAGCAGAGGCTTGACAGGCATATGTCAGGAATGCTTTGATGGTGTTTCCTGCTTGGCAGGGGGTTGGACTGGATGGCCCTTGTGGTCTCTTCCAACTCCATGATTCTAAGAGACTCTTCATCTCAGGGCTGCGGGTTCGAGCCCCACGTTGGGTAAGAAGACTCCTGCATTGGTTGGTTAGAGTGTGGTGCTGATAATGCCAAGGTCACAGGTTCAATCCCCATATTCCTGCATTGCAAAGGGTTGGAAGTTGTGGACCCTTGCGGTCCCTTTCCCGCTCTACGATTCTAGGACCCGAGCGCAGCGGCAAAACTCTCCCTTTCTGCCACGACCAGCAACTGCAATCCAGGAGCGCCGCTGCGCGTCCGAGCCCTAACACAGCCGTCGCAACGATTAACACATGCGGACCGAGGCATCCGAACCTTTCCGTGGCGAGCTTTGGAAAAACCCTTTGCTGCATGGAGAGGCCGTAAAACCCCATCTTTATAAATATACAGAAGATATAGATATAGGAGGGGGATGTTTTCTCAACTGGACGTGTGAACGTGAAATTAAAACCAACAGAGCAATCGGTGTGGAGGAAGAACATAAAGTGCGTCAGCTGAGGCTTTTTTGGGGGGGGCAGCATGTACACAGGGAAGGTTGTGCTGTGTACTGCAGCCGTACACATGCAAGCACATTACGATGCCTGACTCCCATCCCACTTCTCTGCTGAGGCTGTTTATCGCTGCCCCCCCCCATCCTCTGTTGCCACACTGCTCTATCTGCAGACGCATGATTTTCCTCCGGACCCAGCAGCTGTGCTGGGCTCTTTCCAGGCAATCCTCTAAGCTTGGTGCTGGTTGGCGAGAGGCCCTGCCTGCTTCACTTGCTGCTGTTGCTCCTTTCCAGGACAGAGAGAGAGAGAGAGAGAGAGAGAGAGAGAGAGAGAGAGAGAGAGAGAGAGAGGCCCAAGCTGTTCCCCAAAAGCTTTTCCGTGCAGCCTGCAGGCTGGGTCGACAAATTAAAACCCCTGACTGCTCCCATCTGGAGACTTTGCACACGTGTTTGTGTGTCTACAAGAGAGAGATTGTGTGGAATAAAATGGGGCACGGGGAACAAAGCTGTGCTTCCCTCCCCCCTCCTTCGTAGGCAGATGCTCATAAACTCTCCCCAACTGTCCGTGTTTTTACTAAGGATGTGTCTCTTTTTGGGAAAACGACTACTTTTGGACGTTTTATGCTGCCCCTTGTTGGAGGCTGTAAACAGGGACAGGTGAAACTGTCAATTTTGGTTTCTCCTGGCTCCTTTTCCCCCAGTCTCACATTCTGCCCCCCCCCCCACATTGGTTTGCAATTTTTTAAAAGCCTAGTAGTGTGACTTTCTCCTAAGGGACGTGTTTATGAATTTCGCAGAATCCTAGGAGTGGGAAGGGACCGTGAGGGTCACCCGGTCCAGCCCTCTGCAAACACAGGAATCTTTTGCCCAATGTGGGACTTGAACCCACGACCCTGAGATCAGGAGTCTCATGTTCTACCAACTGAGCTATCGCAGGGATAAATATATTTTTATTATTATTTACTTTGTTCATATCCCACCTTTATCTCAAGGTGGCAAGCTTCCTGGCCAAATGGGGATTTGAACCCTGGTCTCTTCCAGGCCTGAGTCTGACACTAACCACTACTCCAAATGCAATGTTGCATTTTTGCAACATTATTTCCCCCAAGGAAATACATTCTTGCACATTGTTTTCCACTCATATACAGTGGTACCTCGATTTATGAACACAATTGGTTCCGGAAGTCTGTTCATAAACTGAAGCGTTCATAAACTGAAGTGAACTTTCCCACTGAAAGTAATGGAAAGTGGATTAATCTGTTCCAGACAGTCCACGGAGTACTTAAACTGAAGCGTTCATAAACTGAAGTGAACTTTCCCATTGAAAGTAATGGAAAGTGGATTAATCTGTTCCAGATGGGTCCACGGAGTACTCAACCTGAAGCGTACTTAACCCGAAGCATGGGTGTAATTGGTTCCGGAAGTCTGTTCATAAACTGAAGCGTTCATAAACTGAAGCGAACTTTCCCACTGAAAGTAATGGAAAGTGAATTAATCCGTTCCAGATGGGTCCGCGGCGTTCGTAAACTGAAAATTCGTAAACCGAGGTGTTCGTAAACAGAGGTTCCACTGTATGCATTTCTACTCACATTCAGAGAAAAGGTGCCTCTATTCTCCTTACGGAACTATAATTCCCAGAGTTGCCTGGGAAGAGGGGCTGATTGTTAAACCACTCTGGGAACTGTAACTTTGTGGGTGGGGTGGGGGAATAGGACTCACCTAACCAACTCTAAGCAGCCTTAACAAACTACAGCTCCCAGGATTCTTTGGGGGAAGGTGCAAAAAGTGTTAGATATGCAGTGGAAACTTGGTTCTCAAGCTTAATCCGATCCGGGAGGCCGTTCAACTCCTGAAATTGTTCCAAAACCAAGGCACGGCTTACAATTGGCTGCAGGAGCTTCCTGCAGTCAAGGAGAAGCCGTGTTTGGCTTCCGAAAAACGTTCGCAGAGCAGAACACTTACTTCTGGGTTTGCAGCGTTCGGGAGCCGATTTGTTCGACAACGAAGCCGTTCGGGAACCAAGGTACCACTGTAATCTAATGGCCAAATGGCGCCTTAAAACCTAGGTTATGGTTCCCACAACAGAATGTCTAGGCACCTCCCCCCCATGAAGCTTGTTGTTGTTGTTGTTGTTGTTGTTGTTGTTGTTGTTGTTGTTGTTTTATACATTTCATCTCAAAGCAGTTGAGAACACATCCGATAAAACCATCCAGAATAAAACAAATTTACAGAACATTTTTTTACAGATCCTTCCCTAAGGGACATTTTGCATTCCCCAGTCGTCAGCCCTACATCCAGAGATCTCCACATGGTTGCAGTTTATAACTCACACCAGGAGCAAAACGCACCTGGCGCCTGGCTAATTTCTAACGCTGGGTGCTACTGTTTAAAGTTGCATTGGTGCCAATCATGACAAGTGATTAAACTTCTGCATTTGAGAAAGTACTCTATATTTTTGCCACGCTCCATACACTGCTTTCATGGCATTAATACACAAGTACTGATTTTACATACTCACGCACACATTTTTCCGTCTGTTAAAACTGGCTTCTGTACAGGACTGCGCTACATAAGTGTAATGTATACAGAGTTTTTAGCATCACTGTTCACCGTGTTTTAATACTAAAAAAATATTTGTTTACACCTGGGATAGCTCAGCACAAGACTTAATCTCAGGGCTGTGGGTTCAATCCCCATGTTGTGTGAAAGATTCCTGCAGTACAGCAGGTTGGAATCAGATGACCCTCGTGGGCCCTTCCAACTCTACAATTCTGTGATTCTAGGATTTTAGGACTCCCTGGCAAAGGACCTGAGAGGTTTGTAATGCACCGGGTATTAAACTACTAACCTGGCTCTCCCCACCCCAAAATTACCCCCCCTTTTGCCAACAGTTGTTCCTAGTGTTATTTATTCATTTTCTTACCAACTAAGTTTTATGTAGCTTAGAATGGTGGTCTTGTAAGTAAGGTTCAAGTTTACTGGGAAATGATATGCAATGAATTGAAAAGGATGTTCAAAATAACTTTTTTAAAAAACAACACTGCAGCTTTTCTTTTGGGAATTATAGGAACAGAACTATCTAAATTGCATAGAAATTTAATCATGTATGTGACTACAGAAGCAAGAATGCTACTTGCCCCAAAGTGGAAAGAAGTAGTAGTCACAGCAAAGGAAGAATGGATACAAAAAAATGTATGGAATATGCAGAAATGGCAAAACTTACCGGAAGAATGAGAAATCAAGGTAACAAACTTTTAAATAAAAGAATGGAAATGGTTTGTTAAATATTTACAGATAAATTGTAAACAGATAAAAAACATTGGCAGGATTACTGTAAGAACCTGCGGCTTCATAAGAGTATATATTTATGTAGATAATTAAACGAGCAAGTTAAATGAATTTGGATGTGCAGAAGATATTTTAAAATGAATAAATATAAGGAACTGCAGAAAAAGGGGGAAGGAAGTCAAATTTCGAAATGTGAAACTAATGAATTGTATAAACTTAAAAAGTTTTTATGTAGCTTAGAAGGCCAAATTTTCAGATATTTGCAGCCTGTCATTTTGCACCCTAAGAACCTAGGGAGAGCCTGCTGCATCAGGCCAGAGGCCCACCTGTTCCAGCATTCTGTTCTCAAAGTGGCCAATCAGGTGCGCATTATGGGGAAACCTGAAAACACAAGACCTGAGCACCACCTCACCGATCGCCTCTGACCCTGGCAGCTGAGGATGGCCGTTGTAGCTAGCTAACAGCTGCTGAGAAATTTCATGCCCCTTGAATTGGGCCCAGATACCAAGTGGAAATCAGGGGCTCGGAGAGAGAGAGAGAGAGTGCGCAGGAGAACGGACAGATCACGAAGGGTACCAATGAGGAACGAAAGCCAGGACCAGTCTGAACTTGCCGAAATTTAAACCGGCCTGCTCCCGAGCAACGCACTTCTCCGAAAACACACACACACACACCAGCATTCAAGCTCTGACTTTCTGGGAAGAATTTCTTTAAGGCTTGTGTGGGTGGAGAATGTTTTAACAACACTTAAAAAAAAAGAGGAGTTGGGGTGAGGAAGCAGACAGAAGAAAATACCCTGGAGGTTTGAAAAACAAGTCGAGCTTAGAGGAACAAGTCGGAACAAGCAGAGCGTTTTCCATCGCTCCCGGGCAGCTGAGTGATTCGGAAGAGGTGCGAACGGCAGCAAGGATGCCTTTCCACGTGTGCCCGCACATCAGACTGTCCCCCAGTCCCCCTACCACCACTGCAACACACGTGGAATCACAGAATTGTAGAGTTGGAAGGGACCTCCGAGGGTCATCCAGCCCAACCTCCTGCAATGGAGGAATCTCAGCCAGGGGCATCCAATACAGATCCAGCCTCTGCATAACAACCTCCAAGGAAGGAGAGCCCACAATCTCCAGAGGGAAACCACTCCCCTGTCAAACAGCTGTCTGTCAAAAAGTTCTTCCTGATGTTTAGTTGGAATCTCCTTTCTTGTAAATTGAAGTGATTGGTTGGAGCCGGGGGGGGGGAGTTTGCTCCAGCGCCGAGGGTCTTCAGGCGGTTCCCTCGCTACGAGAAGCCAAGTTACAGGGAAGCAGGCAGAGGGCCTTCTCGGTAGTGGCACCCACCCTGTGGAATGCCCTCCCACCAGAGGTCAAAGAGAACAACAATTACCAGACCTTTAGAAGGCATCTCAAGGCAGCCCTGTTTAGGGAAGCTTTTAATGTTTGATTTCTGTATTTTAATGTTTTGTTGGAAGCCGCCCAGATGGGCGGGGTATAAATAATAAATTATTATTATTATTATTATTATTATTATTATTATTATTATTATTCCATGTCACAACTCTTGGAAGGTGGCCATCCTATCTCCTCTCAGTCTCCTCTTTTCCAGGCTAAACATACCCGGTTCCTTCAACCGTTCCTCATATGGCTTGGTTTCCAGACCCTTTGCCATCTTGGTCTCCCTCCTCCTACTCATGACATAGACATTTTTATAGGGTTTTTTTTGGGGGGGGGAGGACCAAAGTAGATATGGGCATCAGAAACACAAACACAAACTCACACACACAGCAACACAACTGACGGAATGACATTTCAAAGATGGCAGCTTCAAATACTTTTTGCTTCCTCTCTCAGCCCCGATGGTGAAGTTTTGGTGTGTAGAAATGTCTACTGTATGTTTCCTGGAAGCGTGAAAGCCACACCCACACACCCCAAAATTTATCCTTTCTTTTGCTTTCTCCCTCTTGGGTAACCAATCTTTCTATTAGGGGTGGTAGCGGCGAAGTCTACAAAAGGCTCTGAAAGAGAGGACAGCTCCCTTTGGGTCCGTCCTATTTTGTCAAGAGGCTGTTACAGAAAGCTTTCCTGAGGGCCAAAACTTGGGCAGGCCCCCTCTGCCTCTTTCACATCAAAGAAACTCAAGTCCCGTTCCAGCTTCCTCTGCTCCACAGCCTGTGTTGACCTTCGCATTACCAGACTCGTTCTCCTACCGCAAGATCTGCCTTGCCTACTTGGTTTCTGGGCTCGCTTCTCCCTCTGAAGCAGCAACAAGCAGAGTCTTGACCTTCCCTGGAGGCCGCCCAAGTCACAAACGCTACACCCAAATAAAACACAACAGAATTCTTGGAAACTAACGGATGCAAGGGAGCTGCATTGTTTTCGCTGCAATGGGTCTTCTCCTCCAAAGACGACTTGAACGCAACCCCACGCCCTTGCACCAAACCTATATAAAAAATTCTAGTTGGTCCCTTAAGATCGCTAATCACAGAAATGTAGAATTGGAGGGGACCCTGAGGATCGAGCCCCAAGCAATGCAGGAATATGCAGCTGCCCCATATAGGTACTGAACCTTGGCGTTATCTAAGCAACTGAGCTGGCCTCAAGCATGTTACCACTACAGCTGTTAAAACCGTGCTCTGGGTAGTTGGTGAGCAACTGGTCTTAGACCAGGCATAGGCAAACTCAGCCCTCCAGGTTGGGAAACACTGCTCTAGCCCTCCAGATGTTTCTGGACTTCGAATCTCATCACACACCAGCTGTGACTCTTGGGACTGGGCAGGAGCTGGGCTAGATGACTATTTGGGTCCCTTCCAGCTCTACAACTCTGGGATCACTGAAAGTCCAGTGGAGGCTGGTTCACCTGCCTGCCACCTGGCTTACAACCGGTCCAGGAAATGGCAACACGTGTTGGTTTCCTCCTCCTTAGTCTCAGTGTTGCCCCTTGATAGTACTCAGCATGGGGGAGGATGGGGGAGAAAACCAGAATCAGTTGGCTCCACCCGTCATTGGGTCTGACGCCACCTACAGTTCGGCTCCCTGCCGCTGCCCCGCCAGTCCCCATGTGCACCAGAGGCACCACCGCATGAGTCCCAAATAACAGCCACCTAAGTCCCCTCCCCTCCAGGGCTTTCCCCAAGCAATCAGAGACTGTGCCTGCATGAAGCCAACCTCTCCTCTGCTCTTTCATGCCTCTCCTGGCTCTGGGAGACCAGTGGGGAGGGCAGCTGGTTGAAGCAGGAGGGGGAGACTCCTTGGCTTCCTCTCCAGCCTGCCTCATCTCTGTCTCCTGGGTGCCCTCCTCTCCTGCCACTTGAGACTGGACTTCTCCCTGCTCACTAAGCCTTGTTACCTCTTCCGCTTCAAACACCTCCCTCTTCTCCCTCTACGACGCAGAGCTTCTTTAGGAGTTGACCAGACGTGGGAAAAGGTTCCCTCGCTTTTGAACTTTCGCCCTAGACAAACAGCAAACGCCACACCACTGTCTTGAGTAGGGCTTCTTTGAAACCCGTCATTACAGGCCTTTTCTCGCTGAGATCCCACCACTGATTCATCGTTTGGTTTGGGCTCCGGGGCAGCCCACTGCTGTCTTTGTTTAAAATAGCAGGTCGGGAAACCCTTTGTTAGGATTTGAAAGGAGAAGAAGCTTACAATTTTCGATTCAGGTTTAGCCAAAACACTGGTTCGTAGCCCATAGGCCCCTGTTACGTCATAGGGCGGCTGTGTGGCCACAAGAACAAACATTTCAATTTAGTTGGAGCCAGTACGGTGGGGGGAAAAACATGACCAAAAACACAGGCATAACCAGGGAGCCCTCGCTGGCGAACATCATTTCTGCAGCTCTCTTAACTTTTCTGAATGCCTCACGTTGTCAGGAAGGAGATTAAGAAGAAAGGCTGTGTTTGGACACTCATTTTGTGAGGGCAGCTTTGGACCATTACCCAGAAGCAGTTCCTGTGTCCCAACCCAGAACATTCCCCAGAATCCTCAGCAGCTCAACAAAGGTTCCGTGGTGCTAGCAGAACTTCCTCAGGAGATGAGCTGATGTAGGGGGAAAGCTCCCCGGTTTTTGAAAAACAGCAAACGCAACATCACTGCTTTGAGTTGAAACCGCATGATGCAGTGCAGAGCCTGTCTTACATCAGCTCCCAACCAAGTATCCCTACAGGTAATAGAATCATAGAATTGTAGAGTTGGAAGGGACCCCAAGGATCGTCTAAGTCAGGGGTCGGCAAACGAAGGTCCGCGGGCTGGATCGGGGCCAATTGCCTTCAGGATCCGTGGATCGGCGTTGGAGTTCTGTTTGTTCGGGCTATGCCATTGATTCCCCTGCACCATTCCATTCCCCCCTTCCTCACACACACTGTGGCGGCGCCTCCTCACTCCCTCCCTCCTCCCAGCTTCTCCCCGCCCTGCCTAGAGGAGGAAGGGGGCTGGGCTGAGCACCACTTTAAGCAGCCCCGCTCCGGAGCCAGCCCTTTCGCGACGCTAATCTTCCCTCCGTCGCTGCCGCCCTGGTGCTCCTGTGGGCCAGAGAGCGGAGCAGACAAGCTCGCTCTGCCTACCCACGAGAAGCAGCGGCGGCGGCGGTAATGGTGACGGCAGCCCCTGGGAAGGTAAACGCAGCGGCTGGGACTGGGGAGGACTACTTGCCCCCCCACCTCTTTTTCCAGCCCCCCCCCCGGTGCCGCTTCTCTGGCCTGCCACAAGGTCTGAGGGTGGATCAGTGGATCAGCAATGCAGGATTCCTGCCACAGCCTTCCCGAGGTGGACTTGTACCTTCTGCTTCACAGCCAGATGCGCTTACCCACCACTGCGCCACCTGAGGGCATGCGCTTGAATCCAGCTCACACACAGCTCTGCTTGTTCCGCACCCCTCAGCACCGGCCATCTGAGGCGTCTGCCTCACAGCAGAGCCGGCACCGAGTAAGGCAAGCCAGCCGGCAAAAAAAAGCAAAGACAGGCGCCACCCACCGGCAACAAAACCGCAGCGCTAGAAATAAGGTTTTTGGTGGCCACCTGGGTATAGTTCTTTCTTCCTCACCTCCTGAGAAAACAGAAGGGAAGAAGAAGCCCATTTGGAGCAGGTGACCAAGGTCAAGGCTCGAAGGGGTCAGAAATAGAGCCCTCTTGACACTGGAGTCAGCTGCTTGCTCCAAGGAAGAGAGAAACTATTTTCGAAAGGAAGGCCGGGAGATTAGGAGAGGCAAGGATGATTGCTTCTTCTAATCCAGCAAACTATCGTGAAAGAGGATACCTACTTCCTAAGAGCAGCTCAGTGACAGCCACACACGAGACCATCCCGGCAGCCGGCTGAATGCTTCCTCCCCGGCAGAGAGAAGATTGAAAACACAAACCACATTGTCATCCGTTTGTTATAGAGGAAGGGTATTCTTCCATACAGCCTGGTTTTGTGTGTGTGTTGTGTGTGCGTTCCCCACCCCATTTTGTTGCTTTGCGATGCGCTGGGCATGGGTCCAGACCGTTCCAACTTTCCACTCCCAGTGACAAAGTCATGGGAGCATTCAATAAGTTTAGCAGAGTTACGGATCTGGCAGAATTTGCACTGGCACCAGAGGCAGGCAAAGGTCACTAGCTTAAATGGCTTTGGAAGGGGACTGGACACTTCCACGAAAGGGGGGAGGCCGACTCGTCGGGCTAACAGCCAGAGGAAGTGGAATATCCATGCTGAGAGCCACTTACAATTGTTTGCATGCGTATGTACATACATACATACATACATACATACATACATACATACGTATCAGATCAACCCTGTGAGGTAGGTCAGGCTGTGGGAAGGTGACTGGCCCAAGCTCACCCAGAGTCAGCTTCCTTGTGGGTGTGGATTTGAACCCTGGTCTCCCAGGTCCTAGCCCAACACTCTAACCACTAAACCACACTGAATACCAGTTGGGAGACGGCAGTAGAAGCCTCAGCTAGCCAAAGAAGGTGGAAAGCAAGAGAAGGGATTGGATCAGAAGCAGTTCGCAGCTGGATCTCTGGGCTCAGGCAGCACAGCCAACAGCCAGGGATGATGGAAACTGGTAGCCTGTCAACATATCCAGAGCTTATTACTGTATTGGCCCGAATATATGCTGCACCCGCAAATAATTTTCACGGGCCAAATTTGGGGGGGGGGAATTGTGGCTTATATTCGGGCCAATATGGTACTTCTAGCATTTGTTAACACAGTCGTACCTGGTTACAGCATCTTAAAAAGCAGAGACATCACCTTGCCTACAAAGGTCCGTATAGTGAAAGCTATGGTTTTCCCAGTAGTGATGTATGGAAGTGAGAGCTGGACCATAAAGAAGGCTGATCGCCGAAGAATGGGTGCTTTTGAATTCTGGTGCTGGAGGAGACTCTTGAGAGTCCCATGGACTGCAAGAAGATCAAACCTCTCCATTCTTAAGGAAATCAGCCCTGAGTGCTCACTGGAAGGACAGATCCTGAAGCTGAGGCTCCAATACTTTGGCCACCTCATGAGAAGAGAAGAATCCTTGGAAAAGACCCTGATGTTGGGAAAGATGGAGGGCACTAGGAGAAGGGGACGACAGAGGACGAGATGGCTGGACAGTGTTCTCGAAGCTACGAACATGAGTCTGACCAAACTGCGGGAGGCAGTGGAAGACAGGAGTGCCTGGCGTGCTCTGGTCCATGGGGTCACGAAGAGTCGGACACGACTAAACAACAACAACCTGGTTACGTAAACTTCGGGATGCGCGTGCGGCAAACCCAGAAGTATTTTACCGGGTTTCGGCGTGCGCGCATACGCAGAAGTGGTCCTCAGGTTGCAGAAACCTCGGGATCCGACTGGACCTCCAGAACGGATCCTGTCCGCAACCAGAGGTACCACTGTAAATGAAAGAATCTCCTTTTACATGTGCCTCAAGGCAATTAACAAACATGCCATACAAACAGCTAGGTACAATAGTGTGAAAAGGAAGTACAAAGACCCCCTAAAAACTGGGTTTAAAAACACTTTACAAAATGAACACCTGAGGCAGACCATTTCCATCCAGCTGAGAAAGCCTATCAAAACATATTCCATGGTTTCCTGAAAGCACCGATTATTGGGCGCCTGTCGCATCCCAGTTTTTTATTTATCTTTATATTTGGGCCACATAAAAAAGCCCGGCTCGGAGTTCCTGTGAAATTTTAGGAACTTGAAGGATAAAAGTGATTGTAGGGGAGCCTTTGGTCACTTCCAAGGGGGGTCTTCTTATGGAACTCAACGATGTATGGGGGGGAATGGACCCTCCAAGCACAGGGGCAGTCTACCTCCAATGACATTGGGATGAGGAATGAGGGAGCGCAGTTGCCTCTATGCCCTGCCTGTGGGATTCCTAAAAGCACCTGGTTTGGAAAGCTGGACTATACTGTATGGGTCTTTGGTCTGACTCAGTGGGGCTGTCCGAAAGTTCTCAAAATCTCGCTTAAATCTGTAGCTCATCGGGTATTGTTATTTCACAATGTAAGCCTCCCCACCTGTAATTAAGGGCATGGCAACAGACCTGGCCAACCTTACAGGGTTGTAAATAAACTCCATCACATCCGACACAGATTATCAGGTCCCATCATGAGGTGGGAAAGGATGCTGTTAGAGGGCAGGTGTTTTTTGTTTTTTGGATGGAGTGGGGAGGAAAGTAGGCATTTCGCCACCCCCTCTGGTTGAAGCAACCGGAGCTTTTAAGAGTACAGAAGTCGATGAGAAGCCCCGAGTCGCAGGGAGACATCAAGTCTGCTCAAGGAAAATCAATGCGGTATCAGATTTTACTCATCGCTTTGCCAAACTACGGAGGAAGAGGAGGAGATGCCAGAGGGATATTTCTGTGTGCTTGTGTCAAAAGGAGAGGGCGCATCTGCAGAAGGGTTTTGATGGAGAGAGCCGGTGCATGTGGGCAATTACTATTCTCTGTTATTGCTAAATAATAAATAGTAAACTGGCAAACAAATCGCCAATGCCTTGTCATCAGCCATGACCCTCTTCATTGGATCATCAAGAGCCTGGCCGCTGGGTAAGGCCAGGGACTCATCCTGTTCTCACAGTGGCCGACCAGGTGTCCCAATGTGAGAAGCCCAGAACTTGGCTCGATAGCTCAACTGGTAGAGCACAGAATCGTAGAGATGGAAGGGACCAACAAGGGTCATCTAGTCAATGCAATGGGGGGATCTTCTGTCCAACGTGGGGCTCCAAATCCAGTTGTGGGTTCGAGAGCCGTGGTGGGCGAACGATTCCTTCACTGCAAGGGGTTGGGCTAGATGACCCTCGGGGATCCCTTCCAACTCCACGATCCTATTATTCTATCCGTAGTCTTTCTACTCGCTTGTTAGTTTCTCATCTTCTAACTGCCTGTTGTGATCATTGTTCTCTGCGTTTCATATATTATATATTATAAACGAAATAAAAAGACTGCATTAAAAACAATGAACTGAAATCAATGCACACTCTCAAGTTAGGTGCATTAATTCCAATAGGTCTACTCTGAGCAAAACACAGCTGAATATCATGCTTTATTTCTTGAGGGCCAAAATACACCTGTTCAGCAGGCAGAAGGTCCCAGTTTCAATGTCCGGTATCTTCAGGCAGAGCAAACTTATTTTGTTTGTTTATTTATAAACAGTATACCTGAAGGAGCGTCTCCACCTCCATCACTCTGCCCGGATACTGAGGTCCAGCACCGAGGGCCTTCTGGCAGTTCCCTCGTTGCGAGAAGCCAAGTTGCAGGGAACTAGGCAGAGGGCCTTCTCGGTGGTGGCGCCTGCCCTGTGGAACGCCCTCCCAACCGATGTCAAAGAGGAAAACAACTACCAGACTTTTAGAAGACATCTGAAGGCAGCCCTGTTCAGGGAGGCTTTTAATGTTTAATAGATTATTGTGTTGTATTTTTCTGTTGGAAGCCGCCCAGAGTGGCTGGGGAGACCCGGCCAAATGGGCGGGGTATAAATTATTATTAAATTATTATTATTATTATATTTCATTTATAACTGCGGACAATGCCAATGCCAATGGCCCAACGTGGTATAAAGCTGCTTCACATCTTCCTTTATCCAGAAGAGGACTGGAATCTTAACTTTGCTTTAGGAAAAGGAGCACAGCTCGCTCCCCCAGGCCCCAGTGGTGTCTCCAGCTAGGCTTGGGGGAGGATCCCCACCCCTTCCTGAAAACCGGCCAGTTGGGGTGGACGACAGTGAGCCAAACAGACCCGATTCGGTGTAAGGCAGTTTCTGAGATCTGCTGATACCTAATGCTTTCGACTGTCTGCTGGAGACAGCCTCTTCCCTTCCTTCGCCACGACGTTCGCATCCCAACATCTGGGCTGGGCTGTCATCGCTGTAGCACAGCCCCCCCCCAAACACCCCTGGAGAACTGACACAGATCTGTGGGGGCCACTGTTTCTAATTAAAGCCTGAATATATATATATATATATATATATTCATTCATTCCCTAGGAAATGGTTTATTCATTAGTCTGATTTCCATTCAACCTCTCCATCCGAGGCCCAGCAGACGAGACAGGGCGATGCAGTCGGGGTCAGAGGACAGAGTATGTGCAGAGAGATAGGAGATTTTCAAAAGGGTGGGGTGGGATTTCCCCTCCTTTCCCCCATATTTCACCGCATCGCCCGCCCCCCTTTTCTCCCTCCACCCCGAATTTCGGATTACCGGCTGTCTCTGGCTCTGTTAATTCAATAACCTGCCATATAATTACTCCATAATAAACTGCTATTATCCTAACATTCGCTCAACAGCTGTGATCGCCTTAAAGCGCAGGGAGGAGGGTCCCGGGGGGCGGGGATTTGGGGCAACCTTCTGTCGGCAGGGAGAGCGGGGCATCCCACTGACCCCACCCTCCTCCCAGAGAATCGAGGAAGAAGCATGGAAATCGGGCAAGGGCTCAAATAAGCCGCCTTTAATGCAGGCTTGTAAACCGTGTCGCATGGCTAGTAAACCTCTTCGTTTGCGCCAAGGTTTTTGTTAAAAGCCTGAGCACAGTTCGTTTCCCTTCCTTCTTTGGCGCTTTAATGCTCCACAAATGACCTCAGGACGTGTTCATAGCCCCCGCCAAGAGCTGCACCTGGGAGCATGGAGGATCAAAGCTCATGCTCTCAACTGCTGTGCTTGGCCTGCCATGCTGCTCGGTAATCCAAGTGCGTGGGTGGAAGTTTTATAAGTGCAAATAAGCAAGAAACCAGCTTCTTCCTGGACCTCAGTTTTCTCCATCTGTGAAATGGGAACATGGATGAACAGGCGCTTTGGAAAATGAACATATTAAGTCCCTGTGAAAACCTCAGAACAGAGATGTCCCCAAGAGCTGCTAGCCTGCCTTCCAGTTTCTCTTTAGCCACAGGATCACAGGATCATAAGAGTTGGAAAGGACCATAAGGGTCAGACCAACCCCCTACAATGCAGGAATCTCAACTAAAGTATCCATGACAGATGGTCACCCAACCTTTGCTTAAAAACCTCCAAGGAAGGAGAGTCCACAGCCTCCAGACAGAGACTGTTCCACTGTCAAACAGCTCTCATTTCTTGTAACGTGAAGCCCTTGGTTCGAGTCCTACCCTCCAGAGCAGGAGAAAACAGGCTTCTTCCTTCTTCTGTGTGACAACCCCTTCAGAAATTTGAAAATGACTCTCATATCTCCTTTCAGCTTCCTCTTTCCCAGGTTAAACATACCCAGCTCCTTCAACCATTCCTCATAAGGCTTGCTTTCCAGACCCTTCATCATCTTGGTCTCCCCCCACCTCTGCACAGCTTCCTGCTTGTCCATACCCTTCTTAAAATGGGGTGCCCAGAACTGGGCAAAGGTTTCCAGGTGCAACACACGACCCTTAAGGTAGAATATCTGTAAAACTAAACACACCCTGCGTAATTTTTTCCCCCATTGAAAGCTTCTCCAACTCACCTCTCAGAGCCTCACCATCCCATTGCTCCCTCCTAGGCAGGACACACGGCTGAGTTTCGTTTAGGCTGGGATTTGGGCTCCTGAACCTATGTACAGGGCTTCGGGGCTCGTTCAGAAACAAGGAGGAGAGCGTGCCTCAGAGATCTTGAACACACGCAGATCTTGGCATGCCGTTAAGATTCAGGGACGATTCGGGGTGAGTCAACCAACAGCTTGACAACGGGTGGGGCAGAGATTAACGTCTGGTATTGCAAAATCTTTTTTTAAAAAAAATAAAAATAAAATAAAAAGTAAAGTTTTAAAGAATGAAGGAGCCTTTTGGATGTTTTCAAGTTTGAATACAAAATGTGGATCGGTCGGAAATCTCACGGCACGTTTGGCTGGGCGCGCACCAGACTCTTCAGCAATTAAGGAGGAATAATTGCTGTAGGAATCCATCGACTGCAAGTAATTTGTGCAGCCAACAAGCCCAAGAACACACTACCTGCTTAATAGGGATGCTTAAACTCCAACCTTGATTAGCAAGGCAAAAAAAAGCAAGAAGGGGGAAAAAACAAGATGGAAGAGGTTTCTAAGTGCCGAAAGTCTCGAAAACGAAGAACAGGTCGCTGGCTTTGCAGAGAACCCACCAGGTCAGGATCCGAAGATATTGAGAAAGGGCGGAAAATCTTTTACCTGCAAGGCGTGTTCCAGACGTACAAGAACCAGAGGTTTTCCAGACAGGCGCACCTTTCTATCCCCCATCCAGGTAAGCAAGAAGCATTATCAGGGTTCAAGAGGGTCACCCCAGCCTAGTGAAAAGTGCCCCAGGAAGGTGGGCAGAAGGGCAGCCTGAGGAGAGTTCCAAGGGCCAGGTAAAGAAGTCCAGGGGGCCGCATTTGGTAACATTTTTCTGGGTCTTGCTTCTCCCTAGTCTGGCTCTGGGTGCATGAGAGGCGGATCGAGCCAGAGGCCCATCTGGTTCGGCATCCTGTTCTCACCTGGGCAACCAGACACCCAGTATGGGAAGCCGGCAAGCTGCAGCAGAGCACCAGAGACTTCTCCCTGCATTTGCCAAGTATTCAGAAGCATAGAATCATAGAACTGCAGAGTCGGAGGAGACCACGGGGGTCATCTAGTCCAACCCCCTGCAATGCAGGAATCTTGGTTGATAACTGGCGTCAGAGGATCTGCCTTTCACCCAGGCAGACGGTCCGTCTTGATCAGTGTGGTTTTAAGCATTTTCAAGGATTTTCAGCTTTGTGTTGTTTTATCAGGAGGCGTAACCAACCTGCAGTTCTGACCCATATGCTGAGATACATTAGTAGCGTTTGGAGAAATATTTTTTTTGCAATTGACTTGAGACTCCCTCCAAAGATCAAGGCATCTCCCTGGATTTGTTTTGTTTTGTTTTTGTTAAACACTTACAGTATTCAACGACTTCTGCTACCGTTGTAAACTACCACAGTAAAAAATGAAACAAAAAAAGTTCGTTACAATGGTCCATAAACTTTAAGTGCAATACAGAAATATACCGGACAGGAAATTTTATTTCGTCGTGAATGGCGAATGAACCCCATCACGGGGGGCAGCAGGGAAGCAATCTTGTTCAGGTCACCGGAAAATTAAACTCTCTCTCTCCCCCCCCCCAACCTATTCAAGCTCACCTTGTAGAAAAAACAGCGATAAACACTGTTCGCCGCCTTCTGCCATGCTGCAGTGAGACCGAAGGAGATATGTAGACAAACATGTAGCGTGGCTCTGTCACACTCTGGGGTGACCAAGAGACAGAAGCAAGGGGTGGAGACATGGAAATAAATGGGTGGGACTCTAGGGGTGAAAGGGTTGGTGGAGCAAAGTTAACGCTCTCTAACTGGTAGTGGCTTTGGCCACCACGGCCAAGCTCAGCCTTTCCACCTTTCGCTTCCACAGGGGGGGTAACATGCTGCAACTTCGGAAGAGCCTCTCCAACACAGCCAGTGACACGAGATTAGTGGTGGGTTTTTTTGGGGGGGGTGTTCATTAAACAAAGGCCCCATTCAACGCCCCAAGAAACTCCCACTCCAATTGCAACCTTGACGGCAACTGAGCAGCTTCGTGTCCTTGTTCTCCAGACCCGTCGCCGCCGGTTCAAATCTACCCAACGGGACAAGGAAGGCTGCAATGTTTAAAATTCACTTTTTTGAGAAGGGTATGTAGCTCAGTGCTATAACAACAACAACAACAACAACAACAACAATTTATTATTTATACCCCGCCCATCTGGCTGGGTTTCCCCAGCCACTCTGGGCGGCTACCAACCAAATATTAAAAACAGTACAGCATCAAACATTAAAAACTTCCCTAAACAGGGCCGCCTTCAGTTGTCTTCTAAAAGTAAAATAGTTGCTTATTGCCTTGACATCTGCTGGGAGGGCGTTTCACAGGGTGGGTGCCACCACCGAGAAGGCCCTCTGCCTGGTTCCCTGTAACCTCACTTCTCGCAATGAGGGAGCCGCCAGAAGGCCCTCGGTGCTGGATCTCAGTGTCCGGGCTGAACGGTGGGGGTGGAGACGCTCCTTCAGGTATACATGACCGAGGCCGTTTAGGGCTTTAAAGGTCAGCACCAACACTTTGAATTGTGCTCGGAAACGTACTGGGAGCCAGTGTAGATCTCTCAGGACCGGTGTTATGTGGTCCCAGCGGCTGCTCCCAGTCACCAGTGTAGCTGCCGCATTCTGGATTAATTGAAGTTGAAATGTATTTCAAGCTCAAAGTCATTGTGGTTCAGAGGTATATCTCGCCTAACCAGTTTCAAGGTGGGGGACTCCAAAAGCCAGCTTCCTGTTTTAGGAATAATTTGCGGAACTCACTGCTGCAATATATATTTTGCATGAGCATATATGATGAGCTGGTTATTTTATGTTCCCTTAACCTGGAAAAGGTGGGTGCGGCCACAATACTCGTTCTCTCTTGCTGCCCCCGCAGGGAGAGAAACCTCCCGGGGGGAGGGGTAAGGTCCTTGGGAGACAGTCAGGACTCTTGCTAACTCTCCATCGTAAGGCTGCAGTGTTGCCAAATTGAGCCACTCTTGCAGGGACAGCTATAAAAAGACTCGTAGGGGATACGGCTTTGGAGAATCGGATATCCTCTCTGCTCAATGGGAGGCATGCGTGCGTCCCACCCACCCACCCACCACCACCCCTCCTGCCAGGAGAGGGTTTAAAAGCTGTCTAGCCAGGCAGCGTATGGAAAGGCTTAGGCTGCCATTCACAACCCCTCTAGCGCTGGGCTCTCCTAGAAAGCATGCAAATATCTTGCTCTTTGCTTGCTGCTGGCCGTCTAGAAACGTTCTGCTTCTACAAACACTCCCGAATTATTTTTGGCGATATCCGTGCAGATAAGGTAAAGGTAAAGGGACCCCTGACCATTAGGCCCAGTCGTGACCGACTCTGGGATTGCGGCGCTCATCTCGCATTATTGGCCGAAGGAGCCGGCGTATAGCTTCCAGGTCATGTGGCCAGCATGACAAAGCCGCTTCTGGCGAACCAGAGCAGCGCACGGAAACGCCGTTTTCCTTCCTGCTGTAGCGGTACCTATTTATCTACTTGCACTTTGATGTGCTTTCGAACTGCTAGGTTGGCAGGAGCTGGGACCAAGCAACAGGAGCTCACCCCGTCGCATTAATTCAAACCGCCGACCTTCTGATTGGCAAGCCCTAGGCTCAGTGGTTTAACCCACAGCGCCACCCGCATCCCCATCCGTGCAGATATATTACCCCAAAAATTGGTATACTGTATATGGTCTCGCAGTAACTGCCACTCAACCGGGAAACTGCTTCAAATCTTACACGGGATCCATGGTACTACCGCTCTCTCTGGAATAGAGCTGTGACAAGAGAAAATTACGCATAATTTGAGGTTTTTGGCAAGGGCTAGAACCTCAGGATGCCTCTTATATGATTTGGCATTCCTTTATTGCATGTGCCACAGAAGCATCGTTTTCAAGGCAAGCCTCATCACGGGTCTGGAACGATACTTAATAAACAACGCTCATATTCTTTATAGGAAGGCAACATTTATTCTGCCTTTTTTTCTTCCACGATTTCACAGATTTTGACCTACTGTATGCTGTTCTTGTTGTTGTCTCGAGGGACAATGCAGTGCGTCTCCGGGGCTGAAGTCAAACCATTGAGTTAGCAGCACTGAAGTGACCTCCCTGGGGAGCAAGCTTGGACAAGTGTATCTGGAGGTCCTGGGCTGCACGGACGACAACACACACACACACACCCATCTCTGCCTTGCTGGTGTGGTCCAAAGGAAAGCAGAATCCAATTCTGGGCTGCATCAATAGGAGTATAGCATCTAGATCAAGGGAAGTAATAGTACCACTGTATTCTGCTCTGGTCAGACCTCACCTGGAGTACTGTGTCCAGTTCTGGGCACCACAGTTCAAGAAGGATACTGACAAGCTGGAACGTGTCCAGAAGAGGGCAACGAAAATGGTCAAAGGCCTGGAAACGATGCCTTATGAGGAACGGCTTAGGGAGCTGGGCATGTTTAGCCTGGAGAAGAGAAGGTTAAGGGGTGCTATGATAGCCATGTTCAAATATATGAAAGGATGCCATATGGAGGAGGGAGAAAGGTTGTTTTCTGCTGCTCCAGAGAAGCGGACACGGAGCAATGGATTCAAGCTACAAGAAAGAAGATTCCACCTAAACATTAGGAAGAACTTCCTGACAGTAAGAGCTGTTCAACAGTGGAATTTGCTACCAAGGAGTGTGGTGGAGTCTCCTTCTTTGGAGGTCTTTAAGCAGAGGCTTGACAAGCATATGTCAAGAATGCTTTGATGGTGTTTCCTGCTTGGCAGGGGGTTGGACTGGATGGCCCTTGTGGTCTCTTCCAACTCTATGATTCTCACCTTTCCCCATGAAGAGGGTTACAACCATCTTAAATAACAAATTTTAAAGCAGCTAACGCGAATGGCAGTCAAGATAATAAGGTGAATCCTATAGCTACATAGATATACAATCAGGTACCTCTCTTTCCTCCTTTTGGATGTGGATCAGCTTCAAATGAAAAGAGAGAGAGAGAATGAACTCCCCCCGCCCCGCCCCCCCCTGCCAAAATCCATTCTATGTTTCCCAATCTCAAATCCTCCTTCCATGATTAACGGCTGATCCATCCTCTCCCCACCCCCACTGGACACCAGATGGAACTTGTTTGATTTCTAAGCAAGGGGCAGAATTGGCCAGGCTGCCCACCCCCCACCAGGAAGCGAGAAGATGTGGCCTCTGCAATGCTCCGCAGTTCATATCTCTCTCTCTCTCTCTCTCTCTCTCTCTCTCTCTCTCTCTCTCTCTCTCTCTCTCTCTCTCGGTGCAATTAATGGGCGTGCCGCTTGTTCTCTCTCTAACCCGTCAGCCGTTCTCTCTCATGCAAAAAAAATCACCCCCAGCTGAATCACACCCCACTTTCCATGCATGCCTTTCTGTTCCCTCATTTAGCCCCTTCTGGCTGGGTGGTGTCAGGGTTCGAAACTAGCAGGGCGCCAGGCGCATTTCGCGCCTGAAGATTCTCTATTTGCAGGACCAAATGGGAAACTGAGTGGCACAGATCCCCATTTTTTTTTCCCAAGTGTAGTACCTTACATTTCTCCTTGTTAAAATTCATCTTGTTCGCTTTGGCCCAGTTGTCTAATCTGTTAAGGTCATTTTGAAGTGTGATCCTGTCCTCTGGGGTATTAGCCACCCCTCCCAATTTGGTGTCGAATCGAGAAACGATTGCCCCAAAAGTTCACGTGGCAAGCTTCATGGCTGAGTGGGGTTTTGAACCCCCCAGGTCTCCCAAGGCAGAGTCCAACACTTTAACCACTACACCACACTGCCTAAGGGGAATGCCAAGTTCCCCTAAAGTTATCCACAAACACACACACACACAAACACCTTTGGGCATCCCTTCCAACACTACAGTTCTATTCATCTAAAAGACTGGTGAATTTTCATGAGCGTTTTTGCAAACCGTGGCAGAAGCATGGAGAATGGGGGGGGCTAAGATTTGGGATATGGGCATGGACCTCGTCTGTGGGGTGTGGCCATGCAAACACAAGGGGAGGGACGCAAGGCTCGCTTGCATTGCACAGCCTACCACTTGCAATGCCACGGCTCAGATAATAATAGTAATAATAGTAGAAATAGTAATGATAATAATTTATTACTTATACCCTGTCCACCTGACTGGGTTGCATTTCAAACTGCTTAGACATTTATTCTATTTTAAAAAATTTATATACTGCTTGATTGTAGAGCTAAATGACCCCTGGACAGTTAAGTCCAGTTGAATTCGACTATGGGGTTGCGGCGCTCATCTCATTTTCAGGCTGAGGGAGCCAACATTTGTCTGCAGCTTTTCTGGGTCATGTGGCCAGCAAGACTAAACCGCTTCTGGAGCAATGGAACACCGTGACGGAAAGCGGAACGCATGGAAACGGCGTTTGCCTTCCCGCCGCAGAGGTACCTATTTATCTACTTGCGCTGGTGTGCTTTCGAGCTGCTAGGTTGGCAGGAGCTGGGACAGAGCAACGGGAGCTCACTCCGTCGTGGGGATTCGAACTGCCGACCTTCTGATCGGCAAGCTCAAGAGGTTCAGTGGTTTAGACCACTGCGTCACCCACGTCCCTTTGATTGTAGAAAACCTCAGGGTCTGTCACACATGGAGGGTGGGACAGACAACCTTGGGAGGTTTGATGCAGAGGTTTGGTGGCCATCTGCCAAGGCTTCTTCAGCTGTGATTCCTGTGTTGCAGGGGGTTGGTCTAGATGGCCCTTGGGGGTCCCTTCCAAAACATACAACTGTTTTGATTTTATCCTGAGCTTCCCCACTTTTGAACTAAACCTTTTATGGACATGATCTGAACCCTGGGCAGAAAGAAGACATATCCCTGCAAAAAAGGGAAAAATAAGCAAAGGGAGGAAAGAAGGAACTGAGGGGGGGGGCGGGGTTTGCAAGAAACTGATTCCTGAAAAATTAGGGCAGGGAGCATGACGACAACCCTCTCTGAATACACCTTGGGTCCTTAATGTGTGGAGAAAGGCAGGACGAGACATGAGAAAGAGTTTCCAGCAAAGGTTATCCAGGGTGAGAGAAGCGTTATCCACAGAAATCTGTGTTCATAACAGATCATTTTGGTGCACGGAAGAAAACCCTTGGGTGAAACCCAAGACACATACACACACACATATATATTTAATTATCAGAAAGCAAGGCTTTTGAACACACGACTGAAGCAAATGGGTTTCCACTGAGCCTGTCACGGAGGGCAGGGCGGAGGGGGAAGAGGAGCTGCCAGGCAAGAACCTGAAATCACCCTAACATAGGAAGAGGAGGAAGAGCCAGAATCTTATCTGCCCCAGACTCCCAGTTCGTGTGGCTCCAGGCTCTGCTTACACACGGACAGGAGGGCTTGCACGATCTGACGCAGCCCTTTCGTGGTGCTGCTTCTCTCTTTACGAAGCACGCATCCAACAGAGAACCGGGCCATAAATAACCATGCATGCACACACCTCCTAAAAGCAGTTTCGGTGCACTCTGCAAAAACACACACCCACAAAAAAACCTTTTTTTAAAAAAAAAGAAGCCAACTGAAAACAGCGGCCTTGGCAAGGGAGCCCAGGAGCATCTCACGTAGATAGAGGGAGGCACCGAGTCCTTGCGTGCCAGCCTGCCGGTGCCTGCGGGAAGGAAATGATCTTTTCTGGTACAACGGACTGAGCCAAGGGTTAGCAACCTAAGGCCCATGGGCTGGAAGCGGCCCGTGGAGGTTGTTTGAGCGGCCCACGAGCCGCCCCCGAACCGAGCCACCGACGCAGCACGGTGCGGGGACTCGCCTCCGTGCAGAAAATTGCAGGCACATGCGCGATCCAGCCTACAGAGGCGTCTCCGCGTGACCGATCCGGACCAGGCAAGATAAACCTTTTTGACCCCTGAGCAATGCACCGTCAGGGAGTGGGTTTAAGACCTCCAGGGCTACAGGTGGGACTCAGCCTGGTGTAGTGGCTGGACCAGGACTTGGGAGAGACCAGGGTTCAAATCTCCACTTGGCCATGAGGCTCACGAGGTGACCTTGAGGGTCAGTCTCTGCCTTTGCAGCCTACCTCGCAGGGTTGTCGCGGACATTAAATGAGGAGCAATTATGAAAAAGTACGGTGTGAGATAAAAATATGGGGTAGAATGAACCTCTCTCTATTAGGAAGAATTGTGGCAGTGAAAATGAATGTGTTGCCGAAAATGTTCTTTCTCTTTCAGACAGTCCCAGTAATGGTTAAGGATGATTGCCTCAAAAGATGGCAAAAGGATATTTCTAAGTTTTTTTGGGGGGGGGTGGTGGTGGTGGCAAAAGGCCTAGGATTAAATATAAGATACTTACAGATACAAAAGAAAGAGGAGGCTTCGCCCTCCCAGACCTTAAATTGTACTACGAGGCTGCATGTTTGATGTGGATTAGGGAATGGATAAAACTGGAAAGGGAAGAAGCATTAGATTTGGAAGGTCATGACAACAGATGTGGATGGCATACATGCTTGTGGTATGGGAAAGGGAAAGTACATAAAGGATTCTATAATCATATAATTAGGAAATCACTAATGAGAGTGTGGGAGAGGTACAAAGACTTAATAGAACAAAAAACACCTTGGTGGTTATCACCAATTGAAGCTTCATTACTCAAACCACTTGGTAAAAAAGAGAAGTGGCCTACATATAGAGTTCTACTGAGGGATCAAGAAGGAAAATGGAAATTAAAAGACTATGACAAAATTAAAAGAACATTTTCGGAGTTGGTTATATTACAGACAACTAAATGGGATGTACAAGGAGGATCATAAAAAGGGTTTGGGCTATACAATCTCAAGATTTTGGAGCTTCTAGATTTTGGACCACTGAAAACTGGCCAGCAGGTTTAATGAACCAATGTCTGTTCCCACTCTTTGAGGGAGGAGGAGGAGGAGGAAAACAGATGTTTTCCCACAATTCTGGGAACTGTCTGGCAAGGGCCTCCCGATTTCCTCATCCTGACCCATTCAAATTTGTCACGGCCTTGAAAGATCTCTTTTATAAAAAAAAGTGCAGCATGATTTTATCGTTATTATTTGGGGGATAAGCAGAAGGGAAAGCCACACACAGACCCTTTGACGATGCCAAGGGAACAGATGCAAGGCAAATTCTCTCCGGTTGGCGTTGCACCTCCAACCACAGTGGCTGGTCCAATTATCATGCAAGGGAAGGCGAAGTGAAGTGGGAAGATCAGAGCATAACACTGGCATGCGTGGAAGAATGCAGGAAACTCCCAAGAACTGTTTGCGCTCCGAGGGAAACAGATGCAAAAAGGGTCTAGTCACATAGAAGATGGAGCAAGCATTTTTCTCCTGCTCCAGATCACAGGACTCAATCCAATGGATTCAAGCTACAAGAAAGGAGATTCCAACAAAATATTAGGGAGTACTTTCTGATACGGAGAGCTGTTCAACAGCGGAACAGACCCTCTCAGAAGGTGATGGGCTCTCCTTTGTTGGGAGGATTTTAAACAGAGTTTGGGTGGCCACCTTTAGCGGCGATTCCTACATTACAGGGGGTTAGACTAAATGACCCTCCTGGCCCCTTCCAACTCTATAATTCTATGATTCCATGACTCCAAATCACTCGGCCACCATGGAGGGTAACCGCTTTGTCTCTGCGTGATTCTTTGAACGCCTTCCTTCTGCTCAGGATGGCTCAATCCTGCCATTCTCAGAGCAGAGAGAGAACACAGCGGTCCACCAACTTCGTTCGAACGGTCCTGCGGCATGCACACGTTAAACATCCACATAGATTTTTTTTTTATTTTCATCGCCTCCTTTTACTTCATATATTGCAGTGTGAGCTTTACAGAATGCACAGTAATACAATCAATAAGGAATTAAAGGAAACAATAACAAAACAATTAAAAATCATACAGAATCTGGCACAGCATGTTGCAATTGCTGAAGCTAGGGAGGGGGTCATTAAGGTCCCCGCTGAGACCCTCAGAGATCTTCAAGTGGTCTGGGGTGGGGAAATTGGGATACCACAGAGCTTAGAGCAGGCACCCCCAAACTGCGGCCCTCCAGATGTTTTGGCCTACAACTCCCATGATCCCTAGCTAACAGGACCAGCGGTCGGGGAAGATGGGAATTGTAGTCCAAAACATCTGGAGGGCCGAAGTTTGGGGATGCCTGGCTTAGAGGAAGCCTGCCAATGAGGAAAATCATCGAGCAGGGAGATACCTGCTAGATACATCTTTCCTTTTCTTAAATAGGGTTCCTACTTCACCATAGGGATGCGGGTGGAGCTGTGGTCTAAACCACAGAGCCTAGGGCTTGCCAATCAGAAGGTCGGTGGTTCGAATCCCCGCAACGGGGTGAGCTCCCGTTGTCTGGTCCCAGCTCCTGCCAACCTAGCAGTTCAAAAGCACGTCGAAGTGCAAGTAGATAAATAGGTACTGCTCCGGCGGGAAGGCAAATGGCCTTTCCATGCGCTGCTCTGGTTCGCCAGAAGCAGCTTAGTCATGCTGGCCAAATGATCCGGAAGCTGTCTGTGGACAAACGCCGGCTCCCTCGGCCTATAGAGTGAGATGAGTGCCACAAGCCCAGAATTGTCCGCGAGGCCTTGGCTGCCTCAAGCTTTACAGCAAGCTGGGATTAGTCTCCCTGCCCAAGCACAGGACCTGATATCTCCAGTTTAAACAGATTCCAGTAGCAAGGGATAAGAGACCCTGTTAAGCCACTGAGCCCTCCTGGATCAGGCCAAAGTTGGCTCACCTACGTAGTCCAGCATCCTGTTCTCAGAGCAACCAACCAGGTGCAAGCAGGGTCGAAGCAATGATTCTTCAACATCAACTTTGTTGGACTGGTCATGTTGTGCGGAGGCCTGATTATCATCTTCCAAAGCAACTACTCTATTCCGAACTTTAAAATGGAAAGCGCAATGCTGGTGGTCAGCAAAAGAGGTTTAAAGACTGTCTCAAGGCAAATCTTTAAAAAATGTAGTATAAACACTGACAACTGGGAAACACTGGCCTGCAAGTGCTCCAATTGGAGAACAGCCTTTACCAAAGGTGTCGTGGGCTTTGAAGACACTCAAACTCAGGATGAAAGGGAGAAAGGTGCTAAGAGGAAGGCACGCTTGGCAAACCCTCACCGTGATCAACTCCCACCCGGAAACCAATGTCCCCACTGTGGAAGGACGTGTGGATCCAGAATTGGCCTCCACAGTCCCTTATGGACTCACTGTGAAGACCATGTTCATGGAAGACAATCTTACTCAGCTACAAGCGATCACCAAAGAAGAAGAAGGAGCACAAGAACAGGGGGTTGGACTGGATGGCCTTTGTGGTCTCTTCCAACTCTATGATTCTATGAATTCTCCCTGACCGGTTTGCAGCAAGCGGGATTCAGAAGCGTTTACTGCCTGCAACAGATGTGCTGAATTGGGGGTCTCCCACTGCGGAGGCTACACGTGCTCCCTGGTGTGCAGAGGGTCCCTTCCTTGGCTAAAAGGAGGCTTGAAAGAGACATCCCACAGTAAGCAATAGAACAGATGCCCACTGCAGCTTTTCCAATGTGCAAATTTGACCCAACATGCCCCAGACCCGAAACCAGGCTGAGCTTTCTCTCCATGGGGCAAGCCCGCCGTCCATTCCCCTCATGACACCCTCCGCATTAAATTCAGCCTCCAGTTCGGTTACACCCTGATCCGGCCCTTGACCAGATAAATGGGGAATGCTAAGTATAGACCTCCTTGCTATATGGCTATCCCTCCCTGCAGATCTTGGACCTCTGTCAATATTGTGTGGCAAACCTCCATGCCTTAATTACATCCAGGGTGGACAGGAGGGAGTAGAGGAGAGAAACTTGCTTGGAATGTCCTTTACCCATGTAATTCCCCCCCCCCTTTACCCCTAAAGCTCTCATACAACCCCCTTTTTCACTCTGTGCAATTCTGCGCCCCCCAGGGGAAAAAAAATCTGGTTTCCCTCCCCTACAAGGCACACCCCTGCCTGCCTGCCATTTTCCAGGGGGAGGACTGAAGGATAGGACACCCCCCTCCACCTCGGTAGACCACAAGGCTCTTAATCTCAGGGCCAAGAATTCTCAAAGAACCAGTCTTAAACCCTCTGCCAAGACTGGTTTAAGGGTTTAAGACTGGTTCCTAGAGAATTCTTGACCCTGAGATGGCGAGCCTAATGCTCTACCAACATGGAGGAGGTGCAGAGGGTATGTGTGAGAGAGGGGAAGAGCACACAATTTCCTGTATTCAGAATTGCCTGTTGTGCCTCTGCGTGAGTCAGCGTTCTGGGCCGAACTCCTTCCAACTCCTGTGGATCCTCAGATGGGCAGGAGCTCTGAGGATGGGCAGGTGTCCTAGCTCAGCAGCGGAGAAGCTGTTTTGCATGCAGAATGTTCCCGGCTCAAAATCAAAGCATTGCTCCAATTTTTAATGCAGGGGGAAAGATGTGTTTCAGCTCTCCAGGGTTTGAGAACTCTTACATCCGATTTTGTTTTGATTTTTTTTAAAAAAGAGGAAAAAGAGGGAGAGTCAGTCATCACTTTATCGCTGTAAGACGGTGGGGGTGGGGAATAAATATATCGCTTCCTCCCTGGAGACCGATGCACAGCTTTCTTATTTTTCTCTTTCCAAATGGGCGAGAGATTGTCTACGTGTTTTTTCAAAAAATGAATAGATTGAAGGTGGTTTGAAGCAAAACGAGCGCAAGAGGCAAACGCTCAGATCACGCTGACACATTTTGAACAAACTAAATTAACTCTTATATAAAGATTCCGCTTTCCCCTCCCACACCCTCCCACAATCTCTGCCCCCCCCCCAGTCGCTTCCCCACAAGCACCAAACAGCACCGGATTTATAAATATCAAGCCATTGCAGCAGCAGCAACAAAAAAATTCTACATCTGATGAACGTTATTTTCACAGACCGCCGAATGATATGTCTGCGGGTGGGCTAAATGGAAAAAATAGTGTACTCAGATGAACTATCTTCGGTGCGGATCTTAAGATTCGTGATTACGCCCATTTCCTGTTGGGGCATCTGGCTGGCCACTGCGAGAATAGGATGATGGACTCAGCGGGCCCCCCCTCTGGCCTGACCCAGAAGCCAGGCTCTTTTCTTATGTTCTTAAGACTCCTAGATAGTTCAGCGGCAACTATCCGCAATGGCTAACTGCCGAGACAGTGAGGCTTCTGAAGACCAGCCGCTGGGAACTGCAGAAGGGGGAGAGTGCTCTTGGAGTTTGCGTCATCCATGGGTGTTTCCCACAGGTGTCTGGTGAGAAGGATGCTGAAGAAGGTGAGCCTTTGGCCTGATCCAGCACTTAGCCTCTCCTTCTTCACGTGATTCCTCCTCTAGAGGTCCGGAGGGTGGCAACATCAGAACAGGGCCTTTTCTGCAGTGGCTCCCCGTTATTAATTTATTTCTGTTCTCATTTTGTATTACAGTGCCACCTCGACTTACGAACGACCCGACAACCGAATTTTTCGACTTACGAATGGGGCAAATGGCCGCGTGCTTACGAATGTCTCGACATCCGAAAGGAAACCGCAGCGGTTTTAGATAGGGATTTTTCGACTTACGAATTTTTAGATAGGGTTGCTTCGACTTACGTTTTTTTTCCGTTTCCAATGCATTCCTATGGGAAACCGCATTTCCAATGGCGCTTTTCAACCTACGAAGGCGCCTTCGGAACAGATTAAATTTGTAAGTCGAGGCACCACTGCTTTATGCTGTGAACCGCTCCATGATGTTTGGGTGAAGGGCGGTATATAAATTTAATTAATAATAATAATGGCACTTGCATTAAAAATATTTTTAAGAGGAAGAGGGAAGACTGATCAATAACGCGCACCATTTGTAAACCGATCAGGTAGACGTTAACTGTCCGTACATGTACATACCCACACACAAAATTTTATACGCACAACTTTTTCTCTTTCCAAAACCTTCCGCACCAGCTCACTAAGCTGCTTGTGAAACTCCACTTCAGTTTCGAAATTGATTTGCCATGAAATCTGCCAGCTTTCTGCCAGCAGCCTTGCAGGCTGGGGCCAGTGCCAGCTGCGATCCAAAACATCTGGAGGGCACTGCACTAGCAAAGGCTGCAAAATCGGGTTGACACTGTTGCGTTCATTCGCTTACTGCATTTGTATCCCACAATTCTCTCTCTCTCCGAGGAGCTCCCTTTCTTCACAACAACCCTGTGAGGTAGGTCAGGCCCAGAATTACAGTGACTGACTCCAAAGTGAGCTTCATGGCTGAGCGGGGATTTGAACCCTGCTCTCCCGGGTGCAACACTCTAACCACTACACCAAGCTGGCTTTCTCGTTTCAAGAAATTGAAAACTCAGAGGTGAGCCTGCAAATCAGTCAGAATCGAAAAGGACCTTGAATATATAAGGTGCAATTTTTGCTTCACACCAACAGAAGACCTGTTTTGCCCCGAAACCAGATATGCAATGCCGCGTCCGGAGATATTGGAACTACCCAGCTCGGAGGAGTGCTTCACACAAACACACACTCTCATTTCCAGGTGCAAACCAACTTTAAACAACCTGAAGTATGAACACCACACAGGTGGTAACCAGGTATTGCGGAGATTACCAAGGGGGTCGGGGGAAGATATGTACGTAAATCTAGGTTAGGGTTGGGGGTGGGACGACCATGTAAACCACTTTGAGCTCCCCTTGTGGGGGGGGGAGGTGGGATCTAAATGCAACAGATAAATAAGAAAAATAAATAGCAGCACTCAGAGCAGATCCACTGAAATCAACTGAGAGCAGCCCAAGGGGCAAGGCAAACTTCAGCCCACAAGCTCCAAATGGGTCCACTTTCAAGTAACACTTGGATGCATGCAATGCGCCGTTGCTTTTAAGCTGAGTTTTCTCCTGTGGTTGAATAGTTGGGAAACATACCATGGGGGAGAGAAAGTGTAAAAAATGATGATAATAATAAAGGGTAGGGTTTTGCTTTGCTTTTTGCAGAGAAAGAGGGCGAAAAGATGGCTTCTTAATTGGCAGCACCTTTCACTCACGCTGATTCGCCAGCCCAGATGTTCCTCGCTCTGACAGACAGCAGCAACAACAAACCCCCACGCACATCACAGGGCCAAACGGCCCTTAGAGCGCGTACTACAATAACACTGTCCACATTTGCCAGTGCTAAAATATTTGCTGCTGCAGGGTCTTTGGAGAGGAGATGGGGATCCGAAATCTGTATTAAAGGAGCAGAAATCTCTTTTTATTGAGCCCTAATCGTTTGCTCCTAATCATCAAGACCCAAACTTGGAAAAATGTACACACACACACACAAACAGTGTGCTTGCAACTCACCCCCCCCACCCCACCTTTCAATCAGACTGGTTTAAATACTATAGTGTTTTTAAATCTATCACATGGTGTTTCTTTCTGCGTTTCCCCCCCCCCAATTTCTCCCCTCTCCATTGGCCATCCTTTGTTCATTAAGGATCTAGGAGGGGATTGAGACAAGGTGGGGGGTGGGGGGAAGGGAGACTGAGAATAGTAAGCAAACAGCTCACCCACCCACCCTTAAAAATATATATGTAGCAAATTCTTGGAAATTTATTTTACCCCCTCTGCTGAATTCCTCCTTTTAAACTAGCCAACCCTCGGTTAAATTAGGGGGATGCCGTTTGCCAAAGTTCTGCTGAGGAGCTTATTCTGTGCACTTGAACATTTCGTAAGCAACATTCATCAGTTTATGAACAGCTGGATTATTTTATTTATTTTTAAAGTGGTGTTGGGTGGCTGGGGAGGGGGTGGGTAAAGGAGGAGGAGGGATCAGAATCCAGCTTTTAACATGCTTCAGAAAACAACAACTTTGGGAAGTTTTCGCCTCCTAAATTTCGCTCCTTGTTGTGAATCAGACAAAAGACTGGGAGTCGGGATACAGTATACGGTATCTCTATAGGGCAATTGTGGGGCTGCTCAGAGAAAAGAAAACCCCAAAAACATCTCCCTCAACACACACTCATAATAAAACACACACCCCACCCGCAATCCTGCAGAAAATTCTTCTTTTTTGTTAAGTTTTTTTTTATTTTCAGAACTTTCCTGACCTCGCTTCCTAAAACACAACAGATTCTACATGCAATAGGATGAAGAGGGGTGTGCGTGTCTTTTTTCCTTCAGTCTCTCGCCCTCCCACCAACGCCCCCCCTAAAAAAAACCACCCGAAAGTTAACTTTGCGGAAACCGCAAGTTGTTTGCTTGAAAGTTAAGAAGCAGAAGCCAGAAGAACAGAAACTGGAGAAGTGATTTATCTGCCTTATAGTCCGGCCTGCTGCAGAGTGAGACCCACAGAAAGCGACAAGCATGGAGAAACTGTTAGTTTCAGTGGTTTCTTTCACTTGGCATAGAACCAGAGGGTTTTTAAAGAAATAAATGCGCACACATATGAATTGATGTAGGGACGCAGAGAGGACATTTCCAGGCTGAAGCCTTCTAAAGTGGAAATAGCCCAGTTCTCCCCCCCCCCAAAAAAGATGCATTTCAAACCCTCAGAGGCGTAGGAGTTTATCCAAACTGCTGTCTCCAAATGCCAGGAACCAGAACAAAAGGCGCAAGTGGTCTCTCCAAAGCGAATGGAAGCGAGAGGATTCAAAAACGCCCTTCGAGGCCGCTGAGTGGCACATGCACCGTTAATTTTATTCTGTTTTTGGGGGGGAGCGGGGCTGGGTGGGTAAATGGGTCTGCAAAGAAAATAAAGGAAGCCAACTCTCTCCAATGCCCCCACCCTGGAAAAATGTGGGTGTGGGGGGGGGCTGGGGGAGGGAGATCTGTTTCTCCGCTGGCTCCTCTCAACCTCCAAAACAAAAGAGGGTAGCCATGGTGGAGAGGAGGTGTATCGTTGGGTTTTATTTTAATTTTAAAAATGGAGGGGGAAGGAGGGAGGGTAAGAGTTGAGGGCCGTTTGCGAGAAACAGGGCGAAAACATGCAATTTGACAGAATCTCAGAGCATCCGTTGCATCTGGGATTGGGCGAAGAAGCCAAACGATACAGAGATACATTGTTTTAAGTAAGGAAAAAAACATTCAGCACTCACCCTGCAAGTAAGCAACCTCTCCCCATCAATGCATGGCGGTGTCCCCTCCTTTAAAGCACCGGGCGTGGGGCGCGTTTTGAGGGAAAGTGGGGGCTCAGGAGTCCAGCGTCCTGGAGGAGCCCCCGTTCAGTTAATCCAAACTTGGAAAGTTTTGAGAGCTGGAGAGGGAGAGAGAGAAGGGAGGAGTGACTCCCTTGCCAGGCTCTGGGCGGTGGGAGGGGCTGGAGGGGGGCCCCACCGGAGAAGGGAATGGGGAGGAGCTGAGAAGCACGCAGCCCAGAGAGGAGGAATGAAAGGGGGGGGGCAACAGCGAGAGGGGAGAGAGAGAGGCCTTTTTCCCAGCACTCTGTTTTTTCCCATAGGAGACTTCCAAAAAGTTGCTTGCAAATGTGCATTTCTAGAAAGGGAGAAAAAGGCAAAAGAAACCCACACGGGCAGGTCTCCCAGAATCGTAGAGTTGGAAGGGGACCCCGTGGGGTCATCTAGTCCAACCCCCTGCAATGCAGAAATCTCAACTCAATCTCAACATGACAGATGGGCCTCTGCTTTAAAACCTCCAAGGTCGCTAGGTCCCTTGGGAGTCAAACAGCTCTTACTCACAGAAGGGGCACCCTCAGCCCCGGTTGGTCAGAGGGGACGGGGCTGCCCTCTGCACATGCCCAGGGACACTCTCGTGGGCCTTTTTGCAGTGAAACCCACCAAACACCACACAAAAAGGAGCATCACGGCACCTTAAGAGTTAGCAAACTCATTGTCCCCCTGCCCCCACTTTTGTGGCCTACGTAGTCGTGCCATGCGAAACTTGCTCTAGAACAAATATGGTCGTATTTTAAGATGCCGCCGGACTTTCGCTGCCTGGTTTTTTTACGTTGTTTTCCTCTACTCCCCATTTTACCCTCGCAACAACAGCCCTGGGAGGTAGGCTAAGATGAGAGGGTCAAGCTTCACAGCCGAGTGGGTATTCGAACCCTGGTCTCCCAGGTCCTAGCCCAGGCTTCTTCAACCTCGGCCCTCCAGATGTTTTGAGACTACAATTCCCATCATCCCTGACCACTGGGCCTGCTAGCTAGGGATCACGGGAGTTGTAGGCCAGAAACATCTGGAGGGCCAAGGTTGAGGAAGCCTGTCCTAGCCCAACACAATAACCACTGGCTCTCGTATGCCCAGAGGGTGTACAATATATATATATATATTTGTTGGGGCTTCAGAATTAGAAGCAGGAAGCCCTGATTATTATTTTATTTTTAAAAAGAGAGTCACCTTAGATGCAATTGTGCATCTCTCGTCTGGTCAACGCGATGCTCTCCAGATGTTCTTGGACTCCCAACTCCCACCATGACAATGGGAATATGCGGTCCAGCAATATCTGGGGAGAACCACCCTTGGGTGGCCTGCAAGTTTCATGCTAGAACTATGGGCATATTAAGGTCGCAGCATCCAAAATGAGAAGACCTGTACCGTTTTCAACTGCCTTAGGGGAGGCAAGGGGTGGGGTGGGGTGGGCAGAGCTGGACTCCCGCCCCCTGAAGGCTACCCCCCAGCATAGTGTCTCCCTGAAACTAGCAAGACCCAAGTTTGAATCCAGTTGCCAGTTAACGCATGTTGCACGTCACATCTCTCCGCTGAGCCTACCTCGCAGGGCTATACGGTGGATCACAATGCAAATTTACACCCCTGTAAATTCTGTGGCGAGACTAGAGTCTTGTTGACTTTTACGAAATAAGTCTCCACTCCAAAAGGGCTTAAAAGCACTGCCTGGATTGGTGAAGCCAGCTAGGGCCTCAAGGGAGTTGAGAATCTCTGCAGTTTTTAAACCAGGAAAGTGAAGGGGAAGTTTGGGGAACACAAATGTAGATAATACGCTCCCCTCCAGACAAACACACATACACACACACACACAGTGAGAGAGAGAGAAGAGAGAGAGAGAGAGAGAGAGAGAGAGAGAGAGAGAGAGAGAGAGAGAGAGAGAGAAACACATAAAGCTTCAAAGGGAATCTTCCGAAGCGTAGAAGGAATGTTAAGTTTTTCCGCACCACAGCTGTCTGAAGTGGCTAAGATTTCCAAGTTCGCCCCCAAGTCGCATTTTTTCCCCAAGGCTGCAGGGTACTGCAGATAAAACGCTGGCATTTGTATTTATCCCACGCTCCTTCCATACGCTGTTTGTTGCTATTGCTTTTTTTTTTTAATGGATCAAAGGGCCTTTTGGAGCAGAAGCATTTCATACTTCTAGCCCCTATGATAACGGAAATAAACCCTGCAGTGTTTAGTAAGCCAAGGGGTTGCCTTTGCCACCTTCTCAGTGTGCATTTGGTCACCGTCCTCCACCGGGCTTTAGGGTGGGGTATATAGCTGATCCCTGCTCTTATAATGTTGCCCTCACAACACCCCTGTAGTGTAGGTCATGCTGTGTGCCTGACTGCAGATCACCCGGAGGCTGAGTGATGTTTCAAACCTGTGTCCCCCTAGTCTCTTAACCACTGCACCTTGCTGGGCTGCGAGGTTTTGAAAGGAATTACAGGGAGCTGCCTTCTATAGACTACCTCTGTATTGCCTACACTGACCGGCAGCAGCTCTCCAGGGTTTCAGGCAGGGGAGTCTCTCCCAGCCCCTACCTGGAGATGCTGGCCATCCTATTTGAGACCTTCTAAATGCATGGGGCTGTTCTGCTCCTGGGCTACGGCCCTCCCACTAAAAACACACACACAAAAAAACTCCCTAAGGTTCCAGTCCTCATTGTTCTGATTTCAATAGGAGCAGAGGAAGCTGCTAGCGACAAAGGTAAGAGCTGTTTCCTTGTTCTGCTGGATCTCTCAGCGGCTTTTGACACCATCGACCATAACATCCTTCTGGACCGTCTAGAGGGCTTGGGAGCTGGGGGCACTGTTATACAGTGATTCCGCTCCTTCCTTCTGGGCCGTGTTCAGAAAGTGGTGGTGGGGGATGAGTGCTTAGACCCCTGGGCTCTCACTTGTGGGGCGCCCTAGGGTTCTGTCCTCTCCCCCATGCTTTTCAACATCTACATGCAGCCGCTGGGAGAGATCATCAGGGGGTTTGGGCTGGGTGTTCATCAGTATGCGGATGATACCCAGCTCTAACTCTCTTTCAAATCAGGACCAGTGAAGGCGGTGAAGGTCCTGTGTGAGTGTCTGGAGGCGGTTGGAGGATGGATGGCTGATAACAGATTGAGGTTGAATCCCGACAAGACAGAAGTACTGTTTTGGGGGGACAGGAGGTGGGCAGGTGTGAAGGACTCCCTGGTCCTGAATGGGGTAACTAATCCAGAATGCGGCAGTCTCTGGTTTAGACTTACGAAACTCCCTTTTTCCGACCGCCGCTAAATGGCTTTTGTCAAAACAAGGTGATGGCATAGAAACCCTGGTGAAATGACTGGGTGGGTTTTCACTTACTTGTTTAATAAAATTATATAGGACTTAATGTTAACATTAAGCGAGGAGGAATTAAAGAACCTTTTAATGAGGGTGAAAGAGGAGAGCGCAAAATATGGTCTGAAGCTCAACATCAAAAAAACCAAGATCATGGCCACTGGTCCCATCACCTCCTGGCAAATAGAAGGGGAAGAAATGGAGGCAGTGAGAGATTTTACTTTCTTGGGCTCCTTGATCACTGCAGATGGTGACAGCAGTCACGAAATTAAAAGACGCCTGCTTCTTGGGAGAAAAGCAATGACAAACCTAGACAGCATCTTAAAAAGCAGAGACATCACCTTGCCGACAAAGGTCCGTATAGTTAAAGCTATGGTTTTCCCAGTAGTGATGTATGGAAGTGAGAGCTGGACCATCAAGAAGGCTGATCGCCGAAGAATGGATGCTTTTGAATTATGGTGCTGGAGGAGACTCTTGAGAGTCCCATGGACTGCAAGAAGATCAAACCTATCCATTCTGAAGGAAATCAGCCCTGAGTGCTCACTGGAAGGACAGATCGTGAAGCTGAGGCTCCAATACTTTGGCCACCTCACGAGAAGAGAAGAATCCTTGGAAAAGACCCTGATGTTGGGAAAGATTGAGGGCACTAGGAGAAGGGGACGACAGAGGACAAGATGGTTGGACAGTGTTCTTGAAGCTACGAACATGAGTTTGACCAAACTGCGGGAGGCAGTGCAAGACAGGAGTGCCTGGCGTGCTATGGTCCATGGGGTCACGAAGAGTCGGACACGACTAAACGACTAAACAACAACAATGTTAACATTCCAAACTGCTTTTTGTATATATACACACAAACACACACACACACATACACACACACGGTGGCTGGGGGTGGCCGCTGAGACCATATAACACCGGTCCTGAAAGACCTACATTGGCTCCCAGTACATTTCCGAGCACAATTCAAACTGTTGGTGCTGACCTTTAAAGCCCTAAACGGCCTCGGTCCAGTATACGTGAAGGAGCGTCTCCACCCCCATCGTTCTGCCCAAACACTGAGCTCCAGTGTCGAGGGCCTTCTGGAGGTTCCCTCACTGCGAGAAGCCAAGTTACAGGGAACCAGGCAGAGGGCCTTCTCGGTAGTGGCACCCGCCCTGTGGAACGCCCTCCCACCAGATGTCAAAGAGGAAAACAACTACCAGACCTTTAGAAGGCATCTCAAGTCAGCCCTGTTTAGGGAAGCTTTTAATGTTTGATGGATTTCTGTATTTTAATATTTTGTTGGAAGCTGCACAGAGTGACTGGGGGAACCTGTCCAAATGAGCAGGGTATAAATAATAAGTTGTCGTTGTTGTTATCCAAGTCAGGCCACTCACTGGTCCATCTAGCTCAGTATGACTAAATATTGACTGAGACACTGAATATTTCCCAGGCCTACCTGGAGATGCCAGGAATTGAACCTGGGACCTTCGGCATGCAGAGCAGGTGTCCTATTGCTAAGCTGCGGCCATCTGATATTTTAAGGACCCTGACCAGAAACTCAGATATAAAAGCTAATCACCAAATGGCACCTTAAGTCTAGGTTACGGTCACCACAATGGAATGTCAAGGCGACATACTATTATTATTATTATTATTATTATTATTATTATTATTATTATTATTGCAATGAGGTTGATTTATTATCATGATCATTATATCATTTCTATACTGCTTAATATTTTAAAAGGGGGGGGGGGAGGAAATCTCAAAGCGGTTTCCAACACACTGGAACATCCAATCAAACAATCTATCAATCCAGAATAAAACAGATTCAAGCTCCAAGGAAAATATTTCAGATCCTCTGGCTAATACCCCAGAGGACAGGATCGCACTTCAAAATGACCTTAACAGATTAGACAACTGGGCCAAAGCAAACAAGATGAATTTTAAAAAGGAGAAATGTAAGGTACTACACTTGGGCAAAAAAATGAAAGGCACAAATACAGGATGGGTGACACCTGGCTTGAGAGCAGTACATGTGAAAAGGATCTAGGAGTCTTGGTAGACCACAAACTTGACATGAGTCAGCAGTGTGATGCAGCAGCTGAAAAAGCCAATGCAATTCTGGGCTGCATCAATAGGAGTATAGCATCTAGATCAAGGGAAGTAATAGTACCACTGTATTCTGCTCTGGTCAGACCTCACCTGGAGTACTGTGTCCAGTTCTGGGCACCACAGTTCAAGAAGGATCCTGACAAGCTGGAACGTGTCCAGAGGAGGGCAACCAAAATGGTCAAAGGCCTGGAAACGATGCCTTATGAGGAACGGCTTAGGGAGCTGGGTATGTTTTGCCTGGAGAAGAGAAGGTTAAGGGGGGATATGATAGCCATGTTCAAATATATGAAAGGATGTCATATGGAGGAGGGAGAAAGATTGTTTTCTGCTGCTCCAGAGAAGCGGACACGGAGCAATGGATTCAAACTTCAAGAAAGAAGATTCCACCTAAACATTAGGAAGAACTTCCTGACAGTAAGAGCTGTTCGGCAGTGGAGTTTGCTACCAAGGAGTGTGGTGGAGTCTCCTTCTTTGGAGGTCTTTAAGCAGAGGCTTGACAGGCATATGTCAGGAATGCTTTGATGGTGTTTCCTGCCTGGCAGGGGGTTGGACTGGATGGCCCTCGTGGTCTCTTCCAACTCTATGATTCTATGATTCTATTCTATGATTCTATCATAGTGTCAGACTAGGACCTGGGAGATGAGGGTTCAAATCCCCACTCAGTCAGGAAGCTGATGGGGTGACCTTTTAGCCTACCTCTCAGGGTCGTGGTACAGTAGGGATTAACTGAGGGTGGGGGTGAACCATGTACTCCTTGGAGGAAAAGGTGGGAGATAAATGCAATAAATAAGCTCTTCTGCGTATCTGCTTAAGAAAGCTGGAGGGGCCAGCGAGATGGAGATGTCAGTCGCCAGCCTGAGCATCCAGGGATCTCCACGGGGTCGCAGTTGGACCTGTACCCATCTCTAAACACGCCTGGTGAATTTCTGGCGCTTGTCTGGAAGGCCCCAGTTTCCTCCTTCCCTACTGGGGCTAGTTCAGTGGTTCTCAAACTCTTTTCTTTGGGTCACAGCTTTGGAACAAAAAAAATCTGCTCGAGCCACACCAGATTTCTTTATCGGTAAGAAATGCATTGGAAAACAAAATGAAACGACTCCTAGCAGCGCTTGATTTATAGCATAGAACACAACTGCTTTATGATTGTGGGGACATCCAGAAAGTATAAAACAATGCAGAGGAATAATTCCCAAAATATAATTATAAACAACCGCTAGGATTGTCCTCCGTGTCGCTTGATGCTCTTGCTCTCGTCTTGAAAAGGTATCTATCCATATTCTGCAAATAAAACAAATTACCTTGATACTATACTATACTATACTATACTATACTACTGTATACTGAAATATTTAAATGTTTATCTGCGTGTGTTTGAATCTTCCTGCTACACTTACCAGTGTGGAACACCTGGAGGGTGGATCTGCTCCAGCGGTGAGCCAAACAGAACCACCATGTTCAGAGGGGCAAGATTTCGGCAAAATATCTGGGGTGATGTCTTAACAGTAAAGATCTGCTTTGACACTGAAACAGGTTCCCTTGAGAGGTGATCTGCTTCGCCGGAAATCTTCGAAGCAGAAGCTGGTAGCCCCCTCCTGTTGTGCACACTGTGGCTGCAAGAATTCAGAGCAGGAGACTAGAGGACCTCAAAAGACCCATGCCAACACAAAAACACCCAGCAATTTGGTTATTCTCTGCTAGGAGGTTAGCAAAGGGAGGGGGGGGGTCAAAGTGGCAAGAGACAAAGAAAGCCTGTTTCGCAGTCCAGTGGAAAAATGATGAGTACAACTGCCCAGGCTCTTGGAGAATACTAGAGTTTGGCACTCCTGTCTCTCCCGGCTGAAGTCACACGTGACGGATCTCCACATTGCCATTTGGGAGTGTGCTGGCTGTGCTCAGAGGGAGCCATGCTTTTCTGAACACCTGTTGCTGGAAATCACGGGAGGGGAGAGGGCTCTCGTGCCCGGGTGCCAAATGGCTCCTTGAACCAAGGTTACAGTCGCCAAAGCGGAATGTCTAGTTGCCATTTGGGAGAGCGAGAAAAGTCTCATTTTCAAAATGACGGGCTGACTGTGATTGGTTCGCAGTTAAACATCTGGCTAATTCAGAGGACAACCTTGAGCTAGGTTTAAGAGCTTTGAGAGAACGTAAAAAAGCAAAGTGACTTGATCCAGGGAGGCTTCACATATATCTCGGCCTGTTCCGACCGCGTTTTATCAATGGTGACGTGGACCATTCATAACATAAGAATATTCTTCACAACTGTGAGCAGGGCAGTGGGGGAAACGAAGACAAGCGACAACAATTAATTATAACGCTGCTCACTGCTCCTGCTCAGCCTGCACAGAAAAAGCATTTTGGATTCATTCCGATTGTGCAGATAAAGTATACCGGTAACAGATAGAAATCTACAGGATGTGTGAGAAGATGGTCGAGATCCAATTATCCCCAAGCATGCACCTCTGGGTGGCAGAGATACCTTCTATTGCCCGGGCATCTTTGCTTGGCCACAAATGGCATATAGCCAGGAGTGAAATGCGCCTGGCGCCTGGCTAATTTCGAAGACTGCTTGGCTGGCAGTGTGAGAACAGTGGTCTGCCGAACCAGATCAGAACTGAAAAGAGCCAGGTTCGCGCCCCAACTGCAGGCCCACCCCCGAGGCAACTCAGATGGATGCAGAAAGCACAAGAAAAACCCAATCAGCAAAAAAAGAGAGAAGTGCTGCGATATCAAAAGCAGTAACAGCCGATAACAGACACACACAAACACACACACACCCTGAACAGCGGAAGTCTCAGGGGGCTGTCTGGCTCCAGGAAGATTAGAAACCAGGTACCCTCTGGGGACCCAGGTGGCGCTGTGGTTAAACCACTGAGCCTAGGGCTTGCTGATCAGAAGGTCGGCGGTTCGAATCCCTGTGACGGGGTGAGCTCCCGTTGCTCGGTCCCAGCTCCTGCCAACCTAGCAGTTCGAAAGCACATCAAAATGCAAGTAGATAAATAGGAACCGCTATATCCGGGAAGGTAAACGGCGTTTCCATGTGCTGCTCTGGTTTGCCAGAATAGGCTTTGTCATGCTGGCCACATGACCTGGAAGCTGTACGCCAGCTCCCTCGGCCAATAATGCGAGATGAGCGCGCAACCCCAGAGTCGGTCACGACTGGACCTAATGGTCAGGGGTCCCTTTACCTTTACCTTTACCCTCTAGGGAGGAGATTCCACAGCTGGGGCACCACCTAGGGGAAGATCCCTTCTTTTCACTGTCAACCTCAGATTAGGGAGGCACTCAGGCAGGGATCTCTGTCGGGAGGTCAGAAGATAAGCAGGCGGTGATACGGAAGGAGGCAATCTTAGGGAGATGGGAAGCAAGCTTCTAGTCCCCTTGACTCTGAATAAAGAGCTGATTTAAAATACATTGGAACACAGGAAGCTGCCTCTGGGCTCATTCAGATTCCTTTTGTGTCTGAACTTTAAAGTGCCGTATCGGGGGTGAGTGGCCCCAGAATTTCCCCTGCGGAAACCTGCTATTTACCGCTGAATTGGAGGAGGCAGCAAGCCATAGTAAACCCGAATTCCTGAAAGTGGAAGGGAAAAACAAGAAAAAGAAGCAGCACTCTGACATTGGACCAGGAAAGCGTGGGACACAGATAGGCCCTTATGCCAAGTTAGAGCATTGGTCCATCTAGCTCAGTATTGCCCACACAGGCTGGCAGCAGCTCTCCAGGATTGCTGGCAGGAGCCTCTCCCAAACTTAAATGGAGATGCCAGAGATCGAACAAGGGACCTTCTACATGCAAGTCAGATGTTCTACCAAGGAATTATGGCCCTTTCCCTCCCCGTCCCCCAGCTCACAGGTGAGCAGAAGGGCTTATTTATCGCGTTTTTCTCCCACCTTTTTCTCCAAGGACTGCACAAGGGTTCACGCTTTGAGATTGTTTCTTTAATATATAAAGCGGTATAGAAATGAAATGAAATGATGATAAAAATAATCATAATCCCATCACAAAAGGCGCCTAGAGACATTCCATTGTGGCGACCGTAACCCAGGTTTAAGGAGTGAAAGGTTGTTTTCTGCTGCTCCAGAGAAGCGGACACAGAGCAATGGATTCAAACTACAAGAAAGAAGAGTCCACCTAAAAATCAGGAAGAACTTCCTGACAGTTGTTTTCTGCTGCTCCAGAGAAGCGGACACAGAGCAATGTGTCCGGGCAACCAAAATGGTCAAAGGCCTGGAAACGGTGCCTTATGAGGAATGGCTTAGGGAGCTGGGTATGTTTAGCCTGGAGAAGAGAAGGTTAAGGGGTGATATGATAACCATGTTCAAATATATCAAAGGATGTCATGTAGAGGAGGGAGAAACGTTGTTTTCTGCTGCTCCAGAGAAGCGGACACGGAGCAATGGATTCAAACTTCAAGAAATAAGATTCCACCTAAACATTAGGAAGAACTTCCTGACAGTAAGAGCTGTTCGGCAGTGGAATTTGCTGCCAAGAAGTGTGGTGGAGTCTCCTTCTTTGGAGATCTTTAAGCAGAGGCTTGACAGGCATATGTCAAGAATGCTTTGATGGTGTTTCCTGCTTGGCAGGGGGTTGGACTAGATGGCCCTTGTGGTCTCTTCCAACTCTAGGATTCTATGATTCTATGAGTTTCTAACGCTGGAAAAATCCCCTAGTCCCTTAAATACAGAGCACAGCAAACCAACTGCGCGAGAGACAGACAGACAGACAGACAGGAGAGGTATGCCCCTCCATCCCCAGCCAGCGGCCCGAGAGCCCCACACCCACGCAGGCAACATCGACCCAGCTATTTATTCCTGGTGCCCCCTTAAGTCACACAATCTGCTTCTCTAATGCAGTGAATCCAGGCAGGGAGCTGGGCAGATTCCCACCTCGTTGAGACCAGATTAAAAGCAGATGATCCCAGCTTTGCGGCAACCTCATTCCAGGGGAGGGTCGGAGGTTACGCAAGAAAGAGGAGAGGAGGGGGTCCAGGGCGGCAGGGGAACGGGGGACGAACAGCCATGATCCTGGGGGACCTTTTGGGGAATATCTCCATTTTGATCGTTTTTTGTACCCTATCCAGAGAGAGAGAGAGAGAGAGAGAGAGAGAGAGAGAGAGAGAGAGAGAGAGAGATTCTTTCTTTCCAATTCTCTCTCTCAAGTCTGCACGACTCGCTCTGCCAGGTCCCTGCATCCTGGCGCCCTCCAGATATCCCTGAACTACAGTTCCCAACAGCAAGAACTACAGTTCCCACTAGCATGGAGGCACATCGCAGCAGCTTGTGGGGTGGTAGTGGGAAAGCTGGCCAACCTCTGCTTGAAAAGAAAGGGGGGGATGCTCAGAAACACATCGTGCTTGCAGCACTTTGCTCCCTGGTCCATGAACATTCCTGCGTCACCGTCCTAACAACACACACACACAATTATATTCTCTTTCAAGCACCCCAAACATTATGAGCAGAGAAAGCTGTCCTACACAGAATCAGGTCGTTTTGGCCCATCAAACCCACTGCTGCCTGCACTGACTGGCAGCAGCTCTCCAGACCGTGGGCTGATCTAGTTCAGTACGGTCTTCTCTGACAGGTAACAGCACTCTGGATTTTAAGGCAGGGCTCTCTCCCAGTCCTACGTGGAGATGCCCCTCGGGGGGGGGGGGGCTGAACCCGGAACCTATTGACTCCAGGCAAGTTCTCGACCTGTAAGGCTTTCAAGCTTCCCTTAAAAAACAACAGTGCAAGACTCCGGTGCTCATGTTTGTGTGACTAAAGGACAGGTTGGAACAGGGGCATAAAAACGTGCCTTGTACAGTGGTCCCTCGACTTATGAACTTAATCCGTTCTGAATGCACATTCCTAGGTCGAAAAGCTCGTAAGTCGAAACGTGGCTTCCCATAGCAAAAAAAAATTCGGAAAAATTTGTAAGTCGAGGAAACCGCATTAAAAAATTTGTAAGTCGAGGAAACCGCATTTTAAACCGCCAATGTAGATGTAGAAAAATTCGTAAGCGTGCAGCCATTTGTCCCGTTCGTAAGTCGAAACCTGCGGATGTAGAGTCATTCGTAAGTCGAGGGACCACTGTATAGAGTCAGGCTGCTGGCCTATCTATATCACTATTGTCAATGTTGGCTGGCAGGAGCTCTCCAGGGTTTCGGACAGCCTCTCCCTTAATAATAAAGCAAGTTTCTAGACCTCGTGGGTCTGAACGAAAGTGCATTGCAGTAGTCCAGCCTGCAGGTCACCAATGCATTGAGTTAGAGACTAGGCTGTCCCGGTCCACAAACAGTTGTGGCTTTTTTACCAGGCAAAGCTTGCAAGAGGCGTTTTCTAGCCTGTAGCATTTCCTAAGTATTTCCACAGTATGTTGCAATAATTGAACCTAGCTGCTAATGAAAGAAATCTGGCTTTCTCGGAAATGGGTTTCTACAAACCCCAACTACGGCCAAAGGGGTCGCATTGATGAACTGGAAGGCAAGGTCCTCCTTCGACGCGATTCCCTTTAATCAAGGGATTGACAGCATGAGAACACTTGCAACGTACAAACCGATTGCCTATGGATGTAGACTTTGTTTGGACAAATATATTGATATCTGGAAAAGGGTTTATACAGAATGTAGTGAGTTATTAGTAACCATATATTATTAGGATAATATCACCTATATCTATATAATAATCTATAGAAACGAAATCAACTTTACTAAATGCATCACACTGTACTTTTGGCATGTTTTTTTCTATCTCTTTCCCCCCTCTTTTTCCACGTTCTTCTCTTTACCTTTTATCACAGAATTCCTTTAAGAACGGAAATCTTTCAGTAAAACGTCAATGAGAATAGCAAAAGATATGGCCCTCTTTAATCAATGGATTGAAGACATGACAGAACTCACAACATATGGATTGCTTATAGGCGCAGACTTTGTCTGGATAAATATATTGACACCTGGTTAGTTTATCAACAATCATATACTGGTATGCAACAGGACAATTTGTTGTTGTTTAGTCGTTAGGTCATGTCCGACTCTTCGTGACCCCATGGACCATAGCATGCCAGGCACTCCTGTCTTGCACTGCCTCCCGCAGTTTGGTCAAACTCATGTTCGTAGCTTCGAGAACACTGTCCAACCATCTCGTTCTCTGTCGTCCCCTTCTCCTAGTACTTATATACCTATATAATAATGTGTGGAAGTGTAACTGATTGCATTTAGTCTGCTACAGTATATCTTTTATTTCTTTTTATTCCACTTTTCATTCTTCTAATTTTTTTCTTTGCACCTTTCCCCTTTCATTTTATTTTGTGCAACAAAAATTTTCTTAAGTGGTACCTTGGAAGTCGAAAGGAATCCTTTCCAGAAGTCCGTTCGACTTCCAAAACGTTCAGAAACCAAAGCGCGGCTTCTGATTGTGGCAGCCCTTCAGATATTTGAAGATGGCTATCATATCTCCTCTCGGTCTCCTCTTTTCCAAGATAAGCATACCCAGCTCCTTCAAGCACTCCTCATAGTGCTTGCTCCTCTGCATACGTTCCAGCTTGTCAATACCTTTTTTAAACTAGGTTACCCAGAACTGAACACAGAACTTCAGCTGTGGTCTAACCAAGGGCAGAATAGAATAGTACCATGATTTCCCTTGAACTGGACACTAGACTTTTGTTGTTGCAGCCTAGACCAGCATTAACTTTTTTTTTTTGCTGCTGCATCACCTTGTTGGCTCATATTCAGCTTGTGGTCCACCAACACCCCTACCTACATAGACCCTTTTCACATGTAAGCCAGGTGTCCCCCATCTTATATTTCTGCAGCTGGCTCTAAGTGCAGAACCTTCCATTTGCCCCTACTGAAATTCATTTTGTTAGCTTGGGGCCAGTTCTCCAATCTTTGAATGTCATCTTGAATCAGGATTCTGCCTTCTGCGGCATTAGCTACCCTCTGGTGATGTCAGGTGACTGGCTGGTCCTACCTGTAGAAGGACACTTCAAAACGGAGTGTGTGTCTCCCCCCCCCCTTTCTGCAAAGGAGCAAGAGCGAGCTCACTTTAAGCTCCTCGACCTTCCTTTGTAGACATATGGGTCACTGCCCCACGCCTGACATTCACATAGGATATCGTGTGGGGCAGGGCACGGTTTGCAAGGAATACCTTGTGGGCTGTTTTAAAGGCCTTAGAAATAGACTGTATTTTATTGGTGAGAATCCAGAGTCCTATCCGATATATTGATTAATTTTTATCAGATAGTAGTTTAAATTGTTGTTTTAAGTTGGGTATTGCTGAATCGTGTGGCCTGTTTTAAATGTATATTGTTTTGGTCCAAGTCGATGGAATTGTTTGATATTGTTCTAATATGGGCCAATGGCCGAAATAAAATTACCTACCTACCTCGTGGGCTGAACTGGGGACCCCAATTTTGCCCCAGGCCATACCCACTGTAGCTGTACCTGGCACTGAGGAGGGAGGTGGACTGCATGACCTCTGGAGGTCCCTCCCAACTCTCTGAGCATCCAAACGACAGGCAGCACTGTTAAAAGCACCAGAAAACCCGCTGTACTTTCAACCTCCTGCATTTGCGCTTATCTCCTTTTTTTTTTTTTAATTAAGCCGAGCGGCGTTATTAGGCTTACATTACTTGCATAAAGGTTCATCAGATCCGTTTATCTCAGCAATCGAGCCCAAGTTATGAAATTTATTAAGAAAATTTTCTTCGCTACTATATTGAAAAAAAGTAGGATATAATTAATTCCCCAGGAAGAAAGCTTTTAAAAACTTTTTCTTAGCAAAAAAAAAAACTTTTTTAAAAAGTTTTTTCTCTTCCCCACCTATTTCTTTGATTGATTCGAGATCAATTGGATTTTAATTTTTTTTCCCATTCTGAACGCCAAGAATCAGACAGACATCCTCTGTAGAATTTGTACATGGTGTGAAAGATGGAAGGTGTGCAGAGGAGGGGAACCAGGATTATCAAGGGTCTGGAAACCAAGCCATATGAGGAACAGTTGAAGGAGTTGGGTATGTTCAGCCTGGTAAAGAGGAGGCAGAGGCGATATGAAAGCCATCTTCAAATACCTAAAGCAGGCATCCCCAAACTTTGGCCCTCTGGATGTTTTGGACTACAATTCCCATCATCCCTGACCACTGGTCCTGGTAGCTAGGGATCATGGGAGTTGTAGGCCAAAACATCTGGAGGGCCGCAGTTTGGGGATGCCTGATCTAAAGGGTTTTCCCATGGAAGATGGAGCAAAGCTTTTTCCCTCTCCTGCTCCGGAGGGCAGGACCCAAACTAATGGATTCAAATGAGACAAAAGGAGATTCCTGGCTCAAAATCAGGAAGAACTTTCTGACAAGAAGAGCAGCTCAACAGTGGAACCAAGGCCCTTGGAAGGTGATGGGCCTTCATTGGAGCTCTTAAAGCAGATGGTTTAGTTGAGATTCCTGCATTGCAGAAGGTTGGACTATCCGGCATGGCCAAACTTGGCCCTCCAGCTGTTTTGGGACTACAACTCCCACCATCCCTAGCTAACAGGACCAGTGGTCAGGGATGATGGGAATTGTAGTCTGAAAATATCTAGAGGGCCAGGTTTGGCCATTCTCTGGCACTAGTTGATCCTCAGAATCCCCACAACTCTCAAGATTTCCATCTATGGGCTAATTTGAGGCACCAGACAAACACCTTCCTCATCTTTGGCCTGTGGAGAAGACTCCCTCATCAGCCTGGCTTAAATTCATAGCCCCGACTAAGCTGCCCCTTCTGCAAACATCAGAAGCCCCCCCGTCTCAAAAATGCAAGGGACCTGGCTCAGGTGCTGAGCTTGCCCAATTCCGGTCAGTAGGAATTTGAAAGCGGGCAGATTTGAGAACGGGTATTTTTTCGTCAGAGGAGTGGCCAACAGGTGCTGATTAGGTACGGATTAAGAGGAAACCGTGGAAATTCGAAGCCCCTCTGGGACTTCCTGTGAAAGCTCCCCCCCCCCCCGATCCTAGATGTTTAACCTGGTTTTCTACCAAACTAAAAACCAAAAACTTTCGACTTCCACCGGACCTGCGCCCTTTCTCTTAAAAACCTTAAACCTGGCCTACGTGCAAACCGAGACTTTTAAAACCTCAAGCTACCCTGTAGTTTTAAGTTGTGACTTAACACTCTACCTTTGAAAAAACCAAACTCCTTTTCAACTGGTTGTGAACCGAACTGAAAGCCAAAAGACCTATCCTGAGCCCTTTAAACCTAAAAAAAACACGCCATGAAGCTTATGCAGAGCCTGAGCTAAAAGCCAACCCTTTATATCCCAAACTGACTTTCCCAACAATAGCTATATCAAGCACTATATGGAACCCTATATTCCTGTGGGGTGAGGTTACCCCCTCTCCAAAGATGGGACTTCAACTAGGTCTTCTGTGGCTTCCCTGCTAGAGAGAGGCAGAAAAACCACTCAGAATGATCAGCCTCTACATTTGGTTTTCAAATTAGTAATTATGCTGGGAAAACCATCATCTGAAAAGAAGAGGGAGGGAGGGAGAGAAAGGGGGGGGGGAGAACTCAGCACTAAAAACTATTCCCCAGCAGTGCCTGTTATCTGAACGCTTATTTAAATTTAATAAAACCTGCTACCAGAGCAGCAAAACAACACACACACACACACACACACACACACACACAATGGTTAAGCGTTGAAGCATGTTTATTTAATACGCTCCTTTCCTTTATTTAATACGCTCCTTTCCTTTGCCAGAAAAGGCCCAGTGCCATTACTGGCAACCCCACACATACAATGTCCCAGAGTTTATCTGCCCCCAGACAGAAAATGTGCAGCCAAGCAAGCACACAGCTCAAGAGGGTCTTTCTTTTTTTGGGGGGGTGCGCAATTTGCTGGCTCCCCTAAGAGCTGGGCCCAGGTCCCTCTAGGTCAAGGCACTAGCAGCCCCCCAACCTGGAGAAGATGCTTAACAAAATGCGTCCACCCCTGGGGAAGTTTCCTGATTGGCTCCTGCCCAGACTCTTCCCGATTGGCTGCCAGCCCTATATAAACAGGCAGGTCAGCCCAGAGTCCCGGACATTTTGTCCACGGCCGGCTGCCAAGAGACTCGCCGCTGGGTCCCGCTCAGTCCTTTTCCCCCGGAATAAAAGCCATCGCCGACGTCATCTCCTAAAAGCCCTCTCTGCAAAAAAGAGAGAGAGAGGACTGTTTACCCAATCCATATTTTGGGTGGCGTTATGCGGCGGCACGCTTGCGATAAAGATGCACACCCCAAGGGCCAGTTTGCACCAACGGCAAAGCGGAGGAGCTACAGGCCAACTTGGTCATTTCAAGGGGGGGGGGGAGGGACCAGCGTCAAAGCCAGATCTCCGGCATGCCGATTTGAAAGCGGCAAAACGGCCTCGAACTAAGCATTGCTTGTGCGGCACTCTTCAGGGGTGGTTGGGTGGTAATAACTCACACAGCGTCAGGGAATTTAATTCTTTATTCAAAGAAACAAGCAGGCCTAGTGAGCACAGCAACCCTTCCTGGTAGATCTTGCCGCAATGAGGAAGCTATGGGGACTGAAGGTCTCCCCCCAGCTGCCCAAGTCTCCTCCTCTCCGGTGCTTTCCCCCAAGCAATCTGAGACTGCGCCTGCATGCAGCAAACCTCTCCGCTGCCCTTTTCATGCCTTGCCTGGTTCTGGGAGATCAGGGGAGCTTGTCGCAGCAGGAGGGGGAGACAGCCATGCCTCTTCACCTGCTGGGCTCATCTCTGCCTCTTGGCCTCCCTCCTCTCCTGCTTCAGCTTCTGATTCTGGACTGCTCTCTGCCACAGACTCTCCCTTCTCACTAAGCCCTGTTACCTCTTCTGCTTCTGAAACCTTCTCCTGCCAATCTTCTCCCTCTGACCGCTCATCATTGTCCCACCACCACTTCCCAGGCTCTGAGCCTTCTTCCCTTGGGGATTCCCCAGCAGGTCCTTCTCACCAATCTTCTGCAACCAGCCAGTACATGACAGCACGGCAGCCATATTTTATCACTTGGTGCTAGCTACTGTGCAGTGTTGCTCATCAAGCAAGTGGACCGGCCCCCTGATGAAAAAGTATGCTGACCCCTGGAGGTTACCGTAGGAGATGGCAGCTATTTATTAAACCATTCGCTCCAATTTGTGATACAGGGAAGTTACACTACATCAGCAGAAGTCTCGTGTCCAGATCAAGGGAAGTCATAGTCCCTCTCTATTCTAACTTTGGAAAGACCCCACCTGGGGTCCCTGCGCCCAGATCTGGGCAGCACAATTTAAGGAGGATATTGAAAAGCTGGAATGTGTGCAGAGGTGGGGGGAGACCAAGATGATGAAGGGTCTGGAAACCAAGCCTGATGAGGAACGGTTGAAGGAGCTGGCTATGTTTTGTTTGGAGAAGATAGAAAGGGGATCGGAGGGCCAACTTCAGATATCTAAAGGGCTGTCACATGGAAGATGGAGCAAGCTTGTCTGCCGCTCCAGAGGGAAGGACTTGATCCCATGGATTCAAATGACAAGAAAGAAGATTCTGATTCAACATTTCTGATGGTAAGAGCTGTTTGAACAGGCTCACTTGGAAGGTGGAGGGCTCTCCTTTCTTAAAAGCTCTTAAACAAGAGGTTGGATGTTCATCTCTCATGGATGCTTCAGCTGCGATTCCTGCATTGCAGGGGGTTGGACTAGATGACCCCCGGGGATCCCTTCCACCCCTACAAGCTTATGACGCTGCTACACCAAAGCCTTAAGCCCACACTTTCCTTATTGCAAAACCAAGACACCCGACCTTTCGAAGGAAGCGCATTAGCGGCGGAAGGCCTACCAAAAACTAGCTTTTAACTGCGCAACCTTGAATTTGCCGTTATGCAATTGAAACGTGCCCGAGAAATAGCTATGGTCTGGGATGTGTGTTTATGTGGGCGGTCTGAGAAAGGAAAAGAAAAAAGAAAAAAATGAAGATTGCTTCAGATGCCGCTCCCCGCACGCAGAGGCGCCCAGCAAATTAAGTCCAGCTCTGCGCTCACGCCTGGTGTGCGCAACCACAGCTGCTGCCTTTCGGAGAAGCGAAATGTCACGCTACGACTTCTCTGCTCTCTTCTCCAGCAGAACTTCAAAGTACGCCTCTAGCTAAATCTGCAAAGATAACTGTCCGGTAGTATCTGGCCTCCTTGGGGTTTGCCTCAGGGTGGGGTTGCCGTCTCCCCTCGGAGCAGCTGAAATAGGAAACCAAGCGCCTGGAGAATTGCTGGCGAGTCTGACGCAACAGCCCATTCCCCCCTCGCAGGCCCAGGCGAGCAAAAAACAGGATTAATTAGTCCTCAGGAGGAGCGGCGGGCAGCGCTCATTAAGGTCCCTGGCTCGGCTTCCACGCGGCACCTCGCTCTTTGGGGCGACAAAAGGGACTTTTCTTTCAGCGCCGCTGCAAGATTGCGGCCGAGAGCCGAGGCAGCCTCCCAGTTGTTGGGTCTCGTGCCTCCAACACGCAAGCATGCAGCCTCGCTTCCTAGAATGGGGTCCCCGTTCCCCACCTCAGAAGGCTAGCGTGCGTTTTAAAAAGAGAACCCTCGACGTTGCTAGTCCTTTGCTAAGAAGCGTGTGTGAGCAGCATCCGGAGAAACCTCAGAAAATGAGAAGGGGGAGCGGGGAGCGGTTGCACCCCCAGGAAGCTCGCACAATGTCATTTTGAGGGGTCGTCAATTCAGGGGGCCAACTGATGTGTGTGTGTGTGTGTGTGTGTGCCTCCACTTAACAGAGCTACCCACTCAAAATGCTTTTTAAAAAGCACACAGGCCAATCATATTTCACTTGCCAAGCTGGTTACACCAGGCATCCCCAAACTGCGGCCCTACAGATGTCTTAGCCTACAACTCCCATGATCCCTAGCTAACAGGACCAGTGGTCAGGGATGATGGGAATTGTAGTCCAAAACATCTGGAGGGCCGAAGTTTGGGGATGCCTGGGTTACACTGATCTGAGTTGCCTGTGTTGCATCAAAGGCGTGCAGGATTATGTATTTATTATTTGGTATTTGCCCCAGCCTTCCTCCCCAAGATGCCCAGTGCAGCAATCAAATAGACAAATTATTATTACAATCATTAACTTGGAAGCCGAACGGCATCCAATTCGACTTCCAAAACGTTAGAAAACCAAAGCGTGGCTTCCGATTGGCTGCAGGAAGCTCCTGCAGCCAATCGGAAGCCGCAGATGCCCCGTCGGACATTCGGCTTCCAAAAATAGTTCGCAAACCAAAACGCTCACTTCTGGGTTTGCGGCATTCGGGGGCCAAAATGTTCGGGAACTAAGCTGTTTGACTTCCAGGGTACGACACTATTATTATTGGTTGCTTTTTCACCAAGGCAACTCAAAGCAACTTATAAAGCAAAGGCATACATTAAAACCAGCGTAAAAAAAAAAATGAAAACCTATAAAGACAAATCCTGTTTTTTAAAAGGGCAAGATTAAAGCATCCCACCCACTCTGGTTAAAAAACAAGGCAAAAGCCATACTAAAAACTTATGTATCCGAGTCTCTAACGCTGCCAGCAATAGCCAACTTGGATGGCTTTAAAAGAGGAATGGACAAACTCGGAGAGGAGGGAGGGCTGCCGATGGCTACCAGTCACAAATGGCTAGTAGGAAGCAGGAATGCTTCTGATGGCCAGTTGCTGGCAATGCCACAAGAAATGGGAGTCCTCTTGTGGCCAAATCCTGCTCGCTGGTTTTCCACAGGTATGTGGTTGGCTAGATGGATGTTGGGTCCATGCATCAGCCAAGCACTTCTCACGTTCTAATTGTTTTGCTAAATTCCATCTTCTTCCCAGAGCCGAGCTGAGCAGGGGGAGGGAGGCACCTCGTGCAAGCCTCAGCTCCCCCCCCCCAACCCCCTCACAGTGTACTTACTCCAGGCCCCACGATGACAGATGCCAGAGACCTACAAAACGCCTGGATTGTATACAAGAACCGTCCTGAGGAGGCCGGATTCGGCTCTGCTCCCTACTTTCCCTTCCCCACGCTCTGCATTCCTGGAGGCTTCACCCCCTCCCACCCCAATGTCCCCCGCACTGCTCTGGGGGAAGGGGAGGGAGTGCTCAGCCGAGATGTGGGGAGGGGGGCTCCCTGCCTGCCTCAGAGTCCTTAGGAAACTGGGCCAGTTGCCTCTCCGAAGAATCTGGCGGAAGCCTCCGTTCGTCAATTTCCCTCTTCCATTTCCTTCCGTCTCCAGTGCGTGCGTGCATATATATACGGTTTGTTTCTTAAAAGCATCAATCCTGCGCCTCGTGCCCATTTCCCCCCAGGGGGGTTGCAAACGCATCAGCTCTCTCTGGCTCTCTCTCCCCCAGGAAGAGAGGCCAGAGATGCTCGCCTGCCCAGCCACTCTCATCCTCCTTCCCTTCCACCTCCATCTCTCAATTACGCACAATGCAGGCTTCCCTCCTCTTGGGTTTTTTTTTTTTTTTTGCAAATGAGAAGCTTGCCATTGCTGCTGCTGCTTCTCCCATGATTGCATCTCCCCAGAACAGCCAAGCTCGTGTTTAAAAACAGCAGGCTGGAAGGCTCCCCTCCCTTCTCTCTCTCTCTCTCTTGCACACTCACACTTCTTTATTTCGGCTCCAGCGAAAACCCGCAGCTGGGCCTCCCCTTCCCTCGGCTGCTTCTCAGCTGTAAACCAAGATATTTGCTTCACGCCCGAGGCTCTCCATTTCAGAGTACTGCTCCTACCAGCCAGTGCAACTGCAGGGGGAGAGAGGGAGGAAGGAAGGATGGAGAAAACAGCCTGGTTCAAGAGTGGCACAGGTGCCAGACGCAGAGGTGTTTCTTGGGGGGGCCAAGAAAAGCGGTTGGGTCAATGAGAGAAAGCAATACACAGAACAATAAAAGGAAGTGATATACAGTGGTACCTCACAAGATGAATGCCCTGCAAGACGAATTTTCCGCAAGACGAATGCGTTTTGCGATCTGATGGTGATCTGATGGTGACTCACAAGACGAATTCGTTTTGTGAAAAATTCATCTTGCGAATCGCAGTTTCCCATAGGAATGCATTGAAATTTAATTAATGCGTTCCTATGGGCAAAAAAAGGAAATTTCAATGCATTCCTATGGGAAACCGCGATTCGCAAGTCGAATTTTTCGCAAAACGAATTGACTCATGGAACAAATTAAATTCGTCTTGTGCAAATATGTTTTGGCTCCCGAACGCCACAAACCCAGAAGTGATTGTTCCGGTTTGCGAATGTTCTTTGTAACCCGAACGTCCAATGCGCTTTGGATTCTGAACGTTTTCGAAGTCGAACGGACTTCCGGAACTGATTCCGTTCGACTTCCGAGGTACCACTGTATATAGTACGAACACATTTTGGAATGCTATGTGCCATTCTGGTACCATTCTGGTTGCCTCGTCTTGAAAGGGATATTGTAGAGTTGGAAAAGGCTCAGAAAAGGGACATTGAAATGATCATGAGGAAAGGTTCCACCACCATTTGAGACTTTTTGACTTAGGGGAAGGAAGAGGGGACATGAGAGCAGTTCGTAGAACAGTGCAAAGCATGGAGAAAGTGGCTTTTATCCCTAGGATCCATGGGCATCCAATGAAGTTGGAATGATTCAGGACAGATAGAAAAAAAATACTTCATTCAGTGCATAGTTAAACTGCGGATCTTCCTCCCGCAGGAGGCAGTGATGGCTGCCAACTTGGGTGGCTATAAAAGAGGACTAGGGGCTCAAAATGCCTCCTGGTCCGAGCACAGGAGCAGGGCTCCCAAGGGCTTAGACTCTACCCAAGGTTCTAGACCTTATGGTGGAAGACTGATGTTAAGAGTGATCAAATAGGAAACTGGGCTGGGTTGTTATCCTACCTAGGGCGGGGATGCTAAGCAGAGGTGCCATATTCCCTCAGTTCTGAAAGGGCCATGCCAGTTCCCAGGGGTGTGCGACTGGCCGCAATGGCTATGCTCTGCCTCCGCCGAAACCTAGATGAGGATGCTAGGCTAGATGGGACATTGGCCTAACCTAGGAGGGTCTTCTTCCTTGCCTGTTGTTGTTTGTTGTTTCATCGTTGAGTCGTGTCCGACTCTTCATGACCCCACGGACCAGAGCACGCCAAGCACTCCTGTCTTGCACTGCCTCCCGCAGTTTAGTCAAACTCATGTTCGTAGCTTCAAGAACACTGTCCAACCATCTCATCCTCTGTCGTCCCCTTCTCCTAGTGCCCTCAATCTTTCCCAACATCAGGGTTTTTTCCAGGGAGTCTTCTCTTCTCATGAGGTGGCCAAAGTATTGGAGCCTCAACTTCACGATCTGTCCTTCCAGTGAGCACTCAGGGCTGATTTCCTTCAGAATGGATAGGTTTGATCTTCTCAAGTGTCTCCTCCAGCACCATAATTCAAAAGCATCAATTCTTCAGCGATCAGCCTTCTTTATGGTCCAGCTCTCACTTCCATACATCACTACTGGGAAAACCATAGCTTTAACTATACAGACCTTTGTCGGCAAGGTGATGTCTCTGCTTTTTAAGATGCTGTCTAGGTTTGTCATTGCTTTTCTCCCAAGAAGTAGGCGTTCTTTTAATTTCGTGACTGCTGTCACCATCTGCAGTGATCATGGAACCCAAGAAAGTAAAATCTCTCACTGCCTCCATTTCTTCCCCTTCTACTATTTGCCAGGAGGTGATGGGACCAGCGGCCATGATCTTAGGGTTTTTTTATGTTGAGCTTCAGACCATATTTTGCGCTCTCCTCTTTCACCCTCATTAAAAGGTTCTTTAATTCCTCCTCACTTTCTGCCACTTTCTCTCTGCCATGGAGGTTGTCGCTTTTCCTTAGGATGTCCCTATTTTCATTGATGAAATGTTGGAGGGTATGGAGTTATCCGACCCCCAAGCCATCTGAAGGCAATACTGTACAGAGAAGTTTTTTTGTTTTATCCACAAAAATGAGAAGAATCTGTTCATGTATGCTACAACGGCCACTCGGATGCTGCTAGACCAGAGATGGGAGGAAGAGATAACCCCAACCAGAGAAGAATGGCAAATCAAGCTGATGGACTATGCAGAAATGGCAAAACTAACTGGGAAGCTCAGGGACCAAGAAGATAACAAATTTAAAAAATAATGGGAAATGTTTATAATGTATATATGCAAAATCATTGCAAACAGGTCAAAACATTAGCAGGATTCTAAATACACTTGTGATGTAACAGAAAGTATAGATAACTTAAGAAGATAAAAAAATTGGAGAAGTATTGATATGCAGTTGAAAATAGAATTAATAGGACACATGGATGGGGGGGGGCAAGTCAGGAAATTCAGAGTAATCTCAACGTGTGGAATTTGTATGTTCTTTTTATGTAAGTTTATCTACTTTTTAAATTTTTCTTTCTTTTCTTTCGAAAATCTAATATTTTTTTTAATTTTTTCAAAAGAGAGGTTGTTTTAGAGTAATGTTTAATGTTTTATTATGTTTTTATATGTGTTGGAAGCTGCCCAGAGTGGCTGGGGCAACCCAGGAAGATGTGTGGGGTATAAATAGTAAAATTATCATCATGGAATGGGACGTCCCTATTTCCATTGGAGAAATGTTGGATGGTATATTCCAGGCATCCCCAAACTATGGCCCTCCAGATGTTTTGGCCTACAACTCCCATGATCCCTAGCTAACAGGAGCAGTTGTTGGGGAAGATGGGAATTGTAGTCCAAAACATTTGGAGGGCTGAAGTTTGGGGGTGCCTGGTATATTCTAACCCCCCTGCAATGCAGGAATCTTTTGGCTAACACAGGGCTCAAACCCATGACCCCAAGATTAAGAGCCTTGCTGACTGAGCTTCCTTAGAAAGTTGAGATAATTTTAACCTAGTACAGTGGTACCTCTACTTACGAATAACTCTACTTACGAATGTTTCTACTTATGACTGGAGCTCCATCCGCCATCTTGGATGCGGTTTAGATAGGATTTTTTCTACTTACGAATTTTTAGATAGAGTTGCTTCGACTTACGAATTTTTTCTCCCAATACATTCCTATGGGATTCGACTTACAAATTTTTCAACTGACGAATGTGCGTTCAGAACACATTAAATTCGTAAGTAGAGGTACCACTGTAGTTTAATTTCTGTATGTTTTAAACATACATTTAAAAAGACCAAGAATAGCTTTGTGGGAGGGCGGGGGGGGGGATTGGCGTAACACAAAATGGCTGCCTTAATGGGTGGTGGTGAAACGGCCTACCACAAAATGGCTGCCACACCCCAAAAGAAGCAGGGGCACAAAATGATATGGGCTGGCTGCCACCCAACCAAGAGGGGGAAAGGCACCTTCGTGACCCACTGGCATGCTCTCTGCATCCCTCCTCTATGGACCTCCTCCTCTATGGACATTTTTTAAGCAAGATGTTCGACGTGGGAAGGGGGGGAGCCACCGCAAACAGAAACCGAGGAGGAAAAAAAGTGGGGTTTCCAGGGGATAGTTAACAAAGGCCTTTTCCCCCCGAGGCTGCAAGCTTCAGGTGCCAAGTTGACAAGCTCAGTGCAGGCGAAAGGGAGAGAGGTCTTCCCGAGATTCGCAAGGCGGATCGAAGCTCCAACCTTGTTCTTAGATCAAGCAATGGGGAAACGGATCAGGTTTGACCCACTTGCAAGCCCCCACAAGAGAGCCGCAGCGCACGCGCGCACACACACACACAGCACCCCGAGGGCCCTCTGGTCTCTCGCCATGCCGGAGAATAGAAGGAAAAGGAAAGGGGGGAATCAGGAGCCGGGCGGCCTGAATGCCAGATGAGGTCTGCCAAGACAAATCACCGTCTGGGGTTCCAGCAGTTAAGAAAAAAGCATAAGGGGAGAGGAGGACGTCACTCCTTTTTCCGTGAAGGAAAAGCCCTCTCTGCGTTGGGAAAAGAGAAATTTAGAAAAGCCCTGCAAGATCTGGCCCAAGGGAGGGAGTCTCAAAGGGAAGGTGCCTGTGCAAAATGCTGTGCTTGGTTGGGTTCGCAAAGGCGTGGAATGGCCTTTTAGGTATTCCTGGTTCCAATCTGAGTTTTGTGCACCAGTATGCAAGTCCTGATCGCCGAAGAATGGATGCTTTTGAATTATGGTGCTGGAGGAGACTCTTGAGAGTCCCATGGACTGCAAGAAGGTCAAACCTATCCATTCTGAAGGAAATCAGCCCTGAGGGCTCACTGGAAGGACAGATCCTGAAGCTGAGGCTCCAAGACTTTGGCCACCTCATGAGAAGAGAAGAATCCCTGGAAAAGACCCTGATGTTGGGAAAGATTGCACAAGGAGAAGGGGACGACAGAGGACGAGATGGTTGGACAGTGTTCTCGAAGCTACGAACATGAGTTTGACCAAACAGCGGGAGGCAGTGGAAGACAGGAGTGCCTGGCGTGCTCTGGTCCATGGGGTCATGAAGAGGCGGACACGACAACGCCGAAACAACCACAACATGCAAGGAAGAAGACCCTCCTAGATCAGGCCAATGTCCCATCTAGCCCAGCATCCTCATCTAGGTTTCGGCCGAGGCAGAGCATAGCCATTGCGGCCAGTCACCCTCTCCTCCATGCATTTCTCCATTCCTCCTTTAAAGCTCTCCAAGTTGGGGGCCATCGCTGCCTCTTGCGGGAACGAGCTGCACCAGTTAACTCTGCGTTGCGGGAATAAGGGCTGTCCTGAATTTTCCAGCATTCATCTTCTACGGGGTGTCTGAACCACCCTGAAATATAGGGCTGAAGGGTGACATGCAAATTTAATACAGTAAGTGTCGATGACAACAACAACAGGGTGTTCATGAGTTCTAGGGTTGCAATAGAGGGAGAAAAGCTCGTCTCTGTCCGCTTTCTCTACACTGTGCAAAATTCCATAGTAATAATTTTATTTATTTATTTATACATACATACATACATACAGGTACATACATACCCCAGCCACTCTTTGCGGCTCCAAACAGAATATTAAATACCCGATCAAACATCAAGCATCAAAAACTTCCCTATGCAGGGCTGCCTTCAGATGGCTTCTAAAAGTCAGATAGCTGTTTATTCCCTCGAGATCTGATGGGAGGGCATTCCACAGGGCAGGAGCCACCACCGAGAAGGCCCTATGCCTGGTTCCCTGTAGCCTCACTTCTCACAGTGAGGGAACCGCCAAAAGGCCCTCGGAGGTGGACTTCAGTGTCTGGGCTGAACGACGGGGTAGAGACGCTCCTTCAGGTCTACTGGGCCAAGGCCGTTTAGGGCAGGAGTAGGCAACCTCAGGCCCGTGGGCCGGATGCGGCCCAATCACCTTCTCAATCCGGCCCACGAACGGTCCGGGAATCAGCATGTTTTTACATGAGTAGAATGTGTACTTTTATTTAAAATGCATCTCTGGGTTACTTGTGGGGCATAGGAATTCGTTCACCCCCCCCAATATAGTCCGGCCCACCACATGGTCTGAGGGACGGGGAACCGGCCCACGGCTGAAAAAGGTTGCTGACCCCTGGGTTTAGGGCTTTCAAGGTCAGCACCAACACTTTGAATTGTGCTCGGAAACGTACTGGGAGCCAATGTAGGTCTTTCAGGACCAGTGTTATGTGGTCTCGGCGGCCGCTCCCAGTCACCAGTCTAGCTGCCGCATTCTGGATTAGTTGTAGTTTCCGGGTCAACTTCAAAGGTAGCCCCACGTAGAGCACATTGCAGTAGTCCAAGCGGGAGATAACTAGAGCATGCACCACTCTGGCGAGACAGTCTGCAGGCAGGGAGGGTCTCAGCCTGTGTACCAGATGGAGCTGGTAGACAGCCACCCTGGACACAGAATTGACCTGTGCCTCCATGGACAGCTGTGAGTCCAAAATGACTCCCAGGCTGCGCACCTGGTCCTTCAGGGGCACAATTACCCCACAAACTTCTATCATGCCTCTCTCCTTATTTGCCTTCTCTCCAAACCCAAAAGGCCCAGGCGCTGCAACCTTTGTCCAGAGGCGAGTTGCTCCGTCCCTTCCCTCCGTTGGGTTGCCCATTTGCTCTTCTCGCTCACTGCCTCCCTAAGCCTTCCTTGACTCAGGCAGGCTGGGTGACTGCGCCCTGGGGCTTTCTGCATGCTGGCACCTTCTTTGCCGCCGCAGCGATGAAGAGAGGAAGGTGCACTCAAGAGGAGGAATGTGACGGGGCCAAACGCTGCACACAAACAGCCCCAGCCGCCAGAGCCCTCGCTTCTCCCACCCCCCTCGGACGTTCTGTTCCAGACAGCAGCCGCGTGTTCCTTCCAACACCTACGCCTCATCCAAATCAGTTCTTCCCCTACGTGGACGGAGCCATCTGCCGCGTTCTTCTCCCATTCACCAAGGGTTCTCTGCCGCTCCCGGCATCCTCTGTTGCTGCCGCTGCCACCAACGGCAGCAGCAACGCCTTGCCCCCCCCCCCAGCCCCGGTTTGCAAATCCCAAAGCAGCTAACTGTTCCTTTCGCCGCCTTTGGGAGAAAAGATCTGCAAGGCACTGCGGGTCAAAGTTTATTTGTTGTTGAGACCAACCTGGTCCTTTCAACGAAAAAGGAAATAAGAATATTCTATGCGTACCGAGCAAACACAGAGATAACCAATTTATACATATACTGTACTGTACACCTTGAAGTGCAGACAAATAAGTTTCTGTATTAGAATGCGGGTATATCAATGCGGGACGCAGGTAGCGCTGTGGGTTAAACCACAGAGCCTAGGACTTGCTGATCAGAAGGTCGGCGGTTCGAATCCCTGCAATGGGGTGAGCTCCCGTTGCTCGGTCCCAGCTCCTGCCAACCTAGCAGTTCGAAAGCACCTCAAGGTGGAAGTAGACAAATAGGTTCCACTCCAAGCGGGAAGGTAAACGGCGTTTCCGTGCGCTGCTCTGGTTCACCAGAAGCGGCTTTGTCATGCTGGCCACATGACCTGAGAACTGTACACGCCGGCTCCCTCGGCCAATAATGCGAGATGAGCGTGCAACCCCAGAGTCGGTCACGACTGGACCTAACGGTCAGGGGTCCCTTTACCTTTACCTATATCAACCAAGCCTCATCACCTCTCCCTGCCAAAAAAGGGGGGGATGAACGCTTTCCACCAAGGCAGGAACTCTCCACGGGTGAGCCCTGGGAGGAACGGCAAGGACCTCCCAGAATCAGGTTGCTCAAGTAAGTGAGCCAAGGCACACATGGTTCAAAACTCATTTGTCTCCACTCCACTCGGGCAGGTAGAAGGGACGGCAGAAAGGAAGGCACTAAAAAGTTTAAGCCTGCAAATGCACTGCACACTGAAAGCACGTTCCCCCTCCCTGGAGAATCCGGGGATCTGTCGCTTGTTGAAGGTGCTGGGAACTCGAGCGGCCTTTAAAAATCACCCTCTTCTCGTAACACACCGGCACAATAGATCACTGTGTTCAATGCGCATTCCGTGGACGAAAGAACCCACTGCCACCAGCTGAGCCTCAAAGCAGGTCTCGGAGACGTGCAGGCAAGATGAAGGCATGAAGATTTAAGGACTCCCCGCTTACGAGGGAAGCAAATTCCTTTACTGGCACACTAAGCAAGAACAGGTTTGATCCAATGCTGGAAGGAGCAAGTTCATAGTTCGGGGGTGCCCCTGGATACAATACCGGAGGCTAAGGTGGCCTTTTTTCAGCTCCGCCTAGTTCACCAGCTACAACCCCTGTTGGACAGAGAGGACTTGGCCACATGCCCTGGTTACGTCCAGGCTTGATTACTGCAATGCGCTCTTCATGGAGCTACCCTTGAAGGCAGCTCAGAAACTTCGGCAGGTCCAAAACGCAGCGCCCAGATGACTGGCTGGGGTTCTGTTTTAGAGCTAAGGCATCCCATTTTAAAACAGCTGCACCGGTTGCCAGTCAGCCTCCGGGCCCAATTCAAAGCCCCCCACCTTAGTGCAGGGGTCAGCAAACCTTTTCAGCAGGGGGCCGGTCCACTGTCCCTCAAACCTTGTGGGGGGGCGGGACAATATTTTGAAGGGGGGGAAATGGAACAAATTCCTATGCCCCACAAATAACCCAGAGATGCATTTTAAATAAAAGGACACATTCTACTCATGTAAAAACACACTGATTCCCGGACCGTCCGCGAGCTGGATTTAGAAGGCGACTGGGCCAGATCCGGCCCCCGGGCCTTAGTTGGGCCTCAGGTCCCAAATATTCTGCCTTAATCAGAGTCCCATGTCCAGTTCTGGACACCACAGCTGAAGAAGGATATTGACAAGCTGGAAGGTGTACAGACAAAGGCCACAAAGATGATGATGCGTTTGGAAAGCAAGCCTTATGAGGAACGGTTGAGGGAACGACGTACATTCAGCCTGGAGAACAGGAGACCGAGAGGAGATAGGATAGCCATCTTCAAATATCTGAAGGGCTGTTGTCATGTGGGACATGGAGCAAGCTTGTTTTCTGCTACTCCAGGAGAAGATCTGAACCAACGGATTCAAATGACGAGGAAGGAGGTTCTAATGAAACATTAGGAATAACTTTCTGATAGTAAGAGCCGGGAGACAGTGGAACGGTCTCCCTCAGATGGTGGTGGACTCTCCTTCCCTGGAGGTTTTAAAGCAGAGGTTGGATGGCCCTAGATTCTTTACATGAGATTCCTGATGGCCTTTGGGGGTCCCTTCCAACTCTACGATCAGACTGGTGACTGGAAGCGGCCGAGACCATACAACACCGGTCCTGAAAGACCTACATTGCTCCCAGTACGTTTTCCACCAATTCAAAGTGTTGGTGCTGGCCTTGAAAGCCCTAAATAGCCTCGGTCCAGTATACCTGAAGGAGCATCTCCACCCCCATCGTTCAGCCTGGACACTGAGGTCCAGCTCCGAGGGCCTTCTGGCGGTTCCCTCCCTGCGAGAAGTGAAGTTACAGGGAACCAGCCAGAGGGCCTTCTCAGTGGTGGCACCCGCCCTGTGGAACGCCCTCCCATCAGATGTCAAGGAAATCTCACTTCCAGAAGACATCTGAAGGCAGCCCTGTTTAGGGAAGTTTTAAATGCTTGATGTTTTATCGGGTTTTTAATATTCTGCTGGGAGCCGCCCAGAGTGGCTGGGGAAACCCACCCAGATGGGTGGGGTATAAATAAATTATTATTACGTTTTGCACAGCGTAGAGAAAGTGGACAGAGACTAGCTTTTCTCCCGCTCTTGTGGACACCCTGTTGTTGTTGTTGTTGTTGTTGTTGTTGTTGTTGCTGCTGCTGCTGCTGCTGCTGCTGCTGTTACTTATTAAACTTGCATGCCACCCTTCAGCCCTAGATCTCAGGGTGGTTCAGAGCCAGCTGGATGGGTGGGATATAAATATAATAAATTATTATTATTATTGCCATGATTTATTAATTTTCCTCCAGTGCAAATTCAGAGGGCAGAGAAACCCAAAGGACCAGCAAATGCAACTGCAGACAGCTTTATCTATCAAGCGAGAGAGAGCGTTGATCCCTCAACGCTGAGAGACAAGAGATGAGACCTGAAGCTTCTCTCTGCTTCCTCCTCACAGCTCCAGAGACATGGGGGTGGGCAGTGAAGGAGAGAGAAGAGAAAAGGAGAAAAGATGTATTAATTATCTTCAAACAGCTCCTGGCAGGGCGGGGAGATCTCTCCCCCGATAAGGCGCCACATCTCAGGAAGCTATAATGAAGGAGGGATAGCAACACCGCTGATTAATATTTTATTTTAGGAAAAATTTAAATGAAACTATCCATCATCATTTCGAACGGGCGGATCAGCGTAGCCCCTTCCGCCAAGGAAGAAAAGCACCTGGCTTCTGTTCTTTCTTTCTTTCTTTCTTTCTTTCTTTCTGGAGGGCGGGGGTGGACCAAGAGTCAAATATAAATAATATTAATAATAATAATAATAATAATAATAATAATAATAATAATAAATTGTGGGAACTCTGTGGGTTGGAGGAGGCAACTCACCTTGGCCTGACCCAACTGCACCCCCAATTTGCCCAGACGGCTTGCAAAGCAATAAGTAGTTGTATTACAGGGGAGTCCAGCGCTCTGTCCTAATGGAATGCGGGCTTAACAAGCAATTTTGGCAAACAGAGATTAAGCCACCCAAAAGGAAAAAATGGAATTCAATTCATAGGGTGGCAGGGGCAGATCCCAAGCAGGCAGCGGGGTCCGCCAAGCAAGCCAGCTTTTGAGAGGTTCAATAGTGTGGGTTTGTTTGCTTGTTTGTTTTTAAAGGAAATAAAAATGAATTGGCTACAAATGTTAAAGTGGTGCCCTGCTGAATCCGACCCAAGGCCCATCGAGTCCAGCATCCTGTTCTCACGGCTGGCCAACCCCCAAGGAAACATAAGAGGAGTCTTGCAGGATCCGACCCAAGGCCTGATGGGAAGCCAGTAAGCAAGACCTGAGCCCAGCAGCAATTCTCCCCACTTGCAATTCTCACCAACTGGTCTTCAAAGGCAGGGGAAGAAGGAGACGGCCATGATAAAGCAAGATAATCGACATTTTCCCCACCTCTGTTTGTTTATCTGGTAATGGAGGCAGACCCAACCCTAATCTTTCCTCTGTGATGTTGTCTAATCCACTTTTAAGGCTGTCCAAATTTGTGGCCCTCATCACGTCTTGTGGCAGTGAAACACACAGGTTAAAGGTAAAGGACCTCTGGACGGTTAAGTCCAGTCCAAGGCGACTATGGGGGTTGCGGCGCTCATATCGCTTTCAGACTGAGGAAGCCGGCGTTTGTCCGCAGTCAGTTTTCCGGCTCATGTGGCCAGCCGGACTAAACCGCTTCTGGCCTAACGGGACACAGTGATGGAAACCAGAGCGCACGGAAACGCTGTTTACCTTCCCGCTGCAGCGTTACCTATTTATCTACTTGCACTGGTGTGCTTTCGAACTGCTAGGTTGGCAGGAACTGGGACAGAGCAACGGGAGCTCACCCCATCGCAGGAATTTGAATTGCCGACCAAAGAAATGCTCAGGGGTTTATACCACAGCTCCACCCATGTCCCCACAGGTTAACCATGTGCTGGGTGAAGAAGACCTTTTTCTCTCTTTTTTTTGCCTATCTGAGATCTCTTAACTGGATGGCTCCACTGAGTTTTAGAATGACCAATTGGGGCTGGAGGCTCCCCCCCCCCACTTTCTCCCCATCATTTGCAATTTTCTACATCCCCCTGTTTACTCAATAAACTCCCCAACCATTGCAACACTTCCTATAACCCTTTGGCCGTTGCAAGTATTCCATGCTTGGAGCTGTAACCCACTGGGGTCTGACAAGCCAAGAAATGCTATGGCTGAATCTCTGCCCCCCGCCCCCCAACTGCATCCCAGCGCCGGCACATCTAGAAAATTATGTTGGCAACCTTTCTGTAGAATCACAGAAGTATAGCACTGCAAGGGTCCTCAAGTCCAGCCCTAGGCAATTCAGGAATCCTTTTGCCCGAACGTGGGGCCAATTAACCTAGATGTCAAGTATTGTATTGATCAACCCAAATGTAAGGAATCTGCCTTACCGCAAATGAGATCATCGGTGTTTTGTTTTGTTTTTTACAGCGAAGGTCTCTGGCTTTGGAAGGCCCATTTAGCAGCTGTGACTAGTAGCCATTGGCAATTTGTCTCTTTGCAACTTTAAACCATTCATCCCTAGATCTTGTGGCAGAGAGTGCCATAAGCTAAGGACATGGGGTGGGGTGGAAGAATGTCCCTTTGTCTTCATATCTTGCTCAGGCTCAACCACCACACTGAATGGACAAAAAGACCGCCACGTCAATCAAAGAGGTGCACCCTCTTAAATTTTCGCTCCCTCTTCCACCGTCAGTGATTGTGGCTTGTCAGAAGTCACGGCTTCTTGAATCCCTGCTAACAATGTTTCCGCAAAACTGGGATAAACTTTGCAAGAGGTAAGCTGTTAGCTGGAAACCCTTGCAAGAGAGCAGCTGCTCTAGGGAGGTTGGTGGCCAGGAAACTAAGGTCTCATGCCATGTTCCACCTGTAAACATCACTGTGTTGGTGTTAAGAGATGTTTCCGTAGGCAACCTTTCCGTAGAATCACAGAAGTATAGCAGTGCAAGGGACCACAAGGGTCCTCAAGTCCACCCCTCGGCAATTCAGGAATCTTTTTGCCCGAATGTGGGGCCAATTAACCTAGATGTCAAGTATTGTATTGATCAACCCAAATGTATGTTGGCGATGCTAACCCAAAGACATGTTGGACATGCTATCTGCATAATGTTATCAGCTTCGGTCCCACCCCTGGTTCACGCATGCACACCTGCCACTTTGTAAAAACGTAGTGACTGGTGATGGCGTGCGACTAGTCCTTCCATTGATTCAGTGTCACAAATGGAACAATCTGATGCACATTCAAGCACACACTTTGCAGCGAACTCTGTTCTTGCATTCAGGGATCCTGCAGAATGTGTCACGGGCTGGGCCACACCGCGCATTCTGATCTGGCCACTCCTCCGGATTAAAAGCAAAACTCCCCTCAAGGCGAAAGCCAGCACTTCAGGGAAACGATGCTCATTTTCCGCTTGCGGGGTTGTTTTAAAAAACAAAACAAGGGAAGCATTCAGAAGTGTGGGCCCTCCCCATACCTGCAGCTTATAAGAAGCAGCAGGCCCTCATTGCCCCATACTCCCCAGCACCTCATTCAACCGCAATATGCAGATCGAAAGCTCAGCTGCCAATAAGCCATCAAGCACTCCGAAAGGGAGCAGAGAGGAGCCTAGCATTGTGCAAACCTCAATGAGCGCACCAGCCCCTTGCAAGTTCAAGAGCCCACAGCAGAGGCAGACGCATTATGCGCACATCTCAACATCTCGACACAGAGGCACCATGACTGCTCGGGTCGGGTGGTGACCAAGGCCCCCCCGCCCCAAAAATGCAGCTTTTATGTTAATTTACAGCATGTTACCCAGAATGCCTTGCAGCCGGCAAGATATTCTTGGCAGGCATCCTAAATCTGAATTCTTTATGGGCTTGCATACAATCACCCCATACAATGTTCCAGAAGCAGCAGCAATGATGTGCATTTGGGGGCCGCGGAAGAGAAGATGGAGCACTTAGAAGAGGGGAAGTACAGGAGCAAAACGCCTGGTTGCTTGGCTGGTTTCTAATACCGAAATGGAAGTCCGGGATTTGCAGCAGTCAGGGCACCTCTGAGAACATGCAGAGTGCCTGCCCCCCCTTCACCACCCAAACCTTTAGCACAGTTCTCCACATTCCTGCATCAGTTTTAGAATTTATTTCCAAAGTCTGCCTGAACATTTGCCAACAGCGATTTGCATTAAAATACGAATGTACACAGTTTTAACACAATATCGCTAGACATTTTTGCGAGTAATACCCCCTGGCCTAACGTAACACTCTCTATATATTTTCACTAATGCACAAATTTTTTTATGCAAGCTCCCTGCAATACTGTATAGGCATTTTTGAACCCCATCAATAGGTTGCAGAATTGCAACACCAAAGACAGAGTTAGTGCATTTTTTAAAGGCCTGCATTTCAGAAAATGCAAATCAGGCAGATTCACTTTGAAATTTGAACTGAATACATTTTTTCTCCCTCTCCAGGCTGACTAGAAGAATGGAAGTCCAGAACAATGCATTTCAACAGGTTATATATACAGCTTCTATCTAGGTAGGGAGAAATCTAAGCAGTTTAACAACATCTCAGCGCATTTCTATTAATCGCCCGTTTATTCCGGTTGGTCTACTCTCGAGTTAGGCATCACCCAGAGCTTTTTTTTTTTATGTCCCAATTGTATTAGGTAATAACTCTGCCCATGTGCGACACTCATAAGTTACAGCACAGACCAAAGGATAAAAATGGGGGTAAGGTTGAATGGCAGAGGCGTACACTGTAAGCAGTTCACTCTCCTCCTTCTACCGTGTCTGAAACCCTGGAGAGATGCTACCAGCCTGTGTAGACCATATTGAGCTCGGTAGACCAAAAGTCTGATTCAACACAGTGTCCGCGTGAGGCATTCAGCTAAGCTTTACTTCAAATAAGCCCACTGACTCTACCTAGTCAGACCGATTCATTTCAAGGTTTCCTCCAAGCAAAGCTTAATGGAATGCCAATCTTATGTTCCTATGTAGAGAAGCAGTTCTCTATGAAAACCAGGGTGGATTTGATTTAAATTAAATCGATTTAAATCACTAGTCAGTAAGACTTGATTTAAATCTTTTCTTTTCTTTTGAACAGAAAGACTCATTCTTGCTGGTATAATCTTAATCTTTACAACCAGAGGAAGGTTTCATTTTTGGAACAAATAAAATTTTCAGAGTAGTTTTTTAAGTTACAGTGGTGCCTCGCAAGGCAAAAGTAATTCGTTCCGCAAGTCGCTTCGTCTTGCGATAATTTTGTCTTGCAAAGCGCGGTTTGCCGCAGCAAAAAAAAAAAAACACCAAAAAACTTCGTCTTGCGAAGCGCAGCCATAGAAAACTTCGTCTTGCGAGTCACCAAAAACATCGCAAAACGCTTTCATCTTGCGAGTTTTTCATTGAGCGAGGCATTCGTCTTGCGAGGTACCGCTGTATATAAAAAATGGCTGATTTGGTTATACGATTAGAGACACAAAGACAGGTAATTTTGAAATGGTTGTTTTCATTTGGGCAACTTTTCTGCTGCACTTTATTGGAAGGAGAAAAATAATCATTTCTTTAATAACAATTTAAACGATTATTGAACTAAAACAACAACATAATAGCATATGTATCCATGTTTGTTAACTGATGTGGTTAAACCATTTTTTTTTAAAAAAAAACTTAACTGAGTTTTAGCACACATAAAAAACTTAAACCCTTATTTCCTTTGGACTATAATGTAACTTAAATAGAAAACTATCTTTAGAAAGATTTTTTAAAACCCTATTTAAATAAAAAGAGAAGAATCCGATTTAAATTTATAAAGATCTGATTATTTTTTTAAATTATTTTTTTTAAAAAAATAAATCTGATTTTTATCCACCCTGATGAGAACTGGAATCTTGCTTCGTTCTTATAAAGAAAAGGCCGCAGCTCAGTGCTAGAATGCTAGAGTGCTAGAGAGCCAGTGTGGTGAAGTGGTTAAGAGCGGTAGACTCGTAATCTGGGGAACCGGGTTCGTGTCTCCGCTCCTCCACATGCAGCTGCTGGGTGACCTTGGGCTAGTCACACTTCTCTGAAGTCTCTCAGCCTCACTCACCTCACAGAGTGTTTGTTTTGGGAGAGGAAGGGAAAGGAGAATGTTAGCCACTTTGAGACTCCTTCGGGTAGTGATAAAGTGGGATATCAAATCCAAACTCCTCCTCTTCTTCTTCTTCTAGAGTGCCTTACATGCAGAATGTCCCAGGTTGCATCTGCAAGGGGATCTCCAGGTTAGGCTGGGAGAGACTCCTGCCTTGAAATCCTGGAGAGGCGCTGCCAGTCAGTGTAGACAATATTGAGCTTGATGGACAAATGGTCTGACTCAGCTCAGGGGGGCTTCTGGTGTTCCGTTTCCCTATGTTTCTATAGAATCCGTGGGGTGCGTATCATAAATGCTCGCCGGTTCACAGGGCGTGTTGGGCAGGACTAGACACTCGAATGCTTCAAAAAACAAAAAAACAACAAACTAGGGCAGGGGTCTGCAGACTTACCCGGCTTTGGGCCGGAGGGCAGGGGAGTGTGCGCGCAGCAGGCCGGAGGGCGGGGGAGTGCGCGCCCGTGCGCATGCACACACACACTTACTGGCGCGGTGGCGCTCTTCCAGGTCAGAAAAATCGCTGAAAATCGTTTGCGCGCATGCCTATGGCCCTCCCCCGACCCGGAAGTGCACCGGAAATGACCTCTTCTGGGTTGGGAGAGGCCCATACGCATGCGCACAAACAATTTTTGGCGCTTTTTTCCGATCTGGAAGCGTGCCGTAAGAGCGGGCGGCGGAAGCGGGCAGCGGGGGTCGTCACAGGCCGGATTGGGAAGCCAATTGGGCCGCATCTGGCCCGTGGGCTGTTGTCTTGGGACCCCTGAACTAGGGGGTTGTGGCAAGGAGGAGAGAAGGGCGGGCAGCAAAATGTGAAGCGGTGGTGGAGAAGAGACACAAAGACGGAGGGAGGAGGAAGGAAGCAGACAGAGATGCAGACAGAATAAAAAGGCTGGAATGGATCACACAACACAGGCTGAAGCTGCGGTTACATCGCAGTCTTTTTTTTATGCCTGCGTCTGCCTCATGACTCTGCCTGAGCCCCACCTTTTGGTGAGTGACGTCTTGGCTGCAAATCCTGGGAGCCTGGGGTTTTGTTGCGGCCGGGGGGTGGGGGTGGCTTGCCATTGGGTTTTTGCATCTTTATTTTACACCGTCTTGCGATATATGTGGAAACTGTTCAGCTTGGTTGCGTATTTTTTTTAATATTTGGTTTATGACTCCTCGAGCCCTCCAGTTGGAGAACAGCCTTTCCCAAAGGTGTCACGGGCTTTGAAGAATCTCGATCTCAGGACGCAAGGGAGAAATGTGCTAAGAGGAAGGCACGCTTGGCAAATCCACACCGTGATCAACTCCCACCTGGAAACCAATGCCCCCACTGTGGAAGGACGTGTGGATCCATAATTGGCCTCCACAGTCACTCACGGACCCATTGTTAAAACCGTGTTTATGGAAGGCCATCTTACTCGGCTCGAGTGATCACCAAAAAGAAAGAGGAATTCCTTTCATGCTATAAGCTGCCTTTTGAGCACGGTTCGAGCGGTTGAAGAAGGCATGCGAATAAAATCATGCATGGAGGACAGAAATACGCAGAAACCTTAATCTGTTTTGGTCAATTTGTGTTAGCTCCTTATCTAATCTGGTTAAGAGATAAAAGATCAGGAAAATTAACATCAAAAACTTGGGGTGTTTTGTGTCACACTTTTCAAGTGTTAGTTTTATAAAAAAAGTAAAGTCTAGTTGTTAATCGAAAAGTTAGGTTTGAGTTTGACGGATAAAAACAACGTCCTTTAGGATTGCATACGTATTCATGTAGTATTTTTTATTTTATTTTTTAATGTTGGGTGCACACCACAATCATAGAATTGTAGAGTTGGGGGGACCTCAAAGGTCATCCAGCCCAACCCCCTGTGATGGAATGCGGCCTGCACCCTCTCCCCCCACCCCATCCAGAACATCTCAAGGTCCCTGCAAAGTGCTGTTGTGGAGCCCCCAGCATCCCAAACCAATTTTGAACACTGCGGGGGCAAGGAAGAGAAATCATCCTCCGAACCATCTTTGAACATGTGGTGGATTGCTTCAACTATGCATCTGATTATGCGCTCGCTGCCTACGCAGAGAAATCGAAGACAGACGCACGAAGACCAAACCATGTGTGCCACTGAAAGATAATTTTTTTTTTTGTGGGCTCCCCTAAGGAAAGTGGTTTGCAAGCACATCATCCATCTGGAAGAGACAACATCCTGGAAAAATAAAATAAAATGCAACCCCCCGACATATGAAAAACCGGCCAGTCCCCAAGTCACTGGCTCTCATGATTGTGCAAAGCCGCCCCGCACAAATTAGACCACTTTAATCAAAATCAAGAACTATTAGAGCTGTCAGACAATTAAAAGAATTTTAGTTGACTAATAAGTCTGCCTTTTCATGAGATCCAATCAATTAAATTTAACTACATTTGCATATGAAAACCCCAACGCAGGTGCTTTTTTGAGATAGTAAAAAGAAATAGTGTAAAGTGATTAAAGCTTAACAAAAGCCGACTTCTGGGAAAGGTCATTTCCAGGATTTTATTTCAGTTCCGTTCCCCCGCAAGAACAGAATCGAAACAGCCTCACCATCAACGCACTTGCCCTTTACATGCAAGCTTACAGGAAAACGTTTGCCCTCTCTGGCCTAAGGGAAGAGATCGGGGACAGCCAACTACCCGTGGGGGCCGGTGAAAGGACCGAGAGCCAGAATGGCAAGTGGGTAGGGTGTCAAAACCACTAGGACCTGGGAGACCAGGGTTCAAATCCTCCCACTCAGCCATGAAGCTCGCTGGATGGGACTTTGAGCCAGTCACTCCTTCTCAGCCTAGCCTACCTTGCAGGGCTGTCGTAAGGGTAAAATGGGGAGGAGAATCACATACACCACCTTGAGCTCCTTGGAGGAGATGCAAGTGCCATCAATCAATCAATCAATCAATCAGGCAGCAGGTGGACAAAGGCTGGCCTAGATCAGGCATCCCCAACCTGCGGCCCTGCAGATGTTTTGGCCTACAACTCCCATGATTCCTAGCTAACAGGACCAGTGGTCAGGGATGATGGGAATTGTAGTCCAAAACATCTGGAGGGCCAAAGGTTGGGAATGCCTGGCCTAGACTTGTTTTCTGCTGCTCCAGAGAAGCGGACACGGAGCAATGGATTCAAACTTCAAGAAAGAAGATTCCACCTAAACATTAGGAAGAACCTCCTGACAGTAAGAGCTGTTTGGCAGTGGAATTTGCTACCAAGGAGTGTGGTGGAGTCTCCTTCTTTGGAGGTCTTTAAGCAGAGGCTTGACAGCCATAGGTCAAGAATGCTTTGATGGTGTTTCCTGCTTGGCAGGGGGTTGGACTGGATGGCCCTTGTGGTCTCTTCCAACACTATGATTCTATGATTCTATGACTCTGCACTGGGGAAGCCTGGAGGGCCACAGATCATGGGGATGGTGCCAAACTGTATAACCCCGTAAACAAAGCATGGAGATGGGGAGTTAAAAGCAAAACAACCACAACCCAGATCTCCACACACACACCCAAGCCCAAAGCTGAAGAGCTTCAACTTCACAGCTTGGTACCGGTAAGCAGGCGGGGTCTGCTTTCTGCCTCTCCATGCCCCATTCATCTCCTGTGTCTCGGTAAACAAGCTGCCAAAGGAAAATAAATAGTTACTAACGTGATCATTAATTGGAGTCTGGGAGACCCATCTTTTTTCTTCCAGCAGGGCAGATCGGAGTAAGCCATCAGGCCCAAATGGACACCCTCATCGGCATACAAATACCTTCATAATTCAATGTTAAGATAGGGAGGAGAGAAGGAGGGGAGGGAAGATTAATAAAGCAAAGCAGGGGAAGGAGAGAGAGAGAGAGAGAGAGAGAGAGAGAGAGAGAGAGAGAGAGAGAGAGAGAGAGAGAGACTGGGCCCAAACAGCTTAATCGCAGCAGTCCTGCTTAGGCAGGATGGATGCAGATGGTTAGGGACACACGGAGGGAAAAAGCCAAATGGAGAATTATCAAACGGCATGGCACAGAATACAAAGCGGGTGCCAGGCCATGCAGAATACAAAACGGGCGCCCGGGCCTAACTTAGCAGGGAGCGCCCAAACGCACTCACCTCCTCTGTTCAGTTTGCTTTGCAAAATAAATTGGGACCGTTATTTTATGGTTCCTCTGGCATTTTGCAAAATGAAACCTCTTTTAAAAAACAGAAAGCCAGCCTTTGGAGGTGGGGAACAGATCCCGTTCAAGGGAAGTTATTTCAGATCCTTCTCTAAGGGACATTTTGGCTTTCCCCCCTATTTATTTACAGTGGTACCTCGCAAGACGAATGCCCTGCAAGATGAATTTTTTTGCAAGACGAATGCATCTTGCGATCTGTTGGTGACTCGCAAGACGAATTCGTTTTGCGAAAAGTTCCTCTTGCAAATCGCGGTTTCCCATGGGAATGCATTGAAATTTAATTAATGCGTTCCTATGGGCAAAAAAAAAAAGAAATTTCAATGCATTCCTATGGGAAACCACGATTTGCAGGACGAATTTTTCGCAAAACGAATTGACTCGCGGAACGAATTAAATTCGTCTTGCGAGGCACCACTGTATTGACCTACTTCGTTTATAGAGCTGCCCCCGTAGAAGAAGAGCTCTAGGAAGCAAGTAGGGTGTCATAATGAGAGTGCTGGACGTGGGAGATCATAGAATCATAGAGTTGGAAGAGACCACAAGGGCCATCCAGTCCAACCCCCTGCCAAGCAGGAAACACCATCAAAGCATTCTTGACATATGGCTGTCAAGCCTCTGCTTAAAGACCTCCAAAGAAGGAGAGTCCACCACACTCCTTGGCAGCAAATTCCACTGTCGAACAGCTCTTACTGTCAGGAAGTTCTTCCTAATGTTTAGGTGGAATCTTCTTTCTTGTAGTTTGAATCCATTGCTCCGTGTCTGCTTCTCTGGAGCAGCAGATCCCCACTCCATCAGGAAGCTCAGGGGGTGACATTGGAGTCAGCCACAGACTCCTAGCCTACCTCGCAAGGTTGTTGTAGGGAATAATTGAGGAGGGGGTGTGTGAACTGGGTAGTCCTTGGAGGAAAAGCTGGGAGATAAAGGCAGTAAATAAGCTCTTCTGCTGACCTGCTTAAGGAAATTGGAGGGACCGCCAAGGGGAGAGATATCAGTCTCCACAGTCAGAGGCACTAATGGTTCTGAGCACCAGTTGCTAGAAGCCACAGGAGGAGAGAGCAGTGTGCGAAATCTCAGAAGACCTCAGGTCCCACCCCCATCAACTATAGGTAGGGCTGGGCAGCCGCTGCCAGTCAGTGCTGACAATACTGAGTTGTGTACCAGCTCAGCTAGTAGAGCATGAGACTCTTAATCTCAGGGTTGTGGGTTCGAGTCCTACCTTGGGAACTCGGCAGTTCTGTGATTCTAACGCTTCCTCTGTTTATCGGACTTGAGTTTATTTGGCAGAGAGTTAAGGAAAGTTAAAAAGTAAAAATCCAAGCTTCTGGTGGTCGATTGACAATTTCCTTTAAACCGCGAACGCCTTGACTTTTATCTGTTAAAGAGCCCTTTAACACCAAGAATCTCAAATATTTCCCAGCAATCTCGCATTCCGCACGAGGACACCCCCTCAAAGCAGAGCCTGGAGCGCAGTTGTGGGAACAAGTCACAAATTAGCGAGAAAACTACGCCCCCGTAGTTCGGAGGGAGGGGAGAGTTTTTGTTTTAAGCTGTTCCACAGATTAATCTGAGCTCGGTTTCACACTCTTTCTGTCCAGAATGAAACGTTCGGTGCCGTTTGTATATACTCCCTGCGCCTAATTTATCTTTCCGCCCGCTATGGCTTAGGACAAAACAGGGAACGTTTTCGAAAATCAGCGACACAGAGTCACTTTGATTTGACTACAAAGGCCTTCTCACAATCCAGCATTTTAGCTACAACAGAGAACTCTTGTCTACTTGGTGTAAACTACCGTTTTCACACAGTCTGCTCCACCCACTAGCACACACTGCTTCCCACTGCCATGCAACCTTCACCAAACACTACTGTAGCCAACTATGCATTGGATTATGAAATGGGCATTTAGTCAACTTTAACAATTTCAGCTACCGCTGCTCTAGGTCAAGCATCCCCAAACTGCGGCCCTCCAGATGTTTTGGCCTACAACTCCCATGATCCCTACGTAGCTAACAGGACCAGTGGTCGGGGAAGATGGGAATTGTAGTCCAAAACATCTGGAGGGACGAAGTTTGGGGATGCCTGCTCTAGGTAAACTGCAACAAGCACCACTGGCATGGTTTGGCTACACCATTAACCATGGTTTAGTGTTGCATGCAGGAACCTCGTTTGTCCCACTTCATTTGAACCAGGAACTGCAAATAGATTTAACCTTAGTTTACCCAAGCAAGCCAGATCAAACCATGGTTTGCAGGTTGGCTTGCTTGGGCAAAACCACAGTTAAAGCTAGCCCAAGCTTGTCCTTCTTCGAATGAAACAGTCAACTGTGGCTAGTTCAAAAGCACGGACGCGGCCTTGCGGTCGTTTTGGACTCATAGCTGTCCACGGAAGTGCAGGTTAATTCTGTGTCCAGGGCAGCTATCTACCAGTTTCAACTGATAGGACAGCTTAAGACGCCACCTACTGTCTCGCCAGAGTGGTGCATGCTCCGGTTATCTCCCGCTTGGACTACTGCCATGCGCTCTACGTGGGGCTACCTTTGAAGGTGACCCAGAAACTACAATTAATCCAGAATGCGGCAGCTAGACTGGTGACTGGGAGCCGCCACCGAGACCACATAACACCGGTCTTGAAAGACCAACATTGGTTCCCAGTACATTTCTGAGCACAATTCAAAGGGTTGGTGCTGACCTTGAAAGCCCTAAACGGCCTCGGCCCAGTATCCCTAAAGGAGCGTCTCCACCCGCATCGTTTAGCCCGGATATGGAGGTCCAGCTCCAAGGGCCTTCTGGCGGTTCCCTCCCTGCGAGAAGTGAAGTTACGGGGAACCAGGAGGGCCTTCTTGGTAGTGGCGCCCTCTCTGTGGAACTCTGGTTTGTATTGGGGGAGAAAGCTGTACAATTAAATATTGTGTGTGTGTGTGTGTGAGAGAGAGAGAGAGAAAGAGAGAGAGAGAGAGAGAGAGAGAGAGAGAGAGAGAGAGAGAGAAGGGAATGCACTATAATTTAGATTCAGACAAGCCACAGCAATAGAACCATGATTTGGGAGGGACTGAGGCCGAAAGGGTTTTGCAGTCCAAACCCATGCAACGCACAAATATTTCACCCAATGTGGGGCTCGAACCCACAACCCTGAGATGAAGAGTCTCACGTTTCACTAACTGAGCTAGGAAATGCCCTCTTTAATTCGCTGCGATCATCCCCTGAGATGATGTGAGGCTTTTCAATAGACTTTGAGGTGGGTTCTTAGGTTCGAAAGGCATGCAACCCCCCCCCCCATCCTCGGTTTCCGATGGGAGCTTGTGAAGCAAGGCACTTGCTAACTCTGAACATGTGCAGAGTGCATATCCCCCTCCTTCCACAGAGGGCTTCCGGGTCCGAAGGTTCGACTTCCAGAAAGGAAGAAGCCTGCTCTTTCAGGGTTTCAGCAAAGCTTGAGAAGCCCAGGTTGCCTCTACCTTGCCAAAGAGAGAGTTCAAAAGGCCATTGAAACAGGATGACCCGTGTTCTCACCTAAGGGGTTTCAATGATCTAAAAATGTATTTCCACCGAACCTAAGGAAGCAAAGGAGAGGGCTGGAACGGAGAGGCAGAATGCCAGCGATCTCATTAAATTTATATCCCATCCTGGCAAGGCCCAATTAACAGTTTCCAATAATCAATTAAGGAAGCAGACGCAGGCGAATTCTCCCTCTGCCTCAGCGCCGCGAAAAAAAAAGATTTCTGATGGTTGAAACATAGCAGCCTCTTTGTGTAATTACCCAAAGGCTTTTGTCAGGAACGGGGAAGAGAGAGAGAGAAAGAAATCACAATCCCACGAAGAGCCAGGGTTCTGCCATAAGAGTGGCAGCCATTTTGTTCCAGACACAAACCAGTGGGGGATTGTGGGAGCCTTTCCAGCCTAAAAAAGGCTGCATCGCGAAGCCTAAGCACCAAAAATAAATAAGCTTAAAAGTCAGCCAGAAATTTCAAAAAGGCTGAATCGATAAGCAAAAGGTGGAATGCGCATGGACGGGCCCCTGCCTGGCATGCAGAACGTTCCACAAGGTCAATATCTGGCATCTCTAGATGAAAGCAGACCCTGAGCCAGGGACCCTGGACATTTGCAGGCCATCAAAATAAAACAAAATACTGGGGTAAAAGAGGAGAAAGCAATCAGGAGCAGGTTCCCCTTCCATGTCAACCTCAGAACGACTTCTTTATTAAGAATTAAACACTGGTCCCGTCTGCACTATCCATTTAAAGCACAATTCTGCCACTTTAAGCTGTCGTGGCTTCCCCCAGGGAATCCTGGGAACTGTAGTTTGCTGAGGGTGCTGTGAGGAAGCCCCTATTCCCCACCCCACCCGCCAGAGGTTCTAGTTCCCAGAGTCAATCTCTCTTCCCAGAGAACGCTGGGAATTGTAGTTCTGTGAAGGGGAACAGAGTCCTAACAACTCTCAGCAAAACTACACTTCCCAAGATTTTTTGGGAGGATTTATTTTCATTTTCTGTTTCCTTTCTTTTTTCTCTCTTTGTTATGTTAATCAGATACAGATAAAATAATGGAATGTTGATCCAGTTGTTGCGACGTTTTGTAAAGTTATGTATTGTTAAGGATGGTTGACTGTAGTGAATAGCGGATTGTTGTTTTAGTTATTGTTTATAGTTATGTTATAGTTGAGTGCTAAATAAAGGCTTAAAAAAATCTTTGGGGGGAAACCAAGACAGGGCTGTCTTAAAGTGCTGCAATCCTACTTCAAATCCGTATAAAGCTATGGTTTTCCCAGTAGTGATGTATGGAAGTGAGAGCTGGACCATCAAGAAGGCTGATCGCCGAAGAATGGATGCTTTTGAATTATGGTGCTGGAGGAGACTCTTGAGAGTCCCATGGACTGCAAGAAGATCAAACCTATCCATTCTGAAGGAAATCAGCCCTGAGTGCTCACTGGAAGGACAGATCGTGAAGCTGAGGCTCCAGTACTTTGGCCACCTCATGAGAAGAGAAGAATCCTTGGAAAAGACCCTGATGTTGGGAAAGATGGAGGGCACTAGGAGAAGGGGACGACAGAGGACAAGATGGTTGGACAGTGTTCTCGAAGCTACGAACATGAGTTTGACCAAACTGCGGGAGGCAGTGCAAGACAGGAGTGCCTGGCGTGCTCTGTCCATGGGGTCACGAAGAGTCGGACACGACTAAACGACTAAACAACAACAACAACAGTGCAGATTGGTCCTAAGCCCAATACACCCCAAAATTGCATTTTAAAATACCACATGTTCTTTCAACTTCTTAAGCTACCTAGGAAATTTTTTATCAATGGGCAGCCACTTAAAAGATAAGAGCAGAGTAGTGCGATATCATTCTGCACAGGAGAAAATCCAGAGTCTCTTGCCTCTCCTGCCGAAAGCAACTGGTTCCTCAGCTCCATCCTGAAGCGTTCAGGATGGAGCAAGTGCTTTACAGAAACACCGTGCGTCCTTTTTTAAAAAAAGATATATATTTCCAGAAAAAAAAGAAACGCAATCCAGAATCTTGATGGCATCACTTCTCTCCATGAGATCACAGGCAGCAGGAGGAATTCCCTCTAAGAACAAGGCAAAAATCTCATTCAAGTAGGTTGACGCATTTGGGGGGGGGGGTAACACAAGAAACACCCCCCCCAAAACCGTCATATGATCCAGTCTCCTAAGAACCAGACAGCTAGCCAAACGCTCTGGTCACCAGCTACCAGCCTGGATCCGCACCGCGCACCCCCCCCCAAACAAATGCATGAAACCTACACACATCAAAACTGCAATTAGTATTTCACATGAAAGCACAATTCACAGTGAACTCAAACACAATTCCAAGTCAAGAGGAGCTGAAAAACAAAGCTGCAATAAGATTAGCATCATATTGATCTCTCTCTCTCCCCCCGTGTGTATGTACACACACACACACACACACACACAGAGAGAGAGAGAGAGAGAGAGAGAGAGAGAGAGAGAGAGAGAGAGAGAGAGAGAGAAATGTATGTTTCTTTTCGCTTACAGCAAATTCTAGGTCAAATTTTGACCGGTAATGACGGACGTTGGGAAACCTGGCAGCAAAATTTGGGGGATTCCAATTGAGATTTAAGGAGACTAAGGACAGATTCCTCCTATTCCCTGTGATGTGACCCAAAACAGAGAACAGTTATGTTTTGTTTTGTTTTAAGAAATAGCAATGGTTCCAGATGGATCAAGTCCGCCAGCCGGCCACCTTGCAGTCAAAAACGTGGTCGTGCACAAAGGCCAATTTCACTCACGGGAACAAAATGGCCGCAACCCCTGTGGGGCTGTGGTTTACGTTCTTTGCAGAGGTTTGGCTGCGTTTCCCACAGGGCAGGATTGGGCCTCTCTCTTGAGTCATTTCACCGGTGGCCATCTGTATTCACAGTTCCACAACTCTTCCCTGTCCATACTTCCCCGGAAGCATCTCTTTGCCTTGCGAAGTAAAAAAAAAAAAACAGCAAGAGCTTTCACTAGTCCTCATGAATGTTGGCTAGCTCTTTTAGCCATGCCGCCTTCATCACAAGCTATAGCAGAGGCTGGCAAAAACAAGGAGAGGATACTTTACGAGGCGTTTGCTCAACGAATCTGGGCAGATCCCCACCACTCAAAGCTTAGCAACTCCTAACCAATGTATTTTTTTAAGAAGCTATGCCTACTCATAAAGTGGGTGGCATAAATGCAGGAACCAGGGCCTTGTATTCTGTAAGCATACATGTGAGAAAGTGACAAGAGCCATATAATACTCCTTCTCACATTTGTGAGAAATCAATCTTCTAGTGTGGGGAACTTTGGAACTCCATGCCTGTTGATGCCTTTGCTGTGCGCTCTTTTTGGTGCCCACTTGAAAGGTTTTTGTTTAAACTACCCCAGGCATGTCCAAACAGGTAGGCCGTGATCTACCGGTAGATCACTGGACGTCATCACCGGTAGATCAGTGGCTCCCCCCAAAGAAGCTAAAAAAACTTTGGCTGCCCTAAAAAAAGCTCAACATCTTTGCCCTGCACCCCTAAAATGACCTGAACCACAAAAAACAGGGCTTTCCTTCCTTAAAGAAAAAGCTCAACATCGCTTTCTTCCCTAAAGAAGCTCAACAACTTTTACGTGAACCCCCAAAACAGGGCTTTCCTTCTTTAAAAAAAGCTCAACAATTTTGACCTGAACCCCAAAAGGGGGGGTAGATCAGTGCCAGTTTTTAACTGTGAGTAGATCGCGGTCTCTTGGAAGTCGGCCACCCCTGAACTACCCTATTCAGACACATAGATGTCAAGAGGCTTTCATCTCTTCTACTGCTGATTCTTAACCATTTTAATGTCTTTAGTTGTTTTAACTACACAGTGGTACTTCGACTTACGAATGACTCAACAACCAAATTTTTCGACTTACGAATGGGGCAAATGGCCGCACGCTTACGAATTTCTCGACATCCAAACGGAAACCGTGGCGGTTTTAGATAGGGTTTTTTCAACTTATGAATTTTTAGATGGGGTTGCTTCGACTTACGAATTTTTCCCTTTCCAATGCATTCCTATGGGAAATCGCATTTCGAATGGCGCTCTTCAACTTACAAATTTTTCGACCTACGAAGGTGCCTTCGGAACGGATTAAATTCATAAATCAAAACACCACTGTACAGTGGTACCTTGGTTTACAACCATAATCCGTTCCGGAGGTCCGTTTGTAAACCAAAACAGGTTGTCACCCAAGGTGCGCTTTCGCCAATGGGGCCTCCAAAAAAAAAAAAAAAGGTTGTAATCCAAAAAAAGTTTGCAAACCAGACTGTTTGCAAACTAAGGTGCCACTGTATTTCATTGACAGTTTAAATATTTTCCGTAAACTGCTGAAAAGGTTTTCTTTCCAACAAGCAAGCGATACATAAATTTCGTTAAATACATAAATAAGGAAGATATAAAACCATACCTATATACAGACTGCTGGTGTGTCTTTCTACCTGCTTTTAGCTTATCGCAGATTTTAACCTTTTTTAAAAAAAGTAATAGTTGCCTTTAACTTCACTGATAATGTTATTGCTTTTGGTAAACGGCTTTGAGAGTGTTCGCTTTTTTTAAAAAAAATTCATAAAGCAGTTGATACAAACAAAAATAAATAAAACCGCGCCAGAGGGCGCTTACTTCGCAACCGCTGTCCAGCCTCATCCCCTTTGAGTGCAGGGCAAAAGCTTTCCTCTAAGCCCCAGGACCTCTTCAAAAGGAGGAATTCTTCACTGGCAGCCTTCTAAGAACGCAGCTTAAAATATTCCTTAACAAAACCGGTTGATTCACGGGTTGTGGAAATTCTCCCTGCCTGCCACAATGCCTTTTGATGTCACCATGTCTCTGCGGTAAAATTCTCCCTCTCTGCACTCGGATACATGTAGAGGCCTTTTTATATTTCCTATTTTGAAAAGGAAGTTCAATATAAATATGCACAAGTGGGGGGGGGGGAAACAGATTTGGCAACCTGGCAGCCTCCAGAAGTTGCCAATCAGGACTCGTCAACGCCGGCAGGATGGCAAAGGATGGCTTAAGGATGAGACCCAGGTGGCGCTGTGGGTTAAACCACTGAGCCTAGGGCTCGCTGATCAGAAGGTCAGCGGTTCGAATCCCTGCGACGGGGTGAGCTCCCGTTGCTTGGTCCCAGCTCCTGCCAACCTAGCAGTTCGAAAGCACGTCAAAATGCAAGTAGATAAATAGGGAAGGTAAACGGCGTTTCCATGTGCTGCTCTGGTTCGCCAAAAGCGGCTTTGTCATGCTGGCCACATGACCTGGAAGCTATACGCCGGCTCCCTCGGCCAATAATGCGAGATGAGCGCGCAACCCCAGAGTCGGTCACGACTGGACCTAATGGTCAGGGGTCCCTTTACCCTTTACCTTTAAGACGATGACTGGTTGAGGGGGGATTCATGGATAGGGCAGGGAACAGTGTTCGAAATTAGCCAGGCGCATTTTGCACCCGACTACGGACCACTTGCGACCAAGTGAAGCAGACCAGGCGCCATCGAGGTACATGCCTGGGGATCCTTGCACCCTGACTGTTTTGACACACTCATACAACCATACCCTGTAGAATTGCATCAGTTATATTTTACCTACACAATGAGAATGAATTCCAGGAACCAACATGCTCCCCCCCCTCCCTGTGCAACCTGAGCAAGAGCAGTAACGCCGTTGTAGTTCACCCCAGCCCACTGCCCTGCGCGCAGCTGTGAAGAATATTCTGACATTATGAATGGACCATGTCACAATTGGGGAAAAACGGGTAGGAAGAAGCTGATACGTATGTGGACTTCTCTTCTTTACGTTCTCAAAGCTATTAAGCGAGATCAAGGTTGTCCTCTGAACTAGGCAGATGTTTCACTGAGAATCAGTCCGTCCGTCCGTCATTTGAAAAACAAGACTTTCGAGCAGCCTTGTCCCAAAATGGCAGCTAGGCATTCTGTTTCGGCGACTGTAACCTTGGTTTAAAGAGCCATTTGGCACCTAAGCTTGTATACCTGAGTTTCTAACACTGGTGGAGAAAGGGAGACGAGAAACTACATTTAATCTTTTTCAAAAGTAAAAAAAGGAGGATTGTTCAGCAGAGTCGCTGAAGGAAACTGCCCTCCAAGACTCACTTTTATCTAGCTTATGAACTGGGCGTTGTTAATAGGGTAGTCCTGCTCAGAGTAGACTCTCTGGAGATAATGGGCAAGGCTCACTTAAGTCCATTCACAACTTGGTTATTTTTAAATTTTATTTTACATTTAAGTGGCATAAGTATATAATGCACCCTACAGTAATTTTTATAGCTTAATGAGTAAGATGTACAAATATTCTTTTTTATGAAGGGATCTCCACACATCAATCAAATTATGTTTCTTAAGAATACCAGCAAAATTAGTTTTAGGTTTTGCTCCCCCCCCCCCGGTTACATTTAATTTTATTGCTATATTTCTATCCTACCTTTCCTGCACATGGAGCTCAATGCAGCTTTCCTCCCCACTTCCCCATTTTATCCGCACAACAACCCTGAAAGTAGGCTAGCCTAAGAAAACGCAGCCACTGACCCAGTGAACCTCATGGTTGGTTGAGTATAGAGATTTGAACCCGGGCCTCTTAGGTCCTAGTCCAGCACTCCAAAAGCACAAAAGGCGCCAGTGAAAATCTACTTGTGGGTTGGCTTTCTGGAACCTCCGATAACGTCCTTCTCCAGAATAAGAACAATACGTAACGAGAGGAGGGAAGCTGGAAACTGCTTTCCAGAAACCAATACACTAGCAGGTCAAAATTCTTCCTTGCACTCGGAAACAATACTGCGAGTATATCTGTGGGACTCATTGCCACAGGATATGGCATTGGCCTCCTTGGAAAAGGTTTAGGACGCTATGGACAGGGATGCGGAAATTGCGGTCCTCCAGAGAGCGCTGGACTCCAACTCCAGCCACCCTTGACCACCGGCCAGACCAATGAGTGTCCGGCAACATCTGCCCCCATCCCTAGTGTAAGAGCAAGACTTGGCAGAACAGACCGTAACCCATTTTCCTGTTTCCAAGAGCACCCAAGCCATCTAAGTGCGCTTTACCCGAGACCCTGCGGCAAGCGAACAAGGGACAAAGAGGGAAGACAGGTTGCCTCCGCTCTTGGATGTTTATCAGTGAATTTATCCAAGAGATTAAAAAAATAAAAGCCATCCAAATTCCACGCCACCACAAAGAGGAAGAGGAGGAAGACGCTTGTTGGTCCCGGTGCTATCGCAACCGAATGTTGCCGAGTTTGCCCCGTGGGTCATCCATCAAAATTTAGACTGCAAAGCTCCGTGAGCTCAGGGACCCGTCTCAGAGCATGCTCAGGGACAGCACTATAGGAACTGTGGCTTGCGCAACCTCTCGGCTTGCACACAAACCCACAACCCTCCACAGCCATCCCTACCGTACTTCCCAAGAAACTAATTCTCCGCCACCAGTGCTCTCGCACCCCACAACGACCCTCCTTTCCCACGACGACTGGCAGGAGCAAGTACCTCTTAAGGAATGGTCTTCGGGAGGAATTTGCCAAAAAGTTTAATAAGATGCAAGAAGAACAGCGAACGCCTCCCTCTTAATTTCACATTGAGCAACCTCTCCTTTCAGAGTTTGCCTGAAGCAGCAGGCATCTGCCACCCAGAGACGGAGGCGCCGGAGGTTGTGCCACAAGACCCAAAGAATGCCGCCATCCCCCCCCCCATGCCAGGGTTACGGGTTCAGGTTTCCTGCTACGAAGCCCCAGTTGCCATTTTCCTTTCAGCCCTGCCTAGTGGAACTGCGAGGAGAAGTGGTAGGGATGGGATGGTTCATGGATGCTCCGCAGCGTTCTGGCCAGATCTCAAAAAGAAAGGCGCTGCAAGCATGAGATCCCTGCTGGATCATGTCCAGGGTTTGCCTAGTCCAACATCCTGTTTCTAGTTCCCTTTGGGAAGCCCACAAAAGCATTGTCTTCACCCAGTATCCTCTGCTCGGAGGTAGACTGCCCCTTAACATTGAGGCTCCATTCCTGTATCCAAGCCAAGCGCCACTGACAATCCTAGCCTCCATTTTGCACACCGCCAAGAGCATTTTTAAGTGTACGGCGCTGGGTTGTTGTCAACCGGGTCTTATTCAGAGTAGACCCACTGAGTGAGCCATGCTCATTCATTTCAATGGGTCTACTGGAATCAATCAAATGATGTGTGGGTGTGTTTAAGCAATCAACTCATTTAGCAGCAGCAAATCCCACAAGCGAATTGAGCTCTAGAGGTAGTTAAAGGGGTTCCCTGTGGGAGAAAAATACATACAGGTATACAATTTTAACACCACTAGACACTTAAATTCTTAGTTACCGAAGTTCGCCACACCTAGACAAAAACGTAAGATATATTTACTTACACATACACACACAGAGAGAGAAGAAAAAACAGTTACTTACAGTTGCCCCAAAAAAGCATTTCCAGCCACCACTGATCTACCCAGAGAAAACCCGCAAGTCAACCGTTTCAAAAAACCACGTAGCCCCCAAGACAAGGGTGTGGCGCACTTGACGAGCGATAAATCCATTGATCGCGGGAAACGGATCGCTTCTCCGTTTAAGAGGAAGGGGGAAATAGATATATATTTCAGCAGCTTTATGGGGCTATCTGCCACGGGCTCTAAGTTTAATCCATTTGTGTCTGGATAGCTGTGCTTCCACTCCAGAGTCAATCCCGCTACAAAGCCATTTTGGAAAAAAGGGGGGAAAAAAAACCACAAGCCAGGCACTTTAAAGGATTCTCACTCGCCCACACAGCACGCAGGGTGCTTTTTTAAGAAAAAGATTTCCCCAAAAGCCCCCAGAGGGCTGGACATATCTTGCGAGCGTAAAGGTACGATGGGTTAGTAGAGAAAAGTTAATGGAGGCGCTTCCAATGGTTCTCCGCTCCATTTACACAGAGCTCAGAGCAGATTGGCACTGGGAAGTGGAGATAAATCAGTTTATAAATAAGTTTCGTGTTAAGGCCCGGAGCTCTTAAAGGATCGCCCCAAATGGAACATCGCATTTCTTCATGCGCTCCAGAAAGCAGGTCCCCATCCAAGCCGGGTGATACTCAACCGAGCGCTACAAAAACCGGGAACAGAATCATGTGCACACGGGTGCCATCGTTCGGAGCCGAGTCTTTCCACTCCTTATCCTCCTCATGGGCCCCCTCCCCACTGGAAACCACCCCTCCCCATCACATCAGGAGACCACGCCTCCCCCGGTTCTTTCAGAACCAAGGATTCAAAGCGAACTGGCACACACACACACACACACACACACACACTCCAAGGTGTGTGATGTAGACTTTGCGGGCATTCAGCAAACCCTCCTCGGTCTGAATTCTCTGCACCTTTCAAAGAACCACCTCATTTTGCATGATCTGCAGCAACAAAAGCAGCTCACTTTTAAAATTTCTGGATGCTAAAATAGAGACCTCTTTTGACAACGCCACACATATCCCCCTTTTTTTCAGAGTCCAAAGGAAAGGGGGGGGGAGAGACATAGTCGTTTTGTGTTTAAAAATGCATTTTAAAAAATCAGGCTGCTCTAAGACGCTGCTGGCTCATTAAGAACGCTAAGAATTCCATAAATTTCCAAGCAGACCTTTCCCCTGCAGAATTTCTGCTTGGCATTCCGATCATCACACAAACAAAGCTTCAAAGAGATAGATGGGGTGTGGGGGGGGCGGTTATAAAAAAAGAGAAAGAGATCAGGGGGTGGAAAGAAGGTGCCCCTCTTCGTTTCATTTTTTTAAAGAGAGGTTTATTATTACCGCCTGTGTCTGAATCAACAAGTGAAACGATTTGTCCACCGAGATGCCTGAATCAATCAGGTGTTTGAGGAGGAGGACTTTTGCTGGGGGCGGACGCTGGCACGGCACCCCCCACCCCAGAGATATTTCAAGACACCACCATTTCAGAGCCTCCAATCCCACTCGGTGCGTGTGTGGTGGTGCGGCGGGGGGTGGGGGCGGGGGCGAGGCTGGCTAGGAAAATGTATGCACTGTACATTTCGATCAATGATGTAATGGTACCCATATTCCCCTCATCCGTAGCAGTGGAGAAAATCCAGGATTCTCAACAAGGCGCTGAATAGAAGGACAGCGGGAGAAGACGGGGGGGGGGGGGGAGAGAGATTTGGTGGGGATACATATCTCTCCGGCAATTGCTGTGCTCTGCTTCGGCATAAGCAAAAGGTGCTTTTTTTCACATCGAGAGGAGGCACAGCCAAGAATGAACAGGACAAATGAGCGAAGGCTGTTTGAAATGTCAGAATTTTTTTTAGCTGGATACGATTACAAAGCGGCTTTGAATCCGGTGTGTGTGTGTGTGTGTGTGTGTGAGGAGGGGGGGTTATAGGAAGGGGAGATTACTCACACAAGCTCAACCCCATACATAAAATGAGCATTAAATAGGTGGGTTCATTTTCCCTTCTGCATCCAAAATTGAAAAAGAAATAAGAGAGAGAGAGAGAATCAAAGCAATTTATCTGAACAACTAAAGACTGGTGTTTTAATTGTTTTATTTTACAGAAAGGAGCCCCCGCTTGATAAATTAAAGCACAAATATATAAGGTAAGATTTTCATCCTGAGCTACCGGACAAGGAGAAGAAGAGAGAGAGAGAGAGAAGGGGGGGGGAGATTGAAGGACCTCCAACGCCCCCTTGGGAACAAAGCAATCAATACACACAGAAGGAAAACACAGCCAAGCCAATAAGAGATGTTTTGAGGCAGGGTTTGGACAGATAGATCCATCCTGTTTGAGAGCCAGCTTGGGTTTGGGATGAGATCTGAAAGCTGGAGAGTTGCACGGGAGAAGGACCAACAGGGCTTCAGCGATGGAGAGAGGAAGAAAAAGAGAGAGCGCCACGCCAAGGGGACCACTGCCAACTCTTGTGTGACTCAACCACTGCCGAGAACGGGGTGGGAGTGGGAGAGAGAGAGAAAAAAAAATGATGGTTGATTTGACCTTTTATGTGGAAAGGAAACCCCTAAAGGGAAGCTTTTGTACAGCAGGCAGAGAGACCTCCCCAAAGTTGGGGGGGGGTCAGGATTTCAAAGTTTAAGGAAATAAAAGATTGGATCCCAAGTTTGGGGAAGCAAATGGGTTGGCGTCACCTCCGTGCCCAGAGCGTTCCCCTGAATCCCCACGTCTCAAGGACTAAATCCTGGCAGGGCGCTGTGGGATGTGGCTGGAAGCCACCGATTCCACCACTAGCATCCCGAGATGCTAGAGATCTCCAAGGCAGTGCAGGGCGTGGGCAACACCTATGACAGGTGTTACGAATATACAAGTGCAGCTTCCTTAAGAGACTCTGTGAAATCTAGACAAGGGAGAGAGAGGGGGGTAAGGAGGAAGGCAAAGAGAAGGCAGGAGTGAGGGACCTGATGGAAAGGAGGGCTGCAGGGCTATGTCCACAGACTGCGCATGGAACCGTGCAAGAAAAGGGCCACGAAGAGGACAAACAGAGGGGTGCCTTCCACAAACCTACATGGTGCACTGTGGAATTTGGAAAGAACCACAGAGTTATGCCTATTTTGAACTGGGGGGTGTACATGCATGTGCGGGACTGCGCAAACATGCAAGGGCAAGCTGCAAATCAGGAGGGGATCCAGAAAGACCCAAGGAGGGGTTGGGGGGGGAGAGAACGGGAAGAGGCCCGCAGTAAGGGTGAGAGAGGGGCTTGCGTAGTATCAGGGTCTTCCTGCAGGGCAGGGAAAGGGGTTCAGCGCATCACTGGGCAAGCGCCACTTTCCCCAATCAACCAGGAGGCACTTTGCAGAAATATCTGTGCCCACCGAGAAAAGAGGGCGGGGTCTTCTTTTCCCAACAAGGGAAGCTGTGGGTGGGAGGCAGAAAGCAGGAGAAGTCTGAGGAGGAACAGCAAAAGCTCACCTGCAGAGGGAGAAGAAAACCACCTTCTGGAATCAGCCAGGGACCCTCCCTTTCATTCCCCCCTCCCCAAGCTCAGACTCTCCCATCAGCACACAAAGAAGTTGAGAGAGACCCCAAGAAGTCGAGCTGCCAGCAGGAGGCAAATCACAGGTGCCCAAACTGGACTCATTGATGGCACCATGAGCCAAAGAGGGGAGCCCCACAGTTGCCAAGTGTGCCTTTTGGGCATGACGGGGAGGGTGGCATTGAACCCCTCCCTCTGCCCGCCAGGCTCCATCCTGCCTCCATCAGGTTGCAATAGTCCAGGTGGTCTGGACAGATGTCTCACTTCCTAGCCTTCCCCAAAATGCTCAGCCACGCAGCTGGGGGAGTCTCTGGGCACGATCCTTTGCCCCCCGCCCATTCATGACCAAACTAGCCCCCAACCCATGACTTTCCCCATCTTTCAAGCTTCTCAACAGCTGCTTCTGGGCAAACTCAACCGGCACAGTCCAGTTTTTTAAAAAAGAACGAACCACAATTCTACACATTCACCAGCAGCCAGGAGTTCATCCACCACAACTCTGAAAAAAAATAAAAATACTGTAGCCTCAAAATGCAACTGCTTGTGAACCAGCTACGGTTTCTCGGGGTGCTGCCTAAATTGCAATAGCTCCACCACACAAAAAGAGAGAGCATCACCACACATGGATAAAGTCCATTGCAAACATTATTATTTTTATTATTATGGGGGGGGAGAGAATGCTTTGCCACCCCTTCTTCCCTCCCCGCCAAAAGACCTCCTCAGCTTTCAAGGCAGCCCCACCCCAAACTCCAGGCCGCCTGCTCCTTCCAAGCCTCTACATGCCTCCCCATCGTAGCCTGCACGCCGCCGCCCCCCCCCCGCCCCAAATGACCACATCCTGAACAGCAGACATTTCCATCTCCCGGAAGCCCCTTCCTCCCAAAAATGCAATATTGCCACCCACCTATTCCCCACCTCTCCAATTCTCCACCGCCCCAGGAATAAAAGAAGCCATCCCACCGTTGCAACAACGACCCTTCTTCTCCAAAAACCCCGACCCGCAGCAAACAGGCATTCTCTCACCACCAGCCCCGCCCCCACCTTCTTCCCTCTGCCCCCCCCATCATTTTGGAAATACCGTATAGCATCCAATAGCGATGCAATTTCAAAAGAACGGATAGAAAGAGGAGAGTGAGTCGGGGGGGGGTGCTTTTTTTTTTTTGCAAGGTTGCAACAACCTCGCCGCCACCGCTGCCCCTCCCCATTGCAATGGCATGGAAGGAGGGGGGAGAAGAGATTTGCATCCTTGCAAAGGCTAACTGCCTGCGCTCTCTCCCCCCCCCCCCAAGAAAAAGAATCTCATCAATGCAATACAATGCAAATCGCGGGGCCCTCCACCCGCGAAAAAGCCTCCTCGTCTTACCTGGTCCGCCGCCGCCGAGCTGCTCCCGCGGCTCACATCCTCGCCTGGCTGGGGAAGGCGCATGGAGCCCGGTACGGCAGCTCCCCCCCGTCCTCCTCCTCCTCCCCACCCCCACGCCGGACCCCCTCTGGGCTCCCCCCTCCCAGCCGAAAAGGGGGCGAGGGGGAGAAAAGAGGAGGATGCTCTGCTTGCAGAGGGAGGCGGAGGAGGGAGGGGGAGAAAGAAAGAGAGAGAGACTGCGGCTCGCGCTCCCTCTCGGGCTCCGAGCGGCCACCCTCGCAGGTGATGTCATTCCCAGAGCCTCCGCTGGCTGACGTCACCCTGGGGGCGTGGCCCGAGGTAGAGAAAAGAAAGAAAGGGGCGGGGCCAAAACGGGAGGGCGGAGAGGGAAGGGAGGGAGGAGGCGACGGGCGTGGGAAAAGCAGCGCGCGCGCACCGGGAGGGGAACGTGGCGCGCCGGCCAATGGGGAGCGGGGAAGGCGCAAATATGCAAATGAAGAGGCGGGGACGAACAGCGTGGCGGCGGCTCCTGCAGCACGTGGGGATGCGGACGCCTTCGAAGACGCGTGAAGAATGGGGGGCTCGTATTGACTGAGATGGTGGTTTGGTTGGGTTTTTTCTTTAGTGGGGAAGGAGTGTTTTTGAGTGGAATTTGTGGGCAGTTGTTCAGCTATAGGTCTTTGTACACGGGGGTGGCCTGCACACCATATTGTTTATTACTATTTACTGGAGGATAGCTCAGTCAATAGAGCATGAGACTCTTAATCTCAAGGCTGTGGGTTGGAGCCCCTCATTGGGCAAGCAATTGGACTAGATCAGGAATGGCCAAACTTGGCCCTCCAGACGTTTTGGGACTACAACTCCCATCACCCCTAGCTAACAGGGAGTTATAGTCCCAAAACATCTGGGGGGCTGAGTTTGCCTATGCCTTTTACCCGAAGATCACAGGGGGAGGCGTGTTTTGCAGAAACCTGGACTTCACCCTACTCATACCGTAGTAAAGGTAAAGGGGCCCCTGACCATCAGGTCCAGTCGTGTCTGACTCTCGGGTTGCAGCGCTCATCTCACTCTATAGTCCGAGGGAGCCAGCGTTTGTCCGCAGACATGTGGCCAGCATGACAAAGCTGCTTCTGGCGAACCAGAGCAGCGCACGGAAACGCCGTTTACCTTCCCATTGGAGCGGTCCCTATTTATCTACTTGCACTGTGATGTGCTTTCAAACTGCTAGGTGGGCAGGAGCTGGGACCAAGCAACGGGAGCTCACCCCGTTGCAGGGATTCAAACCGCCGCGCCGACCTTCTGATCAGCAAGCCCTAGACTCTGTGGTTTAACCCACAGCGCACCCTTGAAATTAATGGGTATGACCAACTTGGTGAGGCGACCGCTTCATAGAATAATAGAATCGTAGAGTTGGAAGAGACCACGAGGGCCATCCAGTCCAACCCCCTGCCGAGCAGGAAACACCATCAAAGCATTCTTGACATATGCCTGTCAAGCCTCTGCTTAAAGACCTCCAAAGAAGGAGACTCCACCACACTCCTTGGTAGCAAATTCCACTGCCGAACAGCTCTTACTGTCAGGAAGTTCTTCCTAATGTTTAGGTGGAATCTTATTTCTTGAAGTTTGAATCCATTGCTCCGTGTCCGCTTCTCTGGAGCAGCAGAAAACAACGTTTCTCCCTCCTCTACATGACATCCTTTGATATATTTGAACATGGCTATCATATCACCCCTGAACCTTCTCTTCTCCAGGCTAAACATACCCAGCTCCCTAAGCCATTCCTCATAAGGCACCGTTTCCAGGCCTTTGACCATTTTGGTTGCCCTCCTCTGGACACGTTCCAGCTTGTCAATATCCTTCTTGAACTGTGGTGCCCAGAACTGGACACAGTACTCCAGGTGAGGTGTGACCAGAGCAGAATACAGTGGTACTATTACGTCCCATGATCTAGATGTTATACTCCTATTGATGCAGCCCAGAATTGCATTGGCTTTTTTAGCTGCTGCATCACACTGTTGACTCATGTCAAGTTTGTGGTCTACCAAGACTCCTAGATCCTTTTCACATGTACTGCTCTCAAGCCAGGTGTCACCCATCCTGTATTTGTGCCTTTCATTTTTTTTTGCCCAAGTGTAGTACCTTACATTTCTCCTTGTTAAAATTCATCTTGTTTGCTTTGGCCCAGTTGTCTAATCTGTTAAGGTAATTTTGAAGTGTGATCCTGTCCTCTGGGGTATTAGCCACCCCTCCCAATTTGGTGTCGTCTGCAAACTTGCTCAGGATGCCCTCAGGCGGCAGGACCCAAGGGGGCAGCAGATCCCTTGGTGAAATAAAGCCTAGTTTCGCCCTTGCGCTTTCTACCCCGCAACAGCCTCTCATTCCCACCTCAACCAAAGGTTTAGTTGGACCCCCCCCCATTGTTACCATTGTAGATCTTCACTGCCCCCTTGTTTCCTGGTGGAGCACACACATACACCCACTCCAACACACATTTTGTACTTTACCTCAAGTGCTCAAATCTTTAGTTACTGGTACACACACACTGTTCAGACGGGCGAGAATTGTAAATACTGTAGGTGAGAATGAAATGAAATGCAGGAAAGCAGAGGCTGTTCCAGTTATGTTGTGAACACTGGTCTCCCCACTACACAAAAGGTAGTCGATAACCAGGGCCGGATTTAGGTTTGATGAGGCCCTCAGCTTCTGAAGGTAATGGGGCCCTTTATATGTCCAGCTGTCCATTGTCAACAACAAATTGTTGCTGTTTTTTGTGTTGAATATATACTCTCTGGACATTTTTGGACCTAATAGGTATCTAATCCATTCTTAAGGAAATCAGCCCTGAGTGCTCACTGGAAGGACAGATCCTGAAGCCGAGGCTCCAATACTTTGGCCACCTCATGAGAAGAGAAGACTCCCTGGAAAAGACCCTGATGTTGGGAAAGTTCGAGGGCACTAGGAGAAGGGGACGACAGAGGACGAGATGGTTGAACAGTGTTCTCGAAGCTACGAACATGAGTTTGACCAAACTGCGGGAGGCAGTGGAAGACAGGAGTGCCTGGCGTGCTCTGGTCCATGGGGTCACGAAGAGTCGGACACGACTAAACGACTAAACAACAACAACAAGGTATCTAAAGCCATTTGCACATGTTGCGATCAGCCCATGCAGAATGTAGGCATCCTATATATAGAAATGAGCAAACCAATGATATTCTAGGGAGCAGGCTAGCAGGTGGGGCCCATGACTTACATCATAGGAGCCTACACAACACACTGTTGCTGTTTGTAGGCTTTATTTTATTTGTTTTTTATCTTATATTTTGGAAATGTCCATCCAGTTTTTTTGTCCTTTAATTTTTTGGGGGCCCCCAAGAGAGTGGGGCCCTAAACTATAGCTGGTTTAGCTTATACGTAAATCCGGCACTGTCGATACCACAGGCATCCCTAGCATTGGTAAGCCAACAAACATCAGCTGTGTGCTTTTAAAAACACATTGTGCCAATTTAACCCACACTGAACCTTTTGAGGATACTGACAAGCTGGAACGTGTCCAGAAGAGGGCAACCAAAATGGTCAAAGGCCTGGAAACGATGCCTTATGAGGAATGGCTTAGGGAGCTGGGTATGTTTAGCCTGGAGAAGAGAAGGTTAAGGGGTGATATGATAGCCATGTTCAAATCTATAAAAGGATGTCATATAGAGGAGGGAGAAAGGTTGTTTTCTGCTGCTCCAGAGAAGCGGACACGGAGCAATGGATTCAAACTACAAGAAAGAAGATTCCACCTAAACATTAGGAAGAACTTCCTGACAGTAAGAGCTGTTCGACAGTGGAATTTGCTCCCAAGGAGTGTGGTGGAGTCTCCTTCTTTGGAGGTCTTTAAGCAGAGGCTTGACAGCCATCTGTCAGGAATGCTTTGATGGTGTTTCCTGCTTGGCAGGGGGTTGGACTGGATGGCCCTTGTGGTCTCTTCCAACTCTATGATTCTATGATTTAATCCCCACAGCAACCCTGTGAGGTAGGTTAGGCTGAGGGGCAGTGACTGGCTCTCAAGGTTCACCCAGCAATGTCCATGGCTGAGCGGGGATTCGAACACTGGTCTCCCAAGTCCTGGAGCAACACTCTAACCACAGCACACATAGGGATCTCTCTTGTTGGCATCAGTATTATCAGTATTTCAGGCAGACAGAAACCACAGCCCTTTCTGGAGATGCCAGAGGGTAAATCAGGTGACTTCTGAGCAGATGCACTGAGCCACAGCCCTTCCATTAAGACATGAGGAACCTGCCTTATACGGAGTCAGTCTCTTGGTCCATCTACGTTGACTGGCCATGGCTCTATTGTGATTCCCACAAGTTTCATCTCGCAGCCCTCCCTCGTGAAGGTCCTTTGTTCCTGTATGGCTACTTTGGAGCCATTTGCGAAGTGACCATGGAGGCTTAAATGTTCCCCTGCTGTTTCCACCCACCCCCTCCTGTATCGCCGCCATCATCCTGGATAGCTCCGTTGGTTAGAGCGCTGTGCTAATAGTGCCAAGGTTGCAGGTTTGATCCCCGCAAGTAAGGGACAGCTGCATGTTCCTGCACTGTAGGGCGTTTGACTAAATGTCTGCCAGGGTGCCTTCCAACTCTATGATTCTATAGTGCAAGCGCATCAGAAGATGAGCAGGAACTCCAAAGGAGGACTGCAAGGTGAAAAAGGTTGATAGCACACCTGTGAGCTTTTGATAATTTGAATAATTGGAGGTGGAGTTTCCTTGCTGCACTGAATGTGGCAAGGTGATTGGGTAATTGATTATTTTGAAAATTGTATTTAAGTTACCCAAATGTTTCATGAGTTTGTGTAGTGTGAGGTATAGAGGAATGGTGCTAAGAGGGGTGTATTGTATATATTCAAAAATAAAAAGCAAGCAAAGATAAAAGAAAAAAGAAAAAGGTTTAACGTTGTGAACCGCCCTAAGATCTATGGTTGTAGGGGGGTATACAAATTTCAATGACAACAACAACATGCAAAAAACATCAACGGGTTCAATATTACGACTTGCAGGTTGTATCAGCCCAGCGGGTATTTTCATTACGCCATATGTGTTCATTGGTTTACCGATGCCACAATGACTGTGGCCACAATGACTCGGTCCAGTATACCTGAAGGAGCGTCTCCACCCCCATCATTCTGCCTGGACACTGAGGTCCAGTGCCGAGGGCCTTCTGGCGGTTCCCTCACTACGAGAAGCCAAGTTACAGGGAACCAGGCAGAGGGCCTTCTCGGTAGTGGCACCCGTCCTGTGGAACGCCCTCTCACCAGATGTCAAAGAGAAAAACAACTACCAGACTTTTAGAGGACATCTGAAGGCAGCCCTGTTTAGGGAAGCTTTTAATGCTTAATAGATTATTGCATGTCAATGTTCTGTTCTGTTGCCGCCCAGAGTGGCTGGGGAAACTCAGCCACATGGGCGGGGTAAAGAATAAATTATTATTGTTGTTGTTGTTTAGTCGTTTAGTCGTGTCCGACTCTTCGTGACCCCATGGACCATAGCACGCCAGGCACTCCTGTCTTGCACTGCCTCCTGCAGTTTGGTCAAACTCATGTTCATGGATCAATGCCTTCTCATGGCGAAGGGGCTTGAATAACTCAGAGAAGCTATGAGCTATGCCATGCAGGGCCACCCAAGATGGACAGGTCATAATGGAGAGTTTTGACTAAACGTGATCCACCTGGCAAGCCACTCCAGTATCCCTGCCAAGAAAACTCCATGGACAAAGACAACAGGCATATAAAAATATTATTATTATTATTATTATTATCATTATTATTATTATTATTATTATTATTATTATTACCACTGCTAAGAGCATAATGATTTCCGTCTGTCCTTGTCTGTTCCCTTTCCTTCTGGCCTCGCTGTTCAAAACCTGTGCATTCCACACCTTCAAACATGCATTTATCTACGGTACCTGCTGCACCTTAGGAGAGCACATCATGGAATCATGATGGGCTGGCAAGGAACCCAAGCGCCATTTAGTCTGACCCTGCACTGCACCATGCATTTGGTGGAGTGGCCTGCATTTATTGTGCATGCCCCAATATATGCAAGAAGACTCTTGTTGCCAGCGAAGCTACGTGGCAGTAAGGCCCATGGGTCACAGGGGGACTTATAACCAAGGCGACATGAATAGGGTTGGTGATATGAAGCTGGAATTCCCTCCTGTGTCTACCTGGCAGTAAGGCTTGTTGAGCCTAGGGGAGGAGAGTCCAAGATGATCAAGGGTCTGGAAAACAAACCTTATGAGGAACGGTTGAAGGAATTGGGGATGTCTAGCCTGGGAAAGAGGAGATATGTCAGCCAACTTCAAATACCTCATGGGCTATCACACAGAAGATGGCACAGCCTTTGTGTTAACAGGTCAGGGCTAACAATGAGGTCAGATTTTTCAGGGATACCTAAAAATTTGGAATACAGAAAGAATTTGAATTTTATTATTTGTTCCATTTATATCCCATCTTTTTTTTTCCTTCCAGGGAGCTCAAGGTGACTTAAATAGTTCTCCTTGTCCCCATTTTATCCTCACAACAACCCTGTGAGGTAGGTTAGGCTGAGAGGCAGTGACTGTCACTCAAGTCCACCCAGTGAGCTTCACGACTGAGTGGGGGTTCGAATCTTGGTTTCCCAAATCCCGGGTCCTAGTCTGCCACTCTGTAGATGTTCTTTCCCCTGACTTTTGACACCTGAGGGGTGTGGGTGTGCATACACACACAAAACAGTATTTTGCCACATAAATAAAACAACACTCTTGTTTTGTCAATCTCGGTAACGTATTTATTATTTTAGTGATTCCTAAAACGGAGCAAGCTTGCGGGAAGAGCCATCTTATGCTTTCGTAACTATAGATATGGGGGCCCCAGCATATTCTTCTTATTGTAAATTGTTTTAAACTGATTTTAACATTGGTGTCGCCCACTCTGGGCCTTTGTGGCAAACAGCAGATAGGAAATCAAATTATATTAATTATATTGAATCATAGTCACACTTACTCAGAATCCAAGTACAGGCATCAGCAAAATCCCACTCAGAAGTACAACCCATTGATTTCAATGGAGCTTACTCGCAGGTAAAAATTGGTTCGTTCCCAACATTGCAGTCCTGCAAGCTGAGCTGATGCGCATTGACTTGGCTGTATGGCGCACCAAATGCAGTGGGACTGATTCCCTACATATTGCACCTATAACGGCCTAGTAGAAAGAATATGCTTCTTGCCTTGCTCGGCTTGATGAATGGGACGACGGCCAGATTGCTTAAACATACAGAACGACATATAACTCATGCAAATGTTGCCGTATCTCGTGTTTCTTTGATTTGCTAGGAGATTCTGCAAATATTTATCCGGGCAGATAATTTGTTTTAATGCGAGGTCTGTTTGATCGGCTGCAGGCTCCTAGATGCTTATTTGGTCGTAAAAGGCAGTCAAGTCAGGATGGGCTTAAATTCTCGTAGAACACGGGGAGGCAAACTAAGGCCCGGGGGCCGGATCCGGCCCAATCGCCTTCTAAATCCGGCCTGTGGACGGTCCGGGAATCAGCGTGTTTTCACATGACTAGAATGTGTCCTTTTATTTAAAATGCATCTCTGGGTTTTTTGTGGGGCATAGGAATTTGTTCATTTCCCACCCCCCAAAAAATATAGTCCGCCCCCCCAAGGTCTGAGGGGCAGTGGACTGGCCCACAGCTGAAAAGGTTTGCTGACCCCTGCTGTAGAATCATAGAATTGTAGAGTTGGATTGGACCACAAGGGTCATCGAGTCCAACCCCCTGCAATGCAGGAATCTTTTTGCCCAATGTGGGGCTCGGACCCATGAGATTAAGAGCCTTGTGCTATACAAACTGAGGTGTAAACGGTATACAACAACACAACAGAACATCACATATTAAAAACATCTGTGCTCAGATGTCTTCTAGAAGTCATATACTGTAGTTCAGGGGTCAGCAAACTTTTTCAGCAGGGGGCTGGTCCACTGTCCCTCAGACCTTGTGGGGGGCCAGACTATTTTTTTTGGGGGGGGGTGGATGAACGAATTCCTATGCCCCTCAAATAACCCAAAGATGCATCTATATATATAAAAATGTAAAAATTGTGAAACTGCAGGTTCCACTTTTCTCCGTAACCGCTTGACCGATCGCCCTGAAATTTTGACACAACGATCCAGGCTACTCCCCGAGCGTTGTTGGGGACAAAAAATCCCTCAAATCACACACCTGGGCAGGTACAGACCTGGTTTTCCACCAAGTCAAACAGCGCCCTCAAGTGGCGTTATACCCTCCTCCACCCCCTCCCTTCCTGTGAAATCTAAGCCACACCCACAAACCAAATGACACCATTAACCAAGCAACTGAAACCATCAAGGCGGCCATTAACAGGACGCAGCACGGCCTTTGATTTATGTAGACCCCTGCACGGCAAGGGGATTTTACTTTACCATTTAGCACCACTACACCCCCCCCAAAAAAACAAATCCACCAAATAACCAACATTGCCAAGTGGAGGTAGAGGCCTGCCTGGGGTGGGGGTGGGGGCCGAATAGGGAGCAGGGGTACGTAATGGGTCAGAACAGGGTGGGGGGAGACACAGGGATGAAACCTGCCGTCCCCACAGTATCTCGCCTTGACTCAGGGGGACTCTGAGGCTCAGGGGAATCTGAAGGGGGGCTATTCCCCTCCATTTCACATATACTACGACTGAATGCAACCCTCTGCTTAAAAAAAAAAAAAAACCCACAATGTCCTCAGATATTTGCAGTGCCCAACATCTATTCTAGACTATCAGCACAGCAAACAGAGCTTGACACTTTGCAGACAGGAGCAGGGATGTTACACAAAGTTTGCATATTTTGAAATTGCCTACAAAATATCGCATAATTTTCTGTTTTGTGTCCCACATTGAAGCGGGCACACACTGAGGAAGATTCCACGAGGCTTTCCAAAACTATGATGCTCTGGACCGTATTATTTTCAAAATAACTTAAGGAAAAAACTGGGTTTCTTGTAGTAATAAATCCTGCTCCATTAGCTTTGCTTTACACAAGTAATCATATATATATATATTGTATGTCTCTAGTAAATTTATGTAAAATTATGTAAACCAAAATGTGGCACGGCTAGAATTCATGTTGTGAAACACACAGCAAGGCTTTCAAAAATAATTACAAAACCTTATGCAGGGAATGAAAGAGGATCGGAATTCCAAAAGAGAAAGAGCTGCAAAGTGGGATGGGCTCAATAATTTGCAGGAATGAAGTAAGAGAGACAATACCAAGATTTGCAAGCCTAGGAGAGCAATAGTTCTAGCCAATCAGCATTGGGCACAGCCAGTTTATAGTTTATATTTTTTTTGTCACAGACAGAACTTGACGCTGCAGAGAGGTTCAGACATTTGAATGTCATCCGTGAATAGACTCCCCCCCACAGCCCAAAGGTATGCTCATTTTGTGGGATGTAACCCATTGGTGCAGTCAAATGCAAAATTCCTTGTTTCCCTAGAGTGGGCACAAGCAGGGGGATGTTACTCCAGTCCAGTAAAACTTCCTGTTCCACTGGTCTGGAGCATCCTCCCTCTGCATGTGACCTGGCTGATGGGCATGGCCCTGGCTGACTAAATAAAGGAGCCAAGTCAAGCAGCCATTTTCTCAGTCCTGTTTTTGTCTACTTTTGTCTTTCTAGTGTTGCTGCTCTTTTGCTGTCATGCTGCTCTTCTGCAGCCTTTTTGTCTTAATGCATAGCTGCCAAGTACCCCGTTTTCTCCGGGGAACCTCCATTTTTACTTACCTTTTCCCGGTGGTCCACCGTATCACTTCGTCTCCCGTTTTTCTCCGTTATTTTCTCCTGCCAGCGGCTATTTTTTCCCTTTCTTATTTGCCCTTCTATGGGCATCAAAAATGGCTGCCGCCGGCTTCAAAAGTCGCATCTACGCATGTCCGGAAGTGCATAGACGCGACTTCCGGTGTCGGCGGCGGCCATTTTTGGTGCCCATAGATGGGCAGAGCAACACCGGAAGTTGCGTCGACGCACTTCCTGACATGTGTAGAAGCGACTTTTGAAGCCGCCGGCGGCCATTTTTGGTGCCCATAGAAGGGCAAAGCGACACCGGAAGTTACGTCGATGCAACTTCTGGTGTCACACAGCTGCCAGTCCCGGATTCTGCAGCCCGGGACTTGGAAGGTAAGTCTTAATGTAAATTTTGCTCTCAGCCAGCAGCGCGTAACTTCAGTCTCCATATGAGATCAACTCACTGTTTCTTTGTGTAACTACAGTGGTACAGTGGTCCCTCGACTTACGAATTACTCGACATCTGTAGGTTTCGACTTACAAACGGGACAAATGACCGCACGCTTATGAATTTTTCTACATCCGAATGGAAACTGTTGGCGGTATTTAATGCGGTTTCCTCGACTTATGAATTTTTCCATGCAGTTTCCTCGACTTACGAATTTTTCCGAATATTTTCTTTCCTATGGGAAATCGCGTTTCGACTTACAAACTTTTCAACCTACGAATGTGCATTCGGAACGGATTAAGTTTGTAAGTCGAGGGACCGCTGTACCTCGGGTTGCATACTCCAATTTTTAGTATATGTGCTGCCGAAGCGAGCACAAGGTTGCATACTCAATTCGTTTCGGGGTGCCGTTTGCACCCCGAAAAGTACGCAGCCCGAGCGGCACTTCCTCACACGCGTGAAGCGCCAATAGAGCGCTTCTGCGCACTTGCAAAGCACGTGGAACGCTTCTGCGCATGGGCACGTGGCGGAACACAGAAGTAAACACTTCCGGGTCCGCGCGGTTCTTAACCCGAAAGTACACAACCCGCAGCATACTCAACCCGAGGAATGACTGTACCAAGTAAAGTCTGCCTTTCAGGGATCAAATCGTGAACTGAAATGTGAGTAAATCTTTTGTTACTTTACTCAGAAAGACTCTTGTGTCTTGGGGTTCCGGTTTCCGCCTGCAGGAATGGCGGACCTGTTTTCCATCCCTCTGACCTTCGTAAGGAATTTGGCGGTTGCTAGGGGAGTAAATGGCAACCCCCTACCCTCTCCGGGGGTTACGGAGAGGGGCCGCTGGCCCACGATGCCCCCAGACCCACTCCGACTGTTTATGGAGTGGGGGGAGCTTGGGCTGAAGCACTTACGAGGGCCAGGACTCCCGGACGCTAATCTGCATGGCGGGGATTTCCATGATTAAAGAAGATAATTAGGCTTAAATCTATGGACATACTTCAGAAGGAGGGGCAGAAGCGCTGTTTACTGCCGAGAAATCTATGCTGCTGAGGGCGAGGAGTTAAAGGCTGTATTTCATCTGGAAGAAGAATTGATGGGGACGGAGCGATAAGGGAAGCGAGTCTTTTTTATTTTTTTTCATATGAGTTACTTCGTACCTTCCCAGACGTGATGTCCTGGCTTGTTTAGAGTGAAAGAGAAGCAAAAGACTGTGTGAGTTGAACTTTATAAACTGTTGTTATTGAGCATATTTTTTGAAGATGAGGAGTTGCTGACGAGAAAAGCCCCCCTCTAGTTGGATGGGAGGAGTGCCTGGATGCGTTCGGAGGATTTATGAGTTGTGACGGACTTTGAATTGGAGCAGCGACCTGAAGCTAAGTTCAGCTATAGGGCAAGGAGATCCATTAATTTACCAAGAGTCTATGCATGGTGTGAGGTCTGGTTCTTCTGCCTGGAAAAGCTGTAAATTTTATAAAGATCGTTAATCTATGAGAGAAAACGAAAGTGATTTGAGTTTTTTTAAGATGGCGCTGCTTCGTGTTGAGAGTCGACGCAATAGGGACGCTCCAGACCAAGAAGATTTATGGGGAGGCTGGACTGATTAACTCACACAGGAGAAAGAACATTTGCGAAACTTTGTTTGATATTTATCTCAGCAGCTGGGAAATAATCGGTTGAAAGAGGAAAACATCTATGTGACTGTAAGGGAAAGATCTGGATTATTATGATCTCGGAGAGACGATTTGAACTTTAGAAAAAAGACGGCAGTGGACGGTTGCGAGGAATCCCCAATTTCTTGAAGCATGGGAACCCAAAAAAATTTTCTAGATGATTTGGCATAACATTCGGTTTGATTGATATATATGTGTATAATTTGAAATAATGAATGTGATATAATTGGTTTTAATTGGAAAAATTAATAAAAATATATTTTTTTTAAAAAAGAAAGACTCTTGTGTCTTTATTCTTTTAGGAGGTACAAAAGGGGACACCAATAATAAACTTAAGTGAGATTCAAATGAACCTGCAAACTAGCTTCCAGCTATATTGAGGGGAATTTGCTCTGCTGCATCACTCACTAGCGTGAGTGAAGAAAGGATACTGCTTATTCAGTATATCCGTTCCTACTATCCTTAACATTCCCACACATAGTTCTAGTTACAGGTAGGTAGCCGTGTTGGTCTGAGTCGAAGCAAAATAAAAAAATTCCTTCAGTAGCACCTTAAAGACCAACTAAGTTTATATTTTGGTATGAGCTTTCGTGTGCATGCACACTTCTTCAGATACGAAGAAGAAGAAGAAGGTATCTGAAGAAGTGTGCATGCACACGAAAGCTCATACCAAAATATAAACTTAGTTGGTCTTTAAGGTGCTACTGAAGGAATTTTTTTATTTTATTCCCACACATTTACATGTGCCCTAAAAGAGGGCATGTTCCAACCAAAATAAAGAGCACTTCGAAGTCCCCGTTGATCTCCACTGGAGAGATTTAATTCTGTACTTATCTGTGCCAGGGAAATTGATAGCATAAAAAAAACCCTTCACTTCATTTGGATTCTCCCCAGGCTTTCCCAAAAATGACAAGGGAGAAGGTTTAAACTTGAGAAACTTGCCCCATCCACGTTGCATCTGAAATTGAAGGTGCTGAGGGAATGTTTACACTGGGATATTGAAGAATTTATTGTTTCATTGTTTCACCTCGGGAAGCCTTTGTATTAAACTGTTCTGGTTCAGCAAAATAGCAAGGCTATTGATCTCCGAGTTATTTATTATTTGTCCATAACTGGTGTTTAGTTCTGAAAGCAAGGGAAGGATCAATGGCACCTGGAAAGAGACAGAGATAGCAAGCACACCTGATAAAGAAGTTTGAGGAAGAACAGGGTTTCTGCTACTCCTCAACTTTAGTGAGAATCACTTCAGGTTCAGCGGGGGGACCTGAACAGAAAGTGAGCAGGGATTCAGTCAAGCTTATAGAGTAACCGAGTTGCCGTGGCTTTTTAATTAATGTAACAAATTTACATCCCACCCAGGGCAGGCAAAGAGCAAAGCAGGGAAAAAATGATACAATTCCTTTTTTAGAACAAAAACAAAAAACCCAAAATATATTCATAACGTTTCAAACAACAACAAAAACGAAACAAAACCAGATAAATATCTTCATAGCAAATAATTTCAAGATTGCCAGCAGCACCTTTCAGCCCTCAAATGCCTGAGTGAACAGGAATGGGTTTTAATTCCTCCTGAATGTTAATAACAAGGGAGACAGGCAGGCCTCAACAGGGAGGGCATTCCACAAATGGGGAACCTCCACCGAGAAGGCCCTGTTGTGGGTCAGTCCCACTGATCCCCCCTGGAGACATTTGTATGCATCACACGCAACATATTTATAGGTCTATTCCTCCAGCGAGTGGGGGAGCTGCGCGGCTTTGCCGGTGGCCTCCCCTTTCCCTGCATGCCCACCAGTTGCGCCCCGCCAACCATAAGGCTGGTAGGCGCACAGCTTCCCTCCCAAGCCTTCCAGGCTTCTGCGGGGATCATTCTCCTCCCGAGGAGGCTTGGGAGGGGCACAGCTTCCCTCCCAAGCCTCTGTGAGGATCGCCCACCTCCCAAGGAGGCTGGGGAGGGGCGCAACTTCATTCCCAAGCCTCTGCGGGGATCCCTCTCCCACAGCGGCATGGGGGAGAGTTACTCCCCCCCCCCATAGCTGGCAGTGCGCAGCTACAGCCACTCCAACACTATCCATGGTAATTTGGAAGTGCTGGGCGGATATTTGCACCCTGGTGCCACATCTGCTAAAGACAGCCCTGCGCAGAAGTGATCTGCGCGCATGCGCAGAAGCGCCTGATCACGCCAAGCACATGCGCAGAGGAGGTGCTCTTGCTGCGGACTTTTCGGGGTCCGAACGGCACCCCAAAATGGATTAAATCCACAACTAGAGGTACCACTGTACAGTATACTATGATTTGTATGTAGATTTTAAATTTATTTTGCTACACTTACCTGCAGAGAGGTAACGAGACATTCTTATGATACTTAGAACCAAAGGGTCTTTAGTTTGTGGGTAGGATTTAGGTTGTTTTCAATAAATTCGTTTATTTGTTATAGTAGTTCTGTGTATGTTTGTTTATTGACTGAGGGAATCATAATTATATCTGCCTACTTCCAAGGATAACTTAGTCTGCTTTATGTATTTGCTTCCTTTTGAAAACCTAATAAAAATATTTAATCATAACAATATAAATGTATTATTATTACTAATTGCTAAAAACAACAACATCAGTACATAATTATGTACATTTGGTGACTTGCACAACAAAATGCCTATTATTTTTGTTGCACACTGACCTAGAAAAGGGGAGAACTGGGTTTAGGATTGGAAAAAAACGAGTAACTGCAACAAACCATTTATTCTCTGAAATTGGGAGGGGCGCAGCTTCCCTCCCAAGCCTCTGTGATGTTCATGTAGAATAAATAAGTTCCTGGTTGAGCACTGGGAACTTAGAGCTGCCACTTTCAGGCTAAGCATACGTGAATCTCTCAATTTTGGTTTCTCACCGCACCCCAGCCTTAAAAGTTCAGTCCTCAATGTTTCCACGTCAGAGAATCACTTTGCAATCATTTTTTAAAGTCCTCATGAAAATAATTTTAGTGCAAAACACTCCCAATATACACATTTCTGTATGCACTGTTGCCTAACACCTATATTTCCCCAAAGTGATTTCCACTTCATTTTTTTTTGTATGTTGTTTTCACAGGCTTGCGCATAACGGTGCACACTTTATCATTATTATCTTTATTCTCCCAATATATGCATATCTTTTTCGTATGCGTTACTTGGCTGGAGATCCGCATTGCAAAATTCAGAGAAGTACAGGGGTTGGCTGTGTTTCGCTTACATGTGTTCCTTTGTTGTCGTTGAGTCGTGTCCAACTCTTCGTAACCCCATGGACCAGAGCACGCCAGGCACTCCTGTCTTGCATTGCCTCCTGCAGTTTGGTCAGACTCATGTTCATAGCTTCAAGAACACTGTCCAACCATCTCGTCCTCTGTCATCCCCTTCTCCTTGTGCCCTCCATCTTTCCCAACATCAGGGTCTTTTCCAGGGAGTCTTCTCTTCTCATGAGGTGGCCAAAGTATTGGAGCCTCAGCTTCACGATCTGTCCTTCCAGTGAGCACTTAGGACTGATTTCCTTCAGAATGGATAGGTTTGATCTTCTTGCAGTCCATGGGACTCTCAAGAGTCTCCTCCAGCACCAGAATTCAAAAGCATCCATTCTTCGGCGATCAGCCTTCTTTATGGTCCAGCTCTCACTTCCATACATCACTACTGGGCAAACCATAGCTTTAACTATACGGACCTTTGTCGGCAAGGTGATGTCTCTGCTTTTTAAGATGCTGTCTAGGTTTGTCATTGCTTTTCTCCCAAGAAGCAGGCGTCTTTTAATTTCGTGACTGCTGTCACCATCTGCAGTGATCATGGAACCCAAGACAGTAAAGTTACCTTGAGTTACCTTGGTAAAAAAAAGCAAGCAATAAATTGTGTGGTTGTCAGGGACTGGTGGAGTCAGCCCGCCCCCCTCATGCTGCACTTCCTAGAGAAGAGGGAGAAAGTATAGATTTAGAACACTGGTTTGCAGAAGGTCACAGTTCAGAGGCTGCAGAGGGAAATATTGGGAGGGGAGCAATAAGAAGAAGAAGCACCAGAGGAGAGACAGCCAACAGACTCAGTGTTTCTGGAAAAGCATTCCTGACTCCCCCCACCCCACCCTCCCTGGACCTGGTGTGCATTGAGAGAAGTAGAACAGAAAGCACAGAGGCAGAAAGCTCAGATCATCCAGCACAGGGATGGCGTAGAATAGGGGGGACGGGGGTGGGACTTTACTCAGAGCAACGCCATTACCTGAGAGGTGCCATCATCCGTCTCTCTCTTTGTGTATATTGAATAAAATACCATGGTCAGAACGTCTTGTTTCCCCATTTCTGACTGACAGCCGTGAGGGAGGAAGGGATCGGATTCCCTGAAGTCTGACAGTGGCGTAGTGGTTTAAACTGAAGGACTCGGACCTGGGAGAGAGCAGAATTCAACTTCCCGCCTGGTCAGGAATTTCACTTGTGTGGCCTTGGCCCACAGTCACTGCCTCTCAAGCTGCTGTTAGGATTACATTTGGAGGTGAGGAGGTCTGTGTACGCTGCCTTGAGTTCTTTGGAGAAACAGATGGGATATAAGTGCAATAAATTATAATACAGTCATACCTCGGTTTAAGTACGCTTCGGTTTGAGTACTTTCAGTTTAAGTACTCCGCAGACCCGTCTGGAATGGATGAATCCACTTTCCATTACTTTCAATGGGAAAGTTCACTTCAGGTTAAGTATGCTTCAGGTTAAGTACAGACTTCCAGAACCAATTACACTCATACTTCGGGTTAAGTACACTTCAGATTGAGTACTCCGCGGACCCATCTGGAACGGATTAATCCACTTTCCACTACTTTCAATGGGAAAGTTTGCTTCAGGTTAAGTACACTTCAGGTTAAGTACAGATATCCGGAACCAATTGTGTACGTAAACCGAGGTACCACTGGAAGAAGAAGAAGAAGAAGAAGAAGAAGAAGAAGAAGAAGAAGAAGAAGAAGAAGAAGAAGAAGAAGAAGAAGAAGAAGAAGAAGATAAATGTAATAATCTATTTCTCCCCAAACCTCGACTTCAGGCAGCTGCTCTTACCACGACCTTCTGTTGGAGAGAGAGAGAGAGAGAAACTTAGAGCCCTGGCTGGTTTCAGCCTCCATCTCCTTCGGCAAAAGAGTCCTTTGAATTCTTTAGTTAACTCCAGTTTCAGTCATTAAAATCTGTAATCACATCAGGGCAGCCGAGGATCCCAATATATATATATATATATATATATATATATATATATATATATATATATCTGTATTTTTCTTCTTCTTCTAGAGTTAGAATTGGAAACGAACCGCCTCCGTCTTCAGCCATCACCCATTTTTGTTTTATTTATTTATTTTCGAGGCAAAAGGGATGAAAAGGAAGGGGAAAGAAAAGAGAAAGGGGGTCGTGCGGGGCCAAAAATGGGTACAGTTAATAATTGATATCCCCATTTCCGTTCCGTCTGATCAAAGGCAGTGATTGCATGACAAACGAGCAAATTACTGTAAAATACTATACGCCTATTAATAATATAGCGGCTTCTCCAGATATAGCTGACTGCTGTAATAGGGAGATGAGATTTCGCTACAAGATAGATGCCAGGGCATGGAATTCATTTCAGGAGGAGGAGGACAGGAATCTCGGGCGCCGAGCGAGGGATCCACAGAGGCTGAAGGGGAAGGGAGGGACAGCAGCTCCCCCAGCCTCTGGTTTAATCATAGAATCTTGAGTTGGATGGGCTCCACAGGGTCATCTAGCTGAACCCCCTGCAATGCAGGAATCACAGATAGTTGTGATAATAATTTCAAAAAGATTCACACATCATCATCAGCTATGTAAGTAGGATGGTGGAGGGAGGATCGGTCCTTAAGTGTCAGGGCTGAAGTCACGACGCAGGTCAGCGAGAAAGGGAGCAATTTTCCAATGCCAGCCAAGTGAACTCTTTTAGTCAAGGCCCTTCATATATTTGAAGATGGCTATCAATCATATCTCCTCTCAGTGTCAGAATCACAGCTGAAGAATCCCTGACAGGTGGCCTTCCGACTTTTGCTTAAAGACACCTGACAAAAGAGCCCACCATCTTCCCAGGTAGTCCGTTCCGCTGAGCGAGGTGGGAAAGATGCAGGTCCGACTCTGCAAAAGGCAGCTTCCTGTGTTTCATCAGCTCTTCCATTAGCACCATGAGGGCCAGGAACTTGAAGGGAAGAGCCACATCTCAGGGGGAGAGCACCTGCTTGGCATGCTCATTCCCCAGGTAGGGCGAGCCATGGCCAGTCAACGTAGATGGACCAAGAGACTGACTCCGTATAAGGCAGGTTCCTCATGTCTTAATGGAAGGGCTGTGGCTCAGTGCATCTGCTTGGCATGCAGAAGTCACCTGATTTACCCCCTGGCATCTCCAGAAAGGGCTGTGATTTCTGTCTGCCTGAAATACTGATAATACTGATGCCAACAAGAGAGATCCCTATGTGTGCTGTGGTTAGAGTGTTGCTCCAGGACTTGGGAGACCAGTGTTCGAATCCCCGCTCAGCCATGGACATTGCTGGGTGAACCTTGAGAGCCAGTCACTGCCCCTCAGCCTAACCTACCTCACAGGGTTGCTGTGGGGATTAAATCATAGAATCATAGAGTTGGAAGAGACCACAAGGGCCATCCAGTCCAACCCCCTGCCAAGCAGGAAACACCATCAAATCATTCTTGACATATGCCTGTCAAGCCTCTGCTTAAAGACCTCCAAAGAAGGAGACTCCACCACACTCCTTGGTAGCAAATTCCACTGTCGAACAGCTCTTACTGTCAGGAAGTTCTTCCTAATGTTTAGGTGGAATCTTCTTTCTTGTAGCTTGAATCCATTGCTCCGTGTCCGCTTCTCTGGAGCAGTAGAAAACAACCTTTCACCCTCCTCCATATGACATCCTTTGATATATTTGAACATGGCTATCATATTACCCCTTAACCTTCTCTTCTCCAGGCTAAACATACCCAGCTCCCTAAGCCGTTCCTCATAAGGCATCGTTTCCAGGCCTTTGACCATTTTGGTTGCCCTCCTCTGGACACGTTCCAGCTTGTCAGTATCCTTCTTGAACTGTGGTGCCCAGAACTGGACACAGTACTCCAGGTGAGGTCTGTGGAGAGGGAGAACCATTCACACCACCTTGAGCTCCTTAGAGAAAAAAGTTGGGTAGAAACACAATCCATCAATTCGCCCCTCTTTGAATCAGCCCATTTAAAAATAAATAAATCATGAGGACTGGAATCTTACTCTAGCTATAAGGAAAGGGCTCCAGCTCATCCCTGGCCACGCTGGCTGCTGAGAACTGCTGTAAGCAGGCCTTGTCGTGTGGGGCTTGGGGGCATGGAAGGACTGCCCCACGGGGACAATGCTGCAAGTAGGATAAAGTCATCCCTCATCAGCACGAAGCCCACGGGGGCTGATCTCGCCCTGCTCTCTTCCGAGGGGCGCTTGTAATTTACAAGCTGTCACTCTGCAAGTCCCCCTATCCATCACACTGACAGGTATTTCATTTTCTGCGCTAGAACACATCCACAGACTTAACACGGCTTACTACCAGCATTGGGTGCAGAGGGCAAGTTCTCCGAACAGTGGCCGTGTCAGCTCGGTTTTTCCGCACACCTAGCGTGTGGGGAATCTTTGGCATTCCAGGTGTTGCTGAGCTACAACTCCCAGAAGACACAGCCAACGTCCAGGGACGATGGGAGTTCTCGTTCAGCAGTGTTCGGAGGGCCTGGGGTTCCCACCCTTTTACTACCCAGTGGCAGGACTGGCCAAACACAGATACGCCTGCAAGCATCAGGGATGTGGGTGTCGCTGGGGCCTAAACCACTGAGCCTCTTGGGCTTACCGATCAGAAGGTCCCGTTTCTCTGTCCCAGCTCCTGCCAACCAAGCAGTTCGAAAGCACACCAGTGCAAGTAGATAAATAGGTACTGCTGCAGCGGGAAGGTAAACGGCATTTCCGTGCGCTTTGGTTTCCGTCACGGTGCCCTGTTGCGCCAGAAGCGGTTTAGTCCTGCTGGCCATATGACCCGGAAAGATGACTGCGGACAAACGCCGGCTCCCTCGGCCTGAAACCAAGATGAGCGCCACAACCTCATAGTCGTCTTTGACTGGACTTAACTGCCCAGGGGTCCTTTACCTTATATCAGGGAAATGTCAACCCTCCAAACGTTGTTGGATCGCAGCTCCCGTCTCCGCCAGCAGGTATGATGGCAGTTTCAGTTCAAGCCACATCTGGAGAGGACACCAAAGAAAGACCAGGTTGTGTAGCTTCAGTCTGGGACCTGTCGTCCTGCCCACCTTGTGTCTCTGAAATGAGGACTAGAACCTTGTTTCCTTGAAGCAAAAATCATTTTGTTTGGTTTCTTAAAAGACAACACTAACCAACGAACGACTTAAAAGATTGATTGCTGATGACAATGTTGATTCTAGTAACGGGGGGGGGGGGTGATGATGAAGACTGTGATGCGACACACACTTTCCTGGAACACAGTGAGTTTTACTTCTGAGTAAATATGCTCCTTTCCTAATACGGCCTGCACGAGAGCCATTGTGGCGCAGGGGTTAGAGTGTTGCACTAGGATCTGGGACAGACCAGGGTTCAAATCCCCGCCTGGCCAGGAAGCTCACTGGGTGAGCCTTAGCTCGTTCGCAGGGCTGTAGTGTAGAGAATTGTACACAGTTCTACAGAACTGCAGAGTTGGAAGAGACAAAATGGGGGGCAGGAGGAGAAGCACGCATGCCACTTTGAGCTCCTTGAAAGATAAAGGGAGCTATCAATCTAAGAAATAATAATAATGAACGAATGACTCTGAAACTGAGCCACATTCAATCCAGCCCTCGACCTGCTCCACCCACCCAGTCGAAATGCTGGGAGAAATTCAGTCCCCGTTCCCTTCGCACTAGGAAAGCAAGAAGAAAACAGAGAATCACAGAAGTGCAGAGTAGGAAGGGGCCACAAGGCTCATCTAGTCCAACCCTCTGCAATGCAGGAATCTTTTGCCCAACATGGGGCTCGAATCCATGACCCTGGGACTGAGAGTCTCGTGCTGTACTGGGTGACATTAGCTGCCTTCTTGGACAGAAGCAAGCGACAAAGAAGTTATCCTTCCAGGGGCTGGTTCTGGCGTTTGGTTGCTTGTCCAATGGAACTGAACAAACCAAGGATCTCATTGGAGGAAAAAAAATGCCTTTCCTTCCCTGTCGGTGTTCCACTCCCCTCCCCCCCCTGCCACTGCTGGGGCATACAGATTTTCCTTTTTTCAGTTATTCCAATCACTGCACACCGAGCAAACTTTGCCCCCAGAGCTGCTTCTCAAGGCCGTAGCAATGGCAACCCTTTCTCTGCGCCAGAAAAGGAGAGGATTTTAAACCATGCACACACATACGGCGAGGGGGGGGGAAAGTATTTGATCCCCTGCTCAATTTGCCCCCCCCCCCCGGGCAAAGAAATGACCAGTCCATCATTTTAATGGTAGGTTTATTGTAGCTGTGAGAGACAGAATAACAACAGGAAAAACCCCTAGAAACCCAGAAGACAACAAAAGTCAGAGATTGATGTGCATTTATAATGAGCGAAATAAGTATTTGATCCCCTGTCAACCAACCGGATGTCAGGCTACCTGGTATCTTCACTGTCTGTAACGAGCTGAGATTAGAGGCTACCTGCTGTAAGGGAGAGGTCTTACCTGGAATCCCAGCTCGTAACAGTACCTGTACAAAAAGACACCTGTCGACAGAAGCAATCAATCCAGCAGATTCCAAAGTAGCCACCATGACCAATGAGCCGTCCAAGGATGTCAGGGACAAGACTGTAGACCTGCACAAGGCTGGACTGGGCTACAAGACTATTGCCAAGCAGCTTAGTGAGAAGGTGACAACAGTTGGTGCAATAATTCGCAAATGGAAGAAACACAAAATAACTGTCAATCTCCCTCGGTCTGGGGCTGCATGCAAGATCTCAACTTGTGGAGTTGCAATGATCATGAGAATGGTGATGAAGCAGCCCAGAACTACGCAGGGGGAACTTGTCAATGATCTCAGGGCAGCTGGGACCATAGTCACCATGAAAACAGTTGGTAACACACTACGCCGTGAAGGACCGAGATCTTGCAGAGCCCGCAAGGTCCCCTTGCTCAAGACAGCACATATAAAGGCCCGTCTGCAGTTTGCCAATGCACATCTGAATGACCCAGAAGAGAACTGGGGGAAAGTGAAAGTGTTGTGGTCAGATGAGACCAAAATCCAGCTCTTTGGCATCAACTCATCTCGCCGTGTTTGAAGGAGGACAGGACACCTTCACCGCATCAAAGGGACGATGGACGGGACCAGGTATCGTCAAATCTTGGGTGAGCACCTCCTTCCCTCAGCCAGGGCATTGAACATGGGTTGAGGATGGGTATTCCAGCATGAGAGTGACCCAAAACACACAGCCAAGGCAACAAAGGAGTGGCTCAAGAAGAAGCACATTAAGGTCCTGGAGTGGCCTAGCCAGTCTCCAGACCTTAGTCCCATCAAAAATCTGTGGAGGGAGCTGAAGGTTCGAGTAGCTACACATCAGCCTCGAAATCTTACTGACTTGGAGAGGATCTGCAAAGAGGAGTGGGACAAAATACCTCCTGAGATGTGTGCAAAACAAGAAACGTCCGACCTCTGTAATTGCCAACAAGGGTTTTGCCACCAAGTACTAAGTCATCTTTTGCAAAGGGATCAAGTACTTATTTCACTCATTATAATGCACATCAATCTCTGACTTTTGTCTTTCTGGGTTTCTAGGGGTTTTTCCTGTTATTCTGTCTCTCACAGCTACAATAAACCTACCATTAAAATTATTGACTGGTCATTTCTTTGTCAGAGGGCAAACGGGCAAATTTAGCAGGGGATCAAATACTCCCCCCCCTCACTGTACTGTATATATATATATATATATATATATATATAGAGAGAGAGAGAGAGAGAGAGAGAGAGAGAGAGAGAGAGAATGGAAGAGGGAGAAGTAGCAGCCTTTGACATTCTAAGGAGCTCCCTCTGCCACAGGAGGTTCAGGGAGGAGTGGCAAAACCACTGTCTATCATTCCACAGAACTGTAGGGTCCCTTAGAACTCAGGTCATCTAGTCCAACCCCCTGCAATGCAGGCAGGGCTTTTATTTAGCAGGAACTCAGGAGAACTGAGTTCTGACACCTCTCAGCTGAGTGCCGGAATGAGGGAATGAGGTTCTAGAAGAAGAGCACTGAATACAGGAATAGACAGCTGTCCCTTATGGGGATCAAAACTGCGACCTGGGCGCTATGAGCACTACGCTGTAATCAACTGAGCCACCCAGCAGGATGTTTTAGTTGAGAACCCACATTGCAGGGGGTTGGACTAGATGACCCCTGGGGGGACCCTTTGACCTGTACGATTCTACAATTTGAAAATGAACCAACAGGATTAAAACTTGTCGCTCAAGAGGCGACAAGTCATTAAGAGGCAAAGGCCTGGTGAGAAAGAAACGTTTCTGCCTGGAGTATAAATTGAAGGTGCCAGGCGAGCCTCCCCGGGGAGAGCTTTCTGAAAGTGGGGAGCCAACACCAAAAAGGTCCGTTCTTGCATTGCCACCCTCTGGATCTCTGGGTCAGTTCACATGGGGAGAGGAGGTTTTGATGACAATGCTGTATGGTGTCATGGGCCAGGAGTCTGCTTTACCTGCTGAGCAGCAGCCTAAAGGACCCTTAGCTTTCTCCCCCCCCCAATTTTTTTATTGCTTTTATGAAAACAAATATATAAACAACAAATAACAAAAAAAGGACAACATTACAAACAAAAACAAGAACATATAAAAGAAAATATACGTTTCACAATTTTTCATCCTTTCTAATCGCTTTGGGGTGACTTCCTCATATCCCCCCATACTGCGTTTCACTGCATTTCAACTTTGGCAATTTCTATTTCCTAGCTTTTTAAACATATTTTATATTTATCTATACTTATTTTAAATCTAACCATTAACTATCATTCTTTCATATTATCCTTAATCTTAAAATAATCTCTAAAACTACAACATTAGACGCATTTCCAAATCCATTTCAAACTAACTAATATTGCAATTTTTTTCCAAATAATCTTTAAATTTCTTCCAATCTTCTTCCATCGACTTTTCTCCCTGGTCACGGAGTCTCCCGGTCAGTTCAGCTAATTCCATATAGTCCATCATTTTTCATCTGCCATTCTTCCACCGTTGGTATTTCTTTGCTATCAAAATTCTTGCTGCTGTGGTGGCGTAGAAAAAGAATGTAACATCTTTTTTGGGAATTTCTTTTCCGACTATGCCCAATAAAAAGGCTTCTGGTTTCTTAATAAATGTGTTTTTCAACACCTCCTTCAATTCATTATAAATCTTTTCCCAGAAGTCTTTTATTTTGGGGCAAGTCCACCACATGTGGTAAAAAGTTCCTTCAACAACTTTACATTTCCAACATTTTTTATCATGTGTATGATAAATTTTTGCAAGTTTAACCAGTGTTAAATACCACCTATACATCATTTTCATCATATTTTCTTTCAAAACATTACTTGCAGTAAACTTAATAGACTTTTTCCACAACCTTTCTCACTCCTCCACCATTATATTATGTCCCACATCCTTTGCCCAGTCAATCATTACCGATTTCACTTGTTCATCTTTCGTGTGCCACTCCAGCAATAAATTATACATTTTGGAAAGATTCTTCGATCTTGTATCAAAATCGGACCCTCAGCTTTCTTAACCCCTGCACCATCTGACTACGTGAACTGAGATACTCCTGACCTTAGGACTGGACTGAGCCTTGTAAACAGGCTCTGCCCCCAGGCAAGTACCCCCCTGAGACTCGGCTGGTTGGCTGTCTTCTCCCGCCACTGAGCTCTCCTGTGGCTGGCAGCACAGGACTGCGACACACAAAAAGATATGCAACCCCATCATAGAATTGTAGAGTTGGAATTCTGTGGGTGAAGTCTTCACTTATTTGCAAAACTAAGCATCTGTGATTTATTCTAGCCTAAGCATTTTCATGGGGAACCTCGTTCCTGCGAGCTTACTTGAAGTATCTTTGAAGCAAATGGCTCCATGGCCTGATCCTGCACTCGATGACCCATAAGGTCTCTCCCTGCTCTGTAATTACTCTTAAGCAGCTTTCATAAATTGGCCTGTGTAGAACAGGGGAAAGAAGGTTCCGATTGAGGAATCATAGAATGGTAGAGTTGGAAGGTAGCCCAAGGGACATCCAGTCCGAGCCTCTGCTATGCCAGAATCTCAGCTAAAGCATCCCTGACAGATGGCCATCCAACCTCTGCTTAGAAACATCCAAGGAAAGAGAGCCCGCCTCCTTCAGAGAGACATAGCTGCCAAGTTTTCCCTTTTCTCGCGAGGAAGCCTATTCAGCATAAGGGAAAATCCCTTAAAATAAGGGATAACTTGGCAGCTATGCAGAGAGAGTCCTCTCTCATGGCAAACAGCTGTTGCCCTCAGAAAGTTCTTCCCAATGTTCAGCCGGGATCTCCTTTCTTGTAACTTGAAAACGTTGGTGTGGGTCCTAACCCTCATCCGCACAGCAGTTTGCTGCCATTGTCCCCGGCCAGTGCTTACTTAAAATCTGGTAAGCTAGCCCTGCTGCGTTGGAAACTGGCTGCTGATCATTCATTAGAATGGAAGCATTGGTGGGTGTGTCTAGCAAAGAAGTGGGTGGGTCCTGAGTTGAAAAGTAGGCGGGGCATCCTTTTCTCTTTGCCATCTTAAGAAGGCAAGAAGAGCCCGCTGGATCAGGGCAGTGGCCCATCTAGATGCCTGAATAATAATAATTTGTTATTTATGGGTTTCCCCAGGCACTCTGGGCGGCTTCCAGAAGGATTTGTTGTTGTTGTTTAGTCGTTTAGTCGTGTCCAACTCTTCGTGACCCCATGGACCATAGCACGCCAGGCACTCCTGTCTTGCACTGCCTCCCGCAGTTTGGTCAAACTCATGTTCGTAGCTTCGAGAACACTCTCCAACCATCTTGTCCTCTGTCGTCCCCTTCTCCTAGTGCCCTCAATCTTTCCCAACATCAGGGTCTTTTCCAAGGATTCTTCTCTTCTCATGAGGTGGCCAAAGTATTGGAGCCTCAGCTTCAGGATCTGTCCTTCCAGTGAGCACTCAGGGCTGATTTCCTTCAGAATGGATAGATTTGATCTTCTTGCAGTCCATGGGACTCTCAAGAGTCTCCTCCAGCACCATAATTCAAAAGCATCCATTCTTCGGCGATCAGCCTTCTTTATGGTCTAGCTCTCACTTCCATACATCACTACTGGGAAAACCATAGCTTTAACTATACGGACCTTTGTAGGCAAGATGATGTCTCTGCTTTTTAAGATGCTGTCTAGGTTTGTCATTGCTTTTCTCCCAAGAAGCAGGCGTCTTTTAATTTCGTGACTGCTGTCACCATCTGCAGTGATCAAGGAGCCCAAGAAAGTAAAATCTCTCACTGCCTCCATTTCTTCCCCTTCTATTTGCCAGGAGGTGATGGGACCAGAAGGATATTAAAATACAATAATCTATTAAACATTAAAAGTTTCCCTAAATAGGGCTGCCTTCAGATGTCTTCTAAAAGCCCCCCCTTTCTCTCTAACACACACACACACCTCCCAATTTTTCCCTGCTCACCAATATTGCTTACATGAATATGCCTGACATTGGCCTGCACAAAATTTAGACTAGTTCGGATAGCTCAGTTGGTAAAAGCACGAGGCTCCTAATCTCAGGGTCATGGGTTCGATCCCCACGAGGGGGTGAACAATTCCTGCATCGCAGGGAGTTGCACCACATGACCCTCTGGGTCCCTTCCAACGCAGCAATGCTATGATTCCGTGAAACTCAGTCATCTTTCTAAATTCTGCCTTCTCCGAATTTTGCAATGCTGTTCTTCAGCCCTGTGGCATGTGCCAAAACGTACATTCTGGGGCGAAGTGCACAAAAGAATCTGCATGTATTAGGGGAAAGAGCATTCAAAAATTCATTACAAAGGCTGCTTTGCAAACAATAAAATAAATTTTTTTGTGTATCTTACACAACGTTGCCTACCAAAACGTGTATATTCGGAGAAAGCTACACTGAAAAGCTACTGGGTTTTCATGAAGACTTAAAAAACAAAACAAAAAACAGATAAATCGCAAAACAATGTGATTATGCTGAGAAATGAACTTAAAGAGTGGGGAAAAAATAGAAGCTGACATTGACAGTCTCTGGGGACATTTTTAACAAGGAACAAAGTTGCTTGGTAAGTTGTACTGTCTGTTAAACCACACTGGGAATCATAGCTCTGGAGGCCGGGGGCAGGGGAATTTGGGGTCTCAAACAACTCTCAGCCCCTTTAGCAAACTACATTTCCCAGGATTCTACGAGGGGAGCCATGACTGTTTAAAGAGATATGATGATGCTTTAAAAGCCTAGTGCAGGTGGGGGCCTATGCTGTAAGATGCTCTTTTTAAGGCCCCTAATTAGTTCATTGATGCCTAAAAAATTATAAAGCTTTTTGAAAAAACAATTGCACAAACAAAATACTTTTCTTATCCTTGTGGCCATGAGCACATTAAAAGACCTCCTTTTAAAAAATGTTTTTTTTATTTTAAAATACCCACCCTTCCTTTGTGATAATTTGCATTCAAACACTCATTAAAACCACACACACACACACACACACACACACACACACACACACACCCCTTGCTGTCTCCTAATGTGATTGTTAAAAAGACCCTCACTGTATGCTAATGTGTATTTAAAAGAGGCTTGCTGGGTGCTAATGCTAAATAGCATGAAAAGACTTTTTAAAAAGCTCCTTGCTGCTGAGTAATTTCCATGGTACTGTACTTAAAAAAAACACCCAACAACCACAAAAAAAAAAAAACTTCTTGTGCGCTAATGCACCTAAACACCTGGACTTTTCAAGCAGTGCTGGATCTGCCCCTCCAAAATGTGTTCATGCCTTTCAGTTGCCCTCTAGGGGGGGAAGAGAGCCACCCAGGGAATAACTTTAAGTCATAAAGGTAAAGGTAAAGGGCCCCCTGACCATCAGGTCCAGTCGTGTCCGACTCTGGGGTTGCGGCGCTCATCTCGCTCTATAGGCCGAGGGAGCCGGCGTTTGTCCGCAGACAGCTTCCGGGTCATGTGGCCAGCATGACAAAGCTGCTTCTGGCGAACCAGAGCAGCGCACGGAAACGCCGTTTACCTTCCCGCCGGAGCGGTCCCTATTTATCTACTTGCAATTTGATGTGCTTTCGAATTGCTAGGTGGGTAGGAGCTGGGACCGAGCAATGGGAGCTCACCCCGTCGCAGGGATTCGAACCGCCGACCTTCTGATCAGCAAGCCCTACACTCTGTGGTTTAACCCACAGCGCCACCTGGGTCCCACCCTTTAAGTAAGTCATACTTTTTTCAAAGAGGGCCAGATTTGATGAAGTGAAGGGCCGTGAGGGCCAACCAAAGTTGTTGACCTTTTTTTAGGATCGAAGTTGTTGAGGTTTTTTTTTTTTAGGATTTTACCCCAGGAAATAAACTGCCACAGAGCAGACTTTGGATATGCCTGCTTTAAGTGGTGCAAACATGTTCAATGTATGCTGGATCCAGCTCAGGCTAATGCATTTTGCCTCCCACCTCTAGACATACAGTATGTGGAATCATAGAATGGCAGAGTTGGAAGGGGCTCCCCGGAGGTCATCTAGTCCAACCCCCTAATATGTCGGACTCACAGATAAACCATCCAACCTCTTCTTTAAAAAAAAAAAGAGAACTCACCACCTTCTGAGGGAGCCTGTTCCACTGTCGAAAGGCTCTTGGTACCAGGAAGTTCTTCCTAATGTTTCCTAAAGCGTTGTTTGGCAGAGGGGTTGTTTATTTATTACTTAATTATTATACCTTTTCTTCTCTCCAAGGAGATCAAGTGTTGCAGAGTAAATGAGTGGAGCACCCTTTGCCAACCTGGCGCCCTCCAGATTTTTGAGATTCCTGTATTGCAGGAGCTTGGAGTAGATGACCATTGGGGGGTCATTGGAGCAACGGAAGACAGAAGAGTTGGAGTCAGTTCCAATGAGAGGCAGAGCCACAGCAAATGAGAGGTGGAGTCAGTTCCAACTCTATGATTCTATGACTCCCCATCAACAACAACCAGCTCAGCTAACGTATCTTGCATTTTTGTAGCAGCTTCAGCCACAACAAATAAATAATATTGTCTTATCCTCCAATGATGGCAATTTCACAGAGGAGAAGGAGATCTATTGTAACTTGGCTGCTGTACTTTTCCACCAGAAAACCAGAGAGGGATTTCAAAACAATCAAATGATGCATTTTATAACCCCAAGTCCCTTGTGGGGTTATGGATTGACACCTGCCCTTTCAGCTACAAAACAGCGAGAGGCCATTGATTCAAAATTGTGCGTGTTCTTTCAATGTCCTCTCTGCTTCATTTTATTGTTTAAAAAGTTCCTGTAATTCAGGGACAGGGATTCAAATGCCACCTAAAGGGGTGGATCAATGAGCCATTGTTCTGGTCCTGATGGTGGCAGCGCTGAAAACCTTTCCTACGTTAAAACAAAATCAGAACGGATATGAAGTTTGAGGTTGCCCCGGGCCAGCAGAACAACACAGTGAGTGTCAAAGAGCTTGGGCTAATCATTTGGGCAAATTAGACATTTCTCCGTCGGTGAATCATATCATATGTTCTCATTGACTGTATCTGCCTAGGTCTTTTGGGGTTTCGGGTGTGTCAAGTTTTCTAATCTGGATCCCAGTCTCTGCGATTTAGGATTGGAGAAAGGTCCTCTGAGTTGTTCCAGAGCAACACATGTAAATTACTCCTTCCCACTTGTGGTACCCCGCAAGATAAAATTAATTAATACGTTCCACGGGTTGTTTCATGTTTCGAAGATTTTGTCTTGCGAAGCGCGGTTTCCCATAGGAATGCATTGAGATTTAATTCATGCGTTCCTATGGGGGGGGGAAGAAACACCAAAAAAAGGCGCCCACTCGGAAGTCTTCAAGGCTCTGGGGAGGGGGAAGCAGGAGGAGGGCCAGGAGTCTCCTCCTGTCGCAGCCTCTGCTCCTTCAGGCGCTGCCGCTGTTCCCGCCAAGGGCCGCCTGGCGAGCCCCACTGCTGCTCCTGCCGGATCCTGCCAGCCCCCCAGGGAGGAGCCACGGAGGCCGCCATGGCCGCCGAGGAGGGCTAGGCCGGAGCCGTGGAGGCTGCCATGAGCGCCGTGCTGCTGCAGAAGTGGCAGTCGTGGACGTCACCGGCAGAGTCCTAAAGGTAAGCGGCAGCGGCGGCTTCCCTTCCCATTGCGCGGCTGCTTTGTCTTGCGAAGCACGGCCATAGACAGCTTCGTTTTGTCAGTCGTCAAAAAAATTGCATTTTTTCATTGCGCAAGGCATTTGTCTTGCGGGGTACCACTGTACTGTGCTCTGTCGCCTTTGAAGGTGACCCGGAAACTACAACTAATCCAGAATGCATCAGCTAGATTGGTGACTGGGAGCGGCCGCCGAAATCACGTAACACCGGAACTGAAAGACCTACACTGGCTCCCAGTACGTTTCCGGGCACAATTCAAAGTGTTGGCGCTGACCTTTGAAGCCCTAAACAGCCATGGCCCAGTATACCTGAAGGAGCACATCCACCCCCATCGTTCAGCCCGGACACTGAGGTCCAGCTCCGAGGGCCTTCTGGCGGTTCCCTCCCTGCAAGAAGTGAGGTTACAGGGAACCAGCCAGAGGGCCTTCTCGGTAGTGGCAGCCACCCTGTGGGATGTCAAGGAAATAAACAACTGCCTGACTTTTAGAAGACACCCAAGGGCAACCCTGTTTAGGGAAGCTTTAAATCATGGGTAGGCAAATTAAGGCCCGGGGGCTGGATCCGGCACCCAATTGCCTTCTAAATCCGGCGCGTGGGTGGTCCGGGACTCAGCATGTTTTTACATGAGTAGAATGTGTGCTTTTATTTAAAATGCATCACTGGGTTATTTGTGGGGCCTAAGGAATTCGTTCATTTTTTATTTTTATTTTTTGTATGCGAGCACGGCTGCATGGATGTTATTGGCCTAGAGATGGAAAGGAGATAAAGTCCCGACCAGAGAAGAATGGCAGATGAAGTTGATTGACTATGCTGAAATGGCTAAAATGACCGTAAGAGTCAGTAATGAGGAAGACGCCAATTTTAATAAGGAATGCGGAAAATGTATAACCTATTTTAAAAACCATTGTAAATAGTTAAAATCGTTAGAAGGATTGGAACAACACTTGTAGTTTAATGGTGAATTTTAGACACAGTGGAGATGTAAAAGATTTGGATTATCATAAAAGATGCAGGAGGAAATGATTAACAATAGGACCCACAAAGGAGGGGGGGAGTCTAAGATATTCATTGGGATCTTGTTTTTTATGTTGTATATTTGATATGTGACTGTAAACTTTTAATCTGAAAAACCAAATAACCCTATATAATAAAGTGCAAGTGTCTCTGCGTCCAGTATTCCCTGTGTCCCTGGGTTTGCGCTACTGCGCATGTGCCCCACGGACACAGGGATTGGACGCAGAGACTTGACACACACGCACGCTCTCCCCACCCCTCTGCCTACCGTTTCCCTCGCAGTCCTCAGAAGAATCGCAGCCTTCTCCTGGCCAGCGGGTGCCCCGACGAAGCGGCAGCCGTGGGAGGGGCCAACCGGCCCCCGCCTCCACCGCCAAAAGAGGCCGAGTCGCAGCCTTCTCCTGGGCGCCCGCCGCCGCTGCTGAAAAAGGCCGAATGTTCTAGCGCCCGTTTAGTAAACGGGCTGAATGACACTAGTTAATAATAATGATTAAAAAAAACCCAGAATGTGTCTTCGCACAACAGTTAATTGATGTCTGGTTTTAACTTTTTGTTGTGGGGTTTTATGTGCTTTTGTTGAAAACTGCAACTGCTCCGTTGTTTTATGAATTCGTGGTGTGCAAGTCACATATATATATTTGCGAAATAGGCTGTGGGTGGTGGTGGGAAGCCTTTATGAACAGGTGATTATGCACCTGTGGGTTAGGATAACGGTACATCGCAGCAGGCAGCTGCTCCGCTTGTTTCGAGATTATTCCTTCTTCTGTTCAAAATTTAATTTGAAGTACAGCAACAAGAGTATTACGTCATGCCATTTACAAAGCAAGCAAGGAACTGGTTCACACACCTTTGGGGTCTACGGAGCGTAGGAGATAAAATCCCACCAGATGACTTCAAAAACATTTTGGAGCCCCCACCCCCTGGAAACATAACATTTATGTGCATTTCCACCCCACCCCCCTGAAATAGCCAAAGTCCACAAGCTCTTCTACCACCCAGTCAAATGCAGATTTTTCAAGGCTTTCCATTGCTGGGCTATGATTTTGGATGCCTTTGTTGGCAGCACTGTTTGTTAATATCAATGTAAATGGTTGTGGTTGTTGTTGTTGTTAGATTATTTTTGCATCCCCTGAGATCCAAATAATACTCAGGAGTTGGGGTATGTACATGCTATAAAAAGGTTTGGTTAATAAATAAGGTGTATATGAGGGGAGGCCCCCCCTGCAAAAGCTCCTGGATCAGATTACCGGATTGAACCTCAAATTGAGCCCAGAAAAAGTGTTCCGGGCGATGGCTTTTAATAAGCTTTAAAGGACTGAGAGGAGAAGAGAGAATTGCCATCTCAAAAGTTTGCTCTTTACAGCTCTAATCCCCCCAAGTCCACAGACAAACGTTGCAGCTTTCAAAGCACTTGTCCACTGCCTCGGTGTTTTGGCTGAGCCTGCAGCAGACCAGATGCCATGGAAATATTGATATTTTTTGTTTAAGGAAGAGTGGAAATATGTGGATGAGTATTTTTATAAACAAAGAATAAGCACAAAGTTGGTGATATGTTTAGACTGAGAAGCACAAGATGGTAAGAAATAAGGGAATGGAAAGGGGAGAAATATAGTTTAATTAATAAAGAGAAGGAGAAGCTTAGCAGAAATAAATTATGAGATGGAACCGATTATAAGTGTTTGGAAGTCGAAATACTATCTTGTCTTTCCTAATCTTTACTCACCTTTTCCTTTTCTCTCTTTCCCTCCTCCTATCCCACCCTCTCCCTCTCTCCCCCCCACCATAGACTTACCTTAGACATCTCTTCTTGCTCCCCTTTCTCTCTATTCTTGTTCCCCTTTCCTGTTCTTCTCATATTCTAGTCTTCTTGTTCCAAGATTGTTTGAAGACTATGTTCATGTTTTGGAATATTGAGATTCTGAAGTCTATTTGACATTGCTACAATGTCTGAGTTATTTGTAAAGTTTGTATTTGTCATATGTATTTTCCTTTTGTAATTTTAATATGCAATAAAGGTTTTTATTTTTTTAAAAAAAGAGGAAATATTGATATTTTTATGGACTTGTTGCACAAAGAAAACCCAACAACTATTATTAACACACCCGTTGCCTGTTAAAAAAATGTCCCTGGCAGGCAAGCGGGTCCAAATGAAAACAGGCCGCCAGGGTGCTGGCTGTGCAAGGGGAAGTGGCGAAAGAACGGCGAGGTCACCCATATCCCCCAAAACATCACAAATTTTGCTCAGGGCTCCTCAGAATCATCGGGATGAAAGGGACCCCGAGCGTCACCTAGTCCAACCCTCTTCAATGCAGGAATAATGCAGGGGGGTTGAACCTGAAACCTTGACATGACCAGCACCGCACTCTAACCAACTGGGCTAACTGGTGGCTTGTCATCAGTGCTGAATCCTGCCCAGCAAAGGCAGAGTCTGCTCAACGCAGCTTGATTCTCGACCAACATGTGATAGTGAGTCTTCTTATATGGTCTTTCTCTCAGGAGGAGTCAACGGCCAGCCTTGGTGGACGGATCCAGTTCAGAGCTTGGAAGGTTCCTTGTGGAGAGGCTGCAGTGTTGCACTTCGCCACATGGGGCAGCTGTTCCTCATCCTTCACGGAGGGGCTGCAGTTAATATTATAGTATGTTGTTGTTGTTTAGTCGTTCAGTCGTGTCCGACTCTTGGTGACCCCATGGACCAGAGCACGCCAGGCACTCCTGTCTTCCACTGCCTCCCGCAGTTTGGTCAAACTCAGGTTCGTAGCTTCGAGAACACTGTCCAACCATCTCGTCCTCTGTCGTCCCCTTCTCCTAGTGCCCTCAATCTTTCCCAACATCAGGGTCTTTTCCAGGGAGTCTTCTCTTCTCATGAGGTGGACAAAGTCTTGGAGCCTCAGCTTCAGGATCTGTCCTTCCAGTGAGCACTCAGGGCTGATTTCCTTCAGAATGGATAGGTTTGATCTTCTTGCAGTCCATGGGACTCTCAATACACTCCATGATTATTATTTATTAAATTGGTTAGTTGCCTTATCTTATCCAGTGAATGTTGGAAGATTCAGGACAGATGAAAGGAATGGCTTCTTCAAGCAGAGCCTAGTTAAACTACGGAACTCACTGCCACAGGGAGGCAGTGATGGCTACCAAACTTGATGGCTTTAAAAGAGGATTTGACAAATTCATGGAGGAGAAGGCTTCTAACCAGGATGACCATGGTCCGTCTCCTTACTTGGAGGCAATAATGTTTCTGAATACCAATTGCTGGAAACTATAGTGGGGGGAGGGGAGTGTTATTGTGCTCGAGTCCTGCTTGCGGGTTTCGCATTGGGGCAGCTGGTTGGCTGGGAAGTAATAGTACCACTGTATTCTGCTCTGGTCAGACCTCACCTGGAGTACTGTGTCCAGTTCTGGGCACCACAGTTCAAGAAGGGTACTGACAAGCTGGAAAGTGTCCAGAAGAGGGCAACCAAAATGGTCAAAAGCCTGGAAACGATGCCTTATGAGGAACGGCTTAGGGAGCTGGGTATGTTTAGCCTGGATAAGAGAAGGTTAAGGGGTGATATGATAGCCATGTTCAAATATATAAAAGGATGTCATATAGAGGAGGGAGAAAGGTTGTTTTCTGCTGCTCCAGAGAAGCGGACACGGAGCAATGGATTCAAACTACAAGAAAGAAGATTCCACCTAAACATTAGGAAGAACTTCCTGACAGTAAGAGCTGTTCGGCAGTGGAATTTGCTGCCAAGGAGTGTGGTGGAGTCTCCTTCTTTGGAGGTCTTTAAGCAGAGGCTTGACAGGCATATGTCAAGAATGCTTTGATTGTGTTTCCTGCTCGGCAGGGGGTTGGACTGGATGGCCCTTGTGGTCTCTTCCAACTCTATGATTCTATGACTATTCTATGACTCTAAAAGAGGGCCAGATACTGACCTAGAAGGGCTCGCCTTATGTTCTTAGGCCCTCCTGAAGTGATGATGAACCTCACAAGACAAGGCCTGATTGCAATCCTGAGGCCATTACATCCCTTTATCCCAGGTCTATTTCTTCACACACACACACACACACACACACACCAAGCCACCTGAATAAACACAAAGAACCTTTTTCAAATCCCAATTCCGAGTTGTTTTTACAACTGCACCGCAGCCCCTCGGCTGATATTTATTCAGGGGCTGTCAGAAACGGGGCTGGGGAGGGGGTGGATCAGCAGCAAAGGGAATTGTTGGTAGGGGGAGAAATCTTTTTCATCTGCAGGCTCGGCTGAATCGCTCTTCATAATTTAGAACCTATCTCGAAATGCTTTCCTGGATCATTGCTTTCCCGCCTCAAAATATATGGGGAAAGGAGCGCTGCTAATTCTGCACCCGCTTTGCAGGGCTGGCTCACTCCCAACAGGTAATGCTGGCAGCTTCTAGGGGCTGCGTGCCGATTAGGGGACTTCGTTTGCAGAAAACACAAACCCTGCCCCCTCCACAGGCTGTTGGGAAAATATAGTCAGAGGTGTGCAAGTAATTGTATGCTCATACACACGCGTGCAGTTTCCTGGAAACGAAGCCTTTGGAGGAATGTTTCGGGGTGTTGGGCTATGTTAAGCCTGGAGAACAGAAGATGGAGAGACAACACGATAACCAGCTTCAAATATCTGAAGGGTTGCCACCTTTCAGATGGAAGGTGGAGCAAGCTTGTCTTCTGCTGCTCCAGAGGGCAGGACCTGAACCTGAACCAATGGATTCAAATTCCACGAACGGAGACTCCAGCTCAAGATTAGGAAGAACTCCCTGACGGTAACAGCTGTTCAGTAGTGGAACTGTCCCTTGGAAGGAGACGACTCTCCTTCATTGGAGGGTTTTAAGCAGAGGTTGCGTGGCCATCTGCCAGTGATTCTTTAGCTGCGATTCCTGCATTGCAGGGGGTCGGACGAGATGTCCCTTGGGGTACCTTCCAATTCTACCATTCTATGATTCCTCAGTCGGAACCTTCTTTCCCCTGTTCCACACAGGCCAATTTATGAAAGCTGCTTAAGAGTAATTACAGAGCAGGGGGAGATCTTATGGGTCATCAAGTGCAGGATCAGGCCATGGATCCATTTGATCCAGATGCTTCAAGTAAGCTCGCAGGAAGAAGGTTCCCCATGAAAATGCTTAGGCTAGAATAAATCACAGACGCTTAGTTTTGCAAATAAGTGAAGACTCCACCCACAGAATTGCAGAAGTTACAGCAAACAAGTTTCCACCCACTTGGCCGTACAATGGATAAGAAAAAGGTTCCAAATGACTTTAAAAAGAAAAGAAATTGGTTTCCTTATAAAAAGATTCGTGCAAAATTTGGAGCGTTGCAGCATTGTCGTCTTCAAACCTGACTGACACCTGCCTGTTGGCCTCCCTCATCTCACACTCCAGCTTCAGCTTCTCTCCCTCTGACCACCCATTGTCACCCCACCACCACTCCCTGGGCTCTGAGCCTTCTTCCCTTGGGATCCTCTCACCATTCCTCTGCTTCTAGCCAGTTGATGACAGTGGGGAGAAGAGACAGGTCGTGGGGAGGATGATCTCGGGGAAGGGGCCAGTGATTTGTGGGGATCTGTGTCACCTGTGCAGTGGTGGAAGAAGAGCAAAGGGGAAAGGAGGGGACAAGAGAAAAGCTGCAGGAGCCTTTGAAGTCTGGGACCCAGAGGGAGGTCTTGTTTTCAGAATCCCCTGGGAGCCCTCCTCTGTTCCATCCCCACTCGAGGAGGGTCTTAAACCGCTTCAGCCAAGTGGGTTTATGAAGCAGTGTGTGTGTGTGTGTGTGTGTGTGTGTGTCAGACCTGGACTGTTGCTCCAACTTCCCAAGATGGGACACAGGTCTGAAGCTGTGGGTTTCCCAGGCAGCTAGTTAGCAGGGAGTGTTGCTGTACACAGGGCCGTCTTTAGCAGATGCGGTGCCGGGGTGCAAATATCCGCCCACCACCCCCAAATTACCACAGATAGTGTTGGGGTGGCCGTAGCTGCACACTGCCAGCCATGGGGGGGGGCAACTCTCCCCCCCATGCTGCTGCAGGAGAGCGATCCCTGCAGAGGCTTGGAGGGAAGTTGTGCCCCCTCCCAAGCCTCCTTGGGAGGAGAGCGATCCCCGCAGAGGCTTGGGAGGGCAGCTGCGTGCCGCCAGCCTTATGGTTAGTGGGGCACAGCTGGTGGGCTCCCCCACTTGCTGGGGCGTCCCTGAGAGGCTGGCGCCCTGGCGCCAAGCACCGCTTAGCCCTATGGGAAAGACGGCTCTGGGAGCCAATGTAACCGAGTGCTTTGCCAACAAGGAATTGCCAATCCAGTCGCTTGTCCTCACTGGTCTGGGTGTGTTTGGGACAGGCAACCTTAAATGGAAACCCAATGGGAAAAGGGAATGTTATTATGGAGAGTCAGCATTGCACACAACTCTCGACGGAAAAATGCCATTTCTGCAGCAAACATTCCTTATCTGCTAAGCTTTCCGATTGCCGCAACAGCAGCCTCAGTGTCAAAGAATGGTGAGCGCTGAACCTGTACGCGCACTTTTGATAAAAGAGAGGCACTCTGGGCGCATGGAGGATGCCATGCCAAGCCTGCCAGTTGGCGTTCACGCCCAAGGGGAACGAGGACTGTTTATCTTGTGCTTGTGTTTTGCATGGTAATAAAATGGGTTTCCAGAGCAGGTGGCTTGGCGGGGGCCGGAGATCATTGCATCCAGGATCGGTTTGGGCAGACCTCAGAAGAGCAAGCCGCTCCGTCATCCATGGCGTATGAGCCCAGCACCTGCCTGTGGAATACTTGTGACCACGATTGGATCAAGACCTTTAAAGGCCCTGAAAGGCTGAAAAGATGATGGTTCCCCCGCATATATAATCCAATACAGAAACGATAAAAGAATTACACAATGATGTTTGTGTGGGTGGGCGTGCACACATATATAAAGGAGAAAGAAAAACAAAGAAGGACACAGAGCTATGGATTCAAACTACAAGAAAGAAGATTCCACCTAAACATTAGGAAGAACTTCCTGACAGTAAGAGCTGTTCGGCAGTGGAATTTGCTACCAAGGAGTGTGGTGGAGTCTCCTTCTTTGGAGGTCTTTAAGCAGAGGCTTGACAGCCATATGTCAAGAATGCTTTGATGGTGTTTCCTGCTTGGCAGGGGGTTGGACTGGATGGCCCTTGTGGTCTCTTCCAACTCTATGATTCTATCATTCTATGATAACTCAGTAGAATATATCAACATGAAAACTCATGGAAGTATCTGATTTCCTCATGGTGTTTGGATCAGTGTTAGGATGACCCCCAGTTTAGGTGGGGATCAGTAATATGAAGAGGATAGAAAAAATGGGGAGATTGCTGGAGATGCAATGAGGTTGAGGGAACGTTTTTTCATATGTGGTGGACTTGTAAAAGGGTAAAAGAATATTGGGAAATAATCCATAATGAATTGGATGAGAAAGTGTTCAAAAGTACTCTTTTTTAAAAAAGAGTCCGTTCTGTTGTGGATAATTCAGACCGAAATGCCCAGGTGTCAAATAAAGGTTATTTATGTATGCCACTACTGTGGCCCGTGTTTTGTTAGCCCCAAAATGGAAAATGAGTGAGGTCCCAACTAAAGAAGAATGGCAACTTAAAGCTGATGGAATATGCGCAGCTTGTGGACCTAACATAGAAGAACACATGTTTAGAGAAGATTGGAAAGGTTTATTGAATATATGGGGGGGGGAGAAATTGTGTACACTTGAAAATGTTTCTAGCATTAAGATAAATTCAAAAGTGTAAATAAATTTTGATGGATGTAATAATGGAATACTGAATGGTTTAGTTTACCTAAAATATCCAGGGATTTATGATATGCAAAATAAACCATGGAAACAGAGGAAGGGAATATTTGATATTTGAAATATTGATATTTTAAGGATGTTTAAATGAGTATTCTAAATTGTAAAACAGAAAATGTAATAAAAATTATATATGTATAAAAGAAAAAATGGGGAAAATAATAGAATTGTAGAGTTGGAAGGGAACCCCAAGTGTCATCTAGTCTAAGCCCCTGCAATGCAGGAAACAGCTAAAGAACCCCTAACAGATGGCCATCCAACTTCTGTTAAAAGCCTCCAAGGAAGGAGAGTCCACCACCTCCCAAGGGAGTCCGTTCTACCGTCAAACAGCTCTTACCATAATGCTGAGTCGGAATATCCTTTCTTGTAGTTGGAATCCATTGGTTCAGGTCCTCCCCTCTGGAGCAGCAGGAAAACATGCTCGCTCCATCTTCCATGGGACAGCCCTTCAGATATTTGAAGACGGCCATTGTCCACCCTTAGAGGAGAGCAGACTAGGTAGACCAGGGGTCCCCAAACTAAGGCCCCGGGGCCGGATGTAGCCCAATTGCCTTCTAAATCCGGCCCGTGGACAGTCCAGGAATCAGCATGTTTTTACATGAGTAGAATGTGTGCTTTTATTTAAAATGCATCTGTGGGTTATTTGTGGGGCATAGGAATTTGTTCACCCCCCCCCAATATAGTCCGCCCCCCCAAGGTCTGAGGGACAGTGGACCGGCCCCCTGCTAAAAAAAGTTTGCTGACCCCTGGTAGACTGTTGGAGGGAGGGAGAAGAGACTTCCAGAAGCCCTTTCAACTCCATGATTCTCCTAAGCCATGGGTCGGCAAACTAAGGCCCGCAGGCCGGATCAGGCCCAATTGCCTTAGAGATCCGGCCAGCAGACAGGAATCTGGGAATCGCCGCATGGATCGCCAGCATGCACATTCTCCTCCCCCCTCCCTCTCCCTCACACGGCGGCGCTTTTCTCCTCAGGGATGGAGCAATCTTGTCCCACGCTGGGCGCTGTCGGCGGCAGGAGTCGGCTCGCCCGCCTGCCTGCCTCAGCAGGGTAGCGCTGTGAAGGGGGCGTGTGACTCCGGCTCCCAACTGCTGCTGTGTTTTCCTCCTGCTCCCTTTTCCTCAGTCCACCCTTCCTTCCTTCTCTGCACCCCTTTTCCACAACCCTTCCTCGTGTGCTTTCTTCGCCGCCGCCTGCCTGCCTGCCTGCCTCCTTCTTTCATTCCTCCCATGGCGTTCAGGTGGGTTGTTGCGGTGGCCGCAGCTTCCGCTTGCGGGTTAGCGGGTGGCTCTGTCTTCTCCGCTGTGCCTCTTGGGAAGCAGCAGCAGGAGGTGGTGGGTAAAAGCTCTGGCGACGCCCCGGTTCCCCTACCTCCGTCCGCGGCTCCTTCACCAGAGCTGCTGCTTCTGTCTTCGCCACCCAACGCATCCTCCTACCGCATCACGGTGCCTGGCCGTCTGGAGAAGCCGAACTGCGGCTATTGGGAAGACAACTGGGACAGGTAAAGCGAAGCATCCTCAGGCCTCTTTGCAAGCGGGCAAAAATCATTCATTTCCCCCCTCCAAAATATAGCCCACCCCCCCCCAAAGTCTGAGGGACAGTGGACTGACCCCCTGCTGAAATAGTTTGCTGACCTGTGTTCTTAGCTTTGCTTCAAGTCACACCCATATTTAGGTGGCGCTAAGAGAACAGATGGGATGGGGATGGCGCTGTGGGTTAAACCACTGAGCTTAGGGCTTGCCGATCAGAAGGTCGGCAGTTCGAATCCTCGCGATGGGGTGAGCTCCCGTTGTTCGGTCCCAGCTCCTGCCAACCTAGCAGTTCGAAAGCACGTCAAAGTGCAAGTAGATAAATAGGTACTGCTCTGGCGGGAAGGTAAATGGCGTTTTCGTGTGCTGCTCTGGTTCACCAGAAGCGGCTTAGTCACATACCTGCCAAGGTTCGAATCCATACCTGCCAAGTCTCCCGCTGAAAAATGTGGGATCAGCAGCGGCACGGCACCGGAGGTTGCATAGAAGCAACTTCCGGGGCTGCTCTGTCCATATGTGGGCACCGGAAATAGGGTAGAGCGGCACCGGAAGTCACTTCTACACATGCCCGGCGGCCATCTTGGCGACGGCCGCCACCATGCGGCCACCAGCAAGATGGCCGCCGGGCATGCGTAGAAGCAACTTCCGGTGCTGCTCTGCCCTATTTCCGGTGCCCACACATGGGCAGAGCGGCACCCAAAATGGAGGCTCCCTGGCAGGTAGGAAATCTGGGGGATTTCTGGGATTTTTTTCCATTCAGGAGAACAGCGGGAAATGGATTAATATCCGGGGGTTTCCCGCGAAAAATGGGATACTTGACAGCTAAGCTTAGTCATGCTGGCCACATGACCCGGAAGCTGTACGTTGGCTCCCTCGGCCAGTAAAGCGAGATGGGCACCACAACCCCAGAGTTTTCCACGACTGGACCTAATAGTCAGGGGTCCCTTTACCTTTACCTTTAAGAGAACAGATACAGCATCTGGAAAGTTGCATGGAGGAGGTTGGGGAGCTCCCGTGGCTGCTTCTCCTTCTCCTTCTCCTTCTCCTTCTCCTTCTCCTTCTCCTTCTCCTTCTCCTTCTCCTTCTCCTTCTCCTTCTCCTTCTCCTTCTCCTTCTCCTTCTCCTCCTCCTCCTCCTCCTCCTCCTTCTCCTTCTCCTTCTCCTTCTCCTTCTCCTTCTTCTTCTTCTTCTTCTTTCCCACCGCTTAATCTTTCTCCGAAAGCGATGTATTTCATTCTATAACGAATAAACGCTCCCTCTTTCTCCCCCCCCAAATATAATGCACAGATTTGGAAGCTGCTCACAGCTAGCTGCACTGGGTCGTCATCAGGTCAGCTCCCGGCTCCCACAAGGGTAGTGAGAAAAGAGGGGGAAGTTTATTTATAGGCAGGACCGTTTGAACTTCCCCAAGTGACAGGATCACCTCGAGAGGAGAATTTTTTTCTGCATGTTAATTACACCCAGGGAAATTAGAATCCAGGCTAAAAATAGCAGGCCAATTGGTCGGCTCTCCTTGGATAGGCAAACAGTGTTCCGAACATCTCCACACTTCCGCCTACCCGTATCAGAAATGAGAGAGAGAGAGAGAATTGAGAATATGCTCCAGTGTGAAACTCAAGGCCAGAAGGAATCTGATATAAGGAAACCACCCAGAAAGAGTGGGATGCTGGTCCACTCTTTCTGGTGCAGGCAAGGAGATCGGCACATGCAGATTGCCACATGTATGGCAAGACACACAGCACCGAGCACCCTCCTGTTCACATGAACCCTACCAAAGCCAGTGGGATTTAACACCTAAGTAAACATGCACGAGATCCCACTATGCTCTTGAATTAAAGGGAATGGCAAATGTTTGCTTTTTAGATCTGCTACAAGTTCTTGCTCCTCCTTTTCCACCAGATCTGGTGGTCAGCTCAGGATCAAAGCTCCAGCTCTCTTTCCCATCAGAATCAGGTTTGAATGTGCACTGCTTAGCAGTGTAATGGTCTGGATCAGGCACCCCCAAACTTTGGCCCTCCAGATGTTTTGGACTACAGTTCCCACCATCCCTGACCACTGGTCCTGTTAGCTAGGGATCATGGGAGTTGTAGGCCAAAACATCTGGAGGGCCGCAGTTTGGGGATGCCTGGTCTGTATGGAGACTGAGAATCTGGAGCTGATTCCTGATGAAGTGGAGGGCATATGGACGGATGGTTCTTAGGTCCAGGAATTGAGAAAATGACTTGTTCTGGATGGGGTTCCTCTCCTCCTAAAGGATTGAGTATGCAGTCTCGGGGTTTGCCACCAGGGGTACACAGGTGGCGCTGTGGTCTAAACCACTGAGCCTATTGGGTTTGCTGATCAGAAGGTCGGTGGTTTGAATCCCTGCAACAGAGTGAGCTCTTGTTGCTCTAGCCCAGCTCCTGCCAACCTAGCAGTTCAAAAGCACGCCAGGGCAAGTAGATCAATAGGTACTGCAGCGGCAGGAAGGTAAACGGTGTTTCCGTGTGCTCTGGTTTCCGTCACGGTGTCCCGTTGTGCCAGAAGCAGTTCGGTCCTGCTGGCCACATGACCCGGAAAGCTGTCTGTGGACAAACGCCAGCTCCCTCATCCTGAGAGTAAGATGAGCGCCACAACCCCATAGCCGCCTTTGACTGGACTTAACCGTCCAGGGGTCCTTTACTGTTACCTTTTTATTATTAAAGTTGCCTCCAAAATCCGTTAAGTATACTGGCAGTCTGATTGGTTGGCTCTGGAACGCCAGAGGCAGAATCCTGCTGCAGAAATAGTAATGGGTATTCAACACACACACCCCACAACACCACTGTGTTTGCATATGAAGTCCTGGATGGATTTGGACCCAACGGCCTGAAAGAGAGCCTCTTCCTATATTGTCCTGCCATCAGTTGAGATCTGCCAGGGAGGCACTGTTAGTAGTACCATCATTAATGGAAGCAAAATAAAAAAAATTCCTTCAGTAGCACCTTAAAGACCAACTAAGTTTTTATTTTGGTATGAGCTTTCGTGTGCATGCACACTTCTTCAGATGTTAATTGAGAATCTTATTTCCTGGAACCTAGAACCTAGGTCTCCTCTGTGGTGGCTCCCCAACTCTGAAAGGCTCTCCCCCTTGAGATGGGGCAAGGCACTGGCATTGATCAGGCGCCATTATCAGGTTAAGGCCTTTCTCTCCCACCAAGCCTTTGAACAACAGGAATGATAACAGAGGGAATGATAATACAGTGGTACCTCTAGTTGCGGGCACGATCCGTTCGCACCCCGAAAAGCCGCAACGTGAAGCAAACGCAACAAGAGGTATGACTGTATTGGGGATTTCCACTTCCACGACTGAACTTCTCCCTTGCAAATTTCCTACATCCTTCCCGAATCTGTTCTGCTTGGGGGAGGGGGGGTGCAGAAAGAGGAGAGGAGGGAATCCCATTGCACGAGCAGAAATCCCTGCTCTGGCGGGAGGCTGCCTTAGCGATATGTTGGATGCAACCCATTGATTTTTAACAGAAATGTTTTAATCTGTGTATATTGATTTGACTTGTGGAATGGCCTCCCCCTGGATATTCGGGTAGCATCGATATTTTCTCAGCTAGTAAAAAACTTATGCACTCATTCAGGTTTTCCCAGGGCTTTGCTACATGCCTCCCCCGTCCCCGTGACGAGATTCCAGGGTCTGCATTCCCTTTCAGGACGATGAGGCACAGTGGAGTATGGTGTATGGTTTCATTCACACATACATACGACTTGCACTGACAGCAGATAGAGGAACTGCAGACCATTCACATCCCATGGCTTCTCCTTTAAGGACAGCATTGGATTCAAAGGACGGCAAGAAACATCCTCTGTGTCTCTGGTATTTAACTTGGCTCACTAAGGAGGGACGTAGGTGGTGCTGTGGTCTAAACCACTGAGCCTCTTGGGCTTGCCGACCAGAAGGTCAGCGGTTCAAATCCCCGCGACGGGGTGAGCTGCCGTTGCTCAGTCCCAGCTCCTGCCAACCTAGCAGTTTGAAAGCACGCCAGTGCAAGTAGATAAATAGGTACCACTCCGGTGGGAAGGTAAACGGCATTTCCGTGCGCTGCTCTGGTTTCGCCAGAAGCGGCTAAAGTCATGCTGGCCACATGACCTGAAAAAACTGTCTGCGGAGCGGACAAACGCCGGCTCCCTCGGCCTGTAAAGAGAGATGAGCGCTGCAACCCCAGAGTCGTTCGCGACTGGACTTAACTGTCAGGGGTCCCTTTACCTTTTAGACTCACTAAGATGTATAAGACTGAATCAGATAAGTCAGGCATAGGCAAATTCAGCCCTCTAGATGTTTTGGGACTACAATTCCCATCATCCCTGACCACTGGTCCTGTTAGCTAGGGATGATGGGAGTTGTAGTCCCAAAATATCTGAAGGGCCAAGTTTGCCTATGGCCTGAGATAACTGTTGGAGATGAATAGAGGTGGAGGGAACGTTCTTTCATCTGTGCTGGACTAAAAGAGTATTGGGAAATAAAAGGGTAAAAGAGTATTGGGAAATGATCCATAATGAATTGAAAAAAATGTTTAAAAATACCTCCCCCCCCCTCCAAAAAAACAAACCAGAGTCTTTTCTGTTGGGGATAATTCAGGCAGAAACTCCCAGGTGTCAGAAAAAGGTTATTTGTGTATGCCACTACTGCAGCCCATGTTTTCCAACTAAAGAATGGCAACTTACGTTGACTGAACATGCACAACTCGCAGGCTTAACATACAGAACAAGAGAAAAAGAAGAACATACATTTAGGGAAGATTGGAAAACGTTTATTGAATAAATGGGAAATGTAATTGTGTACAGCTGAAAACGCTGGCAGCATTGAGATAAATTTAACAGTGTTTTGATGGATGCAATAATGGAATAACGAATGGTATAGTTTTTGTAAAATATGCAGGGATTTACGATATGTAAAATGAACCATGGAAAGAGAAGAAGGGAAGTCATTGATATCTTAAGAATGTAAAATGAGTATTTTAAGTTGTAGAACAGAAAATCATCCCGAATGGCGAAATATCCCGTAACTCCCCCGGATTTCTTCCGGTGCCGCTCTGCCCATGTCTGGGCACTGGAAATCGGGCAGCAGCGGCACCAGAAGTTGCTTCTACGCATGTCTACTTCCGGTGCCGGCGTATTTTTTTAACCGGGACTTGGCAGCTATGTCTCTAAGGTGCCACTGGAAGGAATTTTTTTGAGCCTAGGGCTTGCGGTTCAAATCCCCACGACGGGGTGAGCTCCCGTTGCTTGGTCCCTGCTCCTGCCAACCTAGCAATTCGAAAGCACGAAGTGCAAGTAGATACAGTAAATAGGTACCACTCCAGCAGGAAGGTAAACAGCGTTTCCGTGCGCTGCTCTGGTTTCGCCAGAAGCGGCTTTGTCATTCTGGTCACATGACCCGGAAACTGTACGCCAGCTCCCTCGGCCAATAACGCGAGATGAGCACTGCAACCCCAGAGTCGTAAGCGACTGGACCTAGTGGTCAGGGGTACCTTTACCTTTGATGCTTTTGAATTATGGTGCTGGAGGAGACTCTTGAGAGTCCCATGGACTGCAAGAAGATCAAACCTATCCATTCTTAAGGAAATCAGCCCTGAGTGCTCACTGGAAGGACAGATCATGAAGCTGAGGCTCGAATACTTTGGCCACCTCATGAGAAGAGAAGACTCCCTGGAAAAGACCCAGATGTTGGGAAAGATTGAGGGTACAAGGAGAAGGGGATGACAGAGGACAAGATGGTTGGACAGTGTTCTCGAAGCTACGAACATGAGTTTGACCAAACTGCGGGAGGCAGTGCAAGACAGGAGTGCCTGGCATGCTACGGTTCATGGGGTCACGAAGAGTCGGACACGACTAAACAACAACCTTTACCTTTAGGGCAGACCCAACACAGCTACCTACCTGTAACTAGAAAATCTAATAAAATCCACACACACACACACACACACACACACACACACACACCCTCTGTGTCTCCTGTGACCATCACATGGAGTTCTTCTGACCCTCCTTCTTGCTGCTAACCAACTCCCAGGACCTCCCAGGCTATGTCATTCAAAGCTGAAACTCTAAACCTCGCCTTTCAGGTTGCTCATTCCCTTTTGCCTGGCAGTCTTTCCCTGTGATGGTTTTTCTTGATGGGCCATTACTGGCCTTTATCCCCTAATAGCCCATCCTGATACCTAGGGTTTCTGTGTCTGGCAAAGTTTAAATCAAACCTTGATTAATTCAAACTTTTACTTATTATGGGGAGTCTGCACTCTGCACACACACACACCCAAACACAAATTCATAACAACACCAGATTTTATTTTATTTTTAATCGTTTCTGAGATATGGGAGATGTAAATTTTAATGTTCTAAATCTCTAATCTTCAGCTGGTGGATCGGGAACAGCTACTGGGCCACAGTATCATCTAAGGTGAGTCATAACAGCAACGCTGTCCCATGAGAATGTTTGGTATAAAAATTAGTATAATTGGTATACAAAAGAAATAGTCTTGCCATACATAGCTCAGTCGGTAGAGCATGAGGCTCTTAATCTCAGGGTCATGGGTTTGAGCCCCACGTTGGGCAGAATCATAGAATCATAGAATCATAGAGTTGGAAGAGACCACAAGGGCCATCCAGTCCAACCACCTGCCAAGCAGGAAACACCATCAAAGAAGATTCCTGCATTGCAGTGGAGTTGGACTAGATCATGGGTAGGCAAACTAAGGCCCGGGGGCTGGATCTGGCCCAATCACCTTCTAAATCCGACCCGCAGACGGTCTGGGAATCAGCGTGTTTTACATGAGCAGAATGTGTCCTTTTATTTAAAATGCATCTCTGGGTTATTTGCGGGGCATAGGAATTCATTTATTTATTTTTCCAAAATATAGTCCGGCCCCCCACAAGGTCTGAGGGACAGTGGACCAGCCCCCTGCTGAAAAAATTTGCTGACCCCTGAACTACATGACTCTTGGGGTCCCTTGCAACTCCACAATTCTGTGATTCTATGATTCTATGATTAGTACAGTATGAGGACACATTCACACCAGACGAAATCACTCAAAGAGTGATTGGTGTGTTAAAATTCGCCCAAAAACCCGAGCATAACTCGAGGATAAAAGATCTAAATTTCAAATAGAGTTGCTGGAAGGCAGAACAAAATTGTTGTCTAAAATGTATAATTTGTTGTTAGAATGGTATACAAAAGATGAATTGACAAAGGAGGTGATGATAAAATGGGCAAAAGATTTTGGGCATAATATTGAATATGATGCGTGGTTGAAATTATGGAATCAAACATTGAAATTTACTGCATGTACTGCCCTGAAAGAGAATGTCTGGAAGATGATGTATAGATGGCATTTAACCCCAGTGAAATTATCTAGAATGTATAGAATGAGTAATAGAATGTGCTGGAAATGTAATGAGAAGGAAGGGGATTTTTATCATATGTGGTGGCAATGCGAAAAAATTAAAGAATTTTGGGAAAAGATATATAATGAACTGAAAAAGATTTTCAAGTACACTTTCCCCCAAAAAACAGAAGCATTTTTGTTAGGAATTATAGGACAAGAGATTACAAAGGAGGACAATATACTATTTTTGTATGCGACAACTGCGGCTAGGACATTGTTAGCCCAAAAATGGAAAACTCAGGACTTACCGACGATTGAAGAGTGGCAGACAAAAATGATAGACTATGCAGAATTAGCGAGACTGACTAGCAGGATTCGGAACCAGGGGGAAGCAAGGTTCCAAAGAGACTGGAGTAAATTTGTGGACTATATGGAAAAGAACTGTAGAAGTTTAAAGACACTTGCAGGACTGAAATAAATCCTGCGAATTGAGATTAAATGGGAGGTATAAAGGAACTGCGAGATAAGAATTGAATAGAAAACCAAAAGAGGGGAGGGAGGGAAGTCAAGCTCGGCGGAGCATTGGAAACGAGAGATTTGGATAAAATTGTTAAAAAAGATTGATGTATGTGTGGTATTGTTTTTTAATGTTTGTATGTTTTGTTTAATGTGTTTTAATGTGTTTTAATTGGAAAATCCAATAAATTGCTTTATATATATATATAAAAAACCCGAGCGTAACTCGGGTGGTGTGTCACTTCGAGAAAAAAACCCATAATTTTGTGATATTTATAGTTTAAATGACAAAAATGTATAATTGTAATATATAACTGTATTTAATAAACCAAAAACTAATTATTTAACTTACCTGCTTAGTGACTTCTTTGTTCATCTGTCAGTCGGTTTCTTTTGTTTGTCTTGATATTATTTAACTTGTGTGGGGTGCTGTGAACTAAGATAAGTGAGGGGGAGGGAGAATTCTTTAACTAACCTGCCTTTTAGTGACTTTTTTGTTGCTGAATTTCATTGGCTAAACCTTCAATTGAAGGTTGGTATTTTGTACACATCAAGCCCAAGCAAGCGCTACTAACTTCATCTGTCAATCTGTTTCTTTGTTGGTTTTGATACTATTTAATGCTGAGAATAAGGTCTCACACATAGCTGCCAAGTTATCCCTTTTTAAAAGGGATTTTCCCTTATGCTGAATAGGCTTCCTCGCGAGAAAAGGGAAAACTTGGCAGCTATGGTCTCACAGAAATACGTAGAGGGAAAACTTGTGAGTAAAGTAAAAATATAGCCATTGCTATATTTTTCAGGGTGCTAAAAGTGTCTGGTAATCTGGTTAAAAAAAACAGCACAGAAAAGGTTAAAAAAGAACGCTGTTACACCCAATCAGAAACAGCCACTGACGCAGCCAAAAACAGCACAGAAAGGGTTAAAAAAGAACGCTGTCACACCCAATCAGAAACAGCCACTGACGCAGCAAATTGAAAAACAGACCAGTCGCCGAACACAATCTCTGGCTACCGGCAACAACAACAAAAAAGGAGCCGGGTTTTAACAGCAGAGACAAGCTGTAGCCAGCGTGAATGGGCTGATGGCGCGCGTGCCAGCAGTGAGGGCTCTGCGTGTCACGTCTGACACGCGTGTCATAGGTTCGCCACCACTGGCCTAGGGAGAGTCCCAGGGGACAAAGGGAGAGCCCTTGGGAGCTAAATTTGTCTCCTCTCCTAAATAAATAAAATAAGGACCTGGGCCCAAAGAATGATTAACTGTGTCCCCTAGCAGGATTAGGGCCAGAGATTTCACCCACTTCCTTCACCCAGTGTGGTGTAATGGTTAGAGTATCAGACTAAGACCTGGGAGAGACCAGGGTTCAAATCCCACCCCACCCCCACTTGGCCATGAAGCTTGCTGGGTAACCTTGGGACCCAGTCCCTCTCAGCCTAACCTACCTCACAGGGTTGTTGTGGGGATAAAAGGGAGTGTACCGCCTTGGAGGATAAAGCTGGGACAGAAATGCATAAAATAAATGAGAAATAAACCCCACACACCTACTATTTTCCTATTTTCATGGCCGTTCCCAGGGGTCAGCAAACTTTTTCAGCAGGGGGCCGGTCCACAGTCCCTCAGACCTCGGGGGGGGGCAGATTATATTTTGGGGGGGGAAATGAACAAATTCCTATGCCCCACAAATAACCTAGAGATACATTTTAAATAAAAGGACACATTCTACTCATGTAAAAAACACACACGCTGAATCCTGGACCATCCGTGGGCCGGATTTAGAAGGCGATTGGGCCAGATCCAGCCCCCAAGCCTTAGTTTGCCTACCCATGGTTCAGGCTGATGCTGCCCATATTTTGCTCAGATGCAAAAGCCATGGGCCTTACTCTCGTGCAAGTGTGCATCGGAGAAGCAGCCTTCGAGCTTCCTGTTAATGCGCCTCCGAATCTTTCCCAGCCGCTGCCATCCATCTCTATCATTCTGATTACAGTAACTTTTATGTCTTCAAAGATAGTTATCATGCACTTCTGTCTCAATTGTCTTTCTGAACAGAGCAGCCTGACACCTCTGTGCTTTTTAAATTTGATAGGTCTTCCTTTATCACTTCCATCAGGAATTTTAAGGGAACAGATCTTTTTCACTAGGGCTTCCCCCCCCCCCGCCCCCAGCATCCTTGCGGAACCCTATAATTTATTTCTAAGGGGGAAAAAATGGAAAGAAGTTTTGAAACTTTGCGAGGGTGGGGGAGAAGAAACAGTTGATAATGTGTTGTAAAAAAATATATTTCTCCCTATAATTGTTTAAATGGAGTTTCCTTCCCCTCCCCCCAAAAATACACGGGGCAGGATTCAACAAACTTGTTGCGTACCTGGAATGAGGTCCCCCAATGCTCCCTCACAGATTTAGGGTGATCAAGGGTCTGAAAAGCATGCCTTATGAGGAACGGTTGAAGGAACTGGGTATGTTTAGCTTGGAGAAGAGAAGACTGAGATTGTTGTTGTTGTTGTTTAGTCGTTTAGTCGTGTCCGACTCTTCGTGACCCCATGGACCAGAGCACGCCAGGCACTCCTGTCTTGCACTGCCTCCCGCAGTTTGGTCAAACTCATGTTCGTAGCTTCGAGAACACTGTCCAACCATCTTGTCCTCTGTCGTCCCCTTCTCCTAGTGCCCTCAATCTTTCCCAACATCTGGGTCTTTTCCAGGGAGTCTTCTCTTCTTATGAGGTGGCCAAAGTATTGGAGCCTCAGCTTCGGGATCTGTCCTTCCAGTGAGCACTCAGGGCTGATTTCCTTCAGAATGGATAGGTTTGATCTTCTTGCAGTCCATGGGACTCTCAAGAGTCTCCTCCAGCACCATAATTCAAAAGCATCAATTCTTCGGCGATCAGTCTTCTTTATGGTCCAGCTCTCACTTCCATACATCACTACTGGGAAAACCATAGCTTTAACTATACGGACTTTTGTCGGCAAGGTGGTGTCTCTGCTTTTTAAGATGCTGTCTCTGCTTAACTTAAGACTGAGATAGCCATCTTCAAATATCTTAAGGGCTGTCCCAAGCTTGTTTTCTGCTGCTCCAGAGGGGAGGACCTCAACCAATGGGAGCTTGCAAGCTCAGTCACTCAATCTATATCCATTACAGGATACAAGGTTCATATGTCTACAAGAGATGTCTCGGCCGAAGCTCGGATGTTGTCCCAACACTTGACACACCCATGCTGCTCTGCTTTTAAGGAGCAGGGCTGGACCAAATAATTTGCTTGGTGGGTGATCTGTGGCCGTCCTGTTGTAGTTGTTGGCGTCCGTCTGTCTCAAGAGGCAATGGAGTGCGCCTCTGGGGGTGAAGTCAAAACATAAAATGGCTGGCATTGCCTAACCACCTTGCAAACAAATCAGGTTGCTTTCTCAGTAAGCTAAGAATACACCCTTTCTGGGTAAAGCAGGCAGGCGAGCAAGGTTCATAGTTGTGGTCATAGCTGTTGCTGTTGCTCCTGTTGGCTTCCATCTGTCTTGAGAGACAATGGAGTGCGCCTCTGGGGGTGAAGTCAAGACATAAAATAGCTGGCATTGCCTAACCACCTTGCAAACAAATCAGGTTGCCTTCTCAGTAAGCTAAAATTACACCCTTTCTGGGTGAAACAGGCAGGCGAGCAAGGGTCATAGTTGTGCTCATACCTGTTGTTGCCACTGTTTGCTTCCATCTGTCTTGAGAGACAATGGAGTGCGCCTTTGGTGGTGAAGTCAAATCAGGTTGCCTTCTCAGTAAGCTAAGAATACACCCTTTCTGGGTGAAACAGGCAGGCGAGCAAGGGTCATAGTTGTGCTCATAGCTGTTGTTGCCACTGTTTGCTTCCATCTGTCTCGAGAGACAATGGAGTGCGCCTCTGGGAGTAAAGGCAAACTGCTGCATTATCAGCACTCAAGTGAAGGCAGTTTCTGGTTTTCAGTTTTTTTGCTCCTATCACTCCATGTATCGTGGCTGTTGAGCATGTTCAGTCTCATCATGGGGGCTCTAAGGACATAGGGGTCCTCCCTTAAAGACTTTTCTGTACAGTGGTACCTTGGGTTACAAATGCTTCAGGTTACAAACGCTTCAGGTTACAGATTCCGCTAACCCAGAAATAGTACCTCGGGTTAAGAACTTTGCTTCAGGTTGAGAACAGAAATTGTGCTCCGGCAGCGCAGCGGCAGCAGGAGGCACCATTAGCTAAAGTGGTGCTTCAGGTTAAGAACAGGTTCAGGTTCAGGACGGACCTCGAGAATGAATTAAGTTCTTAACCAGAGGTAGAAAAAGAAGAAGAAGAGTTTGGATTTGATATCCCACTTTATCACTACCCGAAGGAGTCTCAAAGCGGCTAATATTCTCCTTTCCCTTCCTCTCCCACAACTAACACTCTGTGAGGTGAGTGAGGCTGAGAGACTTCAAAGAAGTATGACTAGCCCAAGGTCACCCAGCAGCTGCATGTGGAGGAGCGGAGACGCGAACTCGGTTCCCCAGATTACGAGTCTACCGCTCTTAACCACTACACCACTGTACTGTACTTCTGCAAACCTCAGGGTTCTCCTGAGCATGTGGCTGCTTCACCTCTCATTTCCCGGCGACCCCCCTGTTTTGCTACTCAGCCACTTGAGGTGGCTATTAGGAGGTGTGACAATGACACCCTGAATTTCTCCTGACAGAGAGAGGGGGGAGGTGGTGGTGGTGGTGGGGAGAGAGAGAGAGAGAAGTGAGCCTGAAAAACCCTCTGCGTTGCTGAGATATTCCAGTTTGCACAAGGACGCCTTTGTGCTAAGCTTCAGATGAAGTGGCATTATTTGCACACACACACACACACACACACACACACACACACACACACACACGGAGGGAGGGAGGGAGGGAGAGAAAAACCACCTGCTTATGTGGCTCACAATGCAGGAACCACACCAAGCTGAATCTGCCCCAGCCAACAGCTTTCCATCCTCGCCGTTCCCTAGCAACCACGGTTGCCAACCTTGCTTGTGCTGTGGGAGGTGAACGCTTCTGCTCCTTGATCCCCCGACCCGCCATACAAGTGGAGACAGCGCCGCTTCTGCATCGCAGCGGCCCCTCGAGGAGCGAGGCTGATCCCGCCGCGGCCCTCACCAGGGAGCACTTAATCACCTCCACGGTTGTGGGTGCAGCGTTTGACAGCTGCCCACTTGGGCAGCTCCACCTGACCGGGAGCGCAATGGGCCACACTTGACCCAGCTAGTGCTGCTGCTGCTGCTAATTCTACAGTTTGGGGCAGGGGAAAGAGGGCTCTGGTTTGATCCACGTTTTGGAGCAAATCTCCACGGCCTGCACCTGGCAGATCATGCTAGGAGAGGGCCATCAGTGGCTACTGGCATGGACTGGTTGGGTGCAAAGGAGTGGTGGGAGGCACCAGTTGGGGAACGCCCAAGGGAACCCCCAGGGGAAGAAGGCCCAGAGCCCGGGGAGTGGTGGTGGTGGGACGACGAGTGGTCAGAGGGAGAAGATTGGCAGGAGAAGGTGGTGTTGGAAGCTGAAGAGGCAACAGGGTTTGGTGAGCAGGGAGAGGCTGAGGCAGAGAGCAGTCCAGACTCAGAGGCAGGAGAGGAGGGGGAATCAAGAGACAGAGATGAGACAGGCTATTGAAGAAGCCAGGGGGGCTACGCCTCCTGCTGTGACCAGCTCCACTCTCCCTGGTCTCCCAGAACCAGAAGAGGTGTGAAGAGGGCAGAGCAAAGAGAGACAAAATGAAGGAGTGTTAGGCTGCTGGGGAAGAAACCAGGGAAGGAGCCTGAGAGAGCTGTGGGAAAGTGGGGACCTTCAGTCCTCGCAACTGCCTCACGGGGCAAGATCTACTGGGGAAAGTTGCTGTGCTCACTAGGCCTGCACTGTTTTGGTTCCTTTGAATAAAGAGTTAACTTCACTGGCACCAGGTGTTTTTATTGCCCCCGACTCTGGCTCCTGAGAGCTACTAGCCACAATGGCTATGCTCTGTCTCCATGGCCAGGGGGCAGTAATGCTCCTGAACACCAGTTGCTGGAAACCACAGGAGAGGAAAGTGCTATTGTGCTCAAATCCTGCTTTCAGGCTTCTCATAGGCATCTGGTCAGCTACTGGGAGAACAGGATGTTGGACCAGATGAGCCATTGGCCTGATCCAGAAGCCAGGCTCTCCTTGATCATTGACTTGCAACCTCATGCTGTAGGTCTTGTGAAGATCTCTCCCTTAGTCTCAACTAACGGCCTCTGTTGTAGTGGTCTGGGCAGGAGCTAGGATGGCCCTCACCCCCTAGCCACAGGGGACTCCATACCTGCCAAGTTGCTGTCGGAGAAATAAGGGACCGGGCCGGAAGTAGCAGACCGGAAGTAGCGCTGCCGCCATTTTGGAACTGGGCGGAGCATGTTCAGAAGTGACTTTTGATGCTGCTTTGCCCAGTTCCAAAATGGCCGACGTGCCAGAAGTCGCACTGCAGCCATTTTGGAACTGGGAAGAGCAGCATCAAAAGTCGCTTCTGAGCATGCTCCGCCCAGTTCCAAAATGGCCGCCGCGCCAGAATAAACCGGGGAAAAACAAAAAAAAAAAATCCGTTTTTTCAGCTAGGAACAGCTGGAAAAACGGGGATTTCCCGGGGAATACAGGAGACTTGGCAGCTATGCAGGGGACACTTGGGTCCCTAGTGATGAAGTTGTATCCAGGAGTGCCTCCAAGGTATGCAAGTGCTCCTTCAGGTAATTTGCCTATCTCCTGGACATGGGAACCACACACCCAAAGAGTTTCTGCCATTTCCAGGATTCAAGCACAGTGTGTTGACCCCAGTCCCCGCCACCTGTGCATGCATAGCCATTTCGAGAGTTGTCACAGCTCCTCCTGATTCAGATGTTAGGATGGAGAAACAGACATCAGTGTGATAGTGACACCTCGCTCCAAAACTCCCAACGACCGCTCCCAATGGCTTCATTAAATACATGAAGATATATGGAGATCTATTTGGCAGATACGGAGCCAGGAGGCAGGAGGCAGAATGTCATCGAGGCCAAATCTGGCCATTCGCCAGGACTGTTCCCACTCACGGAATCATAGAGATGTAGAGCTGGAAGGGTCCCCAGTGGTCATCTCTGATAGATGGTCACTCAGCCTCTGCTTAAAAACCTGTTTTAAGTACCACACTATTGACTCACGTTCAGCTTGTGTTCTACTAAGACTCCTAGATCCTGGTACTACTGGCAAGCCAGGTGTGCCCCACCTTATATTATTATTATTATTATTATTATTATTATTATTATTATTATTATTAATTTATTTATTATCTGTCTGGGTTTCCCCCGTCACTCTGGGCGGCTTCCAACAAATACCAAAATACATTAAAATATCACAGATTAAAAACTTCCCTAAACAGGGCTGCCTTTAGGTGTTTTCTAAATGCCAGGTAGTTGTTTATCTCCTTGACCTCCGATGGGAGGGCGTTCCACAGGGCGGGCGCCACTACCGAGAAGGCCCTCTGCCTGGTTCCCTGTAGCTTTGCTTCTCGCAGTGAGGGAACTGCCAGAAGGCCCTCGGCGCTGGATCTCAGTGTCCGGGCAGAACAATGGGGGTGGAGACGCTCCTTCAGGTATACTGGACCGAGGCTGTTTAGGGCTTTAAAGGTCAGCACCAACACTTTGAATTGTGCTCGGAAACGTACCTTATATGTGTGCAGCTGGTTCTTCCTGCCTAAATTTATACCCTGGCATTTGTCCGTATTACGGCCTCGACCCTGTATACCTGAAGGCACGTCTCCACCCCCATCGTTCAACCTGGACACTGAGGTCCAGCTCCGAGGGCCTCACTGTGAGAAGTGAGGTTACAGGGGACTAGGCAGAGGCCCTTCTCAGTGGTGGCACCCGCCCTGTGGAACGCCCTCCCAGCAGATGTCAAGGCAATAAGCACCTATCCTACTTTTCAAAGACATCTGAAGGCAACCCTGTTTAGGGAAGTTTTTAATGTTTAATGCTGTATTGTGTTTTTAATATTCAATTGGGAGCCGCCCAGAGTGGCTGGGGAAACCCAGCCAGATGGGTGGGGCATAAATAAAAAATAATAATAAAATTCAATACTGTTAGTTTGGGCCCAGTTCTCCATTCTGTTAAGGTCATCGAATCCTGATTCTGTCTTCTGTGGCATTCGCTATCCCTCCCAGGACTAGACACAGGACTAGCGGACACGGAGCAATGGATTCAAATTTCAAGAAAAAAGATTCCACCTAAACATTAGGAAGAACTTCCTGACAGTAAGAGCTGTTCGGCAGTGGAATTTGCTACCAATGAGTGTGGTGGAGTCTCCTTCTTTGGAGGTCTTTAAGCAGAGGCTTGACAGGCATATGTCAATAATGCTTTGATGGTGTTTCCTGCTTGGCAGGGGGTTGGACTGGATGGCCCTTGTGGTTTCTTCCAACTCTATGATTCTATGATTCTAGTTGTGATGCTCAGGAATGGACACAAAACTCTAGATGGGGTCAGACCAGCAAAGATATCCGTAAAAGCATTGGTGAAAACATCAATGAATACTGGTGGGATTAGCAGGAAAATTAATGTTTGTCAAGGTCTGGCTGCCTTGGTCAAAATTCTCCACCCTAACCATTGCTCGGTGCTGCCTCTCCATAGTGACAGAGCGCTGAAGCCTTTGAGAATTGCTTGTCTCCTTCTAAAGCAAACCCATTTCCTGCTCACCCTGTTTTTCCCACATTGCTGCCTTCTCGTGCACAGTACCCACGGGCTAGAACAAGCAGTGATGGCCATTGATTTCAGTCTCACACTGCTCTGACCCAGGTAACAACAGTGATTAAGGGAGAGACACGGGATTTCTGACAGCGCGGAAAAAAAGAAAAGAAAAGAGAAAAGGGAGCCTCTCCCTCAAAGCGCTTTATTGAACAACACTCCGATCTCATTTCACGGTCCCAGCAGAGAACAGAGAGCGAGGCTTGCCCTGGTCTCATTGGACGCAGCACATAGTTAAACTATGGAATTCCCTCCACCAACTTGGATGACTTTAAAAGAGGTTTAGACAAATTCAGGGAGGATCAAACTGTCGATGGCTACTAGCTGAGATAGTTATCTTTTGCCTCCAGAGTTAGAGACTGTTGGCTCCATCAGTCTTGAGAGACAATAGAGCATGGGTTGGCAAACCAAGGCCCGCGGGCCGGATCAGGCCCAGTTGCCTTCTAAATCCAGCCTGCGGACGGTCTGGGGATCGCCACGTGGATCGCCTGCGTGTGGATTGCCAGCACGCGTGTTCTTTCCCTCTCCCTCTCTCTCCCTCACACAGTGGTGGTGGAAGCGCCTCCTCCCTCCCTCCTCTCGGCTTCTCCTTGCCCTGCCTAGAGGAGGAAGGGGGCTGGGCTTTGTTGCTGCCATTTTAAGCAGCCCCTCTCCGGAGCCCTTTCGTGCACTGCTCATTGTCCCTCCCTATGTGCAGTGTGCATAGGAATTCATTCATTTCCCCCCAAAAAATATAGTCCGGCCCCCCACAAGGTCTGAGGGACAGTGGACCAGCCCCCTGCTGAAAAGGTTTGAGGACCCCTGCAATAGAGGAATGCACATTAGGGGCTGAAGTCAAACTGTTGGACAGTTGCAGCTGGTGCTGTGGCTGTAGAGATTGATACGGGAGAGACAGGATTTGTTGCAGCTTGGGCAAATGAAGGCTGCCGCAGATGCACCAGTGCGTTTATTCTCCCTGCTCTCCTCCCAGCAGTCATTCCTCCTCCGGTCCCTGATATGGATACATGACTTGACTGTCTGTCTCGGGGCACTGTGGTTGTCTGCAAAGGGATTCCCACATGGCAGGGTTGATGTTGCCAGCTTTCATGTCACCTTTGCAGGCAACCTCATAGAGCACGTCCTTGGGGGATCCTGCCATCTTCCATTCTGTGCACATGACCAAGGCAGCGTAGACGTCGCTGAGACAGGAGTGCGGACATGCAGAGCTAGAGAAAGTAATGTTTCTGAATACCAGGTAAACTGCAGGAGGCAGAGGGTTCTTGTGCTCGACTCCCGCTAATAATAATAATAATAATAATAATAATAATAATAATAATAATAATAAATTTATACCCAGCCACTCTGGGCGGCTCCCAACAGAATATTAAAAACATGATGAAACATCAAACATTTAAAACGTCCCTAAACAGGGCTGCCTTCAGGTGTCTTCTAAAAGTCAGATAGTTGTTTATTTCCTTGACGTCTGATGGGATGCGCCACCACCGAGAAGGCCCTCTGCCTGGTTCCCTGTAACCTCACTTCTCACAGGGAGGAACTGCCAGAAGGCCCTTGGAGCTGCACCTCAGTGTCTGGGATGAATGATGCGGTTGGAGACACTCCTTCAGGTATACTGGGCCAAGGCCGTTAACAACAACAACAACAACAACAACAACAACAACAACAATTTATTAAGGGCTTTAAAGGTCAGCACCAAGACTTTGAATTGTGCTTGGAAACCTACTGGGAGCCAATGAAGGTCTTTCAGGACTGGTGTGATAGTCTCGGCGGCCGCTCCCAGTCACCAGTCTAGCTGCCGCATTCTGGATTAACTGTAGTTTTCGGGTCACCTTCAAAGGTAGCCCTATGTAGTGTAGAGCTTGCAGGATTCCCACATGCATTCTGTTGTGGTGACCGTAACCTAGGTTTAAGGTGCCGTTTTGCGATTAGTTTAGATATCTGAGTTTCTAACTCTGGCTCATTCCCCTACAAAAGATGGAGCAAGCTTGCTTTCTCCTGCTCTGGAGGGCAGGACTCGAACCAATGGCTTCGAGTTACGAGAAAGGAAATTCCAGCTGAACCTCCGGAAGAACATTCCGACAGCAAGAGCTGTTTGACAGCGGAATGGTCTCCTTCCTTGGAGGTTTCCAAGCAGAGGTTGGGTGGTGCGACGTAAGAGGTCCCCACCTTATGCCTTTTGTTTTCAAACCTCTCAAATTATAAACGCACTAATAGGGATTTCTGAGGTAACACTAAACCTCTCCACTCTTCCCTATAGCCTTGTTGTGATCCCCCTATCCCTTGTGGGTTTTACCCGCATCGATGTTTGGATCGCGGGTCACAGCATTGTACATTGGGCCAGAGAAAGGGCAATTGAAACCGGTCTTGGGAGTGATCTCGGCCTCCCAGAAAATGTCAAAGTATCGTGGATCGCCAGGCGTGGAATGCGGTGGAAAGAACTTCTGCCTGCTGTCTTGGCAAGGGCTGCTTCAGTAGGGCCCCCCCATGCGCTGGTCATACAGTTGGGGGAGAATGATTTGGCGTGTCGAAACGCAGTGGAATTGAAATGGAATATCGTGGAGGACTTTGACAAGCTGTTGGCCTCCTTTCCGGGGACGACGTTGCTGTGGTCCGCCTTGTTGCATAGGCGTGTTTGGCGTGACGGGCTTTGCCCGAAGGCTTTGAACAGAACCAGGAGGCTATTGAATTCATTTGTATTGCGCAAGGTCCTTGATTTGAATGGGCAGATAATTTCCCACCCAGAGCTGGTACGCACTGAAGCAGCCCTTTATCGTAACGACGGAGTACACCTTTCGCCCCTGGGGAACGACATCTGGTTAGGTGACATAATTAGGGGGTTGGAGCATTGGTTGCGGGTGTGAGGGTATTGGCGACGAGCCTTTGGGGCTCGAGTGGTGGTTAGGCATTGGAAATTTGCATAAATAAAGAATGGGGGGCAGATCACGTCATCCTCTGCCCGAAATTGGAGATTTAATCCCGTTAAAGGGGTTCCGGGGGCGGTAGCTTTGTCCTGGGCCTACGGAGGTCAGGGCCTTAGAGCACCCCCCAACGGTGGCCACAGAAGGTGTCTCGGTAGATGTACATCACTGGGCTCCTTTCTGGTGGTTAATTTCTCCCAGAATGTAACACACGGGTTGCAGTCGGATATAGTCGGTTAGGGTCCAATGCCTAAGCCAATACCGCCCAACATCCTTAACCAATAAAGTTGTGGCCTTTTCACCCACTTTAAACTTAACCTCCTGTGTCTTGTCTCTTATTTCGGGTTGGGGAGGGACATTGCCACACAAATAAAATGAGAGCCACCAAAGATGCGACGTACCTCCCTTTCTCTATTACTAGCAGTGTGCAGAAGGAATTCAGTTATTGTTCAAACAACCCACTATTCCTTCTTTCTCCCAAATAAACTCCCTGTTTTTATATGGGTTTGCTAGTACATAGAGTACAGTTCCAGCTTTCCAAATAACGTGGCTCTGTATCCTTAAAAACTCCAGGCAAATGTTACAGGAACAATCTTGTGCCTTCAGTAAGGTTTCCCTCTCAACTCAGGTTCACCTCAGCAGCTGTTTGCCTCAGCCCAACTCTTTCCCTCCACTTGCCTCCCCTGTGCATGACTTTGAGATGCAAACTATCCACCTGCTCCTCAGGCTTAGTTTTACCTCCCCTCTTCAGTCACCACCCTTTTGAGTTTAGATACGTTGCTGGAATAAGGAGGAACATGCAATTTGACACAACATAGATGAAAGCTTTATTTAACTGGCGAACATGTATATTTCTTTATGGTTTCATTTGTTTAAACTCTTAGTTCATCATCTTCTTTTCATATAACACAGACTTGTTAATACAGCTCCTGCATCCCTCTCTAACACTCTACTCTAGTAACCTACACCACAACCTCCCACCCGCTCCCAAAACCCTCTCAACTGAATTAACGGCTACCCCTCCCCTTTAAACCAGTGGCTGTCCCGCCCCTCATGGAATGGAATGCGTCAATCAACTAAGAGGCTGGGTTTAACACTTAACACCCTGGAGTTCTACTCAAGCCAGCCCAATCCGTCACAGGTGGCCATCTGTTATGGATGCTTTACAGATTCCTGCATTGCAGAGGGTTGGACTAGTGAAGCTTGGGGTACCTTCCAACTCCACAATTCTATGATTCTATGAGAAAAAGCAAGTTTCCAGTCCTCATGTACCTGAACGGGCATGTCCCCAGTGGCATCTACCAGCAAAATGGGGCGACGCAAACACAGAGAGCCTCTCACCGGATGCCTTCAGGTCCTCTTGCTTCACTAGAGCTGTCGGCCGGAGCTGTAAGCGTTAAAAGCTGAGGGCCAGCCAGGTTGAACAGACAGCAGGCAGGAAGAACAGAGGGAGTTGGCCATGGTGGCAGGTCATGCTGGCACTCTCGCTTCGTACGCCATTGCAGGGGGCTGTGCCAAGGCATCAAAGCCGAGGTGGATGAGCCTGGCATTGCCTGAGCTATCCAAGGGCACCGTTGGCAGATCGTGGGTTCGCTGGAGCCTAACACATGTGGACAGATTAGTGTGTCTCTGACAGACTCCATCAGGCACATTCTGTTGTGGAGATCAGACGGGGACTCGTTTCCAAATGGCAGCGCCGAGTCCGTGCACCTCGCAGCTTAACTCCAGAGCTGCCGGGAAGGGAGGAGAGCTGGTCCCCTCCATTAGGCCTCCCCACCCCCCACCCCGAGGGCTCTGGAGACAGCTGGACAGCCAAGAGAGGCAGTGCCGTATAGTGGTTAGAGTGTTGGACTAGGACCAGGGAGACCAGGGTTCGAATCGTCACTCAGCTATGAAGCTTAATTGGGGGGCTGGCCAATCTCTTTCTCTGCTTAGCCTACCTCACAGGGTTGTTGTGGGGACTGTATGAAGAGGGGGAGAAGAACCACGTACGTCACCTTGAGCTCCTTGGGAGAAAAAGGTGGGAGCGAATGCAATAGATAAATAAACATCAACATTAACAACACAGGGGCTTTATCTTTGGGTAAATAGCCTAATGCTCAAACGGGAAAGCTGCAGTGGTAAACAGGGGCCACAATCGCATCATACATGATAATACTACTTTAAACAGTCATGGCTTCCCCAAAGGATTATGGGAGCTGTAGTTTGTTAAGGGTGATGAGCGCTATTAGGGCAGGGGCCATGACTGTTTAAAGCTGTATCCCAGTGCTTTGATCCTGTGATTCTCAAACATGGGTCCCCCGGCTGTTGTTGGACTGCAACTCCCATCATGCCTGACCACTGGTCCTGCTAGCTAGGGATGATGGGAGTTGTAGTCCCACAACAGCTGGAGAAACACTGCTTTAAATGTCTTGTGCAGATGTGGCCTCAAGCTTTGCAGTATTCAAGGCCCAAGCTATCCACACCGGCATGCAGCCTCTTGGAGAAACGCCTCGCAGTATAGGCATTTTTGCATGCAGATCTCTGCAAAGCAATGGGCGGTGCTCCACTGGCTGAAACGAATGGGCGTGGCTTAGGCCCCACCTGCACTATGTATTGAAAGCAGGCGGCCTCCAGGTCTCCCTTTTTGCTGCTTGAGGTGAAATGGGAAGGTCTGCCCTGCCACTGCCAGCAATGGAGAAGCAGCGGCTGCATCGCTGCCAATTTCTGGTGAGATCTGTGGCAGTAGAGGCTGTGGGGCGAGTTGGGGCCACGGGGGAGCTGCCTCAGGGGCTTTTGCCGCCTGAGGCAACTGCTTGGCTCCACCTCATGGTTGGGCATTAAGTTGCCTGTTCACACAAGTGAAACACTTGAGCACTTAGAATGTTTTTGGCTTATTTTTTGGTTGCACATAAGATTGTATTTGGTGAGTTAATAACAGCATGGCATGTACTGTTTAGCAATGTATTTGGGCTGACCCGAAGAAGGGAGACAAAACAGAGATTTTACCCGGACTTCTCATTGTTCAGAGTCCTCCGCATACACAAGATTTAACACAGAGAACCTGCACTCTGGTCTTCGGTACATTTATAGTTGAACTCTTGAACCCAGTGAGGTTGAATAGTAAAATCCAGGCATCCCCAAACTGCGGCCCTCCAGATGTTTTGGCCTACAACTCCCATGATCCCTAGCTAAGAGGACCAGTGGCCAGGGATGATGGGAATTGTAGCCCAAAACATCCGGAGGGCCAAAGTTTGGGGATGCCTAGTATAATCTGTAAGGCTGTACATATCTCTTCAAGATTGATCTGAATATCTCTCTCTCTCTCTCTCTCTCTCTCTCTCTCTCTCTCTCTCTCTCTCTCTCAGAAGTGCGTGTCCTGGTTTGCAAACTTTTTTTGGATTACAACCCATTTTTTTGGATTCCGAACAATTTTTTTTTGAGGCCCCATTGGCGAAATCGCGCCTTGTGTTACACAACCTGTTTTGGTTTACAAACGGACCTCCGGAGTGGATTATGCTTGTAAAACAAGGCATCTCTCTCTCTCTCTCTCTCTCTCTCTCTCTCTCTCTCTCTCTCTCTCTCTCTCTCTCTCTCTCTCTCTGTGTGTGTGTGTATATATACATATATATATGTGTGTGTGTGTGTGTATACCGATATATATATATTCTTTTGCCTGATTTAGATAGTGTTGCATCGATATATTTAGTGTGCAATATGCACTCTTTATTTCGTAGGCAGAGTTATGCTTGGTGAGGTTCTATTCTCTGTCTTCCATCATCTCTTGATGCTGCAGTGGCTTCCAACAACTGGTTTTAGATGCATTGCCGCCTCTGACCCAGGAGGCAGAGCATAGCTAATGTGGCTAGTGGCTGTCAAACAGCCCTCCACGAATGGGTCCAACCCACTCTTAAAGGCAATCCCCTCTTGAAGTCACAGTTGTGGCTCCTGTCCCCTCCCAACAGAACTGTTCCTGGGAATTGTAGTTTGGTGCGGGGAGGTGTTAGGCGAAAGCCCGTTCTACTCCAGTCGTTCCTGGGCTGTGTGGTCCCTGCTTTGCTATGACGCCTCTCCTCCCTGCTCTTTTCCAGCAAAATGAGGCGATGGTGGGGAGGCAGCTCCAGACACACACACACACACACACACACACACACACACCACCAAAAGCCGGAAGTCGCTCAGTGGGATTAGTCATGGGCGCTTTCACCTCCTTGGCCAATCCGGCACTAATTGCGCCGTTTTAAAAAACGCTGCCATCACCTGAGCTGTGAGTCACTCTGCCGATGGTTCTTCAGCTAAGCAGCCTGTATTTATGGGTGTCACTCAATCTCAATCTCTCTCTATCTCCCTCCCCCCAACACTAATGCTCGGCTGCCCCCCCCCCAGGAAGCCAGGCAAGCAAGGAAAGAGGGGGTCAGGATGAATGAAAGGGGGGGAGGAAGGAAGAGCAGAATAAAACCCTAATGTCCATTGGGCCGTGTCAGTAACATCTCCGTAAGTGGAAGAGACAAAATGGGGTCATTCTGCCACCGTCTCAGGTCTAACGGTTAGATCACGGTTCCCGCGCTGCAACCTGACATTTGTATTTCAAACGTTCTTCCTCCCTCACTGCCCTCGTCCCTATGCTTGCTTCATCCCGTACATTTTTATTCCAACCACTCTCCCTCAGTGCCCCATATGCAGCCCCCGCTCTCCATCCCAATCCCTCTGCAAAAAAACACCTTGTGGATGTGAAGGCTTTGGTTTGATCCTGCCTCCCCCAATTTAGGGAGCTCCAGGTGTTGCCAGACTACAAGGCCTATCATCCCTGATCACTGGCCTCTGAAGCGGCATTGTTGCTCTGCTGTAACCAAACCTAAGCGCATGTAATTATTAATATTATTTTTTAAATTTGTGTACTGCACCTCACCTGTGGATCCCAGGGTGGTCCACAGCATAAAACACACACACACACATACACACACACACACACACACACACACACACACACACACACACACACATATATAGAGTCATGCCTCAGTTTAAGTACGCCTCGGTTTGAGTATATAATAATAATAATAATAATAATAATAATAATAATAATAATAATAATAATAATTTATTATTTATACCCCACCCATCTGGCTGGGTTTCCCCAGCCACTCTGGGCGGCTTCCAACAGAAAAATAAAACACAGTAAACTATTAAACATTAAAAGCCTCCCTGAACAGGGCTGCCTTCAGATGTCTTCTAAAAGTCAGGTAGTTGTTTTCCTCTTTGACATCTGTTGGGAGGGCGTTCCACAGGACAGGCGCCACCACCGAGAAGGCCCTCTGCCTAGTTCCCTGCAACTTGGCTTCTCGCAATGAGGGAACCGCCAGAAGGCCCTCGGTGCTGGACCTCAGTGTCCGGGCAGAATGATGGGGGTGGAGACGCTCCTTCAGGTATACTGGACCGAGGCTGTTTAGGGCTTTAAAGGTCAGCACCAACACTTTGAATTGTGCTCGGAAACGTACTGGGAGCCAATGTAGATCTTTCAAGACCGGTGTTATGTGGTCTCGGCGGCCGCTCCCAGTCACCAGTCTAGCTGCCGCATTCTGGATTAGTTGTAGTTTCCGAGTCACCTTCAAAGGTAGCCCCACGTAGAGCGCATTGCACTAGTCCAAGCGGGAGATAACTAGAGCATGCACCACTCTGGCGAGACAGTCCGCCGGCAGGTAGGGTCTCAGTCTGCGTACCAGATGGAGCTGATAGACAGCTGCCCTGGACACAGAATTGACCTGTTCCTCCATGGACAGCTGTGAGTCCAAAATGACTCCCAGGCTGCGCACCTGGTCCTTCAGGGGCACAGTTACCCCATTCAGGACCAGGGAGTCCTCCACACCTGCCCGCCTCCTGTCCCCCGCAAACAGTACCTCTGTCTTGTCAGGATTCAATCTCAATCTGTTAGCCGCCATCCATCCTCCAACTGCCTCCAGACACTCACACAGGACCTTCACTGGTTCTGATTTGAAAGAGAGGTAGAGCTCTTTCAGTTTAAGTACTCCGCGGACCTGTCTGGAATGGATTAATCCACTTTCCATTACTTCCAATGGGAAAGTTCGCTTCAGGTTAAGTACGCTTCAGTTTAAGTACTCCACGGACCGTCTGGAACCAATTGTGTACTTAAACCGAGGTACCACTGTATATTTGCGTGTTATTCATGTATGTATATGTATAAATGCATAATAAAAATAAGAACCAAACAAACCAATAATCTTACCTCCCACAACACATTGGATGTCAGTCAACCAAAAGCCTTGTTGAAGAAAAACGTTTTCGCCTGGTGTATAATGAAGGCACCAGGTGAGCCTCCCTGGGGACAGCATTCCACAAACGGGGGAGCCACTGCAGAAAAGGCCCTGTTTTCATGCTGCCACCCTCCAGACCTCTTGGGGAGGAGGCACACGAAGTAGGAGCTCAGATGAGGCGTGCAGAGTCTGGGGTGGTTTATATGCGGAGAGGTGGTCCTTGAGGTATTACAATCCCGAGCTGTTTAAGGCTTTATAGGTCCAAAACCACCACTTTGACCCAGAAACTAAATGGCCGCTAGTGCAGCCAGGCCAGGACCGCCTTGCCCTGGTGAGCAACCTGGCTGCTGAATTCTGCAGAGGATGATGTTTCTGAACTGCCCCAAGAGGCAGCCCTATGCATAACATGCTGTGGTAATCTAACCTAGAAGTTACAATAGCATACACAACAGTAGATAAGTAAAGGACCCCTGGATGGTTAAGTCCAGTCAATTGCAACTATGGGGTTGCGGCGCTCATCTCGCTTTCAGGCCAAGGGAGCTGGCGTTTGTCCACAGACAGCTTTCTGGGTCATGTGGGCCGCAGGACTAAACTGCTTCTGGCACAACAGGACACCGTGATGGAAACCAGAGCGCACAGAAACGCCATTTGCCTTCCCGCCACAGCGGAACCTATTTATCTACTTGCACTGGCGTGCTTTCGAACTGCTAGGTTGGCAGGAGCTGGGACAGAGCAACGGGAGCTCACCCCGTTGCAAGGATTCGAACCGCCGACCTTCTGATCGGCAAGCCCAAGAGGCTCAGTGGTTTAGACCACAGCGCCACCCATGTCCCTTACAACAGTAGATAGGCTGTCCCAGTCCAGATAGGGGCACAGCTGGGCTACCAGGCAGAGCTGACGGAACGGCACCAAAGTCACCTGAACCTCAGGCAACAGCAATGGATCCAGCAGTAGCCCCAAGGAAGCATAGCCCCATCAAGAGCAGGCAACCTCCCGTCCATCTGGTCAAGCGAACTGCCCACTAATCGTGCCTTGGTCTTCTCTGGACTGAGCTTCAGTATGTTGGCTGTGTATGTCCCGGGTTCAATCCCTGCATCTCCAGGAAGGGTCGGAACTGTCCCTTGTCTGAAACCCTGCCAGGTAGTGCAGACAACAGTGAGGTGGGCTGCCTAGTTTCACTCGGCATTAGGCAGCTTCCCATGCTCCCATTTATAATAATAATAATAATAATAATAATAATAATAATAATAATAATAACAACGTTGTTGTTTAGTCGTTTAGTCGTGTCCAACTCTTTGTGACCCCATAGACCAGAGCACGTCAGGCACTCCTGTCTTCCACTGCCTCCCGCAGTTTGGTCAAACTCATGTTCGTAGCTTCGAGAACACTGTCCAACCATCTCGTCCTCTGTCGTCCCCTTCTCCTTGTGCCCTCCATATTTCCCAACATCAGAGTCTTTTCCAGGGAGTCTTCTCTTCTCATGAGGTGGCCAAAGTATTGGAGCCTCAGCTTCAGGATCTGTCCTTCCAGTGAGCACTCAGGGCTGATTTCCTTCAGAATGGAGAGGTCTGATCTGCTTGCAGTCCATGGGACTCTCAAGAGTCTTCTCCAGCACCATAATTCAAAAGCATCCATTCTTCGGCGATCAGCCTTCTTTATGGTCAAGCTCTCACTTCCAAACATCACTACTGGGAAAACCATAGCTTTAACTATACGGACCTTTGTCGGCAAGGTGATGTCTCTGCTTTTTAAGATGCTGTCTAGGTTTGTCATTGCTTTTCTCCCAAGAAGCAGGCGTCTTTTAATTTTGTGACTGCTGTCACCATCTGCAGTGATTAAGGAGCCCAAGAAAGTAAAATCTCTCACTGCCTCCATTTCTTCCCCTTCTATTTGCCAGGAGGTGATGGGACCAGTGGCCATGATCTTGGTTTTTTTTATGTTGAGCTTTAGACCATATTTTGCGCTCTCCTCTTTCACCCTCATTAAAAGGTTCTTTAATTCCTCCTCACTTTCTGCCATCAAGGTTGTATAATAATAATAATAATAATAATAATAATAAAAATAATAATAATAAAAATAAATTGTTATTTATACCCCGCCCAGCTGGCTGGGTTTCCCCAGCCACTCTGGGCGGCTTCCAACAGAAATATTAAAATACAATAATTTATTAAACATTAAAAGCTTCCCTAAACATTTAAGTCATCCATTTGTTCAGAATCATGAGGACTAGAAGCTTCTCTTATTATAAGGGCAGAGAACTGTAGCTCAGAGGAACAACGCCTTTACACACAGCTTCCTGAGTTCCTAATGAAACTTTGCTCTAGCTGCTGAGCAACGAAGCCACCCCACCCCGCTTTCCAAGGCAGCCCCTCACTCCTTCTGCCAGAATTTCTCCAACCTGCCATCTCAAGCCCTCAGAGATATAAAGGATCAATCCAAAAGGCAGGCTCTCCGCTCGATATCTCTGGCTTGCAAAAGAAATACAGTGGTACCTCTGGTTAAGAACTTAATTCGTTCCGGAGGTCTGTTCTTAACCTGAAACTGAAACAACTTTAGCTAATGGGGCCTCCTGCTGCCACCACACGATTTCTGTTCTCATCCTGAGGTAAAGTAAAGGTACTACTTCTGGGTTAGCAGAGCCTGTAACCTGAAGTGTTTGTAACCTGAAGTGTTTGTAATCCGAGGTACTACTATAATACTAATATATGGGGGGGGGGGGGAAGTGGCCTTGCAGACTCCCCCATCGAGGAATGCAGAAGCTTTTAGGGGCTTAGGAGCTCATCTTTGTAGAAAACTTTCTCAAGTTTTCTCCCTCAAAGCCCCCGGATCATCTGCAGCATCATTAGCCCTCAGGAACCGAGGAGCTGGTGTGAATGTTTAAGAAAGTACGCGCTCACAGGTCAACGCAGAGCACATCTCCGGTGGAGGGAGGATCACAGCAAAGCAAAGCAAGCCGCTCCTCTGAGCAGCTTCGGTCGGTATCCAAGGGCCAACGGCAGGGCTGGTTTTCTCTCTTTCCAAATCTGCATTCAAGAGGATGAGGGGTGGGCAGAGGGGTCCCCCCCACCTGCCCGCCTGCCTGCCTGCCTAGGAGAGCTTCCACACTGGTGGCAACTTTCAAAACATAAACCAAAAGGAGATGCAACATGGCTACATTCATCCGCCAACTGGGACGGCACCCAGAGCCGTCTTTCCCATAGGGCTTAGTGGTGCATCACGCCAGGACGCCGGCCTCTCAGAGGTGGCCCAGCGAGTGGGGGAGCTGAGCAGCTTTGCCGGCGGCCTCCCCTTTCCCTGCACGCCTGCCAGCTGAGCCCCGTCAACCATATGGCTGGCGGGCATGCAGTTTGCCTCCCAAGCCTCCTTGGGAGGAGAGCAATCCCTGCAGAGGCTCAGGCTGGAAGCTGTGCCCTGCAAACCGTATGGCTGGCGGGCGCGCAGCTTCCTTCCCAAGCCTCTGCGGGGATTGCTCTCCCGCAGAGGCATGGGGGAGAGTTGCCCTCCCCAATGGCTGGCAGTGCGCAGCTTTGCCCCCTCGCCACTATCCATGTTAATTTTGGGGGTGCTGGACGGATATTTGCACCCTGGTGCCGCATCTGCTAAAGACGGCCCTGGCGGCACCATCACAGCTCAAGGAAACATTTCCAATGGGGGGGAGGGGCAAGTCAGTGGGTGTCTTCAGGAGGGGGAATGGCTGAGAGAGAGTCCAAAAGGGATGACTAAGAGGGCTACATTGAGCCCTTGGGTCTGACGTTCCTTGGCCTGAATGGATGGGAATTCTGGACTGATCCAACTGGACTTCAGAGGGGAAGAAACCTTAGAATCATGGAATTATAGAATTGTGGAGTGGGAAGGGCACCCTGAGGGTCATTTAGTCCAACCCCCTAATAATAATAATAATAATAATAATAATAATAATAATAATAATAATTTATTATTTATACCCCGCCCATCTGGTCGGGTTCCCCCAGCCACTCTGGGCGGCTTCCAACAAAACATTAAATTACAGAAATCCATCAAACATTAAAAGCTTCCCTAAACAGGGCTGCCTTGAGATGCCTTCTAAAGGTCTGGTAATTGTTGTTCTCTTTGACCTCTGGTGGGAGGGCATTCCACAGGGTGGGTGCCACTACCGAGAAGGCCCTCTGCCTGGTTCCCTGTAACTTGGCTTCTCGTAGCGAGGGAACCGCCAGAAGACCCTCAGCGCTGGACCTCAGTGTCCGGGCAGAACGATGGGGGTGGAGACGCTCCTTCAGGTATACTGGACCAAGGCCGTCCCCTTGCAATGCAGGAATCCTTTGTCCAACACAAGGCCTCTAACCCAGGGACCTGGGACTAAGAGTCTCATGCAGGCAGGCAACATGATTTATTTATTTTTAATATGCATTTATATTCCGCCTTCCTTTCTCCAAGGAGAGCTCAAGGTGCTGGAGCCTAGTTCTCCTCCTTCCCATTTTATCCCCAACCACAACCCTGTCAGGTAGGCTATCGCCTGAGAGGCAGTGACTTGGCCTCCAACCCAATGAGCTTCATGGCTCATCAGTGGGAATTTGAGCCCGAGTCTCTCCCCTCCCCCTCCCCCAAGGAATCCTCTAATCACTATGCCACGCTGCTTGTGAAAATCATCATCATTCTTTTGTGGGGAGGGGATGCCAAAGCTGGCACCTATATCTGGGGCGGTAGGGGCATCGTTTGCATGTTTCCCAAAACTGGCATTGTCCTTCCTTCGCCTTCCTCCCTACATTCCTTGTTTCGCTGACGCACTAGAAAACACCCACTTTCTTGGAAGCCTGATTGCGGAGCTTGCCTCGTTGTTAGTGCTGACCAGGGAGGGCCCATAAATTCCCTGACAGGGTTTTTATTTAGTGGAGTGAGCAAGCTGTTGAAAGCCGGCTGGCTCTGGCGGTTTCTCCTAACTGCTGAGCGCCGTCTCTCTTTCTCGGTCTTGTGGGGAGCAGGTGCCAGCTGGAAAGGGGGACACACACACACACACCACATTTTAGGGAAGGCAAGGAGGCAGGAAGTGGGAAATATTTCCTATGACTCTCTGTTTCCCCCTTTCTGAGGCGTCATTGCCTGCTTCCTTCCTAGGAGTTTGCCAGCTTTTCTGCCTCTTGGTGCAATTTGTGCCGTAAATCAGAGATGGGAGGTCTCTGGCCTTCAGAATGGTGACAGATTTCATCTCCCTTCATCCCTGACCACTGGCTGCACTGGCTGCTGGGAGCTGGAGGCGGGCAACATCTGGAGGACTGCAGATGTTCCCCATCCCTGCCGTAAATTAATGTTCCCCCTGTAAAGAGGATGGGAAATTCGTTCCACTTAAAAAAAAATTTTTTTTAAACCTCCATCACAAAGAACTCATAACCCACCGACTCTCAGTAGCCAGAAACATAGCCAGACACTGGATAGACCTGTCAGGAATAAGCATGGACCAATGGCATCAAATAGTATGGGGAACAGCCTTATCAGAAAAACTAACCAACAAACTGAAACTGACAGAAACTGGTAGACCACAAACTTGACATGAGTCAACAGTGTGATGCAGCAGCTAAAAAAGCCAATGCAATTCTGGGCTGCATCAACAGGAGTATAGCATCTAGATCAAGGGAAGTAATAGTACCACTGTATTCTGCTCTGGTCAGACCTCACCTGGAGTACTGTGTCCAGTTCTGGGCACCACAGTTCAAGAAGGATACAGACAAGCTGGAACGTGTCCAGAAGAGGGCAACCAAAATGGTCAAAGGCCTGGAAACGGTGCCTTATGAGGAACGGCTTAGGGAGCTGGGTATGTTTAGCCTGGAGAAGAGAAGGTTAAGGGGTGATATGATAGCCATGTTCAAATACATAAAGAGGAGGGAGAAAGGTTGTTTTCTGCTGCTCCAGAGAAGCGGACACGGAGCAATGGATTCAAACTTCAAGAAAAAAGATTCCACCTAAACATTAGGAAGAACTTCCTGACAGTAAGAGCTGTTGGGCAGTGGAATTTGCTACCAAGGAGTGTGGTGGAGTCTCCTTCTTTGGAGGTCTTTAAGCAGAGGCTTGGCAGGCATATATCAAGAATGCTTTGATGGTGTTTCCTGCTTGGCAGGGGGTTGGACTGGATGGCCCTTGTGGTCTCTTCCAACTCTATGATTCTAAGTGCAGACTTCTGGAACCAATTGTGTTCCAGGTACCACTGTACTTTCTTTTACCCTTGGGGTTTCCTTTCCCAGGGATGTCTTCTTAGTTCTCAGCACGACCGACATAACTGGGGCCATGTGAGTTTTTTCGTTGTTGTAAAACCCACAGAGAACTCGACTGCAACTACCTGCCATCTTTGGTTCTTGCAGAAGTTGGAATGCCCAAGAACATCCGTGCCATTCAAGCAGACGTGTGTGCCCTGCGCCAGCCTCCAGACTTATTTTGCTGCGATAGTGATGACTTTTGGATTTTCTTTTCTGCCTCATTTTCCAATTGACATATCGGGCTGGGATTATTTGTGATAAAGGCCCCATTTTGAGCCACTGCTTTGTGCTTTTGTGTTCTCCGTGTCTATTTTCTGCTTCGCTAGACACGGAAAGCGAGAGAGAAATAATAATAAAAAACAAATACTCCAGAGAAATTCAGCTGGCTGTTTTGAGCTGCGCCTTCGGGTAGGGGCCTCATCTCATTTGGGACCCATCCGCCATCTTTATGCCATAACCGCTGACAGAAATTCCGACATGGGCCGTTTCTGAAGCCCAAAGATAAGCAAAGGCTGCTAAACTCAGGTGAAATGTAGAAATGCATCAATCCACTGACCAGCCAGTTCATTTCATTAAAGCATTCTGTTTCAATGTCCATTTTCAGGGGAAATAATAAGAAATAAGGCAGCCATTTTAAAAAAATTGCATCGTCACGCAGCAACAAGAACGGCATTTAAAAGCCAGCAGAAAACAAACAAACCCTGGCTCAAATTATTTTAGAATACTAGGAGAATATTATTACTATTACTGATGTTATTAACGCCCTTCATCTTCACATTCCGGGGTGGGCTGCAACATTAAAATGCAATATTAAAAAAAAACCCTTTTAAAACAACTTGCAATCTCCAAAATAAGGTGAGTCCTAAAAATATACACCTCAAGTGTCAGAAGCCAGGGGAAATAGGTGCAGCTTCAGCATTCTCTGGAAGCTGTGTAATGAAGGTGTTAGAAGAGTTCCACAGCTTAGGGGCCACCACAGAGAAGGCCCTCTCCTGCCTTCCCTGAACTTCTGTGGGAAAACTACCAGGAGGGCTCCTTCTGCTGATCTCAACACTCAGAAGGATTTGTGGGCAAGGAGCCGTTATATTAGGGGCCTAAGTCATGTAGGGCTTTAAACACTAACAGAATTGGGGCCAGACACAAACTGGAATCCAGCTCAGTGTCAGGCTTCGGGGACTCTGATCCCTCCCTCGGTAGCAGTCAAGAAGAAGAGAAACAATAAAAGTTCTTACCACATAATTTGTTAATATTCACAGAGAGACAAAGGAATGCAGTCTTCCCTAAATAATGGCGTTGCTCCAAGAAAGTCCCCACCCCACCCCTCTCCTATTCTACGTCACCCCTGCGCCAGCTAATCTGAGCTTTCTGCCTCTTAGCTCTCTGTTCTCTTACCCTCAATGCACGCTTGGTCCTGGGAGGGGGGGGGAATGGGCGGTCAGGAATGCTTTCCAAAGACACTGAGTCTGTCAGCTGCCTCTCCGCTGGTGCTAATTCTTCCTGCTGTTCCTCTCCCAATATTTCCAGCTTCTCCTCTCTGCAGCCTCTGAACTATGCCCTTCTGCAAACCACTGTTCTAAATCTATACTGTCCTCCTGTCTGTGCTTTTTTGGGGGGACGGACGGACGCAGGGGTACACATACCCCTAAACCAGTGATGGCCAACCTATGACACGCATTTCAGACGTGACACGCAGAGCCCTCACTGCTGGCACGCGCCCCATCGGCCCGTTCGCGCTGTTGTCCCCCCCCCATTTGTTCTCCCGCTCCTCCTCACGCTACAGATTGTCTCCGCTGTTAAAACCCAGGTCCTTTTTTGTTGTTGTTGCTCGTAGCCAGAGATTGTTTTTTTAACCCTTTCTGTGCTGTTTTTTCTGGCGCTTTGGCATGATTGGGTGTAATGGCGTTCATTTTTTAACCCGTTCTGTGCTGTTTTTTCTGGCGCTTTGGCAGACTATGTCAGTGCTGCGTGTTAGTTCCAGCGAAGGTATTATTCGTCATTCATTTCTGTTCTCTTTCCCCCCCAAAAAGCGTAACAGCTTTTGGGCATCCCCCCCCCAAAAGCAAAGCAACTTTATCACCCCCCCCCCAAAAAAAACCTCCAAAACTTTGGTCAGCAGTCCCCCCCAAAAAGCTCAACAACTCTGGGCACTTTGTGATAAATAAGAGGTTTTTGGTTTGGTTAAATAATTAGTTTTTGGTTTATTAAATACACATATATTACAATTATACATTTTTTAAATTTAAGCTATAAATATCGCGAAATTATGGTTTTTTTCTCTCGAAGTGACACACCACCCGAGTTATGCTCGGTCTTTTTGCGAATTTTGACACACCAAGCTCAAAAGGTTGCCCATCACTGCCCTAAACATTTTGTGAATCTAAGTTTGGCTTCATATTTCAATAGGAGTAGGAAAATGAGAGTACCCCTAAACTCTCCCCCCTTTTTAAAGAAAAAAGTGCTGCTTCTTGTTCTCAGGAAGGTGCAGAAGGGGGGGGCACCATTCCTCCTCAGTCCAGTCCCTGACACTCAGCTGCTTTAGAACGGGGGGGTCATATGAGTCCTAAAGGCAACCCCAGCCATCAATCCAGCTGATGCATTTTGGACCAGTTGAACTTTCCGAGCCGCCTCCAAGGGCAGCCCCATGCAGAGCACACTGCAGTAGTCCAGCCTGGCAGTTACCAGAACAGGGACTGCCGCAGCTCTCTGTGCAACACCTCCCCCTGGTCCTGCTGATCCATTCGGCTTCTCCTTCTAAACGGCGTGATTCAGGAGGCAAAGAGAGCCGACGGTGGAAGAAGGGAAGTGGAGGTACAGACATATGCTTCATCTGGCTCCGAAGAATTGAATGGATGTACAGATTGTTATTGCAATATAATTTGAGTCCAGCATTCCCCTTGCCGCCCTCCCCCTCCCACTGACGGCCCAGCGATTGAGGGCATTTGCTACAGTTAATTGAGATCCTTCCAAAGTTCAGCGCCTTTCATTATAACAAACCTCTCGAGCGGAAGACTTCCAGCTAATGATCAGAGTGGAGAGAGAGAGAGAGAGGGAAAAGGGCATGTATTTTATTGGAGCTCAGCCTCGGAGCTGACCAGTGGGAGCCTCCCATTTATTTATTTCAAAAGGTATTCTCAGTCGCCCTTCCCCAAACGATTCCAGGGTGGTGCACAAAAGGGGGAAATTAATATTAACTCGGACAAGAGTCAAATGCCGAATTTAAAACCAGCCAAAAAGCACAGTAGATGCAAAAAGGTATTGGTTTGGTTTTTTGTTTTTTTTAAAAAGAAAAACACACACACAACCAAACGCACAAAGCAGCAGGGGCTGCACTCAGAACTTGCCTGCAGGCTTCCGAGAGGAATCTGATTGACCATCATGAGAAGAGGAGGAGGAGGAGGAGGAGGAGGAGGAGGAGGAGGAGGAGGAGGAGGAGGAGGAGGAGAGAAGAAGAAGAAGAAGAAGAAGAAGAAGAAGAAGAAGAAGAAGAAGAAGAAGAAGAAGAAGAAGAAGAAGAAGAAGAAGAAGAAGAAGAAGAAGTTATACCCCGCCCATCTGGCTAAGAACAGGATGCTGAGCGAGATGAGCCTTTGGCCAGCTCCAGCAGCCACAATCTTCTTATGAACTGCGGGCAACTGCCCCACCCACAAAACTACAGATGGGCTGTTTGCTCTTGCAAGAAATGACTCCCCAGGATGCCTAGCAGAGATGAGTCATTCTCATCACTTGCTACGTCATCTGTTTCTTTGGATAAGCCTATCCGTAGCCACAATGGCTACATTCTGCCTCTGCTGTCAGAGGCACAAGTGACTCATGGCTGAGCCCTCTGCTTGGCCGCTGCTGGTCCAACGCATAACCTCCAACTCCCGGATTGAAAAATCTGGGATCAGCGGTGGCGCAGCACCGGAAGTCACCTCTACGCGGCGACGCGGCACCGGAAGTCGCTTCTACGCATGTCCAGACACGCGCAGAAGCGACTTCCGGTGCTGCCCCGCCCATGCCTGCATGTCTGGGCACCAGAAATCGCTTCTGCACATGTCCAGACATGCGCACACAGCCGGGAGCTTTACGGGATATTTACGGGATATTCAGGATAACAGTGGGAAATGGTAACAAAATACAGGGGTTTCCCGCGAAAAACGAGAGACTTGGCAACTATGGTCCAACGGGGCTAAAGGCCTACTGCCTAACCAGCTTCAACCTGCACGTAACCAACCAGCCTCCTGTCACAAGAGCCCGCTGATCAGTAATCACAGAGTTCAAACAGGGAGTTGGCTCTTTATTAGCGAAACCACGATCTCCACAGTCTTGCTTGAGTGCCAGAGCAGCTCATTTCCCGGTGGTCTTACCCCCATGAAAATCAGTTGCTGAGTCTGAAAGTCCCTGCCTCCTCTCCAGGGCTTTCCCCAAGCAATCTGAGACTGCGCCTGCATGCAGACAACCTCTCTGCTGCCCTTTTCATGCCTTGCTTGGTTCTGGAAGACCAGGGGGGAGGAGAGTTTGTCGCAGCAGGAGGGGAGGCACCCATGCCTCTTCACCAGCTGGACTCATCTCTGTCTCTGTCCAGTGCTTGGCCCTAGTTCTTGGCTTCCTTCTCCTTAGTCTCAGTGTTGCTCCCTGTAGAACTGAGCAGGGAGGAAAATGGGGCTAGAAACTTAAGTCGGCTCTGCCTGCCGTTGACTCTGGCGCCAAGACTGCATTGCAAAAACATGTACGGTATGTTGGGAGGGTTTTGCATCCACATGCTGACAAATTGATCAGACTCTTTAAAACAATGGCAAACTGGTGTGGAAATGTGGAGAACTGAACTTGGCTGGGGAAACCTAGCCAGAAGGGCGGGGTATAAATAATAAATTATTATTATTATTATTATTATTATTATTAGTAGTAGTAGTAGTAGTAAAATGTTGTTGTTGTTGTTTAGTCCTTTAGTCGTGTCCGACTCTTCGTGACCCCATAGTAAAGTAGTAAAATGAGTATAGTAGTAAAATGAGACTCTTCGTGACCCCATAGGAGTAGTAAAATGAGTGGCTGCAATTTACAGATCCGTCCCTATTCTGATAGCTCTGTTGTAGCAGGAGACTCTTAAACTCAAGGTTGTGAGTTCACAACCATGTTGGACAAAAAAAACCCTAATAATAATAATAATAATAATAATAATAATAATAATAATAATTTTATTATTTATATGCAGCCCCTCTGACTGGGTTGCCCCAGCCACTCTGGGCAGCTTCCAGCAAAATACAGTGGAACTTTGGTTCCCAAATGCTTTCATTGTTGTATGTTTCAGTTCTCGAACACCAAAAACCCGAAAGTAAATGCTTCCGTTTTCGAACTTTTTGGGAACGCGAACGTGTGACGCGGCTTCCACTGAGTGCAAGAAGCTCTTGCTACCAATGGGAAGCCGTGCCTCGGATTTCGTTCGAGAACCGAGGTACCACAGTATATTAAAAAACACAATAAAACACCACACATTCCTGCATTGCAGGGGGTTGGACTGGAGGACCCTCGTGATCCATTTCCAACTCTACAGTTCTAAGATTTTGTTCTGGAGTCATCCCCTCAGTCTCTTGTGAGCTGGCTGGAGAATCCCTGTTTATACCTGGTCCTGGTCACATCTGGCAGGTGAGGAGCACAGAAAGTGGGCCGGAAAGAGGGAGGTCAAGATTGTGCAGGAAAAACACACACAAAACCAAGGTTATTTTCGCCGTATCTATGTAAATGCCTGGGAGGCTCGTAGGAGGGCATTGCGGCCCAGAGCATATGTGTGCTGTGTCATTCCCTGCCTGAAATCCCCCCTCCCGTCAATCAAGAGGCCTTGATTGCTCTGGAGCCATTATCCACCTGGTTCCCATCTCATCTGCCTGGCCGCTGAATGCCATTTCCCCTATCTTGCCTGGACAGCAAGAGGCTCATAAAACAAAACCGTGCCGTTTCGGAGAGGACGGGGAAAAAAATCAATCTCCTCTCTATTAATTTGGGTCCCTTAAGACTTATCATTGTCTTTCTCGTTGGATGAAAAGCCCTTGGCAACGTCTCAAGTAACCTTTTTCATTCCAAGAAGGGGTGGAAGCGAGAGCGAGGGAGCTAGCAAAGCGAGCACCTGGTTCTGGGCAGCCCAATTTAAGAAGGGTATCGACAAGCTGGAACCATGTTCAGTGGAGAGAGACCGAGATGATCAAGGGTCTGGAAAACAAGCCTTATGAGGAAAGGTGGGGAGAACTGAGTATGTTTAGCCTGGAAAAGAGGAGACTGAGAGATGATAGGATAGCCGCCTTCAGATATCTGAAGGGCTGACACAGTGTCACATGGAAGATGGAGCAAGCTTGTGTGGTTTTTTTGTTTTGTTTTTTTGCTGCTCTGGAAGGGAGGACCTGAAGCAAAGGATTCAAATGGCAGCACAGCCTGCCCACATCGGTGTGGGTGTGAACTGGTGTCAGGGGCTGGTTTGACACAGAGGAGTGGTGGGAGGAATCATCTGGGGAACCCCTAATAATAATAATAATAATAATAATAATAATAATAATAATAATTTATTTATACCCTGCCCATCTGGCTGAGTTTCCCCAGCCAATCTGGGCTGCTTCCAACAAAATATTAAAATACAATGGTCTGTTTAACCCTGTTAAACAGGGCTGCCTTCAGATGTCTTCTAAAAGTCTGGCAGATGTATTTTTGTTTGACATCTGGTGGGAGGGCATTCCACAGGGCAGGTGCCACTACCGAGAAGGCCCTCTGCCTGGTTCCCTGTAACTTGGCTTCTCGCAGTGAGGGAACCGCCAGAAGGCCCTTGGCGCTGGACCTCAGTGTCCGGGCAGAACGATGGGGGTGGAGACACTCCTTCAGGTATACTGGGTCAAGGCTGTTTAGGGCTTTAAAGGTCAGCACCAACACCTTGAATTGTGCTCGGAAACATACTGGGAGCCAATGTAGATCTTTCAAGGCCGGTGTTATGTGGTCTCGGTGACCGCTCCCAGTCACCAGTCTAGCTGCCACATTGTGGATTAGTTGTAGTTTCCGGGTCACCTTCAAAGGTAGCCCCACATAGAGTGCATTGCAGTAATCCAAGCGAGAGATAACTAGAGCATGCACCACTCTGGCGAGACAGTCTGTGGGCAGGTAGGGTCTCAGCCTGCGTACCAGATAGAGCTGGTAAACAGCTGCCCTGGACACATAACTGACCTGCGCCTCCATGGACAGCTGTGAGTCCAAAATGACTCCCAGGCTGCGCACCTGGTCCTTTAGGGGCACAGTTACCCCATTCAGGACCAGGGAGTCCTCCACACCTGCCTGCCTCCTGTTTCCCCAAACCAGTACGGTACTTCTGTCTTGTCATGATTCAACCTCAATCTGTTAGCCGCCATCCACCCTCCAACCCCAAGGGAAGAAAGCTCAGAGCCCGGGGGATGGGGGTGGGACAATGATGAGCAGGCAGAGGGAAAAGAGGGAGCAGACTGGGAGGAGGAAATGTCAGTAGTGGAAGAGTCTGTGGCAGAGAGGAGTCCAGACTCAGAAGCTGAAGCGGGAGAGGAAGGAGGCCAAGAGACAGACAAGAGTCGGGCTGCTGAAGAAGCCAGGTTGTTTTCCACTCTTGCAGCCACCAACTCCCCTCTCCTCCTGCCCTGGTCTCTCAGAACCAGAAGAGGCATGAAGAAAGAGGAGCAAAGTCCAACACGGAGGCACGGTATCCGATTGCTTGGAAAAAGAGAAAGGAGGAGACATAGACCTCTAGTCTTGGCAACTGATCCATGGGAGCAAGAACTGGTGGAGATTATTTCCTATGCTCGCTAGGCCTGACACTCTGCTAAGTCTGTGCAGATCCTGTTCTTCCTAACAGATAACTCCGACATGCACAGTAGATTCTCCCCACCTTCTTAGAACACTGGATCAATTCTGGGGCTCTTCTGCGGACCACTCTTCTTCTCTGCCCTGTCCTGGCCAGCCCCACACTCAAGGCCCATGACAGCGGCAGGAGACAGGTGTCCAGCAGGGCAGCCTTCGCACCCCCAACTCAGCTGAACTGGTGTATCTGAGGAAGTGTGCATGCACACGAAAGCTCATACCTATGACAAACTTAGTTGGTCTCTAAGGTGCTACTGGAAGATTTTTTACTTTTATGTCAGCTGGACTCGTAATCTCAGGGTTGCGGGTTCGAGCCCCAATTTGTGCAAAGAGATTGCTGCATTGCATGGGGGCTGGCCTCGACAACCTTCGCGGTCCTTTCCAATTCTACAATTCTTTACTAGTAAGAGACTGAAAAGCTTCGGGCGGTCAGCGGCACGTGTCTCCCTTGCTCCCCAAGTGGCCCCGAATCCCCCCCTCCAAAGCAGTTGTTGCCCTCCTATCGCAGGAAGACACAGCCCTTTTGATGGAATTAATCAAGCTTGTTCTCCCCCCCCGCCCGCACGGCGCCCTCAAGTGCAGCCACAGCTTTGATATTTGATATTTGCGGTTCCAGTCATGGGAAATGGCTGTGATAACATTAACGATTTGCATAGTAATTGTTTCTTCTCTTGGGGAGGAGGATGGAGCGGGGGTGGCCGGGGGGGGGGGGAAGCACACAAGAAATCTGCCAGGTATATGCGAGGTGGAATTTTAACTGCATGTTGTGTTGATGATGGGAAGCCTGTTGCAGAACAATTTACAGCTCCCCCCCCAAACCTGGTGACTTACCTTTTTCCCTTTTCGGTGCCTCTTGTACAGTGACTATTTCTGTTTTACGCAGAGGGAATGTGATGACTGATTTATCTATGGTGTTTATTTCCTGCTCCTGGTGGACATGGTTAGCTCCCATTCTCCATTTCATCCTCACAAGAACCCTGTAAGGTAGGGCAGAGCTATGGTGGGGTGTGGGGGGGCAGGTTTTTTGCCCAAGATGGAGCCTCCAGAGGGGTGCCTTTGAGGCTCTCAGCATTTGGGGGTGGGTGGGTGTATGCAAATGTGGGTGTGGGTGTGCCAAACTCGGTCTTTGACCTGGGTGAAATAAAGCCTAGTTTGGGGCAAGGGATTTGGGGCACAATATTCAACGCAGGTGGCGCTTTGGGTTAAACCACAGATTCTAGGGCTTGCTGATCAGAAGGTCAGCGGTTCGAATCCCCGCGACAGGATGAGCTCTTGTTGCTCAGTCCCTGCTCCTGCCAACCTACCGGTAGCAGTTCAAAAGCATGTCAAAGTGCAAGTAGATAAATAGGTACCGCTACAGCGGGAAGGTAAACGGCATTTCCGTGCGCTGCTCTGGTTCGCCAGAAGCAGCTTTGTCATGCTGGCCACATGACCCGGAAGCTGTCTGCGGACAAACGCCAGATCCCTCGGCCTATAGAGCGAGATGAGTGCCGCAACCCCAGAGTCGGACATGACTGGACCTGATGGTCAGGGGTCCCTTTATTCAACTTTTAGATTGGGAAAGGTTATGGAAACTTGATTTGAAATTCTCGGCATGTTGTATGCTGAAAGAAAACTATATGAAAACGATGTACCAGTGGTATTTGGCTCCTAGCAAGTTAGTAAAAATGTATAAGACAAATGCAAATACCTGCTGGAAATGTAAAGAAAAAGAAGGTACCTTTTATCATGTGTGGTGGTCATGTAAAGTAATAAAAGCATTCCGGGAAATGATATATAAGGCACTCCTGTCTTGCACTGCCTCCCGCAGTTTGGTCAAACTCATGTTCATAACTTCGAGAACACTGTCCAACCATCTCGTCCTCTGTCGTCCCCTTCTAGTGCCCTCAATCTTTCCCAACATCAGGGTCTTTTCCATCTGTCACCATCTGCAGTGATCAAGGAGCCCAAGAAAGTAAAATCTCTCACTGCCTCCATTTCTTCCCCTTCTATTTGCTAGGAGGTGACGAGACCAGTGGCCATGATCTTGGTTTTTTTGATGTTGAGCTTCAGACCATATTTTGCGCTCTCCTCTTTCACCCTCATTAAAAGGTTCTTTAATTCCTCCTCACTTTCTGCCATCAAGGATGTGTCATCTGCATATCTGAGGTTGTTGATATTTCTTCCGGCAATCTTAATTCTGTCTTGGGATTCATCTAGTCCAGCTTTTATAGACCCCTGTGTTTTTGACTGCTTGACGAGAGCCGAGGTGAGGGGGGCATAGTTCTGCGTTTGAGACATCTCCGCTCCTGCCCTTAAAAACGGGGAGTATCGGAACTGAAGGAGATTCAGCGGGGGAGGGATGAGTGGACACAGGGGGAGGCCACCCCAAGGTTCATCTAGTCCAGCCCCCTTGCAATGCAGGAGTATGCAGGTGGCCCATATCGGGACCGAACCTCTAAGCTCGGCTTTATGAACACCTCACTCTAACCAACTGAGCTCACAGAATGAAGCAAAAATAAAAAATAAAACCCTGATCTACCTTATAGGGCTGTTGTAAGGAAAGCACAAGAAAATGCACATGTAGCCCTGAAAGTTTTATGAGTTAATATCTACCCATCTGGCTGGCTATCTCATTTTTTTCAGTGTGGATTGCAGCCTTCAGTCAAATTAACGGGTAGGTTAATTAACTGCAGTTGATTCATTGTTGGGGTGGGGGGCAATGTTAATCATTGGGTGGTGAGACTAAAGGGCATCTGTTCATTTCCAAGAGACTGTTTCGGTTGTGATGTGTTATTAATGAAATAGAAAATATTAATTTTTAAAAATGCGTTTATTTATTAAAGAGGCCATTTCCTTCTAATGAGCGACGGTATAGTAAATTATAGGTGATAGCCTATAATTTGCGATTGTTTACCATGCTATCTCAATAACCAAAAATACCTCCAACTTTTGTAAATAACCTCGAGGTGAGCTGAATGTCTCAACACGAATGTTGCTGCTGCTGCTTGCTTGAAATTATTGGGTTTTTTAAAGGATGGGTGGGGTATACACAAAACCTAAAACTCTTTTAAATTGGCCATTATTTATTATTGCAATTCCTATCATGTAATAGGGTATAATATTGTATTCTAATATTGATGTGGATTTTATTGTTGTAAATGCCCCTGCCCCCGGGACCTTAGGGCGAAGGGCGTGGAACATGATAGCCATGTTCAAATATATAAAAGGATGTCATATAGAGGAGGGAGAAAGGTTGTTTTCTGCTGCTCCAGAGAAGCGGACACGGAGCAATGGATTCAAACTACAAGAAAGAAGATTCCACCTAAACATTAGGAAGAACTTCCTGACAGTAAGAGCTGTTCGGCAGTGGAATTTGCTACCAAGGAGTGTGGTTTCATCTCCTTCTTTGGAGGTCTTTAAGCAGAGGCTTGACAGGCATATGTCAAGAATGCTTTGATGGTGTTTCCTGCTCGGCAGGGGGTTGGACTGGATGGCCCTTGTGGTCTCTTCCAACTCTACGATTCTATGATTCTAAATTGTATACAACAACAACAAGAACTCTGGGAACAGCAGCAGCAAGTCAGGGGTTGGAGTAAATGACCTCTGGGGGTCCCTTCCAACTCTACAACTCTGTGAATTTCATCTCTGTGGAGGGAATAGGGGGTCTCCTAGCAACTCTAAGCACCCTTAACAGAGTGCAGTTTCCAGGGTGCTTTGGAGCAAAGCCATAACTGCATGCCCTCCAACATTCCTCAGATGAAAACAGAGACATTTCTCTCTCTCTCAATAAATAAATTTTAGAAAGGGGCAAGATTAGATGCAGACGCACAAAGTAAATATATATAATCAAGATTCCTTGCGCACTGCTCTGCTGCCCCTTTCTTCCCACTCAGGGCAGCTCTGCCCCTCTGCCTGCCCCCCAGCTATGAGCTGCCCAAGGGAGGAGGCCGGCAGCAGCGGCGGCCAGGGAGAGGCCATGGAGGGTTTCCGCCCCCCTGTCTCCCCCCACCCCACATGCTAAAAGCCATTACCCCTGAGGCATGGCAAGCAACCTCCTTTTAGCCTCAATGAAAGGTGTGCCAGGCTGAGTCTCTCTCCCCCCCCCCTCGCAAGTGTTCCCTAGCTGCTCTCTGCTGGGAACCTACGCAAAACGCCCGGTTCTTTGAATGGGGCAGCCACAAAGGACATGAATGGGGACTTTGAACATTTGACAGCGTGTAGCCACCCGGAATGACTAATGCTCCAGACCTTTTTTTCTAAGCCCAGCACATGCCAACAGGTGGGAAGCAGCAGTGAATGCCTGTTCAATATCACTTCAGGATGCACTTCAAAGAAACAGGTGAGGGTTGGGTTTTTCCCCCTTCCTCTTCTCCCAGCCTCCCCGGCCTCTTGTGCACGGACTCCGAATGAGAAAGGAAAAGGACAAGTAGCAATTAAGCTACTCTGAGATGGGACTGATAAGCTCTCTCCGCCACGCACAATCTTTTCTATCAGCCAGTGTCAGTCTGTGGCATTTTGGAGCACCAGGACCCAGGAACCTGTCTCCTACCTAGAAATACAATTAGCCCACCTACCTCTGATTTGTCTGGGGTTGCCAGACCTCCAGGACTGACCTGGAGTCCCCCAGTTTGCCTGCCCAGGTGGCAGGGGGAAAGCTTGAATCTCCAAGTGGGTGAGAGAGTGCCTTTAAATTTCCTTTTTTTAAAAATTAAGAATATCATGTGTGCAGCTTGCAAGCTTCAGCTTCGTAGGAGCTGGCTACAAATAATTGCATAGACACTGTGGGGAGGGTCCACCTTCCTCTGATCCCTCCTCCCCTCTCCCAATTAACCTCCATCTCCTGGGCTCAATGGTGGGAAAGGTCCACCTTCCTCTGATCTCTCCTCCCGTCTCCCAATTAACCTCCATCTCATGGGCTCAATGTGGGAAGGGCCCACCTTCCTCTAATCCCTCCCTCCTCTCCCAATCAACCTCCATCTCCTGGGCTCAATGGTGGGAAGGGTCCACCTTCCTCTGATCCCTCCTCCCCTCTCCCAATCAACCTCCATCACCTGGGCTCAATGGTGGGAAGGGTCCACCTTCCTCTGATCCCTCCTCCCCTCTCCCAATTAACCTCCATCTCCTGGGCTCAATGGTGGGTGGGAGTGTAGAATCAAACCCCCATGACATCACCAGGGGCTGCCCCCCAGGGTCTCAGGTTCCCCAGCCGGTTCTTCCCACCATCCCTCTGCGTCCAACCAGCCCCTATTGAGTAAGACCATTGGTCCATCTAGCTCAGGCATCCCCAAACTGCGGCCCTCCAGGTGTTTTGGCCTACAACTCCCATGATCCCTAGCTAAGAGGACCAGTGGTCAGGGATGATAGGAATTGTAGTCCCAAAACATCTGGAGGGCCGAAGTTTGGGGATGCATGATCTAGCTCAATATTGTCTACACTGACTGGCAGCAGCTCCCCAGAGTTTCAGCTGCAGAGTTCTTTCCCTTCCCCACCTGCAGATGCCACATGCAAAGCAGATGCTCTTCAACTGAGCTGTGGCGCTTCCAGAGGAGAGGACAAAGGCCACTGATCTTTAAGAGGATGAGAGGAGCTCATGGAGAAGGGGTCAAGTGAATTGCTGTTAGCCACGTTGCCGGAATGAGTGAGAGATGTCGTGTTAAACTGCAGTGCAGAGCCTGTGCCACTGTTGTACAAGCACCTCGAGGTATCTGGATGGCTCTTGTTGCAACTGAGCTCTGGGGGGGCTGAGTGGACCTTTGCCCCGATCCAGCAAAAGGCAGTTTTTATGTTCGCAGAGAAATCATCAAATATCATCAAACCGTCAGGGCTGCCCTTCGCGAAGCACATAATCTCCCCCCATCAACCCCTTGCTGAAGGTATAATTGAGTGTCCTTGCCATTTTAATAATAGGCCTGTCACCGTTCAGTTTGGGCTGTAAAGCGCAGCCCAGCTCCCAAAGCAAAATCACTTGTCACTTTTTTTAAAAAATAATTAAACAGTGGAGAAAATAGCCATTAAAATTTGGATCAACTAGAGCGGTGTGGGGGTGGGGGGTGGAATTCATAAACACACACACACACATGTAAAAAGTAATTGTCCCCCATGTTGCTTGCCCATTTTCTCGGAGGCTGAAACGAAAGGATGGCTCTGCTGCTCTCCAGATATGAATGCGGCAACTAATGTAATTGGTGTAATTGCACTTTTGTTCGAAGGCCGGGCCTTTCTTGAAAAGACAGGCACATATTCAAGGTGGGAAAAGAAATGGGTGGATTGGGCAGGGGGAGGGGGAGATGATGTCAGCTCCGAAATGGCCGAGGTCCACTCAGCGGCTGAGATAAAAATCCACTCAATTAGCCGATGGGATTTTTTGGGGGTAGGACCGGCCAAGGATAGCTAGGCCAACTGTGTCTGTGACACCTGCAGTATCTGGGATGGTATTGGCTATTCAGTTGTAAAAGTAGAGGCCATTGACAATGCAGGGATCCATAGGTGCCCGGGTCCTCAAAATCACCAAAGAGAAGGTAAAAAAAAAAGGGTAAAGGACCCCTGGACAGTTAAGTCCAGTCAAAGGCGACTCTGGGGTTGCGGCGCTCATCTCGCTTTTAGGCCGAGGGAGCTGGCGTTTGTCCAGCGTGGTGTAGTGGTTAAGAGCGGTAGACTCGTAATCTGGGGAACCGGGTTTGTGTCCCCACTCCTCCACATGCAGCTGCTGGGTGACCTTGGGCTAGTCACACTTCTCTGAAGTCTCTCAGCCTCACTCACCTCATGTTGTGGGAGAGGAAGGGAAAGGAGAATGTTAGCCGCTTTGAGACTCCTTCGGGTAGTGATAAAGCGGGATATCAAATCCAAACTCTTCTTCTTCCACAGACAGCTTTCCGGGTCTTGTGGCCAGCAGGACTTCTGGCGTAATGGGACACCATGATGGAAACCAGAGCGCACAGAAACGCCGCTTACCTTCCTGTTGTATGATCAAGGGTCAGTTGAGGCTATGTTTAGCCAGGAGAAGCGAAGACTAAGAGTTGATAGGATAGCCATCTCCAATACAGTGGAACCTCGGTTTACGAATTTTCGGTTTACGAACGCCGCAGACCCATCTGGAACGGATTAATTCACTTTCCATTACTTTCAGTGGGAAAGTTCGCTTCAGTTTATGAACAGACTTCTGGAACCAATTACACCCATGCAACAGGAAGGTAAGCGGCGTTTCTGTGTGCTCTGGTTTCCATCATGGTGTCCCATTGCACCCCCCTCTTCCATAGTTAAACTGTTTACAAGTCTGCTTACAACGTCAAAAGGGATGCATAATTACAATATAACAAAACATCACAATAAAGGAAAGCACCTTGATAAGTGTACGATATGCTTTAGATATCTGAAGGCAGCTCTGTTTAGGAAGGCTTTTAATGTTTAATAGATTATTTTATTTCATTTTTCTATTGTAAGCCACCCAGAGTGGCTGGGGAAACCCAGCCAGATGGGCGGGGTATTATTATTATTATTATTATTATTATTATTATTATTATTATTATTATTATACGCTCATAGGATCTAGTGGTGACTGACCAGGAATGAGACTTCGGGGTCGTACTAGATAGCTCAATGAAGATGTACAGCTGTGGAAAAAGGCAAATTCTGTGCTGGGGTTTGTTAAGAAAATGGAATTGAAAAATAGAACAACTGCTGATGTCGCCATGCCATTATGCAAATCTGTGTGCAACCGCATTTGGAACAGTTGTGGTCACCTCACCTGGAAAAAGAACGTTGTAGAGTTGGGAAAGTTCAAGCGACTCTCCTAAGAGGAAAAGTTGCAACATTTGGGACTTTTTAGCTCAAAGAAAAGGCAAGCAACATAGTAGAAGTTTAATCATTTATTTTATATCCGGTGTTAGCCGCCCTGAGCCCGGTCTTGGCTGGGGAGGGCGGGGTATAAATAAATTATTATTATTATTATTATTATTATTATTATTATTATTATTATTATTAGATGCAGTGCGTGGAGAAAGTGGCCAGGGAAAAGCATCCCCCCCTCTCGTAACACTGGAACTCCTGGGCACCCAATGAAGCTGACTGTCGGATGATTGAGGACAGATAAAAGGAAGTTCTTCATGCAACGCAGCTAAAAGACCCCAAGCCCCCTGTCCTCTGGCTGAGCAGATGCTGGGAACACCAGGCTCCAGCTGTGAGGGTGAACAAGCCATTCCTGAGTGGGTGCCACAAATCAGCCGGGAGGCAGCCGCTGGTCAGAGCATGCATGCCAACCAGGAAGCCGTCTGGAGGTGCGATGCTTCTCAGCTGCGTTGCGGAGAAGGGGCCAGGCTGAATTTAAGCCCCAGCTGCCACTAAGCAGTGCCTGTTTCCTCAGGCCAGGAAGGTGCGTCAAAATGCTGAGAAAAGGAGGCAACACGTCGACCAGTTCTTGGGCAAAATATAACTGTTTGAATCTGTAGTTAACCATAGACACTCAGTGATCCAGGGTAATCATCTGTTTCGGTTAATGCTTCTTCAGTTTTATAACTAAAATAAATCAAATAAATATAAGTCAATGATCATGCCATACATATTATTAAATCATACATTATAATCAGGTCAATAGCCGGCATGGACACGAATCTATACAGTCCATATTATTTTCACAATGCAAAAATACAGGAAGATACACCAATAAAACAAAAATACAACATACCTAGTACTTGCGTGTACTCTGCGGAACAGGGGTCATACTCATACGTTTACTCCTGTTGCCTGACTCAAAGAATAAAGAGCTTGATATACAATAACACCACAGGTCACACCCCTAGTTAACCCCTAGTTAACCAAGGCTGCCACTAAGCAGAGTGCCCATTTCCTCAGGCTAGGAAGGTGCGTCAAGCAATGGAGCGAGCTCAGACCAGAAACTTATATAGGAGCTAGAATAATAACAATTGCAGAGCTGGAAGGGACTCCAAGCCAGCCTTTGCAATGCGGGAACCACAGCTTCAAGAATCCCTAAGCGATAAGCCACCCAGCCTTTGTTTAGGTTGGAGGAAGCATGTACAAGAAAGAGGTATATGAAATAACACAGGGAAAAAGTGGAGAGAGATGCTTTTCTTCCTCTAGCATAATATCCTAACGTCCTGGATCACTCGGTGATGCTGTTTTTCCCCAAACAGGAAAAAAGGAAGGACTTCCCCCCCCCACAAAGTGTATAATTTAATGATGGAACTCGCTCCCACAGAAGACAGTGATGGGCAAATGTCCTCATCTTAAAATAAAATAAAAAAGAGGGAGGAGGACCCAGGAAACTATCCACCAGTAAGCTTGCCATCAGTACCAGGCAAGGTTCTAGAGCAGATCATTAAACAGTCGGTCTGTAAGCACTTAGAAAAGGATGCTGTGATTACTAAGACCCAGCACGGGTTTCTCAAAAATAGGTCATGCCAGACCAATCGGATTTCTTTTTTTAAAATGGAATTACAAACTTGGTGGATCAGGGAAATGCTGTGGACGTAGTGTATCTTCATTTCAGCAAGGCTTTTTGACAAAGTCCCCCATGATATTCTCGCGAGGAAGCTGGTACAATGCGGGTTGAATGAGGTAACTGTTAGGTGGAATTGTAGCTGGTTGACAGACCAAGCCCAAAGAGTATTCATTCATGGTTCCTCGTCACCCTGGGGGAAAGTGACAAGTGGAATGCCGCAGGGTTCTATCCTGGGCCTGTTGTTCAAGGAGGTCTTTACAAATGGCTTGGATGAAGGAAATGAGGGGGTGCTCATCAAATCTGCAGATGACACCAAACTGGGAGGGGTAGCCAATGCCGCAGAAGACAGAATCACAATTCAAAATGACCTTAAGAGATTGGAGACCTGGGCCCAAAGTAACAAAATGAATTCATGCACTTAGGCAGAAATAACCAGCTGCACACATATAAGATGGGGGACACCTACATTGCCAGTAGTACAGGCGCAGCTGGAGGCGAGGCGAGAGACAGGGCCTTTTCTGTGGCTGCTCCCATATTGTGGGATTCCCTCCCAGGAGAGGTCAGACTGGCTCCCTCCTTGTTATCCTTCTGACGGCAGGCAAGGCCTTCCTGTTCAGACAGGCCTTTGGAAACTAAGGTGCAGGCAACGTTGATCTCTAGGCAGGCTGTGCTTTAATTGATGGCTTTCAATGTGTTTGGGAAGATCTACGTCAGGAACAAGGGGGAAAATAAAGATCAACAACTGTCCTTGTCTTCCAGGACATCCAGGAGATGTCTTCTTATTCCCCTCCTTTGCTTCATTCGTCAGGGTCTCGGGGCTTTCCGATCCCGAGGAAACAGTGGAAAATATTGGCCTGGTCACGCCCATAAAAGAAAAAGGCCTCTTGCTTTTGCAAGGTGGACGTTGGAGGAAAGAAAACGCCCGCTGGTAGTCAGGGATTCAATATTTCTATTTGTTCTTTCCTTCCCCCAAAACAAATTGAGATGTATTTGTGAAGGTGTCAAGCGGAGCCCGCAGGAATGAAACTATAAAACAACAAAAGCTGTTCTGTGCCTCGGTGACAGACAGCCCCAGATTAATGTACCAGCGTTTTTATGGTCTGTTAACAACTGATATGGGTTTTTAATATATTATCTTCCGTCCTATTGTCTGTCATTTTGAAAACCACCTCTGCCTATTGTTCCGCCTTTTAAGAGGTGCTTCTGGGATAATCAGAAGGGAAGCGGTATTCCTTATTTATATATATATTAACATCAAGACACGTGTGTGTGTGTTTTTGACACTTTCCCCATAGATAGATCACCGCCAATCCCTGCACCCTTTCCATCTTTCCTCATCAGGCGAGGTTTTCCTCCAGCATTTTCATGGGCAATTTACCATGAAATCTATTGAAACATCTTTAATTCTGGGAGCCTTTCAAAGAGATCTCTCTTCCTTTAGTGCTATCAAAGGAAGATTTGTTGAGCATGCCATCGAGGGAGAGCGTTGGAGCAAAGGAACACACCCTGCGGAAAGAGAGCCTACGAGATCTCTATAAAAGGGACAAGGATCACACACAAGATGGTTTGGGATAGGGAAGCCACAACTCACACATCACCAGTGCCAGGAGAAGCGAAGGAGTGACCATTGTCAGGACAGAGTTGTGGCCCTTTAAGGTTCAGAAGTTCCCTCAAGGGAATGATCTGAAGTTTACAACATGGTATTCCTTGAAGGAGAACTACTTGGAAATGATTCACAGATGGTACTTAACTCCAAGTAGGCTTGCTAAGATGTATAAGACTGAATCAGATAAGTGCTGGAGATGCAATGAGGTCGAGGGGAACGTTCTTTCATGTGTGGTGGACCTATAAAAGGGTAAAAGAGTATTGGGAAATAATTTATAACGAATCGGAAAAAAATGTTTAAAAGTACTTTCCCAAAAAAACCAGAGTCCCTTTCGTTGGGGATAATTCAGACTGAAATTCCCAGGTGTCCAAAAAGGTTATTTATGGATGCCACTACTGCGGCCCATGTTTTGCAAGCCCCAAAATGGAAAACGAGCGAGGTCCCAACCAAAGAAGAATGGCAACTTAAACTGATGGAATATGCGCAGCTTGCAGATCTAACTTATAGAATAAGAGAATAAGAAGAACATACGTTTAAAGAAGATTGGAAAGTGTTTATTGAATATACGGGGGGGAATTGTGTACACTTAAAAACATTGGCAGCATTAAGATAAACTCAACGGTGTAAATAAGTTTTGATGGGTGTAATAATGGAATACTGCCTGGTTTAGTTTATGTAAAATATGCAGGGATTGATGATATGAAAAATTAATCCTGGAAAGAGAAAGGGGAAGTCATTGATATTTTAAGGATGTTTAAATGAATATTATAAAATGTAAAACATAAAATTTAATTAAATTTATATTTTTAAAAAGAAGTTCCCTCAAGGGGGTGGAACCTGGGGGAGAAAGCCTGGAGGGAGAGGCTTAAAAGGCCTCAGTCCCCTCCCAACCTCTGTTGGAGCAACGTTGGTCCTTGGAGCTGTCCGTGGTCCAGCAGCCATGGATCTTTCCTTCCAGGTCCTGGAATCAAACCAGAACATGGCACACAATGTCTCAGATAAATGCTGCATCCAGTGGCATTGTGGGAATTCAAAACAGAGGCTAGACCCACCACGTAAACCCTTAGGGACCCACGGACGGCTGAGGGGCCCCACAAGCGGGCAACTTACAGAGGGCTCCTTCAAACCTGGAGCCAGCCCTGCCCAGCCTTCTGCCAGGAGCCGAATTCAGGAGTTATTTAACGTATGCATTATTTACCATGTGTATGTATAAAAACACCGGTGTCAGTGAAGAGGTTGAAAGGTTGTTTTCTGCTGCTCCAGAGAAGTGGACACGGAGCAATGGATTCAAGCTACAAGAAAGAAGATTCCACCTAAACATTAGGAAGAACTTCCTGACAGTAAGGGTTGTTTGACAGTGGAATTTGCTACCAAGGAGTGTGGTGGAGTCTCCTTCTTTGGAGGTCTTTAAGCAGAGGCTTGACAGGCATATGTCAAGAATGCTTTGATGGTGTTTCCTGCTTGGCAGGGGGTTGGACTGGATGGCCCTTGTGGTCTCTTCCAACTATGATTCTATGAGTCTAAGTTAACTCCTTATTCAAATGAACCCAAGCAGCACATGCCTAATGGTCACAGCACCTCATCCCAGTAGGTCTTGCCCCAATGAGGCAGTTATGAGGACTGAATGCCCCCCGCCTTCCTACCTCCCCTGATTCCTTCCCCAGCAGCCCAAGTCTCCGTCATCTGGTCTCCCTTTGCTCCACCATTTTCATACCTCTTTGGGTTCTGGGAGACTAGGGGGAAGAGGAGCTGGTTGCAGCAGGAGGGGGAGATTCCCTGGCTTCTTCAGCAGCCTGCCTCCTTGTCCTCCCTTGGCCACTCTCCTCTGCTGCCTCCACTTCTGATTCTGACTCTGAACTGCCCTCTGCCACAGCCTCTCCCTGCTCGCTAAGCCCTGTTACCTCTTCAGCTTCCAATACCTCCTCTTGCCAGTCTTCTCCCTCTTCTTCCTCTTGATTCCACCAACACTCCTCTGACTGAGCCTTTCCCCCCTGGGGGTTCCCTTGGGGAGTTCCCCAGCCACTGCCTCCCACCCCTCCTCTGCATCCAGCCACTCCATGACACCTTTCTTCAGTTTGGGACATCATGCAATCATAGAATTGGGAATGCACTCCAAGGGTCATCTAGTCCACCCCCTGCATTGCCGGAATCATGGCTGGAAAAAAAAACCCCTAATGGGCAGCCCTCCAACCTCTGTTTCGAAACCTCCAACGAAGGAGAGCCTGCCACCTTCCAAGGGAGCCCATTTCCATTGCCATCAGGAAGCTCTTCCCAATGTTGCGCCGGGATCTTCTTTCTTGTCTTTTGAATCCATCGGTTTGGACCACTCAGCATCCCTGATCGACAAAAGCAAAATGAGAGCCATATCTCCCCGAAACAACCTTCTCCGCAGATGCAGCTGGCATGAAACATCTGGGCAAGCCTAGCAGGCATCTGGCAAGGAGCGATGTTTCAGACTGAGCGCGGCGACATTTGCAGGCGAAAAAGCTGCCCGCTGCCAGACCCTTCTTTGGACCATCTGCTGGCTTCTCTCTCCCCACCCCTGTCTCTCTCCCCCCACCCCCCCACCCCAGCCAGGATGCCCTGAGGCATCTCTGCATAGATCTTCCTTGCATCAAAGGCACGAGAGGTTGAACAGATTGGGCTTAATCATAGGGGTGGCTTGGACACAGGGCAAACATGTGCCTGGCAGGCTTGTATCTACATACCCAGAGAGAGCCGGGTGTTTGGCAGGTGTGTGTGTGGGGGGGGGGGAAGGCCACATCACTCCCACTATTAGCAAACTCAGGAGGCGAGTGCCGACAGCAGCGGGGAGGGTATGTTTAGCCTGGAGAAGAGAAGGTTAAGGGGTTATATGATAGCCATGTTCAAATATATAAAAGGATGTCATATAGAGGAGGTTTGTTTTCTGCTGCTCCAGAGAAGCGGACACAGAGCAATAGATGCAAACTACAAGAAAGAAGATTCCACCTAAACATTAGGAAGAACTTCCTGACAGTAAGAGCTGTTCGGCTGTGGAATTTGCTACCAAGGAGTGTGGTGGAGTCTCCTTCTTTGGAGGTCTTTAAGCAGAGGCTTGACAGGCATATGTCAATAATGCTTTGATGGTGTTTCCTGCTCGGCAGGGGGTTGGACTGGATGGCCCTTGTGGTCTCTTCCAACTCTATGATTCTATGATTGTACCCTGGGGATGCTGAAGCAAAACAACAACGAAACAAAAACTCATTGGGGAGGAAAGATGAAGGAGTAAGGAAGAAACCCAGCCTGATGATGATTGAGGATGCCCAGGGATCATTCCACACTCTGGCTGGCTGTTCCCCTGGATTTGTGGGTCCCCCTAGGGATGGGGCAGGCATCTGATTCCATTTGCATTTGAAGGTGAGCCTACCTGGTCTGCACTGCCCAAATCAATACGCAAACTGAAGCTCAGCTGTCCTTCAAAACGGGTACTTCTCTGTAGGGTTGCCAGACTCAATAGTGGGACAGGACTTCTGTGCCTTTAATTGCCCTGCTCTCTTTTGAGTCTGGAAACCTTAAAGAGAAACCAGCAGACCCTTTGTTTAATTTCCAAGCAAAGGGTCTGCTGGTTTCTCTTTAAGGTTTCCAGACTCAAAAGAGAGCAGGGCAATTAAAGGCATAGAAGTCCTGTCCTCTATTGAGTCTGACAATCCTACTTCTCTGAACCGTTGCAGTGCAGCTCTCCAAGAAATGTGTACCAAAAAATGCATAGGTTGGGGTGAAGTGTGTATACGAATGCATATATCACTGGAAAAACCCTGCAAAATGCACCATTTTAGTGTGTGTAAGGGAGAGAGGGGCCCCTCCAGCCCTGGCAGTCTCCCTGCTATCCCTGCAAGATCAGGGAACAACCCTTCCCATGGAGAAAGAAATTCTGCAGCTTTAGAGAAAAGTTGAGCAAAAGGTCACATGGAGGAAGTTTTATACAACTATGCATGGCATGGAGAAAGTGGGGGAAAGAACATTTGTTTGATCTTGTGGGCATCCAATGAAGCCGAATGTTGGTAGCCTCAGGATAGATAAAAGCACAGAATTAACCTATGGAACTCCCTCCCACAAGAGGCAATGGTGGCCACCAACTTGGATGGCTTTAAAAGAAGAGTGCTTTCCACAGCTGCTAGCCAGGATGGTTGGGATCTGCCTCCACAGCACTTCTGAATTCCAGTTGCTGCAAAGAACGGGAGGGGAGACTTTCATCTTGTGCTCGGGTCTTGCTTTTAGTTTCCCCACAGGCATGTGGTTTGCCACTTTGGTAACAAGATGCTGTGTCAAACTGGGCCTGATCTAGAGGACCTGTCTTATGTTCTCAAGTTCATAAAACTGCAAACCATCTTGAATGCCTTGGGCTGGGGTTAGCTCAGTTGGTGTGGTCTAAACCACTGAGCCTCTTGGGCTTGCAGATCAGAAGGTCGGCAGTTCGAATCCCCATGATGGGGTGAGCTCCTGTTGCTTTGTCCCAGCTCCTACCAACCTAGCAGTTCTAAAGCACGCCAGTGCAAGCAGATAAATACCGTGTTTCCCCTTTTTTAAGACGTAGTCATAAAGTAAGCCATGGCAGGATTTTTAAGCTTTTGCAAAACATAAGACATACCCCGAAAATAAGACATACACCCATGACATGTGGAGCGAGACCGCCGAGCGCCCCAGCCAGCCAGCGGGACCTAGCACGCCAGCTGTGGCAGCAGCAGGAGGGTGAGGCCTGCATGCTGTCCCGCCGCCCGGAACTGGCTGCTGGAGCGCGGAGCGCCCAGCAACTCAGAGCGCCGGGCGGAGTGCCGGAGCCAGCGGCCTCACCTCCACCCGGCCAAGGAGGCCTGCCATCCCACGGCGCTGAACCAGCTGCTGGAGTGCACAGAGCGCCCAGCAGCTTGGAGGATCCAGCAGTGCCGAGCGGAGCGCCGGAGCCAGCGGACTCGCCTCCACCCGGCCGAGGAAGCCTGCCATCCCGCCACCCTGAACCGGCTGCTGGAGCGCGCGGAGCGCCCAGCAGCTCGGAGAACCCAGCAGCGCCGGGCGGAGCGCCGGAGCCAACGGCCCCGCCTCCGCCCAGCCGAGGACGCCCGCCATCCCGCCGCCCTGAACCGGCTGCTGGAGCGCGCGGAGCGCCCAGCAGCTCGGAGAACCCAGCAGCGCCGGGCGGAGTGCCGGAGCCAACGGCCTCGCCTCCGCCCAGCCGAGGACGCCCGCCATCCCGCCGCCCTGAACCGGCTGCTGGAGTGCGCAGAGCGCCCAGCAGCTCGGAGAACCCAGCAGCGCCGGGCGGAGCGCCGGAGCCAACGGCCCCGCCTCCGCCCAGCCAAGGACGCCCGCCATCCCGCCGCCCTGAACCGGCTGCTGGAGCGCGCGGAGCGCCCAGCAGCTCGGAGAACCCAGCAGCGCCGGGCGGAGCGCCGGAGCCAACGGCCTCGCCTCCACCCAGCCGAGGACGCCTGCCATCCCGCCGCCCAGAGCAAAACAAGCGCATGCTTTCCCTTGGCTTGTAAGGCTCTTGCTGCAGACAAGTGTGCTTCACGGCACTCCAGCCTCTGTTGTTTTCCCCAGCAGAAAGTGCCATGGGGGCACTCATCCATACCACAGCAGAGTGTGTCTGCTTCAAAGGATGAGTTTGCCCCTGACGAGGGCCAAGTGTGGCTTGCTAGCCCAGTATTTCTGTGGTCCCTGCTCAGGCATTCCTGTATTGAGATACCCAGTTCTGGTGACAACTGGGGTGTCTTTTAAAACCTCCAATTTACAGAGCTACCTGACCTTCTGTAGGCAGCTGCATTCTGATCTGGTAGATTCTAAACTTGCTCTTTTTCAGTCAGTGGGATACTTCCAGACTGCTTCTGCTCTATCTGCCCTGGCTCTGTCTTCCAGCCCTGTCTCGAGGGCTATTGTTTTTCAAAACAAAAGTCTGCAATCCCATACAGTATCCCGTAAGTGAACATATCTAACAATTGCTCATAAAATTATGCTGATGCCCTTCTCCTTCCTCAGAACAGGTCTCTAGCCAAATCATTCTGAAGTTGAAATTTAAGACACAAGCTAGCCTAATGGCTGGATTTCCAAAAGATAAAAACACAATTCTGACAACCCTTTGAATAAGCAGCATTTGCCATTTGGGCCAGGGCATGGGAATCTGGTATCTGTGGACAATGGTGAGTGGAACTGGCGGCTGCTGCAGCGCCGAGCACTCAGAGAGCCCAGCAGTGCCCCGAGCCAGCGGCCCGGCCGAGGAGACCGTAAAGTAAAAACCATAATAAAAAATAAGACATCCCACTGAAAATAAGCCACCCTGTGTTTTTTTGAGAGAAAAAAGTTATAAGACGGTGTCTTAAAAAAGGGGAAACACGGTAGGTACCACTGCGGCGGGAAGGTAAACGGCGTTTCCGTGCGCTCTGGTTTCCGTCACGGTGTCCTGTTGCACCAGAAGCGGTTTAGTCCTGCTGGACACATGACTCAGAAAGCTGTCTGTGGACAAACGCCGGCTCCCTCGGCCTGGAAGCGAGATGAGTGCTGCAACCCCATAGTCACCTTTGACTGGACTTAACTGTCCAGGGGTCCTTTTACCTTTTACCTTCAAGACTCTTAATCTCAGGGTGATGGGCTCGAGCCCTAGGTAGCTGCCTTGCCAATATGCTTGCCTAGCTCAGCATTGTTGGAGAGGTGGCTGGTTGTGGCGGGACGCAGGCAGACAAAACTGCCCACCACCTCAATTTTGCAGCTACCGATGCTGAAGTGTGCACTGCTGGCGATGTCTTGACCCAGGAATGTTGGTCTTTGTCAGGCTGAACTCCCTGCAGACTTGGGCAAAATGGTCGATGGGTCTCTGTAGAGCAGGGGTTCCCAAACTACGGTCCGCAGGCCAGATGCGGCCCAATTGGCCTCCCAATCCGGCCCGCGACGACCCCCGCCTCCTGCTGCCGCCACCTGCTCTTACGGCACGCAGCGCGGCAGCGCACTTCCAGATCGAAAAAAAGCGCTGAAAATTGTTTGTGTGCATGCGTATGGGCCTCTCCCGACCCAGAAGAGGTCATTTCCGGTGCACTTCCGGGTCGGGGGGAGGCCCATACACATGCGCACAAACGATTTTCGGCGATTTTTCTGACCTGGAAGCGCGCCACTGCGCCAGTAAGTGTGTGTGCGCATGCGCACGGGCGCGCACTCCCCCGCCCTCCGGCCCGCTGCGCATGCATTCCCCTGCCCTCTGGCCCAAAGCCGGGTAAGTCTGGGAACCCCTGCTGTAGAGCTTCCTCCGAGTGCGCTGTCAAGGCTGCGCCATCTGCAAACATCTCTCGGATAAGGATCCGCCGCGCTTTTGTCTTGGTGTGGAGACAGAGCCAGGTTGAACCAGGGCTTGGACTAACGGCCCTTGTGGTCCCTTTATGTGACTGGTGATATCATAAACACAATGGAAAAGTGAAAGTAAATCAAAAAGCCAGAAGGTCCTGATAGAAAGAGGAGAAGCTTGGAAGCATGGTGCTGATAATGCCCAAGGTTGCAGGTTCAACCCCAGCTGCACATTCCTGCATTGCAAGGGAGTTGGACTAGATCAGGGGTTGGCAAAAAATTTTTAGCCGTGGGCCGGTCCACTGTCCCTCAGACCTTGTGGCAGGCTGGAGAAGCGGCACTGGGTGGGGGAGCTGGAAGAAGAGGCGAGGGGGGCAAGTAGTTCTCCTCCCCACCCCCCAGCCCCCAGCCCCAGCCGCTACCCTTACCTTCCCAGGGGCTGCCACCGCCACCACTGCTGCTGCTGTTTCTCGTGGGTAGACAGAGCGAGCTCGTCCGCTCAGCTGTCTGGCCCACAGGAGCACCAGGGCGGCAATGGCGGAGAGAAGATGAATGGCGCGAAAGGGCTGGCTTCGGAGAGGGGCTGCTTAAAATGGTGCTCAGCAGGGCCGGCTCTAAGGCAAGGCTGGATGGCGCAATGCGGCAGGGTGCGCTGCGCTGCTGTGCCCGTGGCAGCCGCGCTGCACCCGCCAGACAGCCACGCTGTGGAACAGGGCGGGGGGGCGGGCGCCGGAGGGATCTTTGCACCATGGCGCCAGATATGCTTAAGACGGCCCGGTGCTCAGCCCACTCAGCCCAGTCCCCTGCCTCCTCTAGGCAGGGCGGGGAGAAGCCAGGAGGGAGGGAGGGAGGGAGGAGGCGCCGCCACGGGGTGTGTGAGGGAGGGGAGAAATGGAATGGCACAAGGGGGAAATGGTGCAGCCCAAATGAACAGAATCCCCACGCCGATCCACGGACAGTCCGTGGGCCGGATCCTGAAGGCAATTGGGCCTGATCCGGCCCGCGGCCTTTAGTTTGCCGACCCCTGGACTAGATGATCCTCAGGACCCTCTATGATTCTATGAGCAGCCTTCAAGCCTTCAAGCCAGCTAGCTGCACCCTCCGAAGGCCACCCGCCACCCCGCCTTAAACACTTCAGCTGCCTGTCTCAATGTCGGAGGCGTCTGCAACGCACTGTGTGTACTGAGCGTTACGAGGGGGTGGTAATGGATGGATGTTTGCGTACATAATTTTCTCAAAAGGCTTGAATTGCTGTATTCTAAATTACATTAGATTGGGAGAACAAAGATCCCCCTTTCTGATGTCTCGGGAGCCGCGCCAGAGATAATGAAAGGGAACAAGGAGCCCGATAAGGACGGGAGATAGCTTTCCCTCGGCTTCCCTCGCAGATAAAGTGCCTCCCGGATGAAGAGAATTCAGAATGAAAAGCCCCGTGGAAAGGGGGGGGGGGACAAAGCAAATAGGGGAAGGCGCTGCTCACCGCGAGATAAAATTACACCGGTGGGGGTTTGAAAAATGGGACAAAGGGACAAGGCGAGGGGGAAGTTCTCAAGGTACAAGGGGAGGAAATGGGGTTATTTAGGAGGCCAGTGAAGGAAATCAGCCATGAGTGCCCACTGGAAGGACAGATCGTGAACCTGAGGCTCCAATACTTTGGCCACCTCATGAGAAGAGAAGACTCCTTGGAAAAGACCCTGATGTTGGGAAAGATGGAGGGCACAAGGAGAAGGGGATGACAGAGGACGAGATGGTTGGACAGTGTTCTCAAAGCTACCAACATGAGTCTGACCAAACTGCGGGAGGCAGTGGAAGACAGGAGTGCCTGGCGTGCTCTGGTCCATGGGGTCATGAAGAGTCGGACACGGCTAAACGACTAAACAACAGGAGGCCAGTGAAAGCAGAGTTAACCAGGGCTGGATTAAGATCTTTAGAGGCACTTTAAAGATTTTGGTGCCCCCCCATATAGATCTCAAAATATAAACAACAATAATAAACCGTAAAAATGAAATTTTATTTTTTCGAAATGAAGCAAAACCTGCAGTAAGCTGGAAAATAATGTTTATTTTTTGGGGGTATACTTCTACTTCTTCTATGGAGTTTTCTTGGCAGGGATACTGGAGTGGCTTGCCAGTTCCTTCTCCAGGTGGATTAGTCAAAACTCTCCACTATGACCTGTCTTCGCCATGACAAGGCAATGATCCACGAAGGACAGATCGTGAAGCTGAGGCTCCAATACTTTGGCCACCTCATGAGAAGAGAAGACTTCCAGGGTAAAGACCCTGACGTTGGGAAAGATTGAGGGCACTACCGTGTTTCCCCTTTTTTAAGACACCGTCTTATAACTTTTTTCCTCAAAAAAACCACAGGGTGGCTTATTTTCGGTGGCATGTCTTAAGTAAGATGCAAAGTGATACACAAAATAAGGAAAATATTTGGTGTGTGCAAGCAGTTTTGCATTTATTTCTATTCTGCTGCTGAGTCTAGTCTTCTTACAACACAAGGAGGCGGCTTGCCGGGTTGTCGCCCAGCAGCGCGCGCGGAGCGCCCCGAGCCTCTGGGAGCCGGAGGAGGCTTGCTGGATCGTTGTTTCCCTTGTGTTTCCTTGATTTCCTAATCCCTTCTTATCCCCGCCCTGTCCCACCCTAACCCTTCCCCACCCCCACTCCCACCCCCTCATCCTCCTAGAGCCATACCTTCACTGCGTGTTCCCTGCTGGGGGGTGCGGCTTGGGGGGGGTAATTTTTTCGGTTGCATAGGCTTCGTCGAGCGGCTTTTTAGCTGCTTGAAGGGGGAGCAGTCCAGAACGCTCCGTTTGCTTGCGCTGGGAGCGAGAGCGCTTTAGTGGCCGGGCTAATTTTAAGCTTTTGCCATGTTTTCCGTGCTCTAGGCTAGCGCTCTGAGCGGGAGCGCTCTAACCGCCGCCAGCTACCGGTATTTGGGCGGCAGGGTGCCATTTTCGCGCGCCTCAGGCCACGTGTCCAGTTTTAGGGCTGGCTTGTGGCGCCTTTGGAGGGGTGCTGTTGTGTGCGGAGGCTTCCACTCCCTCCCCCTCCTTTGTTGAGTCCATTGACAAGCGGCTTGAACCCGCTTGTCAGCGGTTCGCCAGGCTTTTCCTTGTCTGCGCTCTGACAGCCGCCAGTCAGCTGGGCTCGGGGAGGCTTTTGTGACAGCTGCAGGTCGCGCCTTTTTTGCCGAGGGAAGCGCGGAGCGGCTCCTGGCTTGGTGGCAGCGCTTCCTGTTTGGTAGCGTCTCTCAGTCCTCCGCCTTGCGGAAAGCCTCCTCCTCCTCTTCCCCGCCCCAGTTGTCTCCTTTCCTCGCTCCCCGCCTTTTCTCTCTCTCTCACACACACACAGAGGGAGAGACACCGTTCCGTGCGCACGGCTGCTCAGCCATTCTTTCGCGAGCATGTCACAAACACCGCTCTCCTCCTCCCCCCACCCATCCTTTCTTGCGTGCGTGTGCATGCCTCCTCTGTGCTTCAGGTCAACAGCTCGGCGAGCGCGAGCACCGAAAGAGGGCCGAGCGCGCGGTGCTTGTGCCTCCTCCTGTTTCTCCCCCCCCCGCCCGTGTGTGAGGGAGAAATTAGCAGTTGAGGGCGAGGACGGATAGAGAGCTGCACGGCGCTTCAGCAGCAGCAACAGCAGCAACCAGTTCCAGGTGCCGAGCCGCGGCAGAAAGAGGAGGCGGCGCGCGGAACGCCCTGAGTCTCCGGGACCCAGCGGTGCTCTATAGCCCTTTGAAACCTCCTCCTCCTGCTGTTGTGGCTTGGGGCACTTGGGGCGCTCCGTGCTGTGTTGCTGGGCACTTTGTCGGTCCCGCTGCTGGGGCGCTCGGCGGTCTCATTCTAAGCGGCGCTGCAGCAGCAGCAGCAGTAGCCAGTTCCGGGCACCAACCCAGCAGCCCTCCTTTTCCTGCCGCGGCCAGCATGCTGGGTTCTGCTGGCTCGGGGTATGGCTTATTTTCGGGGTATGGCTTAATTCCGCAAAAGTGTAAAAATCCTGCTACGTCTTATAAAATGACTACGTCTTAAAATAGGGGAAACACGGTAGGAGAAGGGGCCGACAGAGGACGAAATGGTTGGACAGTGTTCTTGAAGCTACGAACATGAGTTTGACCAAACTGTGGGAGGCAGTGGAAGACAGGAGTGCCTGGCGTGCTATGGTCCGTGGGGTCACGAAGAGTCGGACACGACTAAACGACTAAAAAACAACAACTTCTTCTATGTTGGGGGGGAATTCTCCTACTTTTTCTAACTGCAAAGTCTTTGATCAGATCCTCAAAACTGATCTTACATATCACATCTGTACTTAGTAGAGATAAGGCATCCAGCCTTGCCCTGTTGCAATGTTGTACTGTTTGGATTTTAAAAAATACTCCTAACTGAGAAAACGTACGCTCAGCTGAGCAGCTGGTGGCCATTAATGTTAAAAACGGAAAATTTCTGTGGTGTCCCCATTCCTTTGATGCCCTGAGCATGTGCTTACTTTGCTTAATGGTTCATCCAGCCCTGCTGTTGACAGTTGTTAGGTGCTGAGATCTGAACAGGAAAGAGGGATTTTGGCAAGCTGCCACAAGGAGGGACGCCTGGCTTGGCAGCAGAACATGTGAAAAGGATCAAGGGGTCTAAGAAGAAGACAGCACATTTAAATGGAGTCAGTAGTGCAATGCAGCAGCAAAAAAAGCTAATGCAATTCTAATTCTAACGCACCACCAGAAGCCCAGAAGCCAGATCAAGTGATGCAATAGTACCGCTTTATTCTGCAATGATATTGTTGTAAGAATTTAAAGGTTATATATATATATATAATTGTTCATAAACATGTGTACAAGAATGTACAGGCACATGTCTGAAACATAGCTGCCAAGTTTTCCCTTTTCTCATGAGGAAGCCTATTCAGCATAAGGGAAAATCCCTGTAAAAAAGGGATAACTTGGCAGCTATGGTCTGAAACAGCACAGGAAGACAGGCCTGACTGACACCATTTTGGCTCTCTCAGACCAGAATCACACACACATTTCCACATGACTATCAACTTTGTTCATCCCAGGTGGCTCCATGGTTTTAAGCTTGGTGGCTCCATGGTTTTAAGCTTTAAACCATGGAGCCACCTGGGATGAACAAAGACATTGGATTCTTATCTCATTATGCATGATCAAGCTTTCTTTAGCGCAGGGTCCCCAAACTACGGCCCCCGGGCCGGATGCGGCCCAATCGGCCTTCCAATCCGGCCCGCGACGATCCCCGCTGCCCGCTGCCGCCGCCCGCTCTCACAGCGCGCGGCGCAGCGACGATCTAAAAAATCGGCAAAAAATCGCCGAAAATCCTTTGTGCGCATGCGTATGGGCCTCTCCCGACCCGGAAGAGGTCATTTCTGGTGCACTTCCGGGTCGGGGGAGGCCCATATGCATGCGCACAAGCGATTTTCGGCGATTTTTTCCCCGCCCGTGTGCGTGTGCGCATGCGCACGGGCGCGCACTCCCCCGCCCTCCGGCCCGCTGCGCGCGCACTCCCCTGCCCTCCGGCCCGCCGCACGGTAAGTCTGGGGACCCCTGCTTTAGCGCCTCAGCCCTTGCTTTTCCCCCGCAGGACCAATTGCAGTCATCAGCAGTCATTAACAGCCATCTACAGGTTTACCACTCCCATCAGCCCATCACCCATTCCCACCCCCCACCCCCTGTATATACATAAGGGTCTGACTCTTCTGTTTCAAGTGTATCTGAAGAAGTGTGCATGCACACGAAAGCTCATACCAAAATAAAAACTTAGTTGGTCTTTAAGGTGCTACTGAAGGAATTTTTTTATTTTGCTTCGACTCAAGACCAACACGGCTACCTACCTGTAACTAGAACTTGGGAGCCATAATCCTGTAAGCCGGAGGCTCTGTCAACTGGACATTTCCCCATCAATGGTGCCAGACTACTAGCCATCTCATTCGCAATGGAAGACTCCTCCGAACAAAAGATAGTGATCAACTTTTAGGAAACTGTTAATTTCTCTTTGTGTTTAGGAATTCACACCTGGGAGGGGTGAGAGGAGGACTAGGAGAGGTGTCAAAGGTGCTCAGATTTCTACCTTGAACCCTCCCTTTTTGTGAGGTATTGATTACGTAGCTGTGATGTAGGAATGATGTATTTTGGGGGTGTTTCTTGGTGATGGGAAAACTGATAAAAGTGGAGGTTCTCTTTTGTTCTGGGTTCCTTCCTTGTTCTCCTGCGTGAGGGGAAGGACCCTGTTGCAACAGCAAAAATAAAAGCTTTGCTTCTCAAAATTCTCTGGTTGGCCTCTGTTATATCTCCGACTGATGGAGAACCCAAAGAGGGCTCTTATGTACCCCATAAGGGAATAAGGGCAGATTTTTGCTTATATCAGTAAAGAGCCCACCTGGAGTCCTGTGTCCCGTTCTGAGTACCACAGCTTAAGATGGGAATTGACAAGCCTGAATGTGTGCAGATGTGGGTGACCATGATGATCAAGGGTCTGGAATCCAAGCCTTGTGAGGAACGGTTGAAGGAGTTGGGCATGTTTAGCCTGGAGAAGAGGAGACTGAGAGGTGACTTGAGAGCTCTCTTCAAATATCTGAAGGTCTGTCGTGGTGGCAGACTTGGGCTCTCAAATCTCAGTGGTGCCCTTGTGTGATACCAAAAATTGGCACCCGTGGCGCTGTGGTCTAAACCACTGAGCCTAGGGCTTGCCGATCGGAAGGTCGGCGGTTCGAATCCCTGCAACGGGGTGAGCTCCTGTCGCTCTGTCCCAGCTCCTGCCCACCTAGAAGTTCGAAAGCACCACAAAGTGCAAGTTCAGTGGTACCTCAGTTTATGAACACAATTGGTTCCGGAAGTCTGTTCATAAACTGAAGCGAACTTTCCCACTGAAAGAAATGGAAAGTGGATTAATCTGTTCCAGATGGTCCGCGGAGTACTTAAACTGAACTGTTCATAAACTGAAGCAAACTTTCCCATTGAAAGTAATGGAAAGTGGATTAATCCGTTCCAGACGGGTCCACGGAGTACTCAACCTAAAGTGTACTTAACCCGAAGCATGGGTGTAATTGGTTCCGGAAGTCTGTTCATAAACTGAAGCGTTCATAAACTGAAGCAAACTTTCCCATTGAAAGTAATGGAAAGTGAATTAATCCGTTCCAGATGGGTCCGCGGTGTTCGTAAACTGAAAATTCGTAAACTGAGGTGTTCATAAACCGAGGTTCCACTGTAGATAAATAGGTACCACTCTGGCGGGAAGGTAAACGGCGTTTCCGTGCGCTGCTCTGTTTCGCCAGAAGCAGCTTTGTCATGCTAGCCACATGACCCGGAAGCTGTATGCCGGCTCCCTCGGCCAGTAGAGCAAGATGAGCGCCGTAACCCCAGAGTCGTCCACGACTGGACCTAACGGTCAGGGGTCCCTTTAACTTTTTACATCTCGCACTCGGTTCTACATAATTGTTGCAGCGCCCCTTGTGGTACTGGTGCCCAGTGCGGCCAAAGTGGTTGCACTACCCAAAAACCACCTCTGGGCTGTTGCATGGAAGAAGATGGAGTAAGCTTGTTTTCTGCTGCTCCAGAAGCTCCAATGGCTTTAAATTACAAGAAAAAACATTAGGAAGAATGTTCTGGCAGTAAGTGAGCTGTTTGACCATGGAAAAGACTTCTCAGAAGGTGGTGGACCCCCCTTCCTTGGAGGTTTTTAGGCAGAAGTCATGGACGTCCAATGAAACTGAATGTTGGAAGAAGACAAACCAGACAAGCGACAATATTTATTCATGCAGGAGATAGTTAAGCTACAGAACTCGTTACTACAGGAGGTGGGCGATCCTGCGAACAACCTAGATGGCTTTAAATAGGATTAAGCAAATTCACTATCGATGGCTGCTAGCTAGGATGGCTCTTGTGCTTGAATCCTGCTTCCTGGTTTCCCGCAGGCATCTGAATGTGCGCTATGAGAACAGGATGCTGGACTAGATGAGCTATTGGCCTGATTCAGCAGGCTCGCCGTATGTTCATTTACATCCGGGGTTGGCAACATGTGGCCCATGGGCCAGATGCGGCCCACAAAGACCGTTTTACCAGCCCATGAGCTGCCCCCGAACCAAGCCACCTGCGGGGACTTGCTGAGTGGCACCAGAAATTGCATCTGCACATGCGCAGATACCGGAAATCACTTCCTCGCATGCCCAGACGCCGAAAATTGCTGCTGCGCAGATGCAATTTCTGGCATTGTGGTGCGCCGGCCTGGCCCACGGAAGATCTCTGCGGGAGTGATCTGGCCCATGGCCGGTAAGCCTTGTCGACCCCTGATATACATACAGGCATCAGAGGCGGGTTTAGGACAGAGCAACTGGTTCCCCCACACTGGGTGCTGAGCAGAGAGGGTGCTTGGCAAGCGCTAACAAGGCTTTGTGAAGGAAGGAGGCATGAGAGGTCGAACAGGGTCCTAGAGTCCTCCCTCCTCCTTCGCAAAGCCTTGTTAGCGCTTGTCTTGCCCAAGGGCAAGGTGGTTCTTTTAAAAAGAGACTCAGAAGCAATACAAAATGCACAAGTGAGTGAGAAGGTTAAAGATTTTATTTTAAAACAGCAGGCAATGGATACACACCAAGCAAGCCCTTCAGCCTGCCACTTGGAAGTCCTCAATAAGCGGCTCTCCCAGGTAGCCTCAGTTTGCAGGAGCTTCAAAGAAACTCAGCCCAAACCGTCCGATTTTATAGACAACCTGTGCGGCGGCCAAGACTGCTATGTGCAGATCATCCACTAGCCCCCCCCCTCCCAATGCCTCACTTTCTCAAAACAATGTCCAACATCAAGGAAGGTGCCCAGCCTTATCCTCCCCAACTGATTAAGGCAGCTGTGTGTGGGGCTTCATCTCCTCCCAACATTCTCAGGACATGAAAAGACTGTGTTGTAAAAATTTGCGGAGCTACACGGTCCTAGGAATAAGTGGATCCTTGACCCAGGTAGAGTCCAGGTATCCTGGCAGGCAGACGAATTTAAGCGTCTCCTGCCCACCAAATAACAGAGACCAAACCAGGACGTACGAAGCAAGGCACTTTTATTTTCGCTGTTGCAACAGGGTCCTTCCTCTCACGCAGGAGAACAAGGAAGGAACCCCAAACAAAGATGTCTTGCCCTTAAAAAGAAATTTGAAATTGGTTTCAGCCCACCCCCCAGAAGCATCATCCATATGTCACAGAAGGGGTGTAGCCCAAGACCCCTCTCCCTAGATTCATCATAGGTACATCATGAAAGGGGAGGTCTGGTGGCAGTAATCTGAGCATCCTGGACCCTGCCCCCTGCCCCCCAAACCTAATCAACAAAAGAGAGAGATATTTACTGTTTCCCAGCCAAGTTAATCACACCCTTTTGTCTGGCACCCAGGTATCAGGATGCCAGGGATTATCACTTAAATTCCTGAGACAATGAGAAGGTTCCCCCCACCCCCCTTCTTCCTTGCAGAGGAACACCTGGTCAGAGAGAGAGAGTCAAAATGGTGTCAGTCAGGCCTGTCTTCCTGTGCTGCTTCAGACATGTTTCTGTACATTCATGTACATGTTTTATGAACAATTATAATATATATATATATATATATATATATATATATATATATATATATATATATATATGACCTTAAATTTCTTATAACAATTGTTTTCACACCATCCAAAAACTTAACAAGAGCGAGGGGGGGGGAGAGGAACTGAGGCAGGAAGGGTAGCTGTGTCAGATCACTTAACTCCTCCATACATTTTTGTACTGTATTCCGGTTGCATTTTCCATACAGCGCTCCCCCAGCTTTGGGAAGGAGATGGAAGGGCTCTAGGTCCCTGGCACAGCCCTCACACCCCCTCCCCAAAGCCTGGCATGGCAAGTGGGTGCCATGCATGGTACCAAAGCCACATTCTGGTATACAAAGCCATATACCAGGGGATGGCAAGGCTTACCGGCCATGGGCCGGATCACTCCCATGGAGATCCTCCTCCGTGGGCCGGGCCAGTGCAGCGCAATGCCAGAAGTCGCATCTGCGCATGTCCGTGGCACCAGAAATTGCTTCTGCGCATGCCCAGACGCCGAAAATCACGCCTGTGCAAAAGCGATTTCTGGCGTCTGGGCATGTGCAGAAGCGATTTCTGGAATCTGTGTTGTGTGCAGATGCGATTTCCGGCACCACTAGGCGAGCCCCCATGTCACACCGTGCTCGTTTAGTGCAGCGCACGGGGGATTCGCCGAGTGGGCCGCTTGGTTCAGGGGCGGCTCGTGGGCTGGTAAAACAGTCTTCGTGGGCCGCATCTGCCCCATGGGCCGCATGTTGCCGACCCCTGCCCTATACAGCTTGGATTCCAGGATTTTGTTCCACGCCTTATAAACCCAACCAAGCACAGCACAACTGGGCACATTGCCACCTGACCCGGTCTGATCCATTCAATGTAGGCGCCAGGCCTTCAGCGCAGCAGCATCTACCCTGCAGAACTCCCTGCCGTTAAATATCATAGCTTCTCTATTGACTTTTCGGTGCCTTCTGAAAAATCTCCCTTTTCCAACAGAGCCTTTGAAGTTAGAGATTTATTATTATTATTTATTTGTCTAAAGTCTCTATCTGAAATGGGGTTTTATGTGGTTTTATTGTTAAATCGTTCTGGGATGTTTTATGGGAACCAGTCTCTAGATTTATCTACAGTGGTACCTTGGTTTGCATACATTTTGGATTACTAACACGTCAAACCCGGAAGTGGGTTTGCAACCTTTTTTTGGATTACAACCCCCCCCCCTTTTTGGATTATGAACAATTTTTTTGGGGGGGAGGCCCCATTGGCGAAAGCGCACCTTGGGTTACAACCTGTTTTGGTTTACAAACGGACCTCCGGAACGGATTATGGTTGTAAACCAAGGTACCACTGTATCTGGGAGAGATGGACTGCTGCCAGTAACCTTCCAGCCTGTGGGTCCTAAGGGGGAAAAGCCTCCTTTTGCTGGTTTCACTGCAGCTTCAGGATTCAGGGCTGGCTTAAAAGTCCTTTAAGGGCCCTACGCACTGGGAAGATTACGGCACCCCTCCATATGCAATTCAGAATAAAAACAAGATTAAACTGTAAAATGATTTATTTATTTTTAAACAGGCCAGAACTTACATTGTATGCTGAAATGGATACATGATGTGTGAAAATAATGAAAAGGGTCTGATTTCCTTGCATTATTTTGAGCAATTTTGAGCAGGATGCACCCTTTGGTTTAGGTAGGGGGTAAAAGAGACGCGGGTGGCGCTGTGGGTTAAACCACATAGCCTAGGGCTTGCCGATCAGAAGGTCAGTGGTTCGAATCCTCGTGACGGGGTGAGCTCCCATTGCTCGGTCCCAGTTCCTGCCAACCTAGCAGTTCGAAAGCACGTCAAAGCGCAAGTAGATAAATAGGTACTGCTCCGGCGGGAAGGTAAATGGTGTTTCGTGTGCTGCTCTGGTTCGCCAGAAGCGGCTTTGTCATGCTGGCCACATGACCTGGAAGCTGTACGCCAGCTCCCTCGGCCAATAATGTGAGATGAGCGCCGCAACCCCAGAGTCGGTCACGACTGGACCTAATGGTCAGGGGTCCCTTTACCTTTAAGTGATAAAAAAGGGACGCGGGTGGTGCTGTGATCTAAACCTCTGAGCCTCTTGGGCTTGCCGATCAGAAGGTCAGCGGTTCAAATCCCCACGACAGGGTGAGCTCCTGTGGTTCGGTCCCAACTCCTGCCAACCTAGCAGTTCAAAAAGCACATCAAAGTGCGATGCCGGTATGGCCGACGGAGAATCTCTGCACTAGTGATCCAGCCCATGCCCGGTAAGCCTTGTTGACCCCTGCTCTAACCACTGTGTTATAAGAAAAAAACAAACCTCATTTTCCCTTATGGGGTATCTAAGAGCCCGTATAGAGTCCTTAAGTAGGTTCCCTATGGGAAGGAGAAAATAACAGAGGCCAACCACGGAATATTTGAGAAGCAAAGCGGCTAGTAAGCCTGATCTTTATTAAACTGTTGCAACAGGGTTCCCCACTCACCCCGTGCAGGAGGGAGGAGAACCCTGAACAATGGGGCACAAGCCCTTATATAGATTTTTGAAATTGCCCACCCTGTAGCTCAAGACCACTGCCCCTGAAACATCATACATACATCACAGAAGGAGGCGGTCTACACAGCAGAAATCCTGCCTGCCAGGCTACCTGATAATGGCCAGCCTGGCCATTCTTTTGTGACGGTTAATACTTTAGTTCCTGAATCCAGGTCACAGGCTCACCCTATTCATACACAAATACGCCCTTAAGACAGGATTTGTGAACAAGAGACAATGGGGAGGCTTCCCCATTTCCTTCCTCACTGCAGAGGAATATTTGAGGTCACTGAAAGAATCAAAATGGCTTCAGGATTGCTCTCCTGTGCTATTTCAGACACGTGGTTTAGATACTTATGTACCTTGTACATTTATGAACATTTGATTTATATATATAAGACCTTAGAATTCCTATAACACACTGCATTGCCCCTGGCTGGATGCCCAGCCATACCCAGAGAACCAACCTGCCACTGATTTACAGAATCTGGCCTTGATGCCCAACTTCTGGGTGGGTTGGGGAGTGTTTTTTTTTTTTTAAAGCACTAGGTAGATGTGAGTTGATTGCATCAACAATCAGAAATGATTCAATGGGTACCATACCCTCCAACTCCTGGTAAGAAAAATCGAAGATCAACAGCGGCGGGGCACCGTTGCCGGCACTGCCCGATTCCCGGTGCCCAGACATGGGCAGAGCGGAACCGGAAGTCGCTTCTACGCATGTCCAGACATGCGTAGAAGCAACTTCCGGTGCTGCTCTGCCCAATTTCCAGTGCCCAGACATGGGCAGAGCGGCACCCGAAGTTGGTTCTGCGCATGTCCAGACATGCGCAGAAGGAGCCTCCCCGGCAGGTAGGAAATCCGGGGGATTTACGGGATTTTTCTCTATTCGGGATAACAGTGGGAAACGGGTTTAAATACGGGGGTTTCCCACGAAAAACGGGAGACTTGGCAGCTATGATGGTTACGGTCCTTCCTGGACCAGAAGAACCTGTCCATAGTAAATCACGCATTGGTTGCTTCAAGACTGGATAACCGTAAGGTTAAAAAGGTAAAGGACCCCTGGAAGGTTAAGACCAGTCAAAGGCGACTCTGGGGTTGCGGTGCTCATCTCGCTTTTCAGGCCGAGGGAGCCGCCGTTTGTCCACAGACAAACTGTAATGTGCTCTTTGTAGAGCCCCCCTTGCACCCGATCCGGAGGGCTGCAGTTAGGGCAAAATGCTGCAGCAGAATTGCTGTAAGGAACAAGGCCTTGTCAGCACAGAACACCCGTGCTCAGTGATCTGCACTGCTTGCTACCGGGCTAGGTTCAAAGTGTCTCTCTAAGTAAATGAAGCCCTTAATAGCTTGGGACCAGTTTCCCTGTGAGATCACTTTACCGTATATATATGCCCTCTCTGGGTTAGCAATGTGATTTAATCAGTATTTTATGCTGCTGGCTCTTGTACGGCACCTAATTATCTTACGAGTGAATGGCCCATGGCCCAAGCATTAATAAACTGCTGTTGCAAGACATAATTTGTAAGAACTCAATCTTTTAGCGTGGCAGCACCTGAACTTTGGAACAATCCGGCAGGTGCCTTCCCTGAGCTCTTTTTTGGGTGCCTGCTAAAAACATTCCCGTCAAAACAAGCCTACCCAGAGGTTTAGAAAGTTGGTGCGGGTTCGAAGCTGTTCTTGAAGATGAACGAACAAAAGCTGGGCTATTGGTATTTCAAGACTTGGCAAATCACCCTTCTCGGAGAAGTAAAAAAATAAAATAAAATAACAACACATTAGCTCAAACTGTCCTAGGTTCAAAAGTGCCCAAGGTTGCTTTCTTGATATTTGGTCTAATTTTATCTCGCACATAAATATCAGTTCCCACAGGTCAATGCAAGCATCTGGGTTTAATACAGCCCAAGTTTCTCCTCTTCCTCTTCCTCCTCCTCTGCAATTGTTTTAATTCAGATCATAGAACTCTTTGCAATTATAGACATCACCCCCTTTTCTCCTTGGTATACTTTACGGCCATAGGGACAACTTATCCCCCTCTCCTTAAAAAACAAACAAAACCTTAACCTTTTTCACCCCCTGCTCTCCCCCCCCCTCCCTGACGGGACCCAAAGCAGTTTACAGATAAAAACAAGAACCGCTATGAGCATAGAAAAACCAATCGTTAAATGCAATAAAACGTCGACAGGATTAAAACTATCGACATATATGAAATCTGTTCAGAACAGGGGCTCTAGCCCACTAATTAACACCGGGCAGCAGAGCTTGCAAATGTGGGTCGGCACACTTAACGGACTTATTGGGTGGGCATGTGTGCGCGCACACGATATCTGTAGTTAGACTGATATTTTGGTGGTGTGCCGTTCTTCTTCTTTTTAATGACTGGTATGTGGCTATCACACCCCATATGGACGGCCTTTTCTATTCCTCCCCTCGCTTCCCTCCACCCCCACTCCTGTCCTCCCCACACAAATGAGGGATGCGTGTTAATCATATGCTGAGTCTTCCAGCTCATTTAGGATGTTAGCTTTCTAGTGGAGGAGTAGATATATATATATATATCTATGTATGGCTGTTTGCATCTATATACTGCATGTGTTATAGGGATTTTAAAGTCTCATATATATAAAGCATATGTTCATACATTTACAAGGCAAACACATACATAAGTATATAAGCCACATGTCTGAAATAGTACGGGAGAGCTATCCTGAAGCCATTTTGACTCTCTCAAATTGACCTCAAATGTTTCTCTGCAAAGAGGAATGAAATGGGGAAGCTTCCCCATTGCCTCTTTGCTCACAAATCCTGTCTTAAGGGTAAGGTTGCCAGGTGTCCACTATTGGAGCAGACAGTCCACTTTTTCACATTATGTTCACTATTTTTTTTCACAAAATAGTGGACATTTTTTTTATGATGAAATGGTACGTAATCTAAAGCTGTGCAGTCTAAGAGAATCAGGATAGGAGAATCGCGTTTTGTCTTTTTTTCATAAGTAAGAATGAGACAAAGATCTAATATCCATTGAACTCGATTCACAAGACATTAAGAAAATGGGGGGGGGGAGGCGCCTCTTGCCGGAGTTCTGCCCCGCCTGTTCCTGACTCGCGGGGAGAACAAAAGGGAGAGGCGCGAAATAAAAAGACGCCTCTTCCTGTTCCTGACGCGCAGGAGCAGCAGCAAATAAGAAAATAAATAATTTAATTTAATTTAATTTAAACCCCCCCCCCCCGCTTGCCCGCTATTTTTTGGAAGCAGACCTGGCAACCCTACTTAAGGGTGTATCTGTGTATGAATAGCGTGAACCTGTGACCTGGATTCAGGAACTGAGTATTTACCATCACAAAAGAATGTCCAGGTAAAAGCAATCAGTGACCATTATCAGGTATCCCGGCAGACAGGTTTTCTGTTGTAGACTGCCGCTTCAGTGATGTATGTATGATGTTTTGGGGGGTAGCCTTGAGCTACACGGGAGCCAATTTTCAAATGTCTACATAAGAGCTTGCACATCATTGTTCCAGTTTCTCCTCCTCCCTCCTGCGTGTGGTGAGCGAGGACCCTGTTGCAACAGCTTTAATAAAGATCAGGCTTACTAGCTGCTTTGCTTCTCAATATATTCTGGTTGGCCTCTGTTATTTTCTCCTACCGATAGGAAAACTACTTAAGGACTCTATATGGGCTCTTAGAAAGGGAAAGGGAGCAGTACTTTTTTTATAATGTTATGTGTGAACAGAGATGGAAAACAGGCAGTGTGGAGCATTTCTGCCATGTTATTCAGCAGAAGGAAGCCTAATTCCGGCTCCTGCACCAGCTCAGAGCTTGTTATTCTGCTAACTGACATTCAAATGTTACAGCCTTGTGTTGAAATCTTTGCTGTTATTTGTGTGTGTGGAGGGGGTGGCAGTGTGGAGGAAAAGGTTTTGTGGTTGTGTGAGTGTGGGAGAAAATGCATCTCCCTCCTGTCAAACCGTTCTTATTAGCAAGGCGCCAACATTCCCCTCCGTTGCAAGGGAGAGCATCGTGTGAAACTTAGCAACATATTGTCCGTTCTGCCGCTGCCATGGCAACCAGTCCCGGGGTCGGTGACAACAATGCCGTGATGCTCCAAATACCGTTTGGGGGGGGGGGGGAAGAGGAGAGAGAGAAATATATATATATATACTGTATATATATATATCTGTCTGTGAATGAAAATATAAGATCAAAACGAAACAGCATTTCCATGCCCCCTAAAACTTTCCTCTGCCCCCAAAGCAGATCTTGCGTCAAAAGGCCTTTCAAACCCGGCTAGAGGAGACATCTGCTGTTTATATGTGTGAATGTCTCGCAGGCTGGGAGCACATTTCCCGTGGAAAACAGGGATCGGTTGATGCTTCCCAGACTCCAATTTCAAAATAAGGTTGGCTAATGCTGTGAGCCCCACACTACGATTCAAGCTGCCTTCTTATGGTGACCTCTGACCTTTCACGTGGTGCTTCTTTCGCACAATAGGATATTTCCTCCTCGTTGCACCTATGTTCATGGATAAAGTCAGCCCCTTGTTGCATGATTCGGGTTCCTAAGGGAGGGGTAGCTAATGCCGCAGAAAACAGAATCGGGATTCAAGATGACCTTACCTGATTGGAGACCTGGGCCCAAAACTAACGGATTGGAGACCTGGGCCCAAAACTAACGGAATGGATTTCATTAGGGACAAACGTAAGGTTCTGCATTTAGGCAGGGAGAACCAGTTGCACAAATATAAGGTATGGGGGGGGGCGGCACCTGGCTTGCCAGCAGTAGCTGTGAAAAGGTTCTAGGGGTCTTAGTAGACAACAAGCTTAATATGAGTCAATAGTGTGATGTAGCCGGGGGGGGGGGACCCTACATAAAGCTATTCTAGGCTGCATCAACAGAAGTCTAGTGTCCGGATCAAGGGAGGTCATAGTCCCGGCTCTATTCTGCCTTGGTCTGACCATACCTGGAATACTGTGTCCAGTTCCGGGTGCCATAATCGAAGAAGGAAATTGACAAACTGAAAAGTGTGCAGAGGAAGGCAATCAAGATGAGCAAGAGTCTGGAAACAAAGCCTGATGAGGAACGGTTGAAGGAGCTGGATATGTTCAGCCTGGAAAAGAGGAGACTGAGAAGAGATATGATAGCCATCTTCAAATATCTTAAGGAAGAAATTTCTTAAGATACTGAAGATGGAGGAAGATTGATTTTCTCCTGCTCTGGAGGGTAGGACTGAAACCAATGGCTTCAAGCCCCCTTCCTCCTCTAGGCAGGGCGGGGAGAAGCCAGGAGGAGGGAGGGAGGAGGCGTCGCCGCGGTGTGTGTGTGTGTGTGTGTGTGTGTGTGTGTGTGTGTGTGTGAATGGTGCAGCCCGAACGATCAGAATCAGATCCACGCGGCGATTCCCAGACCATCCGCAGGCTGGATCCAGAAGGCAGTTGGGCTGGATCCGGCCCCCGGGCCTTAGTTTGCCGACCCACGGATAAAGGCTTGCTCAAGCACCACCCGCTGTGCCTTTGAACAGGGTCTTGCCTCTGTAGCTCGCTGATCAGAACATGAAAGATTTGGGCATAAACCGCACCTTGAGTTCGAGTTCTTCATCAAGTGGGAGGCAGGGCTGCCGCAGGGAACTAACTAGCCTCCTTATATCTGATTCTGCTTCCCCTCCCTCCCCTTTTTTTTGCGCCACGCTGGGAATAATTCAAATGAGATTCTGGGCCTTACCACGATCCTCATCCTCTTATTCTCCGCCTCTCCCCATCTGTTCTGCTCAAGCTCATCTCATGTTGTTCCCCAGCGCCACCTCGGAATAATTCTGCTATGCCTCTTTTTGCGTGCAGAGCAGCCTCTTGTTTATGTCCCCCGCCCTCAGTCCCCTTTAAGAACCCCTCAAGAGTGTGTGTGTGCATGTGTTTATTAAACTTTTCTGAAGGTGCAAATTAAAAATGAAACAGAGGCAAGGGGGTGGGTGGCTGGGTGGACGAGAGCCAGTGTGGCGCAGTGGCTATAGCGTCAGACTAGGACTCGGGAGAGACCAGGGTTCGAATCCCCACACGGCTGTGAACAATGCTCAGACCTTGGGTCCCAGCCATTGCCTCTCAGACTGACCTACCTCACAGGGTTGTTGTGGAGGTTAAATGAAGAGGTGGAGAGAACCATGTATACCACCTTGAAGAAGGTGAAGAAGAAAGAAAAAGGTGGTATCTAAATGCAAACAAACAAACAAACAAACACAGCAGGCTTAATACAGCTGAATGACTATACGTGCTGGTAATCTTAATATGTTCTTTACAGGGTTTTGAGGTAAAGCGCTAACACAAAAGGTCCAGAGTCCAGAGCAGGTGTAGGCAAACCCGGCCCTCCAAATGTTTTGGGACTACAACTCCCATCATGATCCCTAGCTAACGGGACCAGTGGTCAGGGATAATGGGAGTTGTAGTCCCCAAACATCTGGAGGGCCGAGTTTGCCTGGTTCAGAGCATATTAAGTATTCATTTATTTATTGCATTTATACCCCATTTTTCCTCCAAGGAGCTCAAGGCGGCATTTGCGTGGTGCCGCCCCCCTTTGTTTAACGCCCCACAACAACCCTGCGAGGTAGGCTCAGCTGAGAGGCAGTGACTTACTGAAGATCACAAGCTTTATGACTTGAGTGGGCATTTGAACCTTGGTCACCTAACCACTACACCACACTGGTTCTCAGAGAAGAGCAGGGGGGCAGGTAATATCCTGCACTAGCAAGAAACGCTTTCCATGTTTTCCTGAATGGGTCCTTTCTGTTTTTTTGTTACCCTGAATGCTCTTAGGTATCACATTGCTTTCTGTAAAAGAGCGCATCACTAAATTTTTGATACCGCTGGTTGACATTCACGTTCTGCAGTGTCTTCCAGTTACGAGCTAGAAATGGTTACAGGTAGGTAGCTGTGTTGGTCTGACGTAGTCGAAACAAAATAAGGAAATTCCTTCCAGCAGCACCTTAGAGGCCAACTAAGTTTGTCAGGGTGGGAGTGGGGTGAGGGGTAGTAATGGACGTAACTTTCTTGATTGACTTAAGACGGTCCGAAACTGGAATGGCTTATGGAACTCGCTGAAGAATCTGGGAGACCCTGAGTTCAGGGGAAGGGGGGCTAAATTTGTTATAACGTGTTTAAATGTTACTATGATAGAAGAATTAATATTTAAATTAATGGAAAGTTCTTGGTAAAAAATTTCTAGGCTAAGGGGAGAAATACAAGATAGAAGGAAGGGAAAATAATTTTTGATTTGGATAAATTGATTAATTATTGGTGGAGAATAGATATTTTTAGAATAGAATATTCAAGTGCTAGTGATAAAATGTGTTAGATTAATTTAAGACATAAGATGAAAACTGCTTAATTGGAATTTTAAAATGGACCCAGTGAGGGGGGAATTGAGGAAGTCAACAATGTTAAGTAAATAGTATAAGATTTGAGTTTGTTTTTTATGTTTGTTTTTTGTTTTGGTTTTTTCTTGTTTTGAGCTTTTGTTTTTTTTGTGATTTCGTATTTGGAAAATGAATAAAAATTATTTGGGGGGGGGGAAGAGACCACCTAAGTTTATCATTAGTATGAGCTTTCATGTGCATGCACACGAAAGCTCATACCAATGACAAACTTAGTTGGTCTCTAAGGTGCTGCTGGAAGGAATTTTTTTGTTTTGTTTCGGGCTAGAAATGCTCATTCAGCCAACGGTAAATAACTCAACAGCTCTTTATGATTCAGATCCGAATTTCTATCCAAAACCAATGGCCAGTAATCTCACCAATCTCCTGGTATGCCGGTTTCCACTTGTCGCTTGGGGCAGTCCCACCACATGTGGATACATGCACCAACTGCACCCTCTCATACATAGAGGAGAAAGCAAAATAAAAAAATTCCTTCAGTAGCACCTTAAAGACCAACTAAGTTTTTATTTTCGTATGAGCTTTCGTGTGCATGCACACTTATTCTGATACACTTGAAACAGAAGTGTCAGACCCTTATGTATATACAGAGGGTGGGTGGGTGCTGATGACTGCAATTGGTCCTGCGGGGGAAAAGCAAGGGCTGAGGCGCTAAAGAAAGCTTGTTCATGCATAATGAGATAAGAATCCATTGTCTTTGTTCATCCCAGGTGGTTCCATGGTTTTAAGCTTGGTAATGAGTTCCAATTCAGCGACTTCTCTTTCCAGTCTGTTTCTGAAATTTTTCTGTAATAAAACAGCTGCTTTGAGATCTTGTATAGAATGTCCTGGGAGATTGAAGTGTTCTCCTACTGGTTTCTCTGTCTTGTGGTTCCTGATGTCAGATTTATGTCCATTTATCCTTTGGCGTAGGGTTTGGCCTGTTTGTCCAATATAGAGAGCTGAAGGGCACTGTTGGCATTTGATGGCATACACAATGTTAGAAGATGAGCAATAAAACAGTCCTGAGATGGTATGTTGGATGTTGTTGGGGCCAGTAATGGCGTTGTCCGGGTGTATGTGGCAGCAAAGTTGGCATCTGGGTTTATTGCAGGCTCTGGTACCAGTGTCCATGTTAAGTCTGGTGGTTGTATTATTGTGGGTGAGGAGTTGTTTAAGATTGGGTGGCTGTCTGTAGGCAATGAAAGGTCTTCCTCCCAGAGCTTGAGAAAGGGAGCTGTCATTGTCCAGGAGAGGCTGTAGATCTCTGATGATGCGTTGTACTGTTTTAACTTGGGAGCTGTATGTGATGACTAGTGGTGTTCTGTTATAGAGGAGAAAGTTTAGGCTTTATCAGGGATAGTGCTGTCTTGAGAGTCTGTTAGCAGTATACGTAGTAAGAATGGAAAACTGAAAAGGGGTGTGTGTGTGGGGGGGGGAATAGACATTCAATTCCTTTATTCGCACTTTCCAAAACAATTGTTGTTGTTGTTTAGTCATCTTAGTCGTGCTCGACTCTCCGTGAGCCCACGAACCAGAGCATACCTTGGAAACTCTCGCTTTCTTCTCAAAGCTACTCCTTTTTTATGTCCATGGAGTTTTCTTGGCAAAATACTGGAGTGGTTTGCCAGTTCCTTCTCCAGTTGGATCACATTTACCGGTAGTCTAAACTCTTGGCTATGACCTGTCCGTCTTGGGTGGCCCTGCATGGCAAAGCTCATACTGTAGCTTCTTGGAGTCATTCAAGGCCCTTCGCCACGACAAGGCAGTGATCCATGAAGGGGTTCCAGAACAACACGTGGTTTTGATTTGGTCTAATCTTTCTATTCTGCTTCTCCAACAGCAAATGTCGAGCTCAGAATGGCTCACAATGATCATTAGAATCATAGAATCGTAGAGTTGGAAGAGACCACAAGGGCCATCCAGTCCAACCCCCTGCCGAGCAGGAAACACCATCAAAGCATTCCTGACATATGCCTGTCAAGCCTCTGCTTAAAGACCTCCAAAGAAGGAGACTCCACCACACTCCTTGGTAGCAAATTCCACTGCCGAACAGCTCTTACTGTCAGGAAGTTCTTTCTAATGTTTAGGTGGAATCTTCTTTCTTGTAGTTTGAATCCATTGCTCCGTGTCCGCTTCTCTGGAGCAGCAGAAAACAACCTTTCTCCCTCCTCTATATGACATCCTTGTATATATTTGAACATGGCTATCATATTACCCCATTAAAAAGCATTATAAACAAGCAAACAGCAAACATTACAATCACTATGCTATCAACCACAATAACATATAAAGAAAACAAACAACAATAAATTCATCAAACAATTAATACAATTCAGTAAAATCATAGCAATTCAAAATATCATAAAATTATCAAAAATCACTCTTCAACACAATTCAATAAAATTGAACTGAAATGCCAACTATCCTTCAAAATCCATATTATTCTGAATTTTGCGGTACACTTCCATAGCTGCCAATTTATCCCCTTTTTAAAGGGATTTTCCCTTATGCTGAATAGGCTTCCTCGCGAGAAAAGGGAAAACTTGGCAGCTATGCACTTCTCCAGCAAAATTATCCGCATACTAGCGTGGAGTGTGCAGAAAATGCATGTATTGGTGAATGTCTATGGTGGTTGCACCATAGATTTGCATGACGGCGTGATTATACCAGAAGTTTTATTTTCAATTTCTTTCCTAATGATCCCTGGCATGGAATCTGGCATTTTCACCCTCACAAGCTCTTTGGTGGAAAGGTGGGATCACAGTTGGAAGGGACCACGGGCGTTCATCTAGCTCAACCCTCTACAGCGCAGGGATCCTTTGCTCAAGGCGGGACTCGAACCCACGACCCTAATAGAAATGTATTAAATAAAGTCTCCCCCCTCCCCCGAACCACACTGTGGTTCTGTGAGAAGGAAAGCTTTGTGGGTTACCATATACAGGAGTTCAAAAAGTTTGCTCACACAGTTACTTAAAACGGGGGGGGGGGGAGTAATTTTTGAGGCCGGAGTGGGTTAGGGTTCAGGGAGAAGCCATTTTACGGCTTGAACCACCCCCTGTTTTAGCTTGGCATCCGTCTCTTTCTCTATCTGCTGCCAGAGTGTCAGTCCAAGGGCTGAGAAGGGGGCAGACAAATAAGGCAAGATTGCCAGCTCCCGGGAGAATTCTGCCTATGAATAGATTTAAAGCCTGCCATAAAGAAGTATTGACTTCCTTCTGCAGAGCTGGGTTCCGTGACCTGATAGGCGAGTATCGACCGGAGGTGACACACAGGCCAGCCTGTTCCTGGAAGGGACACTCTCAGCCATCATTTCCATATAAACGAAGAAGCCGGAGCACCTGGGACCCCCCCCCCCTTCTGAGAAATTTTCACTCAAGGAACATACAAAAATCAGACCATTTGCTCAATATCGTCTACACTGGCTGGCAGCAGCTTTATGGAGTTTCAGCCTCAGGGTTCTCTCCTAGCCTAAGCTATAGCTTAGGGCCCCACTCCCTTGGGGGCCTGAAAAAAATTTAAAGGGGAGAAACCCTGGATTTCGAATTGCATTTCAGTTCAACGATCACTTTGATAAAATACATATTTTGTCATGTGCAAATGGCTTTAGATACCTATTGGCGCTGTGGGTTAAACCAACCTAGCAGTTCGAAAGCACGTCAAAGTGCAAGTAGATAAATAGGGACCAGTACAGCGGGAAGGTAAACGGCGTTTCCGTGTGCTGCTCTGGTTTGCCAGAAGCGGCTTTGTCATGCTGGCCACATGACCTGGAAGCTGTACCTCAGCCAATAACGCGAGATGAGCGCGCAACCCCAGAGTCGGTCATGACTGGACCTAATGGTCAGGGGTCCTTTTATGTACTCAACACAAAAAACAGTGACAATTTGTTGTTGACAAAGGACAGCTGGACATATAAAGGGCCCCATTACCTTCAGTAGCTTGTTGTTGTTGTTGTTTAGTCGTTTAGTCGTGTCCGACTCTTCGTGACCCCACGGACCATAGCACGCCAGGCACTCCTGTCTTGCACTGCCTCCCGCAGTTTGGTCAAACTCATGTTCGTAGCTTCGAGAACACTGTCCAACCATCTCGTCCTCTGTCGTCCCCTTCTCCTAGTGCCCTCAATCTTTCCCAACATCAGGGTCTTTTCCAAGGATTCTTCTCTTCTCATGAGGTGGCCAAAGTATTGGAGCCTCAGTTTCAGGATCTGTCCTTCCAGTGAGCACTCAGGGCTGATTTCCTTAAGAATGGATAGGTTTGATCTTCTTGCAGTCCATGGGACTCTCAAGAGTCTCCTCCAGCACCATAATTCAAAAGCATCAATTCTTCGGCGATCAGCCTTCTTCATGGTCCAGCTCTCACTTCCATACATCACTACTGGGAAAACCATAGCTTTAACTATTCAGTAGCTTAGGGCTCATCAAACTTAATCTGGCCCTGATCTGCAAGGTACATGCTCCGGAGCTACAGCCCTTTGCCACCCCCTTCCTAGCTCCCTTTTTTTTCTTAGATGGATTTGCTGTGCTTGCTTCCCTTAAGGATAAAGTCAGCTCCCTTCGTTCCTCCTAATGCCAGAACTCGCGGATGTCCAATGAAGGTGAATGTTGGAAGATTCAGGACAGATGAAAGGAACGGCTTCTTCAAGCTTCTTCTTCTTCTTTGGCGATCTCTTGTAGCTGAGTAAGATTGTCTTCCATGAACACGGTCTTAACAGTGAGTCCGTAAGTGACTGTGGAGGCCAATTCTGGATCCCCAGGTCCTTCCACAGTGGGGACATAGGTTTCCAGGTAGGAGTTGGTCATGGTGAGGGTTTGCCAAGTGTGCCTTCCTCTTAGCACCTTTCTCCCTTTCGTCCTGAGTTTGAGAGTATTCAAAGCCCTTCACAGCTTTGGTAAAGGCTGTTCTCCAACTGGAGTGCTCACAGGCCAGTGTTTCCCAGTCATCGGTGTTTATACTACATTTTTAAAGATTTGCCTTGAGAGTATTTAAACCTCTTTTGTTGGGTACCGGCATTATGCTTTCCATTTTTAAGTTTGGAATAGAGTAGTTGCTTTGGAAGACGATAATCAGGCACAACATGATCAGTCCAATGAAGTTGATGTTGAAGAATCATTGCTTTGACACTGGTGATCTTTGCTTCTTCCAGTACATTGATATTAGTTTGCCTGTCTTCCCAAGTGATGTGTAAAAATTTTTGGAGACACCGTTGATGGAATCTGTCGAGGAGTTGGAGATGGTGTTTATAAGTGGCTGGGGAAACCCAGCCAAATGGGCGGGGTATAAATAATAATCTCTTCTCTTCGGGAGAAGAAAAGGCTCAGTAGTAAACTCTACACAAATCCAGAGCGGAGTCCCTAAGACGGCTGGATGGCACCTTGTATGTCTCTTTCTGGCAATGTCTGCAGCCAAGCTGGTGCCAAATGTCTTGCTCCGCTTTCCTTTGGACCACATCAGTGGCATTGAGAGGTGGGTCTTGTCGTCTGGGCGGCCTAGAGCCTTGAGCCCCAGGAAAGTCACTTCAGTGCTGCTAATGCAGTGGTTTGACTTCACTTCCAGAGGTGCACTCTGTTGTATCTTGAGAGAGATGGGTGCCAACAAAAGGTCTTATTTTGGACAGAACAGAGCTTGTTTTATATTCCGTTTACCTCACCTTCAAGGTCTTTGAGGAACCGGCTTAGAGAACTAACTGCAAAGAAAAATGTTTTTTGGACCACTTTCTTCGGCTTATGGAAGGAACTAATGGTCAACATGCCAGTTTATCCAACCGGGGGGGGGGGGGGGAATGAGCAGAAAAAGAACCCATTAGACTTTCTATATGACCATTTTCTTAGGCATTTATTTATCTCCCCCCCCCCATTTCCTCAGGCTTTCTGGACTCTGTTTTGAAAGCAAGTCCTTTTTTGCAGCAAGCACTTGATAGCAGTCCAATTTGTGCTAGCCACTGGCTCCTGTGGACTCTGAGGTACAGAAGCTTTGGATCATAATGCAGAGGTGAGCTGGGCTTGAAAAGACACAGTCCGGCGGTGGAGATTCATGGGCCGAAGCAACTTTCTGTGCATCAAGAGAGGACCTTTTGCAAAATGGTTGAATGCATGTGCTGGGGTTCATAGAATCAGAGAATAGTAGATTCTGCAATGCAGGAATAGTGTGGGTCTCTAATCTGCCTTGGCATGAGAACTCTGTCGAAGCCACTTGAGCCAGCCAGCTGTTGTTGGCTCTGGGCATCCAACAGACTCCCTGACAAATATTTAAAACTATTCAGGAAATCAACAGTAGCTAAACAGAATAACACGCACGAAGCATTCTACACATTTGCGTAGGCTTGCCTGAACAAAAATGCCTTTAAGCAGGTCATGGGAAGAGTTCCTGTCTGATATCAATAGACAGGGAGTTCCAAGGTGTAGGAGCTGAGACACTAAAAGGTCGATTTCTTTCCAAGTACAGAGCGAGTATTGTATGGCACGCTTAACAGTGCCAATTCCACAGACTGGAGCCATTGGATGTTACAGCCGTTAAGAGCTTTAGAGGAGCATTTCACAGGAGGGGATCCCCAAAGACCATCTTGCCCAACCCCCTTGCAAGTAGCTTCCTTTAGGCTTCAGGTGATGCTTCCAGGGGGACATCTCCATCACAACCATTTTTGTGGGGACCCGGCAGTCTATTTTAAGTATGCTTGACGGTTCAGATATCCACTGAGCAGCAATGCGATAGTTAAATACAATAAAATGCCATGTGCTGAGGCCCTGAGGCAAGCCCCTTCCTAACCAATTATATTAAAATAAGTCTAGGGTTTAAACAATAACAACCGGCAATTAATTCCCACCACCACCAAGGCTAATGCTACGTTTTAAGCACCGTGCTATTGCAGTGGTATCTTAGTTTAAGTACACAATTGGTTCTGGAAGTCAGTACTTAACCTGAAGCGTACTTAACCTGAGGCGAACTTTCCCATTGAAAGTAATGGAAAGTGGATTAATCCGTTCCAGACGGTCCGCGGAGTACTTAAACTGAAGCATACTTAACCTGAAGCGAACTTTCCCATTGAAAGTAATTGAAAGTGGATTAATCCGTTCCAGACGGTCCGCGGAGTACTTAAACTGAAGCATACTTAACCTGAAGCGAACTTTCCCATTGAAAGTAATGGAAAGTGGATTAATCCGTTCCAGACGGTCCGCGGAGTACTTAACCTGAAGCGTACTTAACCTGAAGCAAACTTTCCCATTGAAAGTAATGGAAAGGGGATTAATCCGTTCCAGACGGTCCACGGAGTATTTAAACTGAAGCGTACTTAACCTGAAGTGAACTTTCCCATTGAAAGTAATGGAAAGTGGATTAATCCGTTCCAGGCGGTCTGCGGAGTACTTAAACTGAAGCATACTTAACCTGAAGTGAACTTTCCCATTGAAAGTAATGGAAAGTGGATTAATCCGTTCCAGACGGGTCCGCGGAGTACTTAAACTGAAAGTACTCAAACCGAAGCGTACTTAAACCGAGGTATGACTGTCTTTTGGTTCCATGGTGTTCTTTTTTAAAACCAAAAGCTGCCTGGGGCAGGCCAAGGCTCAAGGGAAAGAGGTTGGGTGCAGCAGAGTTTGCCCCCTTCGGGCAAATGACCACCTTCCGAGGGAGACCTTTCCTCTGTCGAACAGCTCTTACCATCAAAATGTTGTTCCTGAAATGTTAGTTGGAATCTCCTTTCTTGTTGTTTGAATATGTTGGTTCGGGTCCTCCCCTCTGGAGCAGCAGAAAATAAGCTTTGCTCCATCTTCCATGTGACAGCCCTTCAGAAATCCATGTTCCTCTCAGTTGCCATTCCCTCCATTCATCCTAACCTACCTCACAGGGTTGTTGTGAATGTAAAATGAAGAAAACCCTGTGCACCACTGGGTCCTCAGGATCACCAAAGATACAAGAGAAGGAAATGGAGTTATTTAGGAGGCTCCATTTTCCACGCAACAGCCCTTAAGATACTTGAAGATGCTAAACATACCCAGCTCCTTCAACCATTCCTCATAAGGCTTGGTTTCCAGACCCTTGATCATCTTGGTGCCCCCCCCCCCGGGGCATGTTCCATCTGGTAAACATCCTCCTTAAATTGTGGTGTCCATAAATGGACACAGTATTCCAGGTGGGGTCTGACCAAGGCTGAATAGAGTGGTACTTTTGGCTCCCTTGATTTCGGCACTAGACTTCAGGTGATACAGCCTGGAGATAGTTGTAGGTAGGGATAGGCGAATCATTCAGTTTTGGGATCTCCCACCCCCCCCAAAAATCTTCAGTTCTTCACATTTGTACGTCCGTTTAAGAATGTCTCCAAATATAAACATTTCGGCATATGCAGTTTTGTCCAATACACCCATTTTCAGCAAAGCACTTTTAAGGCAATGCATTTATGTAGGTTAGAATTATTTAAAGGGACCCAGAGCATCATCTAGCCCAACCCTCTGCAATGCAGGAATCTCACTAATGCACACTTTATCCTAGCATGCCCATTTTTGTATGCATTACTTGGCTGAAGAACCACAATGCAAGATTCGGAGATGTGCCAGTTTCGATGGAAAGCTGTGCTTCGGTTCATGTATTGATTTGGAAATGTCGGATTAGGTAGTGTCAGAGGGTCGTCGTGGCCACTCTAGAGTAACTCCGCTTGAGTCCAGTTTGTCTTTATAGACTTTTATTGTGCAAGGTATTTATAGTGCGGAGACAGCTTAAAACATGACCTCTCATTCTGAATCAGAATCCGGCAATGGCATACGTCTGTTCTCACGCCAGCAAAGTAGTCGGGGCACCCCAAAACGCCTCCCCCTTGACCTGCATCGCAGTGCTCTCCTTAACTCTTGCACCAGAAGGAGGAATGCCCTCTCAGTCTCCTCCCTGTCAGGGCAGTGGAAGGGTTCTCCAGCATCCTTGAGCCCTTGCCTACATCTCTCCTCCCCTGACCTTTCCCATCGTTCCGCACGCTGGCTTCTCTCTCCCTCCGAGTCTCTCCCCTCCCCCCTGGCTGTTTCAGACCCACTGCTGCTCCCTGTGCTAGGCGAGGTGGACGTCAGGATGATGGGGGCTGGCTCCCTGTAGGGAGTCACCCTTACAGGTAGGTTCGCAGGGCAGTCTCGAGCAGGTCGGCCACCCTGGCGCTGAGGGGCAGAGATTGCTTCGGCGCCCCCGCCCTCGCAGGGCGCAGCATGGTTTCCACACAGCTTCACCGCGCGGCACCCTGCCTACCAGCCTGGCGCCCTGGCTCACCGCGCCACCGGGGGTCTACCTAGAGCCGGCCCTGTAGGTTGGCCTTTAAATGCAGACTGAATTTAATTGCTCCCCCATCGTTCCTCACAGGAAGGTTTTTTAATTTTTTAAAAGAAAAATTAAGAAAGAGATGGCAGAGTTCACTATTTGCATTTAACAAAATAACCTGAGTTCTGGAGGACGTTTAAATTAAACAGGTGTATTATTCTTCCTCTCTTTTCTTCCTTTCCCATCTCTCTTTTTCCTTCCTTCCTTTTGTTCCATTTCTCCTACTCCTGAGTTTTAGGTGTCATACAAAACGAGGGTTCAAGTTGAGTTAACTTTGTTGATAGAATTGATGTAGAAAAATCCCCCTTTCTTTATATGAAACCACACCCACCACACACAAACAGAGATAGGGGGGGTAAGGGCCATCCAATCTTCAGACACTCACACACTTGTTAGATTGTCCTTTGAAAAGATAAACAACCTCCTAAGGAAGAGAGACGTAGAAACCATCACTCATTCCCCAGAAACCAGACTGCAATGAACAAAATGTAACATTCATAAAAAGAAAAGGGAGAGAGAGTGTTTGTAAGACGATTTCTACCTGCGGCACCGAGGAAAATGCCAGTTTAAATCTCACTCAGAGAGCTGACATTCAACACGATGGTGAGGGACTAGCCTTTAACTCAGGTGGTCCTGCTCACACCTGAAAAGACCCCTTTTCTGCCTTGACTTTCATAGAATCATAGAATCATAGAGTTGGAAGAGACCACAAGGGCCATCCAGTCCAACCCCCTGCCGAGCAGGAAACACCATCAAAGCATTCCTGACATATGCCTGTCAAGCCTCTGCTTAAAGACCTCCAAAGAAGGAGACTCCACCACACTCCTTGGCAGCAAATTCCACTGCTGAACAGCTCTTACTGTCAGGAAGTTCTTCCTAATGTTTAGGTGGAATCTTCTTTCTTGTAGTTTGAATCCATTGCTCCGTGTCCGCTTCTCTGGAGCAGCAGAAAACAACCTTTCTCCCTCCTCTATATGACATCCTTTTATATATTTGAACATGGCTATCATATCACCCCTTAACCTTCTTTCCCCGTTCTTCTCAATAGGAGAAAGTGGAGGCCTCCCTAGAAGTAACACCATGTGATATGGATGTTCTGCCACTTGCTCTGCCAGCAAGCAGGACCCGAGCACAAGAGCCCTCTTCCCTCCTGCGGTTTCCAACAACTGGCTTCCAGAAGCATGTCTCCCTCTAGCAGAAAGTTGGCAACCATCGCTGTCTCCTGTGGGAACCCAAATATTAGGTAGAGTCAGCTGACGTCCAGGATTTGAGTGCCTTTGCTCATGTACGCAAAACAGCACCACCCGTACCCAAGGGGAAAGAAATGCGCCAACACTGTTCTTCTCAAAATAATAATAATAATAATAATAATAATAATAATAATAATAATATTTATACCCCGCCCATCTGGCTGGGTTTCCCCAGCCACCCTGGGCGGCTTCCAACAGAAATATTAAAATACAATGGTCTGTTAAACATTAAAAGTTTTCCTAAACAGCGCTGCCTTCAGATGTCCTCTAAAAGTCTGGTAGTTGTTTTTCTCTTTGACATCTGGTGGGAGAGCGTTCCACAGGGCGGGTGCCACTACCGAGAAGGCCCTCTGCCTGGTTCCCTGTAACCTCACTTCTCGCAATGAGGGAACCACCAGAAGGCCCTCAGCACTGGACCTCAGCTAGCTTTCTACCGGCACAGTGTTTTATACATGGGGCAGCTTTCAAAAAACAATGGCCCAGTCTTAACGTGGCCCAATATACCCGAAGGAGCGTCTCCACCCGCGTCGTTCAGCCCAGACACGGAGGTCCAGCTCTGATGGCCTTTTGGCCGTTCCCTCACTGCGAGAAGCGAAGTCACAGAGAACTAGGCAGGGGACCTTCTCGGTAGTGGCACCCATCAGGTGTCAAGGAGATAAAACAACTATACAATTTCTAGAAGACAACTGAAGACTGCCCTGAAGAGGGATGTTTTTAATGTTTGATGTCTCACTGTGTTTTTATAAACTGCCCAGAGTGGCTGGGGCAACCCCAGCTACTAGTACTGATGACATTACTACTACAGTGGAACCTCAGTTCCCGAACGCCTCCGTTGTCGAACGTTTCGGTTCTCGAATGCCGAAAACCCAGAAGTAAATGTGTTTCCGAATGTTTTTCAGAACTCGAACATGTGACGCGGCTTCCGCTGAGTGCAAGAAGCTCCTGCGACCAGGGCCGCCTTAAGCATATCTGGCGCCCTGGTGTGAAGATCCCTCTGGCACCCCCCCCCGCCCCGTTTCCCGGTGCGGCTGTCTGGCGGGCTGCATTGCGCCACCCAGCCTTGCCTTAGGGGCGGCCCTGCTTGCGACCAATGGGAAGCCGCACCTCGGTTGTTGAATGTTTCGGAAGCCGAACGGTCGTCCGGAACGGATTACGTTTGACAACCGAGGTTCCACTGTATTATTATTATTAAAATGTTGGGGTGAACTGCTGTGTGAATGCAGTCCAAGCAGGTAAGGTAAAGGGACCCCTGACCATTAGGTCCAGTCGTGACCGACTCTGGGGTTGCGCGCTCATCTCACATTATTGGCCGAGGGAGCCGGCGTATAGCTTCCAGGTCATGTGGCCAGCATGACAAAGCCGCTTCTGGCAAACCAGAGCAGCACATGGAAACGCCGTTTACCTTCCCACTGTAGCGGTTCCTATTTATCTACTGGGACCAAGCAATGGGAGCTCACCCCGTCACAGGGATTCGAACCTCCGACCTTCTGATCAGCAAGCCCTAGGCTCAGTGGTTTAACCACAGCGCCACCTGGGTCCCTATAGTCCAAGCAAAGGGAAAGGGAAATGTTTAGTCCAGTAGCCCTGAGTGTACAGGTATGTATTTTGGGGGGGGGGGTAAGCTTGTAAAAGCAGCCCTCAGGCGCCACCCCACCCAGCTCCCAGAGAACCCCTTCTCGTTTCGTTCAGAGAAGACTCTGGGTTGTCAACGACGAAATAATAATAATAATAATAAAACCTAAATAATTGAGATCTCAAAACAGCCAAACGCCTCGGTGGCTTCACTGAACGGGAAATCGATCGGCCTCCGATATTAATCGCAGCAGCCCTTTCAAAGGGCGGAAGGCTCCATTTAAATAAAGCTGAATGGGAGACCTTGGGCGCATCCCCCGGAGGGGTGGTCCATTCTTCAACCCGGGGTCTCTCACGCTCTCTCTCCCTTTCCTAGCGATTTCCCTCATCTGCAACTGTTGCTTATTATGGCCCTCTGTCTCCCACCTCACCCCGACCTCCCCTTGAAGCGCATGCATCTCTTTTGCATGTGCTACGAAGGCTGCACATCTCCCATGCACGGTGCACCTCCCACATTTTGGGAGGGTAAACAAGATATTAACCTTCCACTCGAAAGGGCCGCAATCTTGGATCGCATCGCCTGCTTCTCCCAGCGCGCTGCAGCCCACTGGATTTCTGGTTTCCTTGGCAATTTCACCTTTCTTTTTCCAGCTCCCTGCAAGCTTCCTTTTTTTCCGGGAGGGGGGTGGGTGGTGGATGGTGGTAGAAGCAGGGTTGGCGTGGAAGGAACAGGTTTAAAAACAGCTATTAATGATGCCTTTAATCCTCCCCCAGCTTCTTAATAGCACTCTGGCTGGAATTAATCATTGGGAGACGGAGCGCCCCGTTAAAAATGGCTTTGAGCTTCTGGGGTTTTTTTTGGGGGGGGTGTGGCCGGCTTGGATCTCTCTGATCGCTACATGGGGGGAAATGTTTGGAATTCATGCTTTCCCCTCTGTGTGTGCATGCCTTTGTATGTGTCACAACGGTTCCTATTGTAATGACACCTCTGGTCTAGAGGTAGAAGGTGTCGTCAGATTTCCTTTGGAGATAAAAATAACAATGCAGCCTTTTTTGGGGTGGGTGGGGAGGGTCAGGTTGTCAAAAGGGTTTGGATAGAGAAAGACAGACAGAGGAAAGCCTAGGGAGGAAAGGAAGGTTGTCAACCAGTAAAGTACCTTTTTATTAACTGAAACTGCAATCTGCTATGCAATATATAATGAGGGGTTGTGCCCAGAGAATCACAGAATCTATCTTAGAGCTGGAAGGGACCCCAAAGGTCATCTAGCCCGACCCTTGCAATGCAGGAATCTCAGCTCAAACAACCATGACAGAAGACCATCCAAACTCTGTTTTAAAACTTCCAGGGAAGGGGAGTCCGCCACCTTTCGTGCTGGTCTGTTCCATGGCTGAACAGCTCTTACTGTCAGAAAGTCGTCGTCCCCCCCCCCCCCCGTTTTCTGTTTAGTCAGAATCTTCTTTCTTGCCACTTGAAGCCATGGGTTCGAGTTCTACCATCCAGAGCAGGAAAAAAAAACAAGCATGCTCCCTCTTCCATGTCACACCCCTTAAGATATTTGAGGATGGCTATCATACCTCATCTCAGTCTCCTCTTTTCCAGGCTAAACATACCCAGCTCCTTCAAGCACTACTCATAAGGCTTAGTTTCCAAACACTTGATCTTCTTGGTTTCCCTCCTCTGCACATGTTGTTGTTGTTGTTGTTTAGTCGTTTAGTTGTGTCCGACTCTTCGTGACCCCATGGACCAGAGCACGCCAGGCACTCCTGTCTTCCACTGCCTCCCGCAGTTTGGTCAAACTCATGTTCGTAGCTTCGAGAACATTGTCCAACCATCTCATCCTCTGTTGCCCCCTTCTCCTAGTGCCCTCAATCTTTCCCAACATCAGGGTCTTTTCCAGGGAGTCCTCTCTTCTCATGAGGTGGCCAAAGTATTGGAGCCTCAGCTTCATGATCTGTCCTTCCAGTGAGCACTCAGCGCTGATTTCCTTAAGAATGGAGAGGTTTGATCTTCTTGCAGTCCATGGGACTCTCAAGAGTCTCCTCCAGCACCATATGGTGATGGTGATGGTGCTGCACATATTCCAGCTTGTCAACATGCTTCTTAAATTGTGGTGCCCAGAACTGAACACAGTATTCCAAGTGTGGTCTGACTAGGGCATAATAGAGAGGTACTATTACTTCCCTTGATTTGGACACTAGACTTCTGTTGATGCAGCCTGGAATAGCTTTAGGGGTTTTTTTGCCGCTGCATCACACTTTTGACTCATTACAGGTAGGTAGCCGTGTTGGTCTGATGCAGTCAAAACAAAATAAAAAAATCCTTCCAGTAGCACCTTAGAGACCAACTAAGTTTGTCATAGGTATGAGCTTTCGTGTGCATGCACACTTCTTCAGATACACTGAAACAGAAGTCACCAGACCCTTATGTATAGTCAGAGGGTGGGGAGGGGTATTACTCAGAAGGGTGGTGGGAATGGGTGATTGGCTGATAGGAGTGGTAAACCTGTTGATGACTGTTAACGACTGCAATTGGTCTTGCAGGAAAAAGCAAGGGCTGAGGTACTAAAGAAAGCTTGATCATGTATAATGAGATAAGAATCCAGTGTCCTTATTCAGACCAGGTCTCTCCATGGTTTTAATTTCAGAAACAGACTGGAAAGAGAAGTTGCTGAATTGCAACTCATTACCAAGCTTAAAACTATCGAGAGATTTGCCCCTGTTGAAATTAATTTTGTTAGCTTGTGCCCAGTTCTCCAATCTGTTCAGGTCATTTCGAATCCTGATTCTGTCTTCTGTGGCATTCACTTCCCCTCCCAGCTTGGTGTCATCTGCAGATTTGATGAGTATCCCCGGCTGCTTTCTACTCTGAGTAGACTCATTGAAATCAATGGACTCGTGGTTTATTTCATTATTACCCACCTTTTTCTCTAAGAAGCACAAGTTTGGTCCTCATTTAATCCCCTTAACAACCCTGTGAGGTAGGTTGGGCCGAGAGAGGCGGGGACTGGTCTGCAAAGATCACCCAGCAAGTTTCAGGACCGGGTGGGGATCTGAACCCTGGTTTCCGCAGTCCTTAGGCCAACACCCTAACCACTGGGCTCACTTGTTATTATTAAATTTATTACTCTCCCTTTGCCAGAAGATTCAGTGGTGGGTTACTGCAATCTAAAGTGCAGCATTAAAAAGCAGTTTAAAACAAATCACACTCATAGCTAGAGTGGGAACAAATATCCATCTATCTATCTACGTACTGATGTAAAAATCAGGCTTTGGCTTTTGCTGCCCCTAAGCCCACAATCGGTCAGAGGAGAATGGATGGAGGCAGGATCCAGTGGAAAGCAAGGCAGATATTTATTTTTCTGTTGCAACCAGAGTTCCCTTCCCTGCCTCCAAGGAGGGAGAGATCCTGAATAAAAGTGTGCAGGAACATTTAAAGACTTTTTTTTTTACATTGCCCAACTTCCTTAGCCAAAGACCACCCCAAAATCATCACACATACAGCTGTCTGCAGCAGAAATCCTGTCTGCCAGGATACCTGATAATGGTCACTGATTGGTCACCTGGGCAGCCTGGCCATTCTTTTGTGGTGGTTAATACTTTAGTTCCTGAATCCAGGTCACAGGTTCACCCTATTCATACACAACTATGCCCTTAAGACAGGCTTTGTAAGTGAAGAGACAATGGGAAGGCTTTCCCTATTTGCCGCCCTTACTGCAGAGGAATATTTGAGGTCATTGGGAGAGTCAAAATGGCTTCAGGATTGCTCTCCCCTACTATTTCAGATGCATGTTTATATATTTAGATATGTGCACATATATGAATGCTTATTCTATATTTGGGGTCACGAGTGGTGCTGTGTGTTAAACCACAGAGCCTAGGCCTTGCCGATCAGAAGGTCAGCGGTTCGAATTCCCGCGACGGGGTGATCTCCCGTTGCTCGGTCCCAGCTCCTGCCAACCTAGAAGTTCGAAAACACGTCAAAGTGCAAGTAGATAAATAGGTACTGCTCCAGCGGGAAGGTAAATGGTGTTTCCGTGCGCTGCTCTGGTTCGCCAGAAGCGGCTTAGTCATGCTGGCTACATGACCCGGAAGCTGTACCCAGCTCCCTCGGCCAGTAAAGTGAGATGAGCGCCGCAACCCCAGAGTCGCCTGCAACTGGACCTAACAGTCAGGGGTCCCTTTACCTTTTATTCTATATTTGAGACCTTAAAATTATTATAACACTACGTAGTTTTAATTGATGGCTGGGAGCAGGGATCCCTTTTCATCGCTCATAGGCTGCAGTGTCAGTGGTGGGTGGGACCACAAGCAAAATGGGCGGAGCCAGAGGCAAACATGGGCGGAGCAAATGGATGCTACTCTTAACTTCTGTTCCGTGAGCTAACTTTATTGTGGTTTTGCAAAAGTCGTAGGTGTCCCGCAAGCAAGAGGCATGTTCCATCCGGGCAAATGCGCTCGAGGTCCTGTTCCCGCAAACTGGACGTGAGCGAAACAGCTCCCTGCCCATCTGTGAACTCCCAGCGACTGGTATCATTCAGAGGCAGAACACAACCGCTGGTCGCTTTCTCCTCTGTGAATTTGCCTACTTCTTCCAAGCCCTCCAAGCTGGTGGGCGCCACTTCTTACTGTGGCAGCGAGTTCCACTGTTTAACTGCCAGGTGGGGCCAGGATAGCTCAACAGCGGTAGTCCAGGCATCGGCGACTTCAAGGCTGGATAATTGCCGCACTGCTCCACGCCGGGCTTGCCTTGCACTTGAGCCACAAAGCGAAGTTAATGCGTGATGGCCTTTCCCCGCATGAATTTGCAAAGATCTAAAAAGACCTCAACCCCATTAAGCCATCCTCTTGCAGCTGTAGTCTGAGGAATAGAACCTCAACCTACCGTACAGGGTTGTTGTAGCTGTGGCCTTTCCGATGTTAGCGGCGGGCTTAAGCCCCCACCATCCGCCACCATTGGCCATGGCGGCTGGGCTGAGGGTCCAGCCTCTTCTGGAGGGCCACACCTTCCTCAGCCTTCACAACCACCCCATAAGGTAGACCGGGCTTCTACAAATTACTCGGATATATATATACCTGAGTGTAATAGAAATCCTGAGGTTTGTTTCCAAGTAAGCATAGCTCGGATTGTGTCTCTAGAATAGGTCCCATCGGGGCGATGTTTCATATTTCCCAGAGTTTATACTTCTTTGAAGCATTTTCTGTCGCTATATATATATATGGTGGAAGGTACATTGCTACATAATTTAATTTATTCTCCCTCTCTTTTAAAGCCTTTTAATATTTCATTAGCGGTTGTAATGAGCTGGCGGCCTGTTTTTGTTATGTTGTTTATGTGTCGTTAAGTCGGGAGGGTTGGGAACGAGATATTTTAAATTAACAGTGTTGCCCTGAGAAAAAAGAGAAAGAAGAAGTCTTGTTTAATAAATCAAAACAAATGCAGGCTTGGATGCTCTGGAGAAATCGGTGACAGCACCAAAGGGGCGGGTTTTTGAATGTCAGCTGAAGCATATCCTGATGCTCTTTAAATCTGCCCTGCTCTGAGGTGAGTGTAAGGCAGCCATTTAAATTTCCCACAATGCCCCAGAGGGACCCTGCAGGTTTCACCCAACTAAGTTTTACCTAGGTTTGTCATGCCCTTCAATTCCAGCGGGTCTACGACTGGTAAGACTTATTAATTTCACAGAATTTATATGCCACTTGATGGGGGCGGGGAGTGGTTTGCAAAAAAAGATTATTATTTTTTTAAAAATAAAGCTATTGCTGAAAACAAATGACTCTAACTTTAAAACATACACAAAGTTAAAACTACAATACAGGCATCCCCAAACTGCGGCCCTCCAGATGTTTTGGCCTACAATTCCCATGATCCCTAGCTAACAGGACCAGTGGTTGGGGAAGATGGGAATTGTAGTCCAAAACATCTGGAGGGCCGAAGTTTGGGGATGCCTGCTACAATAGAATAGACCAGGATTTCCCAAACTTGGGACTCCAGCTGCTTTTGGACTACAACTGCCATCATTCCTAGCTAGCAAAAAGTAAAAAGGTAGAGGACCCCTGGACCCTTAAGTCCAGTCCAAGGCGACTATGGGGTTACGGCGTCGGCGCTCATCTTGCTTTCAGGACGAGGGAACCGGCGTTTGTCCACAGACGGCTTTTTGGGTCGTGGCCAGCAGGACTAAACCGCTTCTGGCACAACGGGACACCATGATGGAAACCAGAGTGCACGGAAACGCTGTTTGGCTTTCCGCCGCAGCGGTACCCATTTATCTACTTGCGCTGGAGTGCTTTCGAACTGCTAGGTTGGCAGGAGCTGGGACTGAGCGATGGGAGCTCACTCCATTGCAGGGATTCAAACCTACTGGGAAGACTTGCTGTACTCACAAGGCATGCACTGTTTTGGGTTTTTTTTTTAATGAAGAGTTAGCTTCACTGACACCAGCTCACCCTGTCGCAAGATTCGAACCGCCGACTTCCTGATCGGCAAGCCAAGAGGCTCAGTGGTTTAGACCACAGTGCCACCCACGTTCCTCTCCCTAGCTAGCAGGACCAGTGGTCAGGGATGATGGGAACAGTAGTCCGAGAACAGCTGGAGACGCAAAGTTTGGGAAAACCTGGAACAGCCTAACACAAATTAAAACTCACACAAGCTTCCTAAGCATCACAGCAGGTTTTGTCTAAATCAGGATGTCTTCAGCAGTCGCCCAGAAAAACACAATGAAAGCACCTGCCTGATATCAATAGGCAGGGAGTACAAAGCACAGGTGTTGCCACAATAAACAACCGAGTTCTGAAAGATTTGTGCAGGTATTTTACACGGCAGCTGTGAAAGTGCCAATTCCGTTGCCGAAGCGGTCGAACGGGCACTTGTGCAGCAAGCCGATCTCGTAGGTAAAACTTAGAATAGAATCATAGAGTTGGAAGAGACAACAAGGGCCATCCAGTCGAACCCCCTGCCAAGCAGGAAACACCACCAAAGCATTCTTGACATATGCCTGTCAAGCCTCTGCTTAAAGACCTCCAAAGAAGGAAACTCCACCACACTCCTTGGCAGCAAATTCCACTGCTGAACAGCTCTTGCTGTCAGGAAGTTCTTCCTAATGTTTAGGTGGAATCTTCTTTCTTGTAGTTTGAATCCATTGCTCCGTGTCTGCTTCTCTGGAGCAGCAGAAAAAACCTTTCTCCCTCCTCTATATGACATCCTTTTATATATTTGAACATGGCTATCATATCACCCCTTAACCTTCTCTTCTCCAGGCTAAACATACCCAGCTCCCTAAGCCGTTCCTCATAAGGCATCGTTTCCAGGCCTTTGACCATTTTGGTTGCCCTCTTCTGGACACTTTGGTTGCCACCCTTCTTGAACTGTGGTGCCCAGAACTGGACACAGTACTCCAGGTGAGGTCTGACCAGAGCGGAATACAGTGGTACTATTACTTCCCTTGATCCCTTGATTGATGCAGCCCAGAATTGCATTGGCTTTTTTAGCTGCTGCATCACACTGCTGACTCATGTCAAGTTTGTGGTCTACCAAGACTCCTAGATCCTTTTCACATGTACTGCTCTCAAGCCAGGTGTCTCCCACCCTTAGTTGGGTGCAACGCTGTATGGAGGGAGTTGTGGGGAATTAAAGCGGCCGCCCAAATCAGACCCACTCCGGGAATTGTGAGGGGTATGCATGCAACTCTCAGCACCCTTAGCGAACGGCAGTGTGGAATGTTGCAGCATGATTGCTGGCGGAAGCAAGGCCCTGTCAGTCTGCAACAGCTTTGCTCTGAGACCTGCTGATTTGCTGCAGGGCCAGGTTCAAGGTGTTGCTATTAAGATATAAAGCCCTTCTCAACTTACCTACCCGAGAGAATCAGTCTTTTTAGGGCGGCAGGAGCTGCGACTTTGGAACTCCCTGCCTATTGACTCCAGGAAGTCAATGTAGAATGTGGACGTGAGTTTTAATCTGGTTTTTTTTTAGCTTATCTTTAAATCACTCTTTTTAAAAATTGATCATGTTATTGTTTTATTCTCTCTGTAAACCGCCTTCAGGTCGTCGTCCCCCTTATGATCAGCCGTATATAAATTTTATGTAACCACCACAACATTGCAGCTCCCAGAATTCTCTGGGGGGAGGGGGAAGAAGCCATGACTGTTATCATAACTGCATGGTGTGAATGTAGCCTCATATGAGTGGGGTGGGCTATATGAGCATTGAGTGCAATCCTAACCTTGATTGATTTACCCGATAGAGCTTAGCAGAGCGGTTTGGCGTTTGCAACTTTACTGAGCATGCCAGCCAGGTGGAAGCTGAAGTGGGCAACAGATCACTATGATAGCTTGCAGCTTGAGAAGTGATCAAATCCTCTCTCACCCCCCCCCCCCCCCCCCCCCGTGGATGGCAATCGCAGCCCACTTCTTCTTCTTTGGCAACCCCTCGTAGCCGAGTAAGATTGTCTTCCATAAATCCATAAACACGGTTTTAACAATGAGTCTGTAAGTGACTGTGGAGGCCAATTCTGGATCCGCACGTCCTTCCACAGTGGGGACATTGGTTTCTGGGTGGGAGTTGATCACGGTGTGGATTTGCCAAGCATTCCTTCCTCTTAGCACGTTTCTCCCTTGCGTCCTGAGTTCGAGTGTCTTCAAAGTCCATGACACCGTTGGTAAAGGCTGTTCTTGCCTGCTTGCATCACACTTGCATGCTCAGTGGGCAAAAGGGGGAGCCCCATGGCAGTGGAACAACACTGGCATTCTTTCACAGCCTTGCCAGGGTGTGCTGAGAGGGCCACCCCGGTCCAGTCTGACCCTCAACCCAGCAAAGGGTTGTTTTTGCATCACTGAGTAGGATTACATCCAAGAGTATTAAAAGAACTGGCAGAGGTGATTTCAGAACCATTGGCAATAATCTTTGAAAATTCCTGGAGAACAGGCGAAGTTCCAGCAGACTGGAGGAGGGCAAATGTTGTTCCTATTTTCAAAAAGGGGAAAAGAGAGGACCCAAACAATTACCGCCCAGTCAGCCTGACATCAATACCAGGAAAGATTCTAGAGCAGATCATTAAGCAAATGGTCTGTGAGCACCTAGAAAGGAACGCTGTGATCACTAAAAGTCAGCATGGGTTTCTGAAAAATAAGTCATGTCAGACTAATCTGATCTCGTTTTTTGACAGAATTACAAGCCTGGTAGATGAAGGGAACACTGTGGATGTAGCCTATCTTGATTTCAGCAAGGCCTTTGACAAGGTGCCCCATTATATTCTTGTAAAGAAGCTGGTAAAATGTGGGCTAGACAATGCTACCATTCAGTGGATTTGTAACTGGCTTACTGACCGAACCCAAAGGGTGCTCATCAATGGCTCCTCCTCATCCTGGAGAGTAGTGACTAGTGGGGTGCCACAGGGTTCTGTCTTGGGCCCAGTCTTATTATACATCTTTATCAATGACTTGGATGATGGGCTTGAGGGCATCCTGAGCAAGTTTGCAGACGACACCAAATTGGGAGGGGTGGCTAATACCCCAGAGGACAGGATCACACTTCAAAATGACCTTAATAGATTAGACAATTGGGCTAAAGCAAACAAGATGAATTTTAACAAGGAGAAATGTAAAGTACTACACTTGGGCAAAAAAAATGAAAGGCACAAATACAGGATGGGTGACACCTGGCTTGAGAGCAGTACATGTGAAAAGGACCTAGGAGTCTTGGTAGACCACAGACTTGACATGAGTCAGCAGTGTGATGCAGCAGCTAAAAAAGCCAATGCAATTCTGGGCTGCATCAATAGGAGTATAGCATCTAGATCAAGGGAAGTAATAGTACCACTGTATTCTGCTCTGGTCAGACCTCACCTGGAGTACTGTGTCCAGTTCTGGGCACCACAGTTCAAGAAGGATACTGACAAGCTGCAACGTGTCCAGAAGAGGGCAACCAAAATGGTCAAAGGCCTGGAAACGATGCCTTATGAGGAACGGCTTAGGGAGCTGGGTATGTTTAGCCTGGAGAAGAGAAGGTTAAGGGGTGATATGATAGCCATGTTCAAATATATGAAAGGATGTCATATGGAGGAGGGAGAAAGATTGTTTTCTGCTGCTCCAGAGAAGCGGACACGAAGCAATGGATTCAAACTAAAAGAAAGAAGATTCCACCTAAACATTAGGAAGAACTTCCTTACAGTAAGAGCTGTTCGGCAGTGGAATTTGCTACCAAGGAGTGTGGTGGAGTCTCCTTCTTTGGAGGTCTTTAAGCAGAGGCTTGACAGCCATATGTCAAGAATGCTTTGATGGTGTTTCCTGCTTGGCAGGGGGTTGGACTGGATGGCCCTTGTGGTCTCTTCCAACTCTATGATTCTATTCTATGATTCTATGATTCTATGATTAGATACCTGTATCTCGGCTTCTCTTTTTGTTCTAACTGTTAGGGAACGTGCCTTGAAAGGGGTAAAAGATGGCCTACGGCCGATTCATTTCTCAAGCATTGGATTAATGAATTAATATATTTATTGGCTGTGCCGTTTAAGAGAAAGCTTTTAAGCCTCAAAGATTGGCTTAACTCCAGTTTTTGAGAGAGAGAGAGAGAGAGAGAGAGAGAGAGGGAGGGAGGGAGGGAGGGAGGGAGGGAGGGTGAGAGGTTTAGCAGTAGCATTGCGGGGGTGGAAGAGGTAAGAGGCCCAGGAACACCATTTTCTGGTTGAATTATGTGCCATTTTTTAAAAAATGGGGGGGGGGGCGCTGTGCACGAACAGCTGAGCACCACAGTATTGGGGCTTGGCGTGGCGATCATTTTCTCTGAGAAACCGAGGCTCTTCTCCAAAAACGTATGGACGCGCTTGGCCATTTTTCAATTCCAGTCATCCCCCCACCATATATAAAGAAGCGAGGCTTTTTGACAAAAGAGCGAGCGAGGGAGCGAGAGAGGGAAGAATCTAAATTGAAAGCAAATCGCAAACGGGGCTTTTCTGGGTGATAAAAAACTCCCATTCCGTGGCTTCCTTGTACAATATTTATTTTATCCTCCTTATAACTACCCAGGCTGTCTCTACATGTTATTAAAGTAATGCATTTGCTTAACCTCCACTTAAATTCTCCTCCCCGGGCTCTTCCTCCCTGATTGTACATCTCCCCGCTACACAATTTCCAACTGCTCGCCCGCCGTCGCTGGACAATTATATTAACAGCCTGTCTTCGCAAGGAGAGGGAATCGTAAAGTGTACCCCATTTGTGCGCGTGCACACACACACACACACACACACAAACTTGGTTCAGTGGGGAATCTTCAAACAGATGAGGAAAAGGACATTGACGGGGAACATTGGGTCGTGCAACAGCAAGGATCAGTCCTGGAGCCAAAGCTGAGGACCTAAGGAGAGCCCTGATTGACCATAGAATGGTAGAGCTGACAGGGGGCCCCAAGCGATCATCTAGCCCAACCCCCTGCAAATCAGAAATCCCTGGCAGGTGGCCATCCAAACTCTCTTCTAACATTTCCATCACCTCCAGGGTCCCCTCAGGGTTCTTAGAGGGAAGTCATGAGATTCAAATATGCATTGCACAGTGGTGCCTTGGTACTCAAACGCCTTGGAACCCAAACACTGCAAAGTAAGTGTTCTGGTTTGCAAATATTTTTCGGAAGCCAAACATGCTCCACTTTGAGTGTTACGCTGAGGTCTGCCTGTTCTTGCTATTTATTTTGCGTTTTGGCTTTTGCGGGTCTTTTTGGTTTGTTTTTGTGACTGTGTGGAACCCAGTTCAGCTACAGATTGATTGATTGTGTGACTGCAGTACATTGTTTATTGCTTTCATTTTATGGATCAATGGTCTCGTTAGATAGTAAAATGCATGTTAAATTGAAAAGTCTGGAATGGATTAATCTGTTTTGCATTACTTTCTATGGGAAAGCACGCCTTGGTTTTGGAACGCTTTGGTTTTGGAAGGGACTTCTGGAACAGATTAAGTTTGAGAACCAAGGCACCATTGTATAGTATGTGCCTTAGATGGTGTGGATTTTCCCTGTATTTGATTTTTTAAACTGGTTGTTTCCCTATACGATATCCTGAGTGGACACTAGATACAGTACTATTTTTTAGGTAATTTTTTCTCCTTAAACTTTAATGTCCCTGTTTTTATCTTTATCTGATCCTATGCCTATAATTATTAATTTTCTGAAACTCTTTTGGTTATCCCCCCCTCCCTTTCCCGCTCCTTCCTCCTGGGCTGTGTTCAGAAAGTTGTGGTGGTGGGGATGAGTGTTCAGACCCCTGGGCTCTCACTTGTGGGGTGCCTCAGGGTTCTGTCCTTCCCCCCCCCATGCTTTTCAACATCTACATGCAGCTGCTTGGAGAGATCATCAGGGGGTTTGGGCTGGGTGTTCATCAGTATGCGGATGATACCCAGCTCTACCTCTCTTTCAAATCAGAACCAGTGAAGGCGGTGAAGGTCCTGTGTGAGTGTCTGGAGGCAGTTGGAGGATGGATGGCGGCTAACAGATTGAGGTTGAATCTTGATAAGACAGAAGTACTGTTTTGGGGGGACAGGAGGCGGGCAGGTGTGGAGGACTCCCTGGTCCTGAATGGGGTAACTGTGCCCCTGAAGGATCAGATGCGCAGCCTGGGAGTCATTCTGGACTCACAGTTGTCCATGGAGGCGCAGGTCAGTTCTGTGTCCAGGGCAGCTGTCTATCAGCTCCATCTGGTACGCAGGCTGAGACCCTCCCTGCCCGTGGTACATGCTCTAGTTCTCTCTTGTTTGGACTACCGCAATGCACTCTATGTGGGGCTACCTTTGCAGGTGACCCGGAAACTACAACTAATCCAGATTGCAGCAGCTAGACTGGTGACTGGGAGTGGCTGCCGAGACCACATAACACCGGTCTTGAAAGACCTACATTGGCTCCCAGTACGTTTCCGAGCACAATTCAAAGTTTTGGTGCTGACCTTGAAAGCCCTAAACGGCCTCGGCCCAGTATTCCTGAAGGAGCGTCTCCACCCCCATCGTCCAGCCCGGACACTGAGGTCCAGCTCCCTTCTGGCGGTTCCCTCACTGTGAGAAGCCAAGTTATAGGGAACCAGGTAGAGGGCCTTCTCGGTAGTGGCACCCGCCTTGTGGAACGCCCTCCCACCAGATGTCAAAGAACATCAACTACCAGATGTCAAAGAACAACAACTACCAGAGTTTTAGAAGACATCTGAAGGCAGCCCTGTTTAGGGAAGCTTTTAATATTTGATGGATTACTGTATTTTAATATTTTGTTGAAAGCCGCGCAGTGGCTGGGGAAGCCCAGCCAGATGGGTGGGATATAAATAATAAATTATTATTATTATTATTATTTCTTTTCCTGAATACATATTCAGCATGAATAGCTGCAACCCATTTCTGAGAAGCCATCCCAGAGCTAGGCAATAATAAGTAAATAAATCCTATAACTCTTTTGGAAAACTTATATTCTTACTCAGCAAGATTTTGCATCTCTCTTCTCAGAGTAGCCTATAGGCATAATATGCCACCACCATTCTAAGCTACCCTTTTCCCTTTGAGTGCACAAAATCCCCCAAGTGTAAAGACTATGAGTTACTCAGGGGAAAGTGCATAATTCCACAGCCAAACAGCTCTTACTGGCAGAAGGTTCTTCTTAATGTTGAGTCAGAATCTCCTTTCCTGCAACTTGAATCCGTTGGTTCAGGTCCTGCCCCCTGCACCAAAAAACAAGCTTTCTCCATCTCCTTTGGGACAACCCTTCACGTATTTAAATACATCACCTCTCAGTCTTTTCCAGGCCAAGCCCACCAGACTCCCTCAACTGTTCCTTGTGAGGCTGAGTTTCCAGACCCTGGATCACTTTAGTCACAGTCCTCCTCTGCTTGTCAATATCCTTTGAAAATCAGTATGTGTTTGTGGGAGGGGGGTTATTGGTTTCATAGAATCAGAATTGGAAAGGCTCATCTAGATCTGTGGTTCCCAACGTGGGGCACATGCCCGACAGGGGGGCAATTTGATTTTTTTGGGGGGGGGGGCAATTCGATAATGAGTTTAGACCAAGTTAATGGCCTTTTAGGCTTCCTCCACATGAATAGGAGTTCACTGTTTGATAATAAGAATTATATGTCATGGTGCACCAGGATTTTAAAGATGCTTAGGTGGGACATAGTCAAAAAAAGGTTGGGAACCACTGATCTAGTTCAACCCTCTGCAATTTTTTGCCCAAGGTACGGCTCGAACCCATGATCCTGGGATTAAAGAATTTTTTGCCCAAAGTTGGTCTTGAACCCATGATCCTGAGATTAAGAGTTTTGTGCTCTATTGATTGAGCTATGCAGTATGTTTATTATTATTATTATTAGTTGTTGTTGTTGTTGTGTTGTTAACTGCCCTGTGACCTTCAGATGAAAGGGCAGTGTACCAATTTTAACAACAACAACAACAATTAATAATAATAATAATAATAATAATAATAATAATAATCAGTGCTTTTTTCTAAAACAATGTTTAAGGGTACTCTCATTTTGACTCAAGAAGACCACGATTTTAAAGTTCAAATTGGGAAAAATAAGTACAGTAAATGTACAAAAGTATACAAAGATTCACAAAATGTTTAGGGACATGTGTACCCCTGCGCCCCCCCTCGACGAAACAAGATCTGCAAAATAACAACAAGCAACAACAGCAACAACAACAAACAACTGTGGTCCCCAGAATGGGACACAGGACTCCAGGTAGGGTCTGAGTCCAAGGCAGAAGAGAGCACTGCTTTTACTTCCAAGACCAACACTAGCATTACATGGTCCATAGATGCCTCTGGGAAGCCCCCAAAGCAACAAGAAGACAACAGCCCTTTCATAGGAATATGACAAGCTGATATCAGACAGTGGCCTAGGATGGCTGTGCAATTTCCTCCACAGTCAGAGGCAAAAATGCTTCCAGATACCAGTTGCTGAAAACTGCAAGAGGAGAGAGTGTTACTCTTGTGGTGCCTGCAGCTTTCCCACAGGCTTCTTCTTCTTCTTCGGCGATCCCTCGTAGCCGAATAAGATTGTCTTCCATAAACATGGTTTTAACAATGAGTCCGTAAGCGAGTGTGGAGGCCAATTCTGGATTCACACGTCCTTCCTCAGTGGAGACATTGGTTTCTGGGTGGGAGGGTTTCCAAGCGTGCCTTCCTCTTAGCACGTTTCTCCCTTGCGTCCTGAGTTCGAGTGTCTTCAAAGCCCATGGCGCCTTTCAAGGCTTTTCTCCAACTGGAGCGCTCGCAGGCCAGTGTATCTCAATTGTTGGTGTTTATACGACTTTTTTTTTGTTTTTTAGATTTGCCTTGAGAGAGTCTTTAAACCTCTTTTGTTGACCACCAGCATTACGCTTTCAATTTTTAAGGTTGGCCACTGTGGGAAGAGGATTCTGAGCTGGATGAGGCATTGGCTTTGACAACAGGAGGCAATTCTTATGTTGCTTTGCTCTAGGTGGGCCTTTCGCCTTATTCAACTGGCCTCAGATAAAAGCAGGGTCTGATTTAGAAAATAGCAGCACTTGGAAATACAGTACAGTATTTCTCGAATTAATTCATCCTCAGAGCAGAGTTGGGGCGCACAGATCCATCCATTTCACTCCTCCCAATTTCCCGTTTTCCCAATCTTCCATTCAGTTATCTACATTTCTGCACCAAATGGAGTTAATAATAATAATAATAAACCCTCATGGAAATCCTTCAACAATTTCATGCAAAGTTTTGGGCGCAGTTTTGACTGAACTGCACATTTCTGCCCCAGCAATTTATATCCTAGTACGGCGCATCTTTGAGTGACGTTTTCACAGCCAAATTCAGTTTTTATTCAACGTGTACCTGCTATGTGCATTTTTTGTAAACATGGGTTGGATAAGCGCATTGCGGAATTTGGGTAATTGTGGTTGTTGAAGGTTGCGTTTTGGTTCTCTGCACCGTTTCACAATGTGAGAATTCAATAAATGTAGCTTTAAATGTGATCTGGATCCAATTTTTCTCCCCCCAATCCCTGGCGCAACATTAACAACATTTGCGCAGAAACAGGATACAGGAGGCAAGGCTTCTCTGCCATCTCCTCTTGGTTTCACCCTCAACTAAAACCCAAATGTTGCAACCTTTCCTCAAAGATGACTTGTGCCATCTTTAGCTGCCCTTTTCTGAACCCTTCCCAGCTCCACAATTGACCTTCTCTTTCCCCCTCGCTGTTTTCCTCTCACAGATGCCTTGTCAGCCACTTCATCTCAAGAAGTTTCCACTCTGAGGAGGACAAATCCAATTTCCCCAGCAATTTCCTCTCACTTCTTACTTCAGACAACAAGTATTTCCTGTATTCCCTTCGCATTTCACACCTAGGCTTCTCGAAAAAGTGATGCAGAGTTCTCCTCTCTGAGGAAAAGCCAAACAAACTAAAAATCTGTGGCCTTTCCTAAAAGGAACGGATAAACTCAGTATATCCAGTTCCTTACCTTCTCAGAAGCATTTGTTTCCAGCCCGTTCTGCGTTAACTTGCAAACTTTTGTTTCAAACGACCCCCATACGAAAAGTAAATTTAAATGTGCAATTAAATAGGTGTTTTCCCTCTGGACACTCACATTTTGCCCCCGCAACGCACATTTCTAGAAATTTCTTATTCACAATAGCGCTTCTAAACATTCCCCTTATATAGTACACATTTCTAACTCCTCACCACATGTGAGGACACTTTCCCCCTCCATTTCTAACCCCATTTGCCTCACGAAATGCCTTTCCAATAGACGTTTCCCATTGCTATACAGATTTCTATACATTTTCCCATTACTGCAGCCATCAAAACTTATTTGCACTGTTGAATTTATCTTAATGCTGCCAACGTTTTCAAGTGTACACAATCCCCCCCCCAATATAGTCAATCCTGTTGTTGTTGTTTAGTCGTTTAGTCGTGTCCGACTCTTCGTGACCCCATGGACCATAGCACGCCAGGCACTCCTGTCTTGCACTGCCTCCCGCAGTTTGGTCAAACTCATGTTCGTAGCTTCGAGAACACTGTCCAACCATCTTGTCCTCTGTCGTCCCCTTCTCCTAGTGCCCTCAATCTTTCCCAACATCAGGGTCTTTTCCAAGGATTCTTCTCTTCTCATGAGGTGGCCAAAGTATTGGAGCCTCAGCTTCACGATCCGTCCTTCCAGGGAGCACTCAGGGCTGATTTCCTTAAGAATGGATAGGTTTGATCTTCTTGCAGTCCATGGGACTCTCAAGAGTCTCCTCCAGCACCATAATTCAAAAGCATCAATTCTTCGGCGATCAGCCTTCTTTATGGTCCAACTCTCACTTCCATACATCACTACTGGGAAAACCATAGCTTTAACTATACGGACCTTTGTCGGCAAGGTGATGTCTCTGCTTTTTAAGATGCTGTCTAGGTTTGTCATTGCTTTTCTCCCAAGAAGCAGGCGTCTTTTAATTTCGTGACTGCTGTCACCATCTGCAGTGATCAAGGAGCCCAAGAAAGTAAAATCTCTCACTGCCTCCATTTCTTCCCCTTCTATTTGCCAGGAGGTGATGGGACCAGTGGCCATGATCTTGGTTTTTTTGATGTTGAGCTTCAGACCATATTTTGCGCTCTCCTCTTTCACCCTCATTAAAAGGTTCTTTAATTCCTCCTCGCTTTCTGCCATCAAGGTTGTGTCATCTGCATATCTGAGGTTGTTGATATTTCTTCCAGCAATCTTAATTCCGGCTTGGGATTCATCTAGTCCAGCCTTTCGCATGATGAATTCTGCATATGTTAAATAAGCAGGGAGACAATATACAACCTTGTCGTACTCCTTTCCCAATTTTGAACCAATCAGTTGTTCCATATCCAGTTCTAACTGTAGCTTCTTGTCCCACATAGAGATTTCTCAGGAGACAGATGAGGTGATCAGGCACTCCCATTTCTTTAAGAACTTGCCATAGTTTGCTGTGGTCGACACAGTCAAAGGCTTTTGCATAGTCAATGAAGCAGAAGTAGACGTTTTTCTGGAACTCTCTAGCTTTCTCCATAATCCAGCGCATGTTTGCTATTTGGTCTCTGGTTCCTCTGCCCTTTCGAAATCCAGCTTGCACTTCTGGGAGTTCTCGGTCCACATACTGCCTAAGCCTGCCTTGTAGAATTTTAAGCATAACCTTGCTAGTGTGTGAAATGAGCGCAATTGTGCGGTAGTTGCAGCATTCTTTGGCACTGCCCTTCTTTGGAATTGGGATGTAGACTGATCTTCTCCAATCCTCTGGCCATTGCTGAGTTTTCCAAACTTGCTGGCATATTGGGTGTAGCACCTTAACAGCATCATCTTTTAAAATTTTAAACAGTTCAGCTGGAATATCATCACTTCCACTGGCCTTGTTATTAGCAATGCTTTCTAAGGCCCATTTGACTTCACTCTCCAAGATGTCTGGCTCAAGGTCAGCAACCACACTACCTGAGGTGTACGAGACCTCCGTATCTTTCTGGTATAATTCCTCTGTGTATTCTTGCCACCTCTTCTTGATGTCTTCTGCTTCTGTTAGGTCCTTACCACTTTTGTCCTTGATTATGGTAATCTTTGTACGAAATGTTCCTTTCATATCTCCAATTTTCTTGAACAGATCTCTGGTTTTCCCCATTCTATTGTTTTCCTCTATTTCTTTGCATTGCTCATTTAAGAAGACCCTCTTGTCTCTCCTTGCTGTTTTTTGGAAATCTGCATTCAGTTTCCTGTATCTTTCCCTATCTCCCTTGCATTTTGCTTGCCTCCTCTCCTCCGCTATTTGTAAGGCCTCGTTGGACAGCCATTTTGCTTTCTTGCATTTCCTTTTCCTTGGGATGGTTTTCATTGCTGCCTCCTGTATAATGTTACGAGCCTCCATCCATAGTTCTTCAGGCACTCTGTCCACCAAATCTAAATCCTTAAACCTGTTCCTCACTTCCACTGTGTATTCATAAGGGATTTGATTCAGATTGTATCTTACTGGCCCAGTTGTTTTTCCTACTTTCTTCAGTTTAAGCTGGAATTTTGCTATAAGAAGCTGATGATCTGAGTTACAGTCAGCTCCAGGTCTTGTTTTTGCTGACTGTATGGAGCTTCTCCATCTTTGGCTGCAGAGAATATAATCAATCTGATTTCGATGCTGTCCATTTGGTGATATCCATGTGTAGAGTCGTCTCTTGTGTTGTTGGAATAGAGTGTTTGTGATGACCAGCTTGTTCTCTTGACAGAACTCTATTAGCCTTTGCCCTGCTTCATTTTGAACTCCAAGGCCAAACTTGCCAGTTGTTCCTTTTATCTCTTGATTCCCTACTTTAGCATTCCAGTCCCCTGTAATGAGAAGAACATCCTTCTTTGGTGTCATTTCTAGAAGGTGTTGTAGGTCTTCATAGAATTGGTCAATTTCACTTTCTTCAGCACCGGTAGTTGGTGCATAAACTTGGATTACTGTGATGTTAAAAGGTCTGCCTTGGATTCGTATCGAGATCATTCTGTCATTTTTGAGATTGCATCCCATTACAGCTTTTGCCACTCTTTTGTTGACTATGAGGGCCACTCCATTTCTGCTACAGGATTCTTGCCCACAGTAGTAGATATGATAGTCATCCGAACTGAATTCGCCCATTCCCTTCCATTTTAGTTCACTGATGCCCAGGATGTCGATATTTATTCTTGTCATCTCATTTTTGACCACATCCAGCTTACCTCCACTCATGGTTCTTACATTCCAGGTTCCTATGCAATATTTTTCTTTACAGCATCGGACTTTCCTTTCGCTTCCAGGCATATCCGCAACTGAGCGTCCTTTCGGCTTTGGCCCAGCCGCTTCATCAGCTCTGAATCTACTTGTACTTGTCCTCCGCTCTTCCTCAGTAGCATGTTGGACGCCTTCCGACCTGAGGGGCTCATCTTCCAGCGTCATAACTTTTATATGCCTGTTGTCTTTGTCCATGGAGTTTTCTTGGCAGGGATACTGGAGTGGCTTGCCAGTTCCTTCTCCAGGTGGATCACGTTTAGTCAAAACTCTCCACTATGACCTGTCCATCTTGGGTGGCCCTGCATGGCATAGCTCATAGCTTCTCTGAGTTATTCAAGCCCCTTCGCCACGACAAGGCATTGATCCATGAAGGGGATAGTCAATCCAATCTTCTCTAAACATATGTTCTTCTTGTTCTCTTATTCTATATGTTAGGTCCGCAAGCTGCGCATAGTCCGTCAATTTTAGGTTGCCATTCTTCTTCAGTTGGGACGTTCAGTTGGCTCGTTTTCCATTTTGGGACTAACAAAACACAGGCCGTAGTAGTGGCATACATAAATAACCTTTTTTTGACACCTGGGGATTTCTGTCTGGATTATCCCCAACAAACCTTTAAAAAGAAAAAGAAAAGAAAAGTACTTTTAAGCGTTATTTTCAATTCATTATGGATTATTTCCCAGTACTCTTTTACACTTTTACAGGTCCACCACATACGATAGAACATACCCTCAGTTTCATTGCATTTCCAACACATCTGATTCGGTCTTATAAGATAAGATAAGATAAGATAAGATATCTTTATTGTCATTGTCCCCTTGCGGGAACAACGAAATTACTCGGTTGCTACATCCACTCAGATAAAGCATTCCGCATAATCCAAAATTACAAAAACCTAATTAAAAACAGTAAATATAATACAAAATAACAAGTAAAATAAGATGACTTCAAAGTCCAGGCTTTCCATTTAAGGCCAAAATTGCTCTAG